>NC_045545.1:41440214-42107714 GCF_009769535.1 Thamnophis elegans
AAAGAAAGAAACATGTTTTAAAAGACAAAATAGCAGCCTGTAGCTTCCTACCCATCCCCACTTTATTAATGGGCCATTAAGAAGGCCAAGCTAGTCCACTTTACATAATAAAGACTTCTCCACTTCAGCTACAGGAAAGCATGATAATATTGGCCCCAACTGACCACATGGCATCTGAGAACTCAACCAAACCTGGATTCAAAACACAGCCCAGAGAATTTCCCCTGCATGGCCCCATGGGAGTCTGACAACCAATCAGAATACATTTCTTACACAGAAACAGGAAACAGAGAAGTGGGACTGAACAGGTTATAAAAAGCCTAGCAAGCCCCTTCCTCAGCCCTTCTTCTCTTCTCCACCAACATTGAAGCATGTGATCACCTTTTCTGTTCAGGACTCAAGCCATGTGGTCCTGCCCAACAATAAACCATCTTTCCAAGCAGCCTCCATGTCTCCAGTGTCTTTTTCCCCACTTGGAGCCGAACCCAGAAATACATTTCTTTCATCAGAAGTTTGCAAAATCAATCATTCATTCAATTCATCATTAGTATGAATTCAGCCAATTGTGTGCTGTTCAAAAAACATGATTGAACAAATCATAGCTTAGCACAATACATGAATCTGTCATGCCTAGAAAATCAGCCATAGAATAAGTGGAGAAGCAGAAACAATGGAAAAAAGCCAGTGTTTTACATAAACAAATGTATTAGCTATTAGAAGTGCAGATGGCAGCTATAGAGCTATGAAGCATTTGGTAGAAAGACTAATAGAGGTTTAGAGGTTTAGAGGTTTAGAGGTTTATTAACATTTATAGGCCGCCCTTTTCCCTGAGGGGACTCAGGGCGGCTTACATAAAATCAAGGGAAGGATATACAAACAGTAACGCAGACAACATAGAATAAAATAATGAGCAACATTCATTCATCATTCGGGAGGGGCAATTATCTTTGTCCCCAGGCCTGACGGGCTAGCCATTTCTTAAGGGCTATGCGGAAGGCCTGGACGGTGGTGAGAGTACGAATCTCCACGGGGAGATCGTTCCAAAGGGTCGTAGCTACTACTGAGAAGGCTCTCCTCCTTGTAATTGCCAGCCGGCACTGGCTGGCAGATGGGACTCGGAGGAGGCCCATCTATGAGATCTAATTGGTCGCAGGGAGGTAATTGGCAGAAGCGGTCTCTCAAGTACGGAGACCCACTACATGGAGGGCTTTATGGGTGACTAATAGCACCTTGAAGCGCACCCGGAGATCAACAGGTAGCCAGCACAGCTCGCGGAGGATAGGTGTTATGTGGGTGAAACGAGGTGCACCCACGATCACTCGCGCGCGGCCGCGTTCTGGACTAGCTGAAGTCGCTGGATGCTCTTCAAGGGCAGCCCCATGTAGAGCACATTGCAGTATTCCAGCCTAGAGGTCACAAGGGCCCGAGTGACTGTTGTGAGAGCCTCCCGATTCAGGTAGGGTCGCAACTGGCGCACCAGGCGAACCTGGGCAAATGCCCCCCTGGTCACAGCCGTCAGATGGTGGTCAAAGGACAGCTGTGGATCCAGGAGGACTCCCAAGTTGCGAACCCTCTCTGAGGGTGTAGAATTTGACCCCCCAGCCTGGAGCGATGGAGTACTGGTCGAATTGTTGGGAGGGAAGCACAACAGCCACTCGGTCTTTTCCGGGTTGAGTACAAGCTTGTTAGCCCTCATCCAGTCCATAACGGCCTCAAGACCTCGGTTCATCACGTCCACCGCTTCATTGAGTTGGCACGGGGCGGACAGATACAAACTGGGTATCGTCCGCATATTGATGGTATCTTATCCCGTGCCTGCGAATGATCTCACCCAGCGGTTTCATGTAGATGTTGAATAGTAGGGGGGATAAGACCGAACCCTGCGGCACCCCATATGTTAGGGGCCTAGGGGTCGATCTCTGCCCCCCCACTAACACCGACTGCGGTGTTAATAAGGCTTACTCTTGTGTATCTAGTTTTTTCTTCTGGTGGAACCAATTAAAGCATCCCCAATGCATTCAGGTTTTCAAATTATAGCCCAAACTTTCTTCTATTTGTTGAAACAAGCAATACTTTCCAGCAGCCAGTGAGTATTGGTTATGATGGTCAACAAGCTTTAGTTAGTTGTAAGTGCTGTTTCCCTCTATCTGGATCTCCATGGTGATGAGCTGAACAGCAGTTAAGCCAGAGGAGAAAATAATCAGCTTGTCTGTAATAGCAGGCAGATTCAAAAATGAGGAAAAGATTCTGCAGTCACAACAGGCCAGCATAGAAACTTGGTGAGCTTGACAGCCAATTTCTGATGACATTCTTTTATAGCAATATACTGAATGCTGAATCTAATGTTGGAGCACGTTTGAAAATCACTTACTGTAATTAAAATAACAATGCAACTAAGTTTTTTTGGTTTATTTCAAGAAAACTGAAAAACCTTTCATAAGTTTAACATGTTAGAGTTATGTTAGCCTGGAAAGGAGTTATATGTATTTTAATAAATGTGCTGGCAATTTCTTTCCCCAAAAATGATACTATTAATGTTGGCTCCCTTTATTTTTCCTCTGTTTAGGGGCATATGGACCAATAAAACATGAATAATATTGGTAAAACCCCTGGATATTTCTATAAAGACCCCCATTTTTTAAAGTTACAGACCGCCAGCCATCAAATGCATCCCCCAGAATATAGATGACACGATTATAAATACCACGAGAACAATTAAGTGATTAATTTGTTAGGGCAAGGGTGCCCAAACTTGGCAACTATGCTGGCTGGAGAATTATGGGAGTTGAAGTCCACAAGTCTTAAAGTTGCCAGGTTTGGGCACCCCTGCCCTGAGAAGGACTACCACTTCCTGTACTGTCTGCATCAGTTTTGAATCGACTTTAGCATCTTCTGCTCCCAAGCCTCTCTGGAAAATGTAGTTTTAAAGTGGACACGCGAGGACCTCCCACTGCATGCTGGGAGATGTAGTTCTGCAAACGTCGAAGTCTCTGGGACGGACCGTCGTTTCCCGGCATGCCTTTTCGGCGCGCCCCATTCAAAGCGGCGGCAGTTGGTTGAGCGCTCTTGTGCGGTAGTGGGCTAGTTTGCAGGCGTCTTGAGATTTCTCTGGTAGTGTAGTATGGATCAACATTACAAGTGCCTTCAGCCTGGCTTATCGATTAATATTGAGCGCAGCCAATGGTGAGTGCCGAGAGGAGAAAGGCGATTTGCTTCGGAGCGTCTTTTGCCTCCTTCCGTAGCCCTGGTGTTTCTCTGGAGGCTCCACGAGATTAATGCTTAGTGCGTTATTGCCGCTTTCCTGCGGGTTCGCGTGTCGTAATGCAGAAGGATGGTGGCCGGGCTAAATTCCAGACTTCTTTTCTCCTGTTCTTCGGGACAGAAGAGTGTCAAAGAAGCAAGTTAAAGTCGGGCTATTCTGCCCCTTTGCCCCACGTTACTCGCTGGGACTAGCTAGCGGGATGAGCGTGTGCTGAGCAGTACCTCCATGTGGGTTCGCTGCTTGGTGCTTTTTTGAACAGGAGTGGGGAACTGTGGCCCTTTTAAGACTTGTGGACTTCAACTCCCAGAATTCCTGAGGCAGCATGGCTGTCTCAGGAATTTTGGGAGCTGAAGTCCACAAGTCATCAAGGGCCATAATTCCCCACCTCTGTTTTAAGAGCTGAGTGCAAGGAAATTTCACTTCAATTAGTGTACATTTCAAGTGACATAAAGTTTTTATTCTGTGATTCTATTGTAACAACGGTGTGATAATTTCCACTGAAAATTTCAAGCTATTGGTTTCTCTCTTTTGCAGAACATACAACAACATGGCCTGTGGTAACATTGTTTAATATTCTTAATCTTTGGAGTGCACATTGTTTCAGCTGGAGATGATAGTAATATAAGTGCTCTGGATAATACCAATAAATAACTGGCTTTTTCACAAGGAGAAAGTAGCCAGATTAGTGTCTAGATTTCAGCAGAACTGACTTAATAAGCTAAGGGGTTAAAAATAGGAACGATCGATTCCATGGATAGGACTTCTATGGGGAAATCCAATTTAGGAAGGTTGAGAAGTGACATGACTGCACTTTGGCCGCTTGGCATCTGATCAATATTTGCTATTTGCAGCATCCCGATCACAATTACAAATTTTTGGCCAGAAACTGATTTATTTCCAATTTTTGATTAAAAAAAGGCAATTTTGGACAATCAATACATTTACTGACTATTGCAGATGGTTGTAGCTTGTAAAATGGGACTTGGTCAAGTGGTGACCTGTTTAATGACTAAGCAGTTGGATTTTTTAAAGCATCCTGGTTTATAAAATTTTTATTCTAGAAGTAATGTTAGAAGGGTTGATTCAAGGCTTATAATCAGTTTCTCTAATTTCCAATGAACATAATTGAAGAGGGAAAATATACCGTGGAGCATCATGCCTTTTAAGATTGTTACTCATAAGAGGGAAAGTTATATAACATTAATACTTAAATTTTTTGGTTATGATAAAAAGTCAAGTATGAACTTAGTTCTGTGTTCACATCATATGTCTTAGATATATAATTTATAAGTATTTTCTTTTAGGTTCAGTCCATGGTGCAATTATCAAAAGGGTAAGTTTGGAAGAAATGACTGTATCTGTAGAATGGACAGAAAGCAACAATATCAAAGGGAAAGAGGTGAGAATTGAAAGTATGATCTATGTATAAACAACACTTTTAAAGCTATTTAGCACACATTTCTTCCTTAATTCTTAATTGAAGCCTGCTTGATCATTATAAAACAGGCTTATGTAGAATTAGTAAGAAGAGACTAACTGGAAATAATTAATATATTTCAAGGTTATTTGTCCACAGGTATTCTTTTCCCATTTCATAATGGGAAGAGGTTTTTTTTCATTCTTTTGCTGAAGACCACCAAATAGCAGTTTCCCTAAAAAATGTTGGCATTTTGTTATTGGAAATTTTAAATGGAATATATTTAAGAAATCATATAAAAAAGTACATTCCCAAGATTACTTACAAGATAAGGCATAAATGTTTATGTCGAATGAATTTAAGTACAGTATTCCATGCAGAGTATAAAGTCCTTAAAGAAATAGAGCAACAACTTCTAAAAGCCATGGATAGTCTCCAGAATTATTTCAAAAGTTGCCACCAAATTTATAATTTAAATTACGGGGAAAAAAAATTCTAAAGTGCCAATTTAGAAGTAGGCTTTATATATCCCTATTACTTTCAAGAAAAAATGATTTTGTCATTATATTTATTTCAATATTAACAGTTGGTCGTTTGACTCTGATAAGTACATAATATATCTGCTCACAATGAATGTATAATTGTGTTATAACTATACAGTGTTCTAAGCTGTCTGTATTTCACGTCCAATAGAGCACTAAGTATTTATCTCCCAGCACTACGTTGTTTTATTTTATTACACCTTTTTAATATTTATACCGTAAATTTAAATTGGTGAACCTACATAGTACCTTCTTCTTCTCTCTTCCTCACAAGAGGAAGAGAGAGTATCAGGTCTAAAGTTACCCAGCCAACTTCATGCCTGGAAGCAAGGACTAGAATTCAGTCTCTTGGATTCTACTCTGGTGCTTTAGCCACTAGACTAAACTGACTCTCACATGTAGGGCATTGTAATTAATGTGAAAGAAAATAGTAATTATTAAATTAAGTATATTTGTTTTAATATCAAAGAAATGAAATCTCTATTTGTCTTGGCTACATTTATACACTGTTCTCTTCCTACTTGTTTAAGGAATGCATCACTAGTCCCTAGAGTGATTCCTTATCAGAAAAGATTCTCTTGCATACTAGTGTATGAAGGCAACAAAAATAACTAGTTCTTTATTTGCCCACTGTATTCTCTAATTATTGTTGTATAGCTTCCCCTAACTGCTGCATGTATATCTATACATATATTTCCTGCTATATATAGCAGGAATACAGCAATATAGCAGGAAATCTAAAAGCAAAGGGTTGAATTAGTAAGTTGGCTGTTTAGAGCAGTGGTCCCCAACCTTTTTATTGCCGCGGACCAGTCAGCCTTTGATAATTTTACCGTGGCCCGCTGAGCGCGCGCAGGGGTGGGGGGCGTTGTTCGCGACGACACATTGATTGCGTACCTGCGCGGGGCTCTCTTCCCTGGAGCCTTTGCGCACGGCAGGAGCTTTTGCGCACGGCCCAGGAGCCTTTGCGCTGCAGCGATCATGTCCCCGGCCGCTGCAGCGATCATGGCCCCCGGCCGCTGCAGCGATCATGGCCCCCGGCCGCTGCGCCCGGTGCCAGGTACTCCACGGCCCGGCACGGTCCGCGGACCGGGGGTTGGGGACCACTGGTTTAGAGTACAATTCTAAATAGTAGTTGGGAATTGTTATACTTAATATGACAGGATTTATCATCAGGAAACACAGCTGTGATTAAATTAAATATGTAAATGCATATTAAAAGATTAGATATAAAGCTGCTTATTAATTTGATGTAATGTACACATTAAAATCAGAACCGACTGCTTTGTTAAACAATGGCAATTTTTCAGAATCTGATATAACCTGTAGAAGCTGAATTGTTATGTGGAAACTAAGATTCATGTGCTTGATTTAGGTGGCTTGCAGATCAAGAAAATGGCTGTTAGAATATTGCAGCTGTAGTAATAGGATTGTGATGTCATTCTAAGTTCAGCATGTAGATTAAGTGGTCATGACATTCACTGTACTTCTGTAAATCATAAAACTGTGAAGGAGAAGTTACCTGCAGAACTTATTCTTTTTGTCTTGGATAGTGAATACCCTTTTTGCAATGTCAGTCTTTCTTAAAATTAATGTTTGGTGAGTAATAATACACGCACTGTTTTACAGTGAATATTAAGAAATCATTAGGATGTACTAAAATTTAAAGCATTTGTAGTCAATGGCTTTCTCACAATCTTTTGAAATATACTACCTCCATAGAACTGAAAATGATATTGGTAGACAGGTGATTAATGTCTTAATATTCAGTCACCGAAACAATAATTTTACATTGACTTTTAATTGCTGTGCCAAGCAAATTATTGATTTTATTGAATTGATGATATTTGCGATTCATACTTAAGCATACTTTAGATTTTCATTCTGTTTTGTGTGTGTTTTTCCTATTTGAAGATTGACTTTCATGATGTGATAGCAATAAATCCAGAACTTTCTACAGCTGCAGTTGTTGCTGGTGTAAAAGAGAGCATTCAAGTTCGAAACAATGTACTACACAGGTATATTAATGTCAAGTTATTTCTTTGATTCTTGATTAAGTATCATGATATCTAAAATAAATAAATTTACATTATATATATATATATATATATACATAACACACACATATATATATACACATATAATATATACACATACATACACAACACACACACACACACCACACACTTCTGGTTTTCATATGATACAGTTTTTGGAAGTATCAATTTTTCTCTTACCTGCATTTAATTTTTACACTTTTTCTCAAATAATGTAGTAATTGAACCTGTGATATACGTTCTAATTGATCCACATTTTCTTAAATTATAAAACTAATCTGGTTTAATCGCTTTTGATCCATTAATTGTTATAGCTATGAAATTTCTCTGTAAAATCACTAAAAATAAATTGGTTTTGAACTTATCTGATGCACTAAGCATAGTCTTCATTGTCATTGTACAAAATAAATTCAACAAAATTGGTTATATATTGGTTATATCACTTCTATCATAGCTTCTCTCATTTTAACTGATAATCCTGAATTGCTTCAGCATGTGTTGAGTTTGTTAATCTGAGTCACTAGCGAAGAGCTTAATGTAATAATTTGTGTTGTAATTCTTTACTATTGTCTTGAATATTTTTTGTGATTTTTTTTTGACATCTTGCTAAATATTTTTTTCCCAAAAAGAACTGTTGATTTCCACAAACTCATTGTAATTGCAATATCCCAATTATTGCCAGAAGTATATGGGTCAGGTCAGCTTCTAATTGCTGATTTTTAAATTGGATTGTTATAACACAATCTGATTTGGAAATTCATTTCAGAAAAAAAGCCTTTTAATGTATGTACAATGGACCATCAAATGTAATCCAAATTGACAATCAATGGAAAATTGGTTGCAGTCAGAGATTTTATCATATTAAATCTTGGAAATTTTTGTAGTACAGTTGTATTAAATACTAATTGTGAGAAGGAAACTCAGGTCAATACTTTTTGAGTACAAGATTTCTTAATGTATATCTTAATGATTGTTGCAATGTGTAAACTACATAGGCTTGGTTTGGGTAAAATGATCCAAAATGGGTGCCTTTTAATTTTACTAAAATTTCAGCATTATTATAATATTTTTAGCATATAAAATCCATGACAATTGAGTCATTCTTTCACAGATATTCACTTACATCACTCCTGCACCTCCTCCTCAACCCTTGCTTTGCTTCCCTTTTGTGCCTATACCCTGTTCAGTTCTCCACAAACCTTCCCCAGCCAGCACTGCATACCTGACACACACACACAGAATCTCCTATGCTTGCCATGTCTCCTTCGCCACATCTCCTTCATGCACCCACTCACACCCCACATACCTTCCCCAACCCATGCTGAAACACCGCCCTCATGCGCAACTTCCCAACAAGATTGGCACCTCTTCCACCCTCCTGCGCATCCTGCCAAACCTGTGTGATATCTCTTGCACATCCTTGTACACCTTCATTTATTTGCACAACACCTCTCTTGTATCCTTCTTCAATCATCCTGACCCCAGGTGGTACCTCTTGTGTACTCCCTCACTTGGCAGCAGCCACTTATCTCTCCTGGCAGTCTGGAACTTCTAAATTCCTGCCAGTTTCCTCATTGACTTTGTTGGTGAAAAGCTCCTATGGAGCATTGGAAATGCTGATCACATGACCACAGCAATACGACAGTGCTGAAACACGTACACTTTTGCCAAATTTCAATCCCATGGGAGTCATGGGTCCCGGATTTTGGGTGCAGTCTTTAAGTTAGCCCATTTAAAGCACATCGATTCAAAAATTTATGTATTGTTTCACCAAATTGAAGATTACAAACAGGCAAACAGAGATTTAGAAGTACATTGGTGCCCAAAACATACACTTAAACCATAACCCTAGTAAATAAAAAGTACCTTTTCACAACATGTTTTCCATCTGATAGTACATTTGGAATACTATTTATGTTTTGCCAAATGTGTGGAAAGAAAATAAATCAGCTGGATGAATTTTTACTCGTCTTCAAGAAATCATGATTTGTTCAGGAAAGTTTAAATATTTAAATAAATCTTGACAAAATGAATTGGCAAACATTTTTTGAAATTATAAAATACCTATTGTAGTTAAATTTAGGAATATTGGGAGGAGAAATTTTTATCAGAACAGTTTACTAATTACTTTCTACATTAACGCTTTATTTAGTTTTAGTTTTTGTATTTATCCCAAAATGGTATAAAACTGGCCTATGTGTATTAATTTCCAGTTTAGACTTCTCCTAAAGAGCAGCTGTTGATTCAATTTAAATATAAACCATCTAGTATAATGTTAGATAGTTAAGAGACAAAGAATAAAAAGACAGACTCTGAACAGTTAATAAATCTAATTTATTATTATCTCTGTAGATAAGCACTTAATATCAATAAGCATTTATACTGGTATTCAGTGTATTTTGTAAAGACAGTCTCGGGCCTCCTTAGGTGTTGCAGACTCTGTAGCTTGCCATATTGGCTTCTTTATTCCTCCCTGGCTAGAAATTTCTCTAAATGATATGGAGAGCACCGTATTCCATTCAATTATTTTTTTATCAGCTGCCTTATTCATTTAGATTACATTCAATTGTTTTGAAAGTTTCCGATCTATCTTCAGGACATAAATACTTTTTTTCTTATGTTCAAGATCATGTACTTCAGTCATCAAGTTTCTTAGCTGTTGTAGGTGATAAAGGAATTCTATGCAGGCTCAGAATTCCATACAGTTAGCTGAATGGGCCAGTGGAAAAATAGTTCGCACTCTTTCCTCTTCTCCCACAATCAACTTCGTCACAACCAACATAAAAACATCACACGGGAAAACAATTTTTCAAGGGAGTAATTTTCATTGTTGGTCTGTTTTCCATGTGTTTTCAGCAACACTTACTCACATACCCACACACTTTTGTTATTTATTAAATTGGAACTTTTTTTTAATTTTAGAGACAAAATCGCAGAACACTTTCAAAAATACCTGGTCCCAGAGAAGGTAAAAATATTTTAATTGCCATAAGTATTACAAAGAGTTCCATAGTCCATAGTTGTCTATCCTGAAAATGATTTCCTGAACCTAGTTATGTGGCACATGATCAGTAATAATAAACTATGTAAGCCCCTTAAATTAAGAGTTTTATTGCAATTTCAACATCTCAAAAATTTGTGCACATTAATTCTCTGCATACTCAAGATTTTTTTGAGAAGTTCTGTATTGCTATGTCCATATTCAAGAAAGGATTTGGACAAGTATTTTATGTTTAGGATTTTCCTCCGTTTTCACAACTGCAATTTAGTATGACAGCAACAATGTCACTCCTACTGAATACGTGTAATAATATGATTGTTCAGTACTACTGAAACCATTGTTATATTTTCTTATTAAACTGTAATAATTTATTTTTCTTAAGAGCGCAAACATTCTAAAGATATAATGCAGAACAATTAATCTTTTCAACAAATGATCAATGCCCAAATTCATATTCCTTGAGCAAATCTCCACTTGCTTAGGAGGATTTTCCTCCTGCTTTATACCTCTATAACAGTGGTTCTCAACTTTCCCAATGCTGCGACCCTTTAATACGGTTCGTCATGTTGTGGTGACCCCCAACCATAAAATTGGTGGTTCCTAAGACCATCTAAAACATGTGTTTTCCGATGGGCTTAGGCGACCCCTGTGAAAGGGTCGTTCGACCCCCAAAGGGGTCCCGACCCACAGGTTGAGAACCACTGCTCTATAATCTGTCAGCAGTGTTTGTTTTGCTGATGAAACAACCCAATTAAACCATCCAATTATATAATAAGTGATATTTTGTTTCTACTATTTCTACCACATCTTACATGAAGTATGGAATTATTTGTCAAAATAGCATGTTACTCTAGACTTGAAAAGTTCTGTGTAATCCATCCTTCTCTGCATTAAGGGACACTGTATAATGACAGGAACATAAGTGCAAAAATTGAACAGTGAATCTTGAATGAGGAGGAATTGATTTTTTTCTTATAAAAAAAGGCTGGTAAATGAACAGCATAAAATGATGATCAGAATACTAAAGTTAAACTGATAATTTTAGCAAAAGAGTTTATCTATCTGTGACTCTTGTGATATAATATGAACATAAGAAACAAGGAAAATTATGTTTAGGAATTCCCCATTGATTTGACCTTGATCAAAGGTTAATTCCATTTTGCCTTTCTCACATCCTCACCCACTCCCACACAGCATGGTAACCCTTAAGGGTATTGTATGGCTCTTGAACTTCATCTACGTCCAGTTCTTGTTTTCAGGCATAAAGTTCAAGAGTTTTGGTCATTTTTTAAATCTTTAGTCGATTAACCTTCTCATATTTCTGACTGGTGTTTTAATGTACAGTGTATTTCATAGAAAGCCATGTTTTCAATGCTCATAATTATCTTGTTAAGTAGAAAAGTAGGTTTTTGAATAGTTAAATGCACTTTTAGTAATGGAATAACATGTGTGTTTCTGAGATTTACAGTTGTTGATTATGGAACTTCAAATGCCAGTGCTCAGTTTGATTCAAGAACAACAAATCCAATAAAAATGACTTGTAGGCAAATTCAATTGTTTCACATTTTTGCACACATGCATAGTAATTTGTCATTTGAATAGTGAGTATATGTTACATTGTTTAGATCCCATTGAAATCAACTAAACCCTCCCTCTTAAATTTGCTTCACTAAATCAATTTCTTTCTTGGCTGCATACTATTAAATTGCTTCCTAACAATATTTTATTCTTACTTTGCTCAGCACCAAGGTTCCAAAGTAACAAAATGTCAGTCATAGCAGAATTACCAAACAGTCCTCTAGAAAATGACATGGAGGTAGAAACTTCTGCTTCTGTACCAGCTAGAAGCCAATCAGCTCTTCCTGGTGAGTTTGGATTAGTATAACATAATCTCACTATATACTTAATTTATGCAAGTAAACTGGAGAAAATTATTGCTCATTTCTCAATATTGAAATAGCTTATAAATCAGTATTTTTGAATGCTCCCCTGAATATTTGAAAATGAATTGACATTTTAATCTAATGCCAACTCTGTTTACATTATAATTGCAAAACTAAACATTTGCTTCTATTGTCTTGATTGGACATTTTATATCAAGTAGTTTGGCATAATTTTGTTTGTCACTGGGAGGCTGCAGAACACTGTTACAACTACACAATTGGTTTAGGGAAATGGCAGTTTCACTTGTCTTCCTAATTTGAATCCTATAGTTTGGTGGCTAACTTTTATAGCCATCTACCCAAATGCTATAGTCCAGTGATTTGGACCTGACATCTTATATCCAGGATGTAACTCATTACTCTCTGAATCTCTATGACAGATGTCATGTGTTGGACACTCTCATTATTTCATGCAGAATCACAAATGCCAAAAAATAAATTCGTGTGTACATGTATGCATAAATGCACGCACATACACAAATATATACATTACAATCTTGTGATATTGAACAAGGACACAGTTATTTCAGGATTTTTTTTGAAAAAAATATCAAATTTTAGGTTTTTAACATGTTAAATCTATGACTTCCATTAGGTGTCACTTTGGTTCAGAAGAATGTTGAAAAAAATCTGGGAAAAATATATAAATAAAAATGGTACCACAAGAGTATTTTGGACTCAATTCTAGTGACATTAAACAAATGCTTAAGTAACATTTGGTTAATATTTTTTTCTACAAAGATGGCAGAAGAAAATTATTTTGATAAACTAATTAAATTCTGGATATCAATTTGACAATGAGTCAAAGGATAAATTGGAGGCCCTTTAGGAGTTAATTTTTAGTTTCCTCTGAATTAAATATTATAACTCATTGTGGTTTTTTTAATGCTACCTTGGCTATTGTTTTAACCAGTAGATTTTTTCTTCAACAGTTGTACGACCTCGAACTAGAAATAATTATTCTTCTGATAGATACAGTATACAATCTAATGATAATGAAGTGACAGAAGGAACTCCACAGTCTCTCAGACTTGTGTCTGCTGCCACTCAAGGTAGAATAATGTTACTTCATAATTCCTTAATTCTGTCTAGTGAACCGTATTCAATCTGACAGAGAGATTCTGTTACTGTCTTTTTTATGGAGTTGGTAAATCGATAATCAAGTATGTTAATTCAAGTTTAGCTTTAAGTTGGATTGATTTTACCAGTCAAAATAAAAAACAAATTCAGCCCTGAAATTTGGGGTATTACCTCACATATTTGAAATATACTCAGTTGACCAATTCAGTCGGGTAGTAGCAAGTGGGGCTACTGGTCATGCTCTATGAATATATAAATTTTAACCTACATATCCTATATTATAAGTTAATAAGTATTATTAACTTATATTTTACTTAAGGTTAATAAAATGGTAAATATTCAGGCCATCCTGAAAATGTATAGATAGAATAGCAGATTTGAATTTAGTTTGCTTTTTGTCAATAATAACACTGCTTTCTCTAGCTCGGAGGAAATCTAATATTGTAAAGGAAATGGAAAAAATGAAAAATAAGAGGGAAGAGAAAAAAGCCCAGTTTTCTGAAATAAGAAACAAGCGTGCACAGGTAAAAATATGTTGCTTAATTCTTCAATTAAATGTTCTACGTGATGTTTCATTTAACAGCTGAATGCTGTCAGTGTCTCAGGTAACATAAAATATTTTGGCCTTCGTGCAAAATATTTTCTGTTTCGTGCATATTTTCAATAAAAAATAATTCTGCATTCAGTGATTAATGTCCAGTAATATAGTTCCACAAACAGAGGTAGTTGCAACTGACAACATATTCCCTAGCTATAAGGAAGTAGTATTTAGTGTTGTCAAGTGAAGAATTCAGTTGAGTTCAATTCAGTTCAATTAAATCCACCACTATACAGCATCAGAATTAGTGTGACAGGGGAAATATAGAAAAGCAAATTAAGCAAAAATTCCAGATAGAGTTTTCTATTGTATTACCTGGACTATAGTCTTCTTTAGAAAAACTATATCAGGTAATAAGTCAGTCTGCTTGTACACATGAGAAAGCAGATGCTGCTGAAGCCCAGTTCTCATTAAACAATTTGGCTAATCATAAGCAATGCTTAGAATGATAATGCACCACCATCTGGAAGGCCAGGACTTTGTAGACCTTGGCCTAAAGTAGAATTTTTCAACACTGGCAATTTGGATTTCAACTCCTAGAATTTCACAACCAGCACAGCCACTGCTGAGGATGAAGGCCACCCATCTGGAAGCTGTCAAAGTTGGGAAATGGCTGATATAAAGAAGTCAGCATTCCCAGACAGCAACATACATCAGGCATAAACCTTTTTTCAGACGTATAGCCAGTACAGTGTAAAAAAAAAAAAACCCTCAAATGTTCCAAAAAGTACTATAGAATGTTCTATTCCCTCTATTTTCAAATTAGCACTTCATATAGTTAAGAGGGGGAAAAGTGGGTCTTTGGTTGTCACTAATCCAAAACCACCTATTTTATCTTACAGGAATATGACAGTAATTGTCCAAATTGGGATTTTGCACGAATGGTTAAAGAATACCGAAATACTATTAATTGCCAATCTTTATCAATGAATGATCCAGTAAGTAAAGATATGTAAACTATCTTAAATGTATTTATTATTCATGACCTATACTTGCAAATAATTAATTTAAAGAGGAAAAATTAGCAATTTAGGTTTCACTAGATGTAGGAGATGGCCAGACTGAGCCCAAGAGAAGGGTCAAACTTCATTGGTCCTTTCGTGCCCACAAGAGATCTAACTTCAGCCCACCTTCAATTCCTTTCTATTCATAACTCCTGCTAATTTCCCTTGACCATTAGTAGTTCAGATTCTTGTAGAGAGCTTAATCTTGCAATAAATCTTTATACTAATTTGAACTGCCTTAATCGCCTGGTTTCACCAGCACTTAACATTAGTCCTATTTTTGATTTTCTTTACAATATATTCTTATTTGCTTTGCCCAGATAACTTATGTGAGAGAGCAACTGAAATATTTGTAATTTTGGTTGTTCTGTTACATATTTGTAGGAGTAGGGGAAACTAACAGAATCGTTATATTCCGCATTCCTCAGATTTAAATTTCAGAAAAAAAATTCTTGAGCATATATTATCTAACACTACGATAATACATAGGGAGTTTTCTTAGATTTCATGATGTTTTGAAAGAATTAATTTGATTTTTAAGTTAAAATCATTATTACATTGACACTACTGTTTTCAATCTCTATTCATAATAATGAAATGTTTTTATCCTGCTTTTTTATATAAAACTCAAGGCAGTGAACATACCTTATTCCTGCTTGTTTTCCCACACAACCTTGAGGTTCACATTTTGTGGTCATATGCAGTTCTTAACAAAGTGTCTTTTCTGATGAGCTTTTTTATGCTTTTTGTTCTTAAAACGTGCATGGATTCTGGGGTGCCACCTGTGTGTGCATGTGTGTGTGTTTATCAAAAAAGTCAAGATGATGGCCACAACTACATAATCCAAACCTTGGCTCTTTTTGATGTGTGTCATAAAAAGATGGCAGATACAGTTGTGCCTGCAATCTTAACTTTTTTGATATTCCCTTTCTTCACATGGACAACCCTGAGGGGTTAGTGAAAAAAGTTGTCTGACCTTATCCCTTAATGCAATCTGCAATCTTCTTTTAAGATAGAAGAGCATAGAATTTGTGTCTGTGTGAGAAAACGACCCTTAAATAAGCAAGGTAAGATGACATTCAGTACTTAGCAATTCACATTTCAATTCACTATTGTTCCTCATAATGGGTTCTTTGTTTCTTCAGCTATTATGTGTTGGAAGCTAGCATGCCATTACTGAGTTAAAATATCATTTTAGAGCAATGTCAAGTGAAAACAGAAAACCAAGGAAGAATACATTTCAGTACTTATAGACCTTTTGAACAAACCTTGGGGATACAGTGGACAGGAGTTATAATTGATCACATCTAATTTTAATTATCCTATCACTTTTGAACTGAAACAAATTTTTTTGTTTAAATCTTTTTCTTACACTTCCCATAGCAATCACAGTTTTGCCCCAAATATTCTGTACGAAGGCTATTAGTCTTCTGCAACAATAATCATACACACTATTGTCTTCCTAGCATGTTTAAATGCTTGTGGAGTTCACAAAGTCCTATTTCATGGATCATTTTTTCTACTTTTCCCCCTGTAAACAGAACTTGGAAAGAAGGAATGCGATATAATCACTGTTGTTAGCAAGAACAGCATCCTGGTGCATGAACCAAAGATGAAGGTGGATCTGACAAAATATCTTGAAAACCAGCCTTTTCGATTTGACTTCTCGTTTGATGAAAAAGCTACCAATGAGATGGTTTATTGGTAATGCACATTTTTTTCTCCTGGCAGAATAGCGACACTTTACAAAGTTAATACTGAGGATTACATCATAGCTGATGCTTTCTGGGTGCTATGCTGCCAAAGTGACTTGGTGGAATAAGAATTTTGCTCTTTGTATTTGCTATTCCTAGCAAATTGCACTCTTCTGGAGAGCTCTGATGTTCTTGGGAATTGTTGGAGCCACTCTCCCAACTTAGGAGTCACAGTCCTTGAGTGCTTCTACTACCCCTGGAACCATTTTAATATTTTCTTTCCATGTTTTCTCTAGTTCTTTCATCAGGCTCTTCTCTACAATCTTCTCCAGCATCACATACTCCTTCCTTACATTGCTGTGCCTTGGCACTGCTATAATCTACCACCACTGCTATCTTCTGGTCTTTGCCTTTTACCACAGTGACTGGTTGATTGGCCAGATCCTGCCTGTCTGTCTGGATTGGGAAATGCCACTGGATCTTAGCCCTGTGATTCTCCACAACCTTCACTGGACTTGGGAAATCTAGCCCATTAATGCTCCTGTACACAATGCCAGATACTTGGTTGTGCCATTCAATGTTTGCTGTTCCTACCTGCATCATACATCTTACCACTATGTATTGCAGTATCTCTGAGATCTCTGTGCGTAGTCTTCACCTTGGATCCTACTTATTGTGGTAGACATCTGCTTTTATGGATCTTGGTACTTTGTGCTGTCTTTCTTTGTGTTAGCAGTCTGGATGGAAACCTGCTGCTAGCAGCTGGTTCATCTATGCTACTAGGCATTCATGCACTCCTATTCATTTCTTTAGCCAGTAAGTGGGGATCATATCTGGGCCAGGTGTTGTCCAGCACTTCATGTGCTTGATTTGCTGTTGACTCTCTGCTATTGTGATGGTTTCTGTTCTGGGAAACCTGCTTTCAGTTCCTGCAGCCACTCTGCACTTGTGTTAATGTTATCTCTTTCTCCCGTATGTTTTTCTAGTAGTATTCAGTTTCTGCTATGGATGGCTCAGCTATTACTGTGTTGTTGCATTGCAGTTGGGAGTACACTTTGGATGGTTCTTTAAAGGTCTCTACTTCTCTAGTGTACCTCCTTAGCCTGTGAGCCTTTGTTTAGCAGTCTCTAGGGCCTCAGATAGAGTCAGTCCCTTGAACTTTTTCAGTAGCTGAGTCTTATCCTTAATCTTAACTCCTTCTATAATTCCATCTGCTGACTATCCTCTGAGTTGTCTTAATCTTAGCCTCTAACATCATTTTTTGGTGGGTGGAGGAAGTATGCACTGCCATTATTTTTGATTGGGTAGCTAGGATAAACAGCAACTGTAGTGTATATTGGTTTATTGGTTTGAGTTATGGTAGTAGTGGGAATTATTGTGAGGGCTCTATTGGCATCTATACCTGATTGGCCAAGTATCTTGCTCTTATGTACATTTAATCTAGAAATTGTTAGTATTTTTATTGTTTTAATTTTTTAATATTTATATTTATAAACTTGCCCAGAGTCATTGACTGAGATGGACAACTATAGAAATCGAACAAGCAAGCAAAAAAATAAAATAAACATTCTAGCATAATGTCCAATGATTATAAATTCATAACAGTTGCCAAGTGTCCAAATTTTGATAGGTGACCATGAGGTTGTTGCAATGGTCAGGAGAAAAATGGTCATAAGTCACTTTTTTCAGTGCTGTCAGGACTACGTAAATATATACATATTTATTATGTGGGCTTTGCTGACATGGGCTTTGTTGGTAAACATAATAGAAATGTTGCCTTTATACTCACATACATGAAAGACATCCAGATTAAACCTCTCAAGTACCTGAAACTTTTGCAGCATGCAGCTACTTCAATGCTTTGAAAAGGGATGTTTCACCTGTGTTAATGTGCTTGTAAAGTTTTGTAAACATTTTTAATATTTCCACAGCTGCATTTTGCAATAATTCTACATTCTGGAATTATAGAACAAAACTTCCCATTAAAATACAACCAATGTGTTTCTTTCCATACTCATGCTGTGAAATAGAGATAGAGCTGTTTTAAATGCTTCTTTGGAAGTGAGAGAAATTAATCTCCCATGGATCCATGGACAACCAATGTTTCTTGAATTTTACTTTTTTTTTGCCCATTGGAGGATAGTGAAAATTGTACATGCTTAGTGGAGGATGTCTCTGGCAATGGACCTCACTTTGCTTAGAAGGAAATTCTGCTCTTCAATGTGCTATCTTACTTTCTGTGTACAACGATAGCATTTGAGTTTTTACCCAACCACTATAATTACAGTGTTGACCTTTGTGCACTTCTGATCCTGAAAATGTCTAGAATTTTGATCTGTGTCAATATTTTATTGACCACAGATATAATTGCTACTGATAATATTTTACAGATTGCTTTTTGTAGTTTCACTCATTGATGTTTTCTATTTGTTCTTATGCTTGGTCAGGTTTACTGCTAGACCACTTGTGCACACTGTTTTTGAAGGAGGGAAAGCTACATGTTTCGCCTACGGCCAAACTGGTAGTGGAAAAACTCATGTGAGTGTTGGCTTCTGTTATATTTTTAATTTCCATTTCCCTGAATTAGTTAATAACTTGAATCAAACAGAAGTAGTCTAAACTACTTCTAAATGGTTATCTGAAAAATTCTTGACTTAAAAACATGCTATCTTTACAGTAGTTTATAAGAGTGCCACCCTGATAAAATTGGAAAGTCATCATGTTTCCAAAGTGAGGTGTGGGAGGAGTAACACATGGGTATTAACCCAGCCCTTTTGCCCTGGAGACTGAGGTAATCTTTTGAGGCCACACCTCTGATCCTCCTTCTGCTCTCCCAGATTAACCTCAGTCTCCAGCCCAGAAGGAGTGTTTTTCCTGGCTCTCCCTCACCTAGGAAGACTAGGGGTTTTTTTCTGTAAGTTTTTTCTTCTAGAGTTTTTTTTTCCCTTACCGCAAGAAGCATCCGATCGCTGCATTCCTCCTTGAATGTGCTCTGCCGTGCTAGCGAAAGCCTTGCTGCCTTGCTAGTACGCACACGCTCTCCAAGCGGCCGGACGGTCGCATAAGAGGGGAAGGAGCCTCCGGACCGATCGGAGTGCGTGGAGAGGCCTTCGGCCTGCAGCTGCCCGACTAGGACTCCGGAGGATCGGGGATCCGGAGGGGATTGCCCCAACATGTCCCAGCTTCAGAGAGGCTCAGGCCGCAGGTCAGCAATCACCATCTTGAGCACGTGGGTGAGCGCGTGACCGGCAACCATCTACGGTAGCCGGGAGCGCTCAAGAGGCACCAAGGAGGCCGGAAGAGGCCTAGAGTGGTCCCCACTCTGCCGGAGATCCGCACAGGGGCCTGGATTTCGGTGTGGACCGGTGCTCGAGCCGTGGGTCGACGGCTGGAGAAAGAAGCGCGAGCCGAGGAGCATCGCACTAAACAGCTGAGCCGGCAGAGAGCGAGGAGGGGTGAGCGGCAGAATCGTAAGTGCATGGTGGACGCGGCAAGGAGTGGGGGTGCTGGGCCGAGAGCCCTAGTGGACCCAGATCCAGCCGAAGGGACTTCCAAGGGAGCTTCCCAGGTCACCAGAGGGAGCTCTCCCACCAGAAAAGGCACTCCCAGGGTATCCACTAAAGAGACCCATTCTAAAGGGGACAGAGTTACCAGGGCCTCCACTAGGAGATTTAGGGTGACCATCAGCCCATCGCCTTCCAGGTCACGCTCCCCCCGCAGGCTCCCTACGCTGGCAGAGGCCCAGGCGACCTCCCCTGGCTCCCCCAGCAGCTCAGGCAGAAGGCACAGCTCTATTTCGCCCTCCCTTTCGCCCACCCATTCTTCTGAGACGAGGGGGGACCCCTTTGGTCGCAGGGCTTCCAGCCCAGCTAGGCCCAGGCTGGCACCAGAATTGCCAGAGGGAAGGGACCACTTGCAACCTCCAGAGCTCCGCCCTTCCCTCCCAGAGCTACCTGAGAGTTTTCAGGAGGTTTTAGCCAGGGCCATAGCTCAAGTGATGGCTTCTGGGATGAAGTACCAGTCCCAGGGCTCTCAACATAGATCTTCCCAGCCCAGGGATCATCAGACTCTCCCCAGAGCCTCTGTTGCCAGAGAGCCCGGGTTCCCTTCTCCCTCCACTGCCAGTGAAGCCTCAGATTTAGAAGAAGGGGAGCTGAAGGAGGTGGGGTTTTCTGAGGATGAGGATGCTCAGTCTACAGAGGCCCCCAATATAACTGGCCTTTCCCCCCTCCTTATTTAGTTCCCTATCCAGAAGGCCAGAGTCACAGCAGACCTGGATCCCCCACCAGACCCCAGGCCGGCCACTGCCAACGCCTAGCACAGCAAGAGTAGCACGAAGGGTCCCTTCACAAGACTGAGCGAAGGAGGAGATTCCCACTCCAGAGATGTTCCTGGAGGTTCTAAACTCCCAGTGGGTTAAACCAGGATCCTTTTCCCATCCGGGGGGCAATGAGTGGAGGTTCTATAACCTCAACCCTACCTTTGCCCAGGCACTCCAGCTCCCGGAGTTGGACAACCTGATCGCCCCCTAGCCTCAGCTCAACCAGGGTGACGGGAGACATTGCAAACTGCCTTAAACAGAGGATAAGAAGGCGGAGACTGTCTTACGTAAAAACATTCCATGCAATAACCTGGGCCATTAGGGCGGCCGCTTCTGCATCCTTTTCCAACAGATCCACTGTGCTTGGCTGAACAGCTGAGAGACAGAACCCTGGCCACGGAGGTACGACTGCTGCAGGACATCTTGAAGGTGCTGGCAGCCATGCAATTCTCAGCTGACGCCAACCGGATGCAGTTAAGTATGTGTCGCAAGCCTTATCTCCCTCCGTAGCGCCAGGGCTTTGCTATGGTTGCGCCACTGGCAGGTGAAGGTCCCAGGCCAAATGGCACCCTAGCAGGATCAGACTACGCCGGGGACAAGCTCTTCGATGCCTCGCTGGATTCCTCTTCTGGTGGAGGACAAAAACAAAAAGAAGGTTCTCCCAACCACGTCCAGTGGTCGGATCACCGACACGCTCCCTACCCCAGGAGAACATCCTACCACCAGCCTGAATCAGATGCCCAGAGTCACAGGTATCAGACCCCCAGGTTTCACAGACAAGGGGATAGACAGTTTTCTAGAGACAGATTCAGGGGCCAGCAGCAGAGCAAGCGGCCTTTTCAAGGAGGGGGCGGTTTGCCCATTCTGCAGGTTCAAGTGATCCATCCACGGATCACCCCATTGGCGTCGCCTCTCCCTTTTCGCCTGGGAGCGCATCACCTCAGACGAGTGGGTCCTCCAGGCTGTTAGCTCGGGTTCCGCTCGCAACCCCCAAACAGGTTCCGCACCTTCGCCTCCTCTGCTGATCCAGCCAAAAGGGCCCTTAAGGCTAAGGCCATCAAACACCTACTAGATATCAGGGCCATAGAGAAGGTCCCAGAGAGGGAGAGAGATTCCGGATTCTATTCAAACCTATTTCTGGTTCCCAAGAGTTCAGGGGGGTGGAGAGCCATCCTGGATCTTAAACTGCTCAATTCCAGGGTGGTCTACTGTAGGTTCAAGATGGCTTCTCTGAAATCCATCTTAGAGGGCATCCGACAGGGCGACTTCCTGGCCTCCATCGATCTCACAGAGGCCTACCTTCACATCAGAATTGCCCCGGAACATCGCAGATTCCTTAGGTTTTCCCATGAAGGCAATCACTTTCAATATAGGGCCCTACCCTTCGGGCTGGCCTCAGCCCCCAGGACCTTTACCAAGGTGCTGGCCGCAGCCGCAGGTCACCTGCGCTCCTTCCCAGTCAGACTGTTTTGTTACCTAGATGACATCCCCGTCCTAGCCAGGTCCCCAGCCACGGCCAGGCAGGACCTGGGGACCACCATCAACACTCTCAGGTCCCTGGGGTTCTCTATCAACCTAGAGAAGAGCCAGCTGGTTCCATCTACCAGGCTCCAGCACCTCGGATCTATTATAGATTCGGGGGAGGTTTTCCTTCCCCAGGAGCGAAAGAACAGCATTGTGCAGCTGATTCATGTTCGTAAATTACGCTCTGTCCCTGTAGTTCTTCTTTCCAGGCTCCTTGGGAAATTCATTTCTTGTATAGGGATCGTGCCTTGGGCTCGCCTTCATGCCAGGGAGCTTCAGTGATTCCTGCTTCCATATCAGAAGGCTGGGACGAGCAACGCCAGATTCAAGGTTCGAGTGTTGCCCCAGGTGTTGCTCTCGCTCCGTTGGTGACTGACCCCAGCACTGGACAAAGGATCCCTCTTCAAGGAGCCAGCAAGGAAGGTACTCACGACAGATGTGAGCCTGTTCGACTGGGGAGCACACCTGGAGACTCAGATAGCCCAGAGCCGCTGGACTCCAACAGATCTGCGCAACAACATAAACTGGTTGGAGCTCAGGGCCATCCACCTGGCCCTACAACACTTCAAGACCACGGTGACCGGTCATCATGTCCTGGTCCTGACGGACAACGTGGCAGCCAAGGCCCACGTGAACAGGCAAGGGGGCACCCACTTTGAGGCCCTCCGGTTAGGAAACTGGGCAGAGAGGCATCTCCAGTCCATCAGAGCGGAACACATCTCCGGAATGGAGAACCAGCAAGCGGATTGGCTCAGCAGGGAGACGGTCAACAACGGAGAATGGCAGCTCCATCCCAGCGTCTTCCAGCAGATCTGCGAAATGTTCGGGCACCCGAAGGTGGATCTCTTCGCAACCCCAGCGAATGCCCAGCTGCTGAACTTCGTATCGAGGTTCCCTTCCAGAGGAGCCATGGACACGGACGCCCTCCGCTGCAGATGGCCACCAGTCTACTTTACGCCTTTCCCCCTCTTCCCCTCATTCCCAGGGTCCTGAGGAGGCTCGTGTCAGAGGGAGCAGAGATGATTCTAGTGGCCCCCTTCTGGCCACGCCGCCCCTGGCTAGCAGACTTGGTGGAGCTGTCCTCAGCTTCCCACTGGAGGATCCCCCCCGGGGGAGGTGTCTCTACACCAGGGGTCTCTGGAGCATCGGATCCGGAGTGGCTCCATCTGACCATCTGGCGATTGAGCGGGAACAGCTGACAGGGGCCCATTTTTCCTCAAGGGTCATTAGGACCGTCGAGGTGTCCAGGAGGCAGTCTACCACTTGCATCTACAATGCCTCCTGGGTGGCCTTTGCTGACTGGTGTAAGGCAAAGGACATTCAACCTGCCTTAGCTTCTGTACCCCAGGTTCTGGACTTCCTACAGGAAGGCCTGGAGAAGGGCCTGGCCCCCAGCACCCTTAGGAGACAGGTCTCTGCCCTTTCCACCATCCTGGGGGGGGGGGGGTGGACGCACCACCCTTGTCCCAACATCCGGTCCTCAGGCGTTTCCTTAAGGGAGCGGCGAATATGAAACCCCCAGTGGTCCATCGATTCCCCACCTGGGACCTACTCACGGTCCTCCAGGCATTGACGGAGGCACCTCTCGAACCTTTGAGGGAGGTTTCCCTACAATTTCTGACCCTTAAGGTCGTTTTCCTGGTTGCCATCACCTCAGCCAGGAGAGTATCTGAGATCAACGCTCTGTCCAGCAGAGCGGACCTCTGCACCTTCCTAGAGAACCGGGTCATCCTCAGATTGGACCCTGCATTCATGCCCAAGGTCAACTCCCCCTTCCACAGGACTCTAGAGATAGTGCTGCCGGACTTCTGTCCGCAGCCCTCCAGGGATAGGGAAAGATCTTGGCACAAGTTGGATGTCAGAAGAGCCTTGCGCATCTACCTGAAGTGCACGGCACCCTTTAGATGTTCAGAAGCCCTCTTTGTGTCATTTCAACTGTCCACCAGAGGCACTAAGGTTTCCCCGGCCACCATTAGCAGGTGGATCAGGGCGGCCATCTCACAGGCCTACGAGGCACGGTGAATCCAAGTCCCAGAGGGCATCACAGCGCACTCCACCAGAAGTGCGGCCACCTCAGCAGCCCAGGCCCCCATAGAGGAGATCTGCCGGGCCGCCGCCTGGTCGTCTCCTTCACTGTTCATTAGGCATTACTGACTAGATGCCTCTGCCTCCGCGGAGGCAGCCTTTGGTAGGAGGGTTCTGCAGGGAGTCCTAGATTCTCGAGGGGCTCAGGCCCATTGATCCCTCCCAAGGACATCGAGCTTTGGTATGTCCCATGGTATGTCCCATGTCCCACACCTCACTTTGCCGAGGTGGCGCAGTGGTTAAATGCAGCACTGCAGCCTACTTCAGCTGACTGCAGTTCTGCAGTTCGGCTGTTCAAATCTCACTGGCTCAAGGTTGACTCAGCCTTCCATCCTTCCGAGGTGGGTAAAATGAGGACCCAGATTGTTGGGGGCAATATGCTGACTCTGTAAACCGCTTAGAGAGGGCTGAAAGCCCTATGAAGCGGTATATAAGCCTAACTGCTATTGCTATTGCTACTTTGGAAACTGGCAGTTAGTCTTACCTGAACTGCATGTTTAAAAGGAGATCACTTCCCCCCCCCCTTGTTTAGGGCGCCCGCGCCAGGGGCCTGAGTTACCTCAGTGGTCAGTCAGGGCCAAATAGGAAGGACGTGTGCTTGCGTTGTTCTGTTGTTCCTTCCTTCCAGGTGCTCTGCTACGACCATCGGTTAATCTGGGAGAGCAGAAGGAGGATCAGAGGTGTGGCCTCAAAAGATTACCTCAGTCTCCAGGGCAAAAGGACTGGGTTAATACCCATGTGTTACTCCTCCCACACTTTCTTTTAAACATGCAGCTCAGGTAAGATCAACTGCCAATTTGCCTTGAATTTTGAAAATGAAATGCTTGATTTCTATGCTTTCCCACCCAGATAATTTGTAGATGAACAATTAAAATATTTTATTTTAGCTTGCTAAAATTTGTTTGAAGTTAGTAGAATTAAGGAGGGTTAGCCTGCTCTAATTTCAGTCCATAGTGTATTGGTGTGGGAGTGGGAGCAGATTTTTATAAATGGAAAACCAAATACATTTGGAATTATTTATTAATCTATTATTCCTTTGCAGTAGTCCTGTAGTATGATTAGTACTAGTAGCATTTTTAGTAGCAGTATGTTTATGTATATAACAAAGCTTCTATTTCAAGATATAAACATTTGAATGATGACTGAAATTTGCAAATTTGAAACATACTTTCATTTATCTCTTTATAGAAAAGTAAGTGTAAGAGTACTTTTTGAACAAGTTATTAGGTTGATTAGTATCGGCAATAATTAAATTCTAATCTGTTTGCAAATAATCAAAAGTGGCAGATAATGAGATTCCTGTTTAATTGTTAAGATCTTGTCTTCTAATGTATGTTTCCTTTTTAGACCATGGGTGGAGACTTCTCTGGAAAAGTACAGAAGGCTTCAAAAGGAATATACGCTTTTGCATGTATGTACTATCACAATTTGAATATTTTAAAATCATTTAAATCAATATTTTAAAATTATTTAAATCAGTAACTTTGATCAGGCTGCTTCTCCCCCTCAATATTAAGTCTTGGACACAATGCCAAAAATTCCTGTGAAAGTTATTGCCATAATAATTTCTAATATGGAGGGAGAGCTTTTAAATATATGGGGAGTACCATCTCAAGTGAATGAAATTAAATTTTAATTAAAATAAATTTAGGTTTCTCTTGGTCTAACTATGTTTTTTTGAGTATTCTTGTTTTCTTTCTCTTACTAGCACAGGATGTATTCCTCCTTCAGAATCAGCCACGATATAGGGCACAAGGCCTAGACATATATGTGACCTTCTTTGAGATATATAATGGAAAGGTGAGGCCATGTATGTGTTATTCATGAGTGCAAAAAAAGGACTTTATATAAAGTCCTATATAAAGTCCTTTGTATAAAATGTATTGCTGTTAGGGAATTGAAGGGATTGATAGTTCTCTTGGCTTGGATAAATTGGCAAACTCATTTGGAACTTCTGCATATCTTGCTTGCTCTTTGGTCCTCCGGGATTGGGCGGCATACAAATCTATTAAAATTACAAATTACAAATTCCTTCTGTATTAGCCAATGAAATGTGGACTGTTTTTATCACAGTGTTGTTAATTTAGTATAAATAGAGACCTTTCGAACAAATGAATATAATTTTGTCTAACTATAACTGGATATGAAGATCCATGCTCATGCTGGATATTTGAATAACATTATTACACAGGGAATGAATCATTATTATAAGAAAGGAATTAAGATAGCTTTTGGGTTTAACAATACTGTTCAAGCTGCATGTTGCAAAAACATGGGCTCTTAAGTGCTTCAGTTTGTACATTTCAGTGTCTTCCTTTTAATATTTACTTGAATTAGTTTGTTTTGTCTTATTTCAGTTATTTGATCTTTTAAACAAAAAAGCAAAGCTGCGGGTGCTGGAGGATGGCAAACAACAGATCCAGGTTGTTGGCCTACAAGAAATGCGTGTGAATTGTGCTGAGGATGTTATCCGAATGATTGAAGTAGGAAGCGCCTGCAGGTTAGTTGTTTTTTGGGCCGTGTTTTAGCTTAGCATATATAGTGTTCTCAACATGTCCAGTTCTATTGTGGAGGAGGGAGTATTACATAAGAGACATGGTGGCGCAATGGTTAGAAACCAGTATTGCAGGCTAATTTTGCTGACTGCCAGGAGTTTGAGCCTGATTGGCTGAAGGTTGACTCAGCCTTCCATCTTTCTGAAGTTGGTAAAATGAGGACCCAGATTATTGGGGGACAATATGCTGACTCTGTAAACTGTTTAGAGCGGGCTGTGAAGCAGTATATACCGTATTTTTCGGAGTATAAGACGCACCAAGGTTTGAAGGGCAATTTTTTTTTAAAAAGTAGGTAGGTAGATAGAGGGATAGAGAGGGAGAGAGGGAGAGAGAAATACAGTAGGTAGGTAGGGAGAGAGATAGGGTAGGTAGGTAGGTAGATAAAGGTGTATATATATAGAGAGAGAAATAGAGAGAGTGTGTGTAGGTAGGTAGGTAGAGGGATAGAGAGAGAGAAATAGAGATAGAGAAATACAGTAGAAAGGTAGGGAGAGAGAGAGAGTAGATAGGTTGGTAGGTAGAGGGATAGAGAGAAATATATAGAGAGAAATACAGTAGATCGGTAGGTGTTTCTACTGGCACAGAACTTGATCAATGTAATTCTCATCAATCAGTTAAAGGGCTTTCCAAAAGTGGAAAAAGTTTTTTCACTCTGCAAACCTCCCTAAAACGGCCCCTTTTTTCACGAAAACAGGCCTGTTTTTTTCCAAAAAAAGGCATGAATAGCCTTAGGGGGCTTGCAGAGTGCTCCTGGGCGGGTGGAGGGGGGGCAAAAACGGCCCATTTTCCACTCATTTCTGCCTTCCCCAGCCCCCAGGAGCTCTCTGAAAGCCTCCATAAGGGTATTCATGGCCATTTTGGTGAAGGGGGCAGGGCTTCGGGAGGCAAAAAATGCTCTATTCAGTGTATAAGACGCACCCAGATTTTCAGCCTCTTTTTTGAAGAAAAAAGGTGTGTCTTATACTCCGAAAAATACGGTAAGTGCTATTGCTATTCTTGCATTTCGTAATTGTAGAGGCTGGGTTTGGCACAATTCTTAGGTTCTAAGTGTTAAGATATCCTACAGTACAGGTATGTTTTCGTTACAGAATGAAAAGAAACTTTGCTCCAAAGAAACAATCTGCATCAAATTCTATATAAAACATTTTAGCAGTTTTTATACATTTTTAAAAATCTAATAATATTCTAATCATTAGAAAAAACAATTCTGAAAGAAAGATGAAAAAAAATTAAGGAAATTAAAGAAGATAATCAAGAGAAGGCATTTTATCATGAAGGATACAGAAGCGTCACTTTGAATAGCAAAATACCTTTTGTAGTCATTATGCAGATTAGTGACCTTCATGATATGCTAATTTTAATACTTAAACTTGGAAGTGGGGACACTAATTGAAATATGATGTTAGATAAGATGAGTCCAAATTATGACAAGAAAGATAAAGCATGCAGGACACTCAGTGCATTTTTTTTATCAGAGATTGATATTATTTGCACTAATAGTACAAGGAAAGTTGTGAAAAAGAAGCTGTATTTCAGTGAATTACTTTAGAACAGTGATGGAGACAAGCCATTGTGGATTCCTGTCCATTTGAATTAAAAATAAGGAGAATGGGAACATTCTTAATGCCTAGAAGATGCTCTGACTGCCTGCCAGACCCAGAAATTGAGAGGACTGCATTTTGACCAGTTAGGACAGTGATGGCGAATCTATGGCACGCACGCTGTCGCCCCAGGTCCGATCTCCATGTCGTTTCTTTCGTGAGCTTCTCTTTCCCTGCAAATGATGAAACAGAAGCTCATGAAAGAAAAAGATCTTACCTCTTACTGCACTGCTGGTGTTGGGATGGCCCGGCTTCCGCTTCCCAACATCCAGCTGGTCTTCGGGTGTCTGCTGTGCATGCGTGCAAGTCCACACATGTTTGTGCATGCACATGCACATTCACACATGCATACCTTTCCGTTTGGGCATTTACACATGTGCAGTTTGGGCACTCGATATCTAAAAGGTTCGACATCACTGAGTTAAGACAAGACCCTTCCAACTTTAAAAGGTCCGTGGTACATAAGGCTCCCCTCATTTACGACCTCATACAAGAGGGTAGAGCGGACCTGGCGTGCATTACGGAGACCTGGTTGGGCCAAGAGGGGGGTGTTCCCCTTAGTGAATTATGCCCACCAGGCTTCCGGGCGTTTCACCAGCCGAGAGCCCAGGGCAGGGGGTGGGGTGGCGGTGGTTATTTGGGAAAGTCTCAGACCTCAGGAGGTCACTGTGCCTCAGATAGGCGGGTGTGAGTCCCTTTTTGTGAAATAGGGCCTTGGAGTTCAGGTGGGCCTTTTTGTTACGTACCTGTCTCCCTGCTACGTTTCATCGGCCCTGCCAGAGCTGCTGGATGTGTTAGCTGGATTGGCGGTTGATTTCCCCAGGCTTATGATCCTGGGGGATTTCAATCTGCTTTCCATTTGCGAGACATCTGAGTCAGCTAGGGAGTTCATGGCTTCCATGACGGCTATGGACCTAACTCAGTTAATTCAAGACCCCACCCATAATGGGGGGACGCACGCTTGACCTGATTTTTGTCTCTGGGCAGTGGATGAATGATCTAGATTTAGGGGATATTTCTATCCAACCCTTGTCATAGTCGGATCATTTCCTCATCAGGCTTGATTTCCATACTACTACCCCTCACCGCAGGGAGGCGGAACCGACTAGATGGTTCCGCCCCAGGCGCCTGATGGACCCTGAAAGGTTCCTGATGGAGCTTGGGATTTTTCCTGAATCCCTTGCTCACAACTCGACCGAAGCCCTAGTGGAAGCCTGGGATAGGGCGGCCACTGGGGTTTTGGATCATGTTGTGCCTTTGCGGCCTCTGACCCGGTGTCGATCCCGGGTAGCTCCCTGGTTTACCGAGGAGCTTCAGGAGATTAAACGCCGGAAAAGATGCCTAGAGAGTGGTTGAAGGGCCAGCCGGTCCGAATCTGATCGAACACTAGTAAGAATTCATATTAAATCCTACTTAGTGCCGATAAAATCGGCAAAACAGCAACATTTTTCCGCTCTTATCGTGTCTGCAGATAACTGCCCAGCCGCCCTGTTTAGGGTGACCCGCTCCTTACTTAACCAAGGAGCTGGGAAAGACCCCTTGCAGGGTAGGGCTGAAGATTTTGTTCAGTATCTGCAGGATAAAATCGCTCAGATCCGGACAGGCTTGGACTCTGACTGGGTAAATTCGGGCGAGTCGACAGGGATGAATCTTGTGGAGACCATCTGGGATGAGTTTGATCCTGTGACCCCCGAGGTCATGGACAGGATTATGGGGAGACTCAGTGCTGCCACGTGTGTGCTGGACCCGTGTCCCTCTTGGTTAGTCTTGGCTTCCTGGGAGGTGACACGAGGCTGGCTCCAGGCGATTACCAACGCTTCGTTGAGAGAGTGGTGCTTTCCCACCGCCCTGAAGGAGGTGGTGGTGAGGCCCCTCCTTAAGAAGCCTTCCCTGGACCCAGCTTCTTTAGCCAACTATCGTCCGGTCTCCAACTTTCGCGAAGGTTGTTGAGAATGCAGTAGCACGTCAGCTTCCCCAGTCCCTGGATGAAGCTGTCTACCTGGATCCGTTTCAGTCGGGTTTCAGGCCCGGATACAGCACAGAGACGGCATTGGTCGCATTGGTCGATGATCTCTGGCGGGCCCGGGACAGGGGCTGCTCCTCTGTCCTGGTCCTATTAGACCTCTCTGCGGCTTTCGATACCATCAACCATGGTATCCTACTGCGACAACTCAAGGGGTTGGGAGTGGGGGGAACCGTTTTATGGTGGTTCTCCTCCTACCTGTCGTATTGGTCGCAGTTTGTGTTGACTGGAGGGCAGGGATCGACCCTGAGGCGCGTCACTTGTGGGGTGCCCCAGGGGTCGGTTCTCTCACCCCTCCTGTTCAACATATATATGAAACCACTGGGTGAGATCATCCGTGCTTTTGGGTTACGGTATCATCAATTTGCTGATGATACCCAACTTTTCAACTCTATCCCAAACCACCCAAACGATGCCCTCGACGTGATGTCCCGATGCCTGGAGGCTGTGCGGATCTGGATGGGGAGGAACAGGCTCAAGCTCAATCCCTCCAAGACGGAGTGGCTGTGGTTTCCGTCATCCCGATTTGTGCATCTTGTTCCATCTTTGATGATAGAGAAATTTTAGCCCCCTGAGAGAGGGCTCGCAATCTGGGCGTCCTCCTGGATACGCGGCTTAGTTTAGAAGAACACCTGACGGCCATGACCAGGGGGGCCTTTTACCAGGTTCGCCTGGTACATCAGTTGCGCCCGTTCCTGGATTGGGATACTCTGTGCACAGTCACTCATGCCCTCGTCCTTTCTCGCCTGGACTACTGTAACGCTCTCTACATCGGGCTGCCCTTGAAGAGCACCCAGAAGCTTCAACTGGTCCAGAATGCGGCTGCGCGGGTTATCATGGGGGCACCTAGGTGCTCCCATGTTACACCCCTTTTAGGCAGCCTGCGCTGGTTGCCGGTTGTCTTCCGGGTGCGATTCAAGGTACTAATTATGACCTTTAAAGCGCTCCATGGCTTAGGCCCAGGATACCTGCGAGACCACCACTGCCACCGGTAGCCTCCCACCGTCCAGTGCGATCCCACAGAGTGGGCTTCCTCAGGGTGCTGTCGGCCAGACAGTGTTGGCTAGCGCCCCCCAGGGGGAGAGCCTTCTCTGTGGGAGCGCCTTCCCTCTGGAATGAACTGCCCCCGGAGCTTCGTATAATCCCCGGCCTCCGGTCTTTCCAATGCGCCCTAAAAAGTTGGCTTTTCCAGCAAGCCGGCCTGGCCTGAACAAAACAAAATAAATTATTGATCACTGTTAATTTTAATTTTTTTAAAAAAATGTCAATTTTAATTGGGTTTGGGATATTCTATTTAATTTTTTTTTAACTTTTGTATTATGTGCTTTTTTTAATGTTGTATGCCGCCCTGAGTCTTTGGGAGAAGGATGGCATATAAATCTAATAAACCTAAACCTAAAAGTGAAAATTAAAAATCAATTAAATTCTATATTGGTTGTCCCTTGCCTCTCTGACTGCTGTTTGGCCATAGCATCTGGTTGGTTACACCACAGCATGGTGATAATGATGAAAATATTTTGCTTGATAAGACTAATCAAACCATACTGTCTTCTATTGACATATTATGTAATTAGTAATTCTATTATCATTATAGGACATCTGGACATACATTTGCCAATTCCAGTTCCTCTCGATCACATGCTTGCTTTCAAATTATTCTGCGCAAAAAAGGAAAGCTTCATGGCAAGTTCTCCTTGGTGGATTTAGCTGGCAATGAGAGGGGTGCTGATACCTCTAGTGCCGATCGTCAGACACGGATGGAAGCAGCAGAAATAAACAAAAGCTTGCTGGCACTAAAGGTACAGACTAGAACATAATACTAGCATTGTAGTGTACGACTGGCCTCAGTAAGAGCAAAAGTCCTATTGTCCTGTGGCCTAGGTAATGTCAGATCTAAGTGGCCACAATCTTTCTTTGCTACAGGTTGCTTATGGCTCTGAATGCATGGGCAAATTATTATCCTTGCTCCTTTTCCCCACCTTTTAGGAATGTATTCGTGCTTTAGGTCAAAATAAACAACATACACCTTTTCGGGAAAGTAAACTTACTCAGGTGCTGAGGGATTCTTTCATTGGAACAAATTCCAGAACTTGCATGGTAAGTCAGTCCAATTATCTCACAGGGTTGTTTTGTGGGGAATATAGGAGGAGGAAGAAGTATTAGGTATGTTCACCAGTTTGAGTTACTTACGAAAATAATAAAGGCGAGACAAACATCTTTTTAAAAAGTTGTGTAGGAGGTCTTAAGATCTTAATACAAAACTATTGTGTTGTTTCATCAATCTATATGTATCAATTTACACTTTTGGAAAGGTTTTTTAAACGATGTTAGTCTGGACATATTTGATTGGAAAAGTTATAAGTTTGTGGACCCTAAATTCTGAGTAACTATTCTAAAAAAAAAAATCTACAAAAGTTTAAATGCTTCATTATAAATAAGACCAAGAAAGCAGAGGTGACAGTACAAGCAGATAGATTAGCAGAAGGTAAGAGCTGAGTGCAAGCTGGTAATAATTTTGCTTCCTTTTAGATTGCAATGATTTCCCCAGGCATGAGTTCCTGTGAATATACTCTAAATACCTTGCGATATGCTGATAGGTAAGTGATATCTGCATTTGCAAATCTCATCATATCTTGGGGACAAAATGGGAAAAGAAATTTAGGGTTTTTTTTAAGATTGCCATTTCTAAATTGTTTCAGTTTCTCTCACATGAACCAATTTAGAAATGGCAAACTCTGTGCTGAGTTTCTAATACAAACAAATTGGGTTTTTTTCCCCCTTGCACAAAAAGCAATCTATCAAAATGTCAAAAATCCCCTTCAATGTAGACATGTCTCAGTAACAACTTAATTTCAGGAAGTACTTGCTGTATCAGCAAAAGAAGAAACAACTGATTATCAGGACCGTTTGTAGTCAAATTTACAAGGGAAGGAAAGCCTAACCCAGTTACTCCTGCATCAGATAGAAATTTTTCATTTTGCTCACTTCATGTTGCCCTACTTGGAAGAAATGGGTGCAGTATGTTTCTTCATATGAAACAAAAGCTGAAGTACTAGTCCTGTGCTTCTTTATCTGTGTTATGTATCAGGATGTTTTGAGTTCTTTATTTCAACAGTTGGACTTGTATTGAAATCCTTCTGCTCTGTTTCCAGAGTGAAGGAACTTCCTAGCAATGGAACAGCTGGCGAGGCACAAAACTGTATGGAAACTGAGTGTGAAGAGTTTGAGATTAGCAGAGAAGAATCAGACCATATTCTTGAAGTATGTATATGCATAGCTTAAGACCAATTTAATTAGGTAAAACAGGACTTGGTGCAAGTGTGCTAATATTTTTCCTTGTGAATAACAGCTTTCTGAAGATGAGCTGTCTCCTCATCTGTCCAGTTTTCGTGATGCTCTCACCCGGATTAGTGAATTGGAAGAGAAAGCAGTAGAGGAACTTAAGGAAATCAGGGAGGTATAGCAAGTTTCTGTTTTCTAAAGTGACCAATATTTTGAGGTATTATGCTGTAGATAATGAAATTATGCTTATGTCTGTGAACAGATGCTTATCAACAAGAAAACCTCACATATTCTTGCTAATTTGGCAGATATTTTCATTGATTTTTGTCAATTCAGTAAATTTGTTTTATCTCACAAAGCCCTCCCAATTTTCTTATAAATTCTGCATTCAGAAAATGAACGACTGTAACTATCTCCTGGACATTGCGGAACAACCAGATTATGACCTAGAGGCCTTTGTGTACCAAACCCAATGCTTCATAAATGAAGAATCCAAAAAGTTCCTCAGTCTGAAAGGTACAAATATTGCATTTACATTCATCTTGCTTTATTAATTTAGCTTTACTACTAAGTTTTGCAAATTGCATTCTAAACCCTGTAGAATAATTTGTGACTGATTCTTCAGGACTCTATGGACCACAAAATGCCAGGACCCCCGTTCTCCACCTTCTCCCAGAGTCCATTCAAACCTATGCCCGATGGACATTTTCTAACTATGTCATCCTCTGCTGTTCCCTTCTTTTGCCTTCAATCTTTCCCAACATCAGGTCTTTCACAGTGAGTCCTCAAAGTATTTGAGCTTCAGTATCTGACCTTCCAAAGAACAGTCGGAGTTAATTTTCTTTAGGATTATGGAATAATGCAGAGATGCAATTTCTATAGAGCAGGGGTGTCAAACTTGCATTACGTCATCACATATTGCGACTTCCCCCTTCACTAAAATGAAGGTGGGTATGGTCAGCACTTGATGCATCCAGCCTGCAGGCCGTGAGTTTGACAACCCTTCTATAGACAAATTAGCTCTTGTAATTACAGATTGGGAAAGACGGAGTACCCTCAGGTTTTCTGGGAAAGTAAGGAGAGCATATTTTTTCTTCTGCTTTACCAAGAGAATGTGCCCATCAGAAATTTCCTACCTAGGCTGAGTGTGACACAGTACAAGGCAGACAGAAACTTTCCAGCACAATGAATACAAGGGAAGATAGTTTTTTGTGATATCATTGTTACTTTCCCCCTTTTTTAAAGAATATAATCAGATTTATCCTGGGGGTTCTATTGAGCATGGCTCTTGAATGAGTCTTCAGTTTCCAATTTAGGAAATGGAAGATCTGGAAGCTGCTATTCTCCTTTGTTTCAACATTTGCAGTTAAGGCAGAGACTTTGTAAGATCTATAATGCCTGGGAGATATTCTGCTACTCCCCGACTCCCTGTAGTTCAAAATAGGATGGGCACATGGCATTGAATCTCCCTTTTTAATGCATGCAGAAATCTTGGTGCTGAATCTCATCCTATGCTGTTGAGAAACAATTTCTATTATTCCCCTTTTGGTGGGAGGTAGAAAATAGCTTTATAAGCCTTCTTATAAAGCAGGTCCTGAGGCAGTCCTCTGTTGTCCTTGACTCTTACACTCTCCCAACCAGAACACTGAGCTGATGCTCTTGCATGAACAGTAGGAAAAGTATCAGGCTATGATGGTCCAGAAATTATTTTATGTGTTTAAAAGTAGCTCTTATGGAGAATCTTGAAATGGCTTGAGTAAAAAGACTATTTTCAAGATAGGCATAGGATCAACAGATATAAGAATGAAAGATAGAATTGATAATAAAAGTGATGGCCTTCTGCCAAACTTAGGGAAGAAGTTAAGTTATCATGAAATGAAAGAAGAGTTTTAAATTGGAAAGAATACTGAGCTTCATCTGTATATTAACTGCCCTGCATGCAAGGTGCAGCTGACTTTACCCCCCTCCCCCTCATTACAAAAGATAAACTGGGTATAAAATGAGGACCCAGATTCTTGGAAGTAATATGCTGATTCTGTTAACCATTTAGAGAGTGCTGTATCACTATGAAGCAGTATATAAATCAAATTCTATTGCTATTGTTATCTAACACCTGAAAAAGTAGAAGCAATTAAAATATTTTCCCCCATAAACTAATGAGAAACCTCATGCTGCAGTGCCCGTGAGAGTCATTCTAGCACAGAGGTGCACTCTATTTCAGATGTATAGGGAAGACCAGCATTCTCATTTCCATTTGTCCCAGTCAAATTACCGTATTTTTCAGAGTATAAGACGTACTCTTTTCCCTCAAAAAAGAGTCTGAAAATCTGGATGATGAATATAGCATTTTTTGCCTCTCGAAACTCCGCACCTTCACCAAAATGGCCATGCATAGCTTTTAGAAGGCGTTCAAAGAGCTCCTGGGGGCTGGGGAGGGCAGAAATGAGCGCAAAACGGCCCATTTTTTGCCCCAGCCCCCAGCAGCACTCTATAAGCTTCCTAAAGGCTATTCATGCCCTTTTTGGGGGGGAAAAAAACGGGCTGTTTTGGGGAGATTTGCAAAAGTGCAAAACCTTTTTTTCCCCCTTTTCAAAACCTTGCTGCATCTTATACTCTGGTGCATCTTATACTCCGAAAAATACAGTAATGTTTCAATTTAATGAAACTCCATGTGGGCCACATGGGGGATTATTATTATTAATAGAAAGGAAGCAGCTTTTTCTGAATTTCCTTACAATATGGACTTCACTTTGACTTGCCTGTTTTCTCCTTTTTCACTTTCCATAGAGACTCTAGACGAACTAACGCTAGCCATGCAAATGGAAGAACAAGCCAGCAAGCACCTGAATCAACGTCACCTTCAATAACTGCCCACCTGTTAAATGAACCTTTGCCTCCCTTTATTTGTCTGTCACTTATTTGGTTGGCAATTAATGCATTTTAAAAGCAAACAGATGATCCAGCCTATTTGCTTTGAGTGGGTCTTTTAAACCTGATGCAGGAAACGGACAGCTTGCGGACAAAATTTCTAGGACTCCCCCCCCCCCCGCCATTATAGTACTGAAAGCTGCATGGGGGGGGCTTATTAGTGTTACATGTTAAGCGTGTGCATATTTCTAGTGTATGTAGACTCTTTGACTAAATATTTTATATGTTGCCACTAAGTGCAAACCAGTGGCTCTTAAACTGGATTTGCTGTTCTTAAGAAGTGAGTGAAACGGTTAATAAATTTTTCTGAATTCATTAACTTCTGCCTTGCAAAGCACTACAGCATTTTCTTTAGATCTCTACTTTGTTCTGATCTTTTCACTTTGAGTGAAGAATCCAATTGGATGAGTAGATGGAGTTGTGCTACTGGATGACACATTTCTTTTTAAATAGGCAAATTTTGCTGTTCTCCAGTACGCTGCTTGGAGAGTCCAAGCGTGGGTTAACACAACCTATCTGCCCTTGGACTGAGTAATGTTTTTCTTGACCACGCCTCCCTTTGCCTCTCTATGTTCAATTTAAAAACTCAATACGCCCGTTGGGACAGTTTTGGGAGTGCTCCAGTCCAAGAACAGATAGGCTGGGGTTCCCAAATCCAAAGTGACCATCTTTCTTCTCTACTTGTCTACAAGAGTATTTGTAAAGGTTTGATTATTATCGCTGAGAGGGTTCCCGGGCCAGTCCTGTCATCCGCTGGTCGCAAGTGGCTCAGGGCGTGGGAACTGCTTGTCCAGCTGCCGCTGGCGAGCAAAGGGGGGTAGGGAGGGCACAGATGCCTGTTCTAGGTCCTCCTGACCGCCTTTCTACCTGGGCTTCGTGGGCGTTTGCTGCTGGCTGCGGTGGTTCTCTAATCTGCCCGGCAACAGCGGCGACCGTTACAGCTGCTTCGCACGCTTTTCCCTGAGTGATGGCGGAATTGGTGGGAGGCGGCTGCGCGTGCACCGGCCGCCATTTTGAGTCGCCTGAGGTATCGTTGCTGCGTGTGGAGGTTCTGGAGCTCCGAGAGAGCGAAGATCAGAGAAGCGCACCAGGGAAAGGACATTCTACCTCTCAGCCGCAGAACGCCGCCGGGGGTGTGGTGCTAGTCCGGGGCGCCGGCTAGCCTTCCCTCCTCAGCTAAGTCTCGGGGCTCCGAGGGTGGTGGAAGGACTCCGTCCAACAGGCGGCCCTTCCCTCCTGAAGTCTCTGCAAGCGCGCTTGAGTCGGCTGGCCAGCATGGCTGCCCGTCCAGCTCATAATTGCCTTCCCAGACCCTGACTCGTGATCCAGTGCAGCATGGCTGAGGAATGCAGGGAGGCACAGGAGGAGCAGACAGGGCCCTCCAGCAAACGTAGCAGAATGGATCCCTTGGCAAAAAAGGGAAAAGGGAATAAGGGCACCAGTAGCAAGTCACCCCCAGGGACTGCAGGACTTCCAGAGGAGACCAGGGAGGCATCTCGTCCCCATAAGGCGGCAGAGCCTCTAGCCCCTCCTCACCACAGGGATCATTCCCCCTCAGATCAGGGGGATCAATTACCTTACCGATCGATTAACTCGCTGCGACCGGATGGGTGGAAAATCGCACGAAATGCCCCAAAGAAAACGTGGATATCCCAAGTGGCTCACGATCTTCAACCACTCCATTTCTCGATAACCGATGCCCAACAAGCCGCCCTAAATCGGAATCAATGGCGTGCTGTAATCCGTGACGTCCTGCCCCTGGCCTTCACAATGCAACAGTCACTGCCTTATGGACGTTGACATTTACGAAGATTAAGTCCAAGTCCAAGGGATCAATTTCCAAGGGGCAGTAGGTCTCTCTCTGTGGAGGACTATGGGTCCAGAGATCCCTCACCAGAGGCCTCCTGGGGCTATCCTGATTCGCCCAGCTCTTCTATCAGGGAAGATCGGGACTCCTTCCAGGGCATCCTGCCCAAGGAAGGGGATTCCAGCTCAGGCAGGGCTAGGCGCCACCGGCACACCAGCAAACATCGCCTGAGGGAGGGCAAGAGCCCAGCACTGTCAGCTAAAATCAGGGAGGTGATCTTTCTAGTCATCTCCCAGGGTATTGCGGAGGGCATCAAACGAAGAGACTCTCGGAAATCAAGGGCTCCCAAGACCAAACATCAGGCTAAGGCCTCCACCTCTAAGGAGCAGGCCTCTTCTCCCACTTCATCTGAACCCTCTAGCTTGGAGGAAGAAGGGGCTGAGGGATTCGTTCTTTCAGAGGACGAAGTCCTCCCTCTGGACAAGCCGGCCTTCACTGGCCTTTTTAAGCCGTCCTTGTTCAAATCTATACTGCATAAGGCTATGACGGTGACTGAGATAGGCTCCATCCCCAAAACTGATTCTTCTCAGGTATCTGCTTCATCCAAAGACCATAAACATGGACTATTCAAGGAAGCGGTTCCCGCCCAGGAACTTATTCCTGTACCTGACCTCTTTATGGATGTGGTCCAGCGTCAATGGGTCCAGTCAGGCACCCTGACCAACCCTAGTGGTGGGGATAAAGCCCTTTATTCTGTGGATGCAAAAATGGAAGACATTTTGAAACTTCCAGAAGTGGATGCCCCAGTAGTGTCCTTAACATCCAATTCCAACTTATCAGCTGACCTTCTGGAAGGCCTAAAGGCCGAGGATAAAAGGTTGGAGAAGGTGTGCCATATAACCCACATGGCGTCTGCCTGGCCTCATTTTTCACCAGAGCATCCCTGTTCTGGCTGAGACAACTCAGGTCCAAGCCTCCCCCCAGGAAGTCCAGGTGGCGCCACGAGCTCACCAAGATTATTACAGCCATTGAATATTCAGTGGATGCTTCGCTGAATGCAGCGAAGTTTGCCTCCAGGGCTCTAGCTTCCAATATCATTTCTCGCCGCCTCCTGTGGCTTCAGCACTGGCAGGCCGAGATGAAAGCCAAATGGAAGTTGGCCTCTGCTCCCTTCAAGGGAGGACACCTGTTTGGGGAGGCCCTGGACAAGTTTGTCATCAAAACCAATGGAAGGTCCTCCCGGCCACCTTAAAAAGGAACGAACATAGGGGCTCTGGTTCCTTTTGTAAGCAGCCCTTCCAGAACCAGGAGGCCGGTCAAGCAGCCTCTTCATCCTCCTACCAGAGACCTTTCCAGCAAGGGGTGATAGACACCAAGATAGGTCCCATAGCAGGCAACCACAGTCTTCCTTTCGGAAGCCATTTCGCGGGGGCAGCAGCAACAACAACCCCCGCCCATTTCACAGGGGGAAGTGACCATCACTGGGTCCCTCCCATAGGGGGTCAGCTGCAGCTGTATGGCGACAGGTGGGAGGAGATAACCTCGGACAGGCGGGTCCTCAATACCATCAGGAAGGGCCTTGTCCTAGAATTTCTGACCTTCCCCCAGAGGATGTTCATCCGTTGTCCCACTTCCAGGAACCCAGTAAAGAGGGAGCTCATGCAAGTGGAGATACTCCATCTTCTCCAGATAGAGGCCATAGAACCTGTTCCAAGGGACCAGGAGGGGCGGGGCTTCTATTCCATCGTGTTCCTGGTCCCGAATTGCTCAGGGGGGGTGGAGGGCCATCTTGGACCTCAAAAGCCTGAATCAGCATCTGGCTTACAAGAGGTTCAAGATGCAATCCATCCATTCCATCCTGGATTGCGTGAGGAAAGGAGATCTATTGACCTCGATAGATCTGAAAGAGGCCTACCTGCATGTCCCCATCCATGCTTCCCACAGGAGGTTCCTGAGGTTCTGTTCCGAAGGGAAGTACTACCAGTACAAGGCTCTCCCCTTTGGGCTATCGTCAGAGCCCAGAACATTTACCAAGATCCTGGCGGTGGTAGCGGTAGCGGCCCATCTCCGCAACCATCCTGTCCGTCTTAGAATGTTATTTGGACGATATAATTAGTCATTCTGTCACACCAGAGCAGGCTCAACGCGATGTCATGCTGACCGTTCGGACGCTGCAACAACATAGCTTTTCTGTCAACATGGAGAAGAGCCAGTTCTGCCCATCCACTCGCATACAGCATCTGGGTGCAGTCATCAATTCCAACTCCTGCCAGGTATTCCTCTCCCCAGACCGCCTGACTAACCTGAAGAGCAGAGTGAAGCGCTGCCGTCAGTCCAGGTCGGTGCCGATCGTCCAGCTGTCCCAGCTCTTGGGGATCATGATATCCAGTCTGAAGGTGGTTCCCTGGGCCTGTCTGCATGCCAGGGAACTGAAATGGTTTCTCCTTCCAATGCAGAGAGCGAAAATCAGCAATTCCCACAGGTACGTACACCTCCCGCGGAAGGTGACCCGATCCTTGGCCTGGTGGAGGTCCAAGGCGATCGTGAAAGGCTGTCTGTTCAAAGAGCCAGAAAGGGTTGTTGTGACCACAGACGCCAGCCTTCTGGGGTGGGGCGCCCACTGTCAGGGTCAACTTGCCCAGTGCCAGTGGTCTCAGAGGGAGGCTGCCCACAGCATCAACTGGCTAGAACTGAGGGCAGCCCAACTCGCGCTTCGCCGATTTGCAGGGCTGATAGCGGGAAGTCATGTACTGTTAATGACAATGTCGCAACAAAAGCCCATATAAACAGGCAGGGAGGTACCCATTTACCCATGCTCGAGGCAGAGGCTCTGGGCAGGTGGGCGGAGTGACATCTGGCTTCTCTCAGAGCACATTGCATCTCCGGAACCAGCAACCGGGAGGCAGACTGGCTGAGCCGACAGCGCATCGATCACTCGGAGTGGCGTCTACATCTGGACCTGTTCCAGCAGATCGTGAGATTTGGCAAACCACAAGTATACCTCTTTGCCACACATTCCAACACACAACTGCCATGATTCTTCAGCTGTTACCAATCACCGTTGGCGGAAGGGACAAACGCACTAAGGTGTGAGTGGCCCCGGGAACTCTTATACGCATTCCCTCCTCTGCCCCTCATTCCTCAGGTAGTGGCCAAGATCCTGACCGAACAGGCAGAAGTTCTTCTGGTGGCACCATTCTGGCCCAGGAGGTCCTGGTACGCAGACCTTGTCAGTCTCCGTTCAGAGACCGTGGCGAATTCTTCAGGATCAAGTCTCCCTAAGCCAGGGCACCGTCAGTCATCCAGACCCCCAGTGGCTACAACTAGCCGTCTGGCACTTGAGGGGGACCTCCTGAGGAAACATCTCTGACAAGGTCATACGAACAATACAAGCGTCCAGGAGACCCTCCACTACCAGGATATATGATGCGACCTGGGCTGCCTTTTCATTGTGGTGCAAGGCTAGAGACATTGTTGATTTTTCTGCCTCAGTCCCTCAGACCCTGGACGTCCTTCAGGAGGGTCTGGATAAAGGTCTGGCACCCAGTACTCTCAGGCGTCAGGTCGCAGCACAATCGACCATTCTGGCCAGAGGCTCGTCTCGCTCTCTGAGCCAGCACCCTCAAATTGAGAGCTTTCTGAAGGGCGCAGCAAACATCAGTCCACCGACGGTCCACCGTTACCCATCCTGGGACCTCCCATTTGTCTTAAGGGCTCTGACGGGTCCTTCATTTGAGCCTCTGTGTACGTCTAGTCTGCGCCACCTAACCATCAAGACTGCCTTTCTGGTGGCTATCACTTCTGCACGCAGGGTGTCCAAACTGGCGGCTCTCTCAGTCAGGGAGGACTTGTGCGTGATCCCCCCCGACAGGGTTATATTGAGACTCGATCCTTCATTTACCCCTAAAATTAACTCTGTTCCATAGATCTCAAGAGATTATATTGCCTAACTTTTGTCCTAAACCTTCTCACCCTAGAGAGCGTGAATGGCATAAGTTTAGGTTAGGTTTAGGTTTATTGGCTTTGTATGCCGCCCACTCCCGAAGGACTCCGGGCGGCTCACAATAAACAGAGGAGGGAATAAATAAGACAATACAAACAAACAATTTTAAAATCCACAACAGTCACAATTAAGACGGGGCTGGGTGCTTTAACAGCTAGGACTTAGTAGCTTTATGGAAGGCCGGGAGGGTAGTAAGGGTCCGGATCTCCACGGGGAGCTCGTTCCAGAGGGCCGGAGCAGCAACAGAGAAGGCTCTCCCCCGGGGGGTTGCCAGCCAGCAATGGCTGGCAGATGGAACCCGGAGAAGGCCAAGCCTGTGCGATCGAATTGGTCTTTGGGAGGTAATTGGCAGGAGGCGGTCTCAGGTACCCAGGTCCGATGCCATGTAGGGCTTTATAAGTAACAACTAGCACCTTGAAGCGAGTCCGGAGACCAATGGGCAGCCAGTGCAGCTCGCGGAGGATAGGTGTGACGTGGGTGTACCTAGGTGCACCCACAATCGCTCGCACGGCTGCATTCTGGACTAGCTGAAGTCTTCAAACACTTTTCAAGGGCAGCCCCATGTAAAGCACATTATAGTAGTCCAGTCTTGAGGTCACAAGGGCGTGAGTGACTATCTGAAGTGCCTCCCAGTCCAGATAGGGTCGCAATTGGTGCACCAGGTGAACCTGGGCAAAGACCCCCCTGGTCACAGCCGATAACTGGTGATCTAAAGTCAGCTGTGGATCCAGGAGGACTCCCAAATTGCGAACCCTCTCTGAGGGGCGTATAATTTCACCCCCCAGACTGAGAGATGGAATAATTAGCCAATCTTTGGGAGGGAACATCAATAGCCATTCGGTCTTGTCAGGATTGAGTGCAAGCTTTTTCGTTCCCATCCAGACCCTGACAGCCTCCAGGCACTGGCCCATCACTTCTACTGCTTCACTGAGTTGGCACGGGGCGGACAGATACAATTGTGTATTGTCCGCGTATTGGTGGTATTTAATCCCGTGCCGCTGTATGATCTCACCCAGCGGCTTCATGTAGATGTTAAATAGGAGGGGGGACAGGACCGAGCCCTGCGGCACCCCATAATTGAGGGGCCTCGGGGTCGACCTCTGTCCTCCGACCAACACCGACTGCGACCTGTCCGAGAAGTAGGAGGATAACCACCAAAGAACAGTGCCTCCCACTCCCACCTCTCGTAACCGTCTCAGAAGGATACCATGGTCAATGGTATCGAAGGCCGCTGAGAGGTCCAGGAGCACTAGGATAGAGGACTGACCCCTATCCCTGGCTCGCCAGAGATCATCGATCAGCGCGACCAAAGCAGTTTCCGTGCTGTAGCCAGGCCTGAAACCAGACTGAAAGGGATCCAGATAATCGGTTTCATCCAAGGACCGTCGGAGTTGAGAGGCGACCACTTTCTCAACAACCTTCCCTACGAAGGGGAGGTTGGAGACCGGACGATAGTTGCTCGAAATGGCTGGGTCCAGAGACGGTTTCTTCAGGAGGGGTCTCACCACCTCATTCTTTAAGAGGAGCGGGAAGGATCCCTCCCGGAGAGAGGTGTTAATTATTGTCTGTATCCAGCCCCGTGTTACCTCCCTGCTGGTTGAAACCAGCCAGGAAGGGCACGGGTCCAGTATACAAGTGGAGGCGCTCACCGCTCCCATGGCCTTGTCCACTTCCTCAGGCATGACAAGTTGAAACTCAATCCATAAACTCCGCTCAAGACCTTCCCCCGGTACCTCGGCTGGTACCGTGCAATTGGAGTCCAGGTCTGTCCGAATCCGAGTGACTTTATCCGTTAAATACTGAACAAATTCCTCAGCTCTACCTTGCAAAGGTTCATCCCTGTCCCTCCCTTTCAGGAGGGAGCGGGTTATCCTAAACAAGACGGCTGGGTGCGATTCAGCGGACGCAATAAGAGCGGCAAAATGCGAACATTTCGTATTGCGATAAGATAGGCTCTGATATAGGCTCTCATCAGTGCTCGGTCTGACTCAGACTTATTGGCCCTCCAGTGGCACTCTAGACGTCTCTTTTGGCGCTTCATCTCCCGGAGTTCCTCGGTAAACGAAGGAGCTCTCCTGGACCCGCTACCTCGGAGAGGCCGCAAAGGCGCAATCCGGTTTAGAGCCCCCGTCACCGCTGCATTCCAGGCAGCGACTAAGGACTCGACCTGACTGTGGACGAGAGTGTCAGGTATCACTCCAAGCGCCGTCTGAAATCCCATGGGGTCCATCAGGCATCTGGGGTGGAATGACCTAAGCGGTTCTTCCTCCCTACAGTGGGGGATTGGTTTCCGAAAGTCAAGCCTCAGTAGGAAGTGATCAGACCATGCCAAGGGCAGGATCTTAATACCCCTCAATTCTAGATCACGCCTCCACTGCTCCGAGAGGAATACGAGGTCAAGTGTGTGACCCGCTGAATGAGTCGAACCCCGGATTACTTGCGTCAAGTCCATGGCTGTCATGGAAGCCATGAACTCCTGCACCCCATCAGAGCGTTCACCAAGCGTAGGCAGGTTGAAGTCCCCCAGCACCATAAGCCTGGGGAACTCTACCGCCAGCTCGGTAGTCAAGGAGCGAGGGGAGGGCTGTTGCAACGCTGTTGGGAGGTAGGTACGTTAACAGCAAGCCCACTTGACCCCCAAGGTCCAACTTCAACAAGGACTCACACCCGACAAGCTCTGGAGCAGGGATCCTAAGAGGAACTAATGACCTTCGGACAATGACGGCCACTCCCCCACCCCTTCTCTGAGGTTGCGGCTGGTGGAGCACCTGAAATCCCTCTGGGCACATTTCAGTGAGGGGGACCCCTCCCTCCGGGCCCAGCCAGGTTACAGTAATACATGCCAGGTCTGCCCCCTCGTCTACTATTAGTTCCCGGACGAGGGGAACTTTATGAACCACAGACCTGACATTTAGCAACAACAGCCTGAGACCAGGGCCCTGACAGTTCTCGCCATCTGGCCCTGGAGTGGAACTAACAGGGCCGGAAGGGGGGATCGCTGTGACGTAGCAGACCCTCCTTCCCCAGTAATGGCTAGCCCTGAAGTTCCCGTCGTACCTGCCCCTCCCCATAATGACCGTAATGCTCCGGCCCACCCCCGCAACCATAGACCCCATTTCCCCTCTCACGGCCTCCACTCCTTTCGGCAGGCGATTTGAATCAGTCATACTAGGATGGGAGGTAGGCCTGGGCCCCCCTACCACTTCTGCAATAGCATTCAGTGGAGGAGGTACCAGGTTATAATCCCAATCCTAACATACATACACAGCCACTCACCCAGACAGTCCCCACATAAGTCAATTAAAACACAAAAACTACAACAATAATGAGATTTTAAAAAGTGGGTACAGACATCAAACAGGCACACCATACACACCACATTCATTAAAATTCGCGGAGCACTGCACTAGTGTGATATAAAAGCGATGGTATAAAGGAAGAGGGAGAGCTGCTCCGCTCCTCTCCCTTCCTCTAGGTCCCAAAAAGACACCCAAGGCCAAAGGTCCAAAAGTCGGTATTGTGCAGGGTGATTGTAGATGGAGGGGGGCAAGGTGTAGACGCCCAATGTTAGCAAGCAGCAACTTTCCAGTCTCACACCCTCCAGATCAAGATGAAGATTAACACAATCACCTAGTTGGACGTGAGGTGTGCCGTCTGCATTTATGTAAAGAGGACTAAAGAATTCCGTCGTTCAGAGGCGTTCTTCATCTACTTCCTTCCTGGGTCTCTCGGCCGCAAGGTCTCATCTCATACCGTAGGTCGTTGGCTGCGCACTTGCATTAAGCTGGCGTATGAATATCAGGGCAATATGGCCCCGTGCAGGGTCACCGCACACTCTACTAGGAGCGCAGCAGCGTTAGCAGCCTGGGCGACCCAGGCATCTATTCTGGACATTTGCAGGGCGGCCACATGGGCTTCCCCCACCGCCTTTATAAAAAACTATAAAATAGACACCTTTGCCTCAGCCGAAGCCTCCTTCGGAAGAAGAATTCTGCAAAGAGTTGCTGAGACTCCAGAGACTCTGGCTCCTACCCACCCTGGGACACAATAGCTTGGGCATGTCCCACGCTTGGACTCTCCAAGCAGTGCACTGGAGAAAGACCGTTGGCTTACCTGAACGGTTGTTCTCAGGGCGCTGCGAAGAGAGTCCAATCCCATCCAGGGGTTTTTTCTTACAAACCGTGACTGTATTATTGACTGTGAACTTTTATCATACGATTGTCCTTTCGTTTTTTTTTTCATGAAGACTGTTTTATTTCGTTTTCATTTTCATTTTATACAATCACTTATATACTGTGCAATTAAGAAAACAGTAAACACAACTCATCTTATATTCCACCATAGAAAACCAACATAACACTTCAACCCTCCATACACCCTTTCTTCTCCCCCTCCAACTTTCATTTCTCCCGTCCAACATTCCCCTCTTCTACTTCCCCTCCCCCTCAAACATTCCTTTCTCCCCTTCCCTCCATCTCACCCTTCTTACATTCCCCTCTCACTCCCTCTCTACTCCTCCCTCTTCTTTCCCTCTACTCCTCACTTCGGTGTATTTCTACTATTCATTAATCTATTCGATTTGTATTTTATACTAAAATTGAAAGAAAAGAAAAAAAAAGAAAAGAAAAGGAAAAGAAAAAAAAAAGAAAAAGGAGCAACAGTATACAAGTGCGTTCTTATTGTTTTGGAAATTGAAACTATGTTTCCCCCCTCCCCCCCTCCCCCCTGTAAACCCCCCTCCCTACCCCCCTTCCGACTTCCCAGATCCCATACCCGGCATAGCTTTTTATCAAACACAGTCTAGAGTATATTAGAACCAAATAGGTTAAAAATTGAAAGATAAAAGAGAAAGGAAAAAAGAAAGGAATTAAAAAAAAAAGGGAAAAATCAATAAACTCTCTACATTGAGCTCAGCTTCCCATCATTATTAGAACTTAAACAATGTACATCATTCCTGATCTCAATTAATTAATTGCTTGCAGGATTTCAAACTATATTGAAACCAAATAAGTTAATCAAATAGAATTCTACTCTAGCTAGGGGCCTTATCTCTTTATCTAAATATCTGTCTATTTCCAAACCTTTAATTTGTCCCTTTTATACCTCTATGAAGCAATTTAAACACATCTCAAATTCTTCTCTCGGTTTCCTTTTCCAACTCTTCTCGTCCTGCCTCTACCCGTGTCCATATATATATTTTATTTTCATCCGTACTCCTCTCATATTTGCTCCGCCTTCCTGCAAACTCCCTGGGTATATCCTTTCAAACATTATATTCAAGTAACAGTTTATACAAAAATCAACTTACTTTCTGGCTCAAAATAAGCTCTAATTCAACCTTCACTACCCTCCCATCTACACCACACTTCCCAACTCCATTCAACCTGAACCATGATCCAGGAACACCACGATCTCCGCCCTCCTCACCCTAGAAAATAAATCATGAGCAATTTATATAAAAATTCAGAGTTATCCATCAAGTCTTTTTTAAGTCCCATACAATATATTTTCCGAGGAAATCAGCATTAGTTCTTTCAGCCTTAATGTCTCTTCATCGATATACAACTATACCATTTTATGCAAGACAGAAGTCACAGAGTATTGTTCAAGTTAAGAATTAAGCAAATGTTTTGGAAGCACGACTAAGTCCTTGTTCTCTGCTCTTCTGCCCTTCCGGAGGGGGAAAGCGATACCTCCTGCCTTGTAGTTGTGTGTTTTGTTGTTTCTCTTCTACTTCTCCTTGTCTTTCTCCAAGTCCAGGTGATTCAGGATGTCCCGCCTTTAGGATCTTATAATAAAAATCTCGGGCTTCCCAAACAGAGTTGAGACGATATTTTTGGTCATCAAATGTAACTATAATACCAAATGGCACATCCCATCTGTACTGTATCTGACAATTTCTGAGTTCTTTAGTTAGAAAAGCATAGTCTCTCCTGGCTCTTAACATTTGAGGTGGTATTTCTTTGAAAACGATCAAGTCCTGTCCATCAATTCGCAGCCTGTTATAAAACTCTTGTAATATCGCATTTCTGGATTCTCTTGTAGCAAAATATATAATTATATCTCTCGGAAGCTGTCTCTGTTTTGCCGCCCACGAATTATGGCGGTAAATTTTTTGGATCTGCCAATCAAAGTTGAGTCCCGGACTTCCCACCAAACGACTGAAAGCCTCAGAAAAAGTCTGTTTCAAATTCTCCTGTTCATTTTCACGCAATCCCCTAACTCTTATTGCAAGCGCCGTCTTTTTATAATTTGTCATAACAAGTTATTTTTCTGCATTTTTAACTTCCTGTTGCAACACTTCAATTTTAGATGTCAGGTTAGAATTAGCTTCCTCCAAGAGCTCCAGCTTATCTTCCATTCCAGGAATATAATCTGTCATTACATTTATGACTACCATCATATCCTCCTTTGTTTGAGCAATCTTGGCATCAAGCTTGTCCCATAAGTCCGAAATAAGTTGCTTCATTTCCTCTCTAAATTCTTTAAGAGTTTCAAAAAGAAATTCTTTCGTTAACAAATCTCCAGTAGAGGGCGTAGAAGGCAAGAGCTGTGGCTTTGTAGCAATTGCTTGGGATGTGTTGTTAAAAAAACGTCTCGGCTGCTTTGATTTCGGAGCCATTATAAAAAGGAAACAAACAGAGTCTTTGCTCACGTTGGTTTAAGATAAGGTACTTTCAATAAACTTTTGGCAATTGATAAAAAGAAGTCTTCAAGGAAACAGGGCTAATTAATTTGTGAGAAGTTATTCCCTTAATTCTGTGCCAGGAAGGTGGAAATATATCGTATAACAAATGCGGAAGCTATAAAATCGCCATTTTAAAAAACAATTAAACAAAGGAGTTTTTTATAAAATTGAAGCTGGTATTTTGAATAATAATTTTAAAAAAGGGTTCTCAGGAATGGTCGCTGCTCGGATTGATTTTAAATAACTTAGTTTCAAAAATTTGTCCTGAGGGGGGGGGTGTAACTTGCCTTGAGCTGAAAAAAAACAGCTGAGAAGATCTGGCCGGAGTGAATGACTCAGCTTTGTTGAACCTTCTTCTCCGTTCACAGCCAAAAAAAAAAAGCTGTGAACTACAAAGAGGATTCTAATGACTGAGTCCCTCCCTGCTTCTTTCTTGCCTGAAAAAAGAGATATCTATAGATCTTAAATAGATATACGAACCAGAACTCTGAGGGCAGCTCTGTTGAGCTACCGGCGACGGCAACCCCTCCCCCCGGAAGTCTGTCCTTTCGTTTTTAAACTGAACAAAGAGAGGCAAAGGGAGGCGTGGTCAAGAAAAACATTACTCAGTCCAAAGGCAGATAGGCTGTGTTAACCCACGCTTGGACTCTCCTCGCAGTGCCCTGAGAACAACCGTTCAGGTAAGCCAATGGTCTTTCTTTTCAGATAGTTATTGTCTAAAAATGATTGCACAAGTACACATAAAAATAGGGCTACTGAAGGATTCACAGAATTTTAAAAATGCAATTTAACAGTGTCGTTGATTGGAACATTATGGTGCTCTGAATACAGTAATAGATGAATGGATCACATAGCAAGAATATCAACCATTGTTCTAAATATAAATTTCTGGAAACTGATAGCCCTAAGTATATGCGGTTGCACCTAAAATCAAAGGTTTTAAGATAGAAACCTTTATTAAACAAGTTTTACTTTTTAAAAATCTTGTTTTGCTACTGAAAAATAAATAATTATATATTTAATAATTAATGAAAAGACAAGTTTACATTTATTTTCAGACCAAATAAATGATGTTTATGAATTTGGGGAAAATTTCAGAGTAGACAGCTATATTCCAGTTGTTAAATTGTAACTACTAGTCTCATTCCAGTTGGAATAATGAAACAATTAAAAACATTTATTGTGCATTAAGGTTGGCTATTAGCAAAAACATGTATGTATATTTGGAAAGATTATGTTCTTGGAGATACAGGCTATAAGAGAATGCATCAGAAGGTATGTATTCAGGTTAGTATTTAAGCAAATTAATTTGAAAGTAAGTATAATCTTGAAGAACAAATTAAATTCAACAATTCAATGCAATTTTATTTAACATAGATATTCCGTTTCCTCTTTTAGAATGTAAGTTAGTTGTACAAGGAGCTGTTCCACATTAATATATAATTCATAGAGTTGGGCTATGAAACTGGTCAAAAATTATCCAATGATAAAAACCATTTTTGTTCCTTAAATTTTCCTGAGTTTTATCTCCTTCAGTGGTATTGAACCGTTGCTATTTGTTGCAAGATTATGGGAACTGTAGTTTAGTATAATCTGTACTGCAACAGATAGAAAACTAGTCAAGTAATTATCTAGTCAATGGAAATAGAAATCACCTGTTCCAATGTCGCAAATGGCACACAGTTTGCACTGCAGTTATATAGTCCTCCATATTTTCTTCACAGGGATGCATGAAAAGATTTTGAAAAAGGTACTTTGTGAAAAGGGTGCAGAAAAATGGAGAGAAGATTAAAATCAACAATATGAATGAAATTAAGCAAGTGGCTCAGATAATATTTCACTGTCTTCAGAGTGCAATTCTTCAGGGCTTGATTCTGTCTCTAGTTTGAGGAGAAAAGTACTTTCAGTTAAAAAAACCCACAATTTAGTCTTGAATCTATTACTGAAGCATTGAACTAATTTTAAGCATGTATGTATATGCATACCTATATATACATATGAACATGGTTTAGCTCAGATCACAAGATTGGTGCTGTAGAAATTAAATAATCAAATGACTGGGGACTAGTTTATTTTGCAATAAAGTTACATCATAGAGATATGATTTTATCCATTTTGGGTTGTCAGCTGGTATTTCCTTACACAGGTTTTATATACACAAATACACACACAAAAGCATATATAAAAATATTGGTGTTTATATTTTTATTGTTTGATTAATCTAAGCAGTTTCTGAATTTAGCTGTAAATTATGTGTAAAATACTTTTCTGATTCTGCACCAACAGAGAATTTACAATACGGTAAATTGTATATACAATTCTGTATATATGTTTCTTGTAGGCTTTTGGCTATGACTGCAAAAAGCATACCTGTAAAAGAGGTTTTTCCTTTATCCAAACAATCTGCTGGGATATTGACTATATTGGTAGCCAGTATATCAGCCTGTACAGCGTCCATATTCAAGTACAAATTTTCAGCATCTTGCTGAGAAAAGAAAAATGTTCATTTTAATTTGAAAACATGGAGATCACGAATGACTCTTGTTTCTGCCTGTCACAAAACCATTCAAACTAAATTCTTGACACACTTCCTAACTTGAATCCCATGATGATTGTTTATAGCACAAATTACTGGAAACAAAGGGCAAGTTCATACAAGTGCATCAATTGATTTCACTTTGATACATGGGCAAGCATATGAAACATTTTCAATGGAAAGTTAACATAGGTCTTACTATAATTATTATGCTGCAGTTTAATTAGACATGAACATGCATATGTAAATCAGATTAATGTCCTGGTCCTTAAATTGGGGGTTTGATGGCCTGTCTTTTGATCACATTGGATATGCCAACTGTGACTAATGAAGTAGGACAAAAATCTGTTTTTCATGTGCCCACTCAGTCTCTTGTCACCTTTCAATTATATTCCACACACCAGAAGAATACTGAGAAATAAAGTAATGTAAATCGCTTAGCCAATTCTGCAATCATTACTGGCTTTTGTTTTAAGTCCAATTAAATCTATCTTTATGGCTACTGGGAACTACAACATCTGAGGAGCAAAATATTTCCACTTTTGGTCTTGGAAATGGCAGATTTCAGTAATCTTCTCTAGATAATTAACTTGTCCTTTGATCTCAATCTATGACATGCTATGTATTGTATTCATGCATAATTGGTAGTAATCCAAAAGGTCTTGTCTCTGGATTCTCAACATTCTATAGGGAATTTTTTCCAAATGATTATAAAATGACAAGGCTTACATAATAGGGCACAATTATGCACAGGCATTATGATCTACAGGTTTACAGATGTGTCCTTTATCCTTTTAAACAGTCAGTTCCCTTTGAAAATGTTGTTAATCTAAAAACCAGTGCATAATTTAATCTCCCCCATTAGTGAATTATTTTGAAATAGAGAAGAATCTTTTTGAAGACTTTTGAAAGGGAAAATAAACAAATTATATCATAATACAGGGTGTACCAAAATTGCTAATATGGTTAATGAATCTGTATGGCAAGAATTCTGTGAATGAGAAAATTCACCCATGAGCAACCCAGTATTGCAAAATTGACAAAATATTGGAGCAAGGATATGTCAGAAAATAATGACATTACAAACAAATGGACAATAAAGTCATATAGTCATGAGATCTGCCTAAAGCAAATGAGAGAAATCACTATTTCTGCCTGTCTCTCCCAGTGTTTTTAAGTTTCCACCAATTTTGGTCAATGGACTTTTGGCCATTTTTTCCCTAGCCTTAAGACTGAACTACCCGTGTTGTTTATCCAATAACCAAGGCTGAGCAGCATTGGTTTACGCCTTTCTAGGTTCAAGTTCTTACCTTTCTATAAATCTAGGAACTACTACTGTGGGGCAATCATGCAAAACAAAATCGGAATTGAACAGATTTAGGGACTGTTTAAAAATATCTAGCAAGGAGCGGAGAATAAATAATGTTTATATTTAACTCCTGAATGTCATTTGGAAAGATGGGAATAGAAAGTTAGGAAAAACTCATTTTTTGCTTTAATGAAATGTCCTTTTCAATATTGTCAGTTACATTTCTCTGAATGTACATCCCTCTGTAATGTAGACATTAAATATTACTATATTTATTAATAGTAGAATAATTAATTTTATAAATTAAGCTATTTTCACTGTACCAATATAAACAACAAAAACATTTTTAGATAAATTAGTGTAATTATTTTAAAGTTATATATACTATCTAAATTTTATTAAATGCTGATATTCTGATTATTTTTGTGTGGTGGTGGTAGTATGTGTTTAGTCTGTTTCCCCTCTGTGAGATACAGTATTTAACAGCTATTAAAATATGTTTTTAAAATACTTGTTGATTTTAATACTTAATCTTGCCCTTAAAATATAAAACTTGGTACTTAAAATTGAAAATCCATCAGGCAAGCCCAAGGACTGGAAACACATACCATGAATAGCTCGAATAATTTTTCTCCCATGGCCCTCTGAACGTAGTTCTCAATCACTATAGACATCTGTACAAAATACTACAAGGAAATATCAGTCCAACTATAGGAAAAAGCAGCACAATTTTGCAAACATTTGAAACATTTACAAAGTATTTTCCAAATCACCTCCCTGCTTGAAGTGATAAAATAGCTGTGTCATCTGGAAAGGTAACTGGTTTTCTGTATCGCTATGTGTATCTACTGGCAACTTTGAGTCTGTTGCTGAGTGTGCTTATGCAGGTAAGCAGTGGCAGGATTTGAAACACTAGCAACTACTCCAAGGAAAAAGTGCTTTAAAAAACCCTCTTGTAATTCTTTACTTTGGGGAAGAGTCAGGGTGACAATGGAGTTGAGCATTTACTGGCTGGATGTCCTTCCTCACACCACACCAGAGATGGGTTGTCCCGGTTCAGCATAGATTGGGTAAACCAGTAGTGGCAGCGGCAGGAGGCTCCGCCCACCTACCTGGATGCTTCTGCGCATGGGCAGAAGTGTTGTGCGCACTCGTATGAGTGAACTGGTGGTAAAAATAATGGAAACCCACCACTGCACCACACGTTTGCAGCAGATATTTTTTCTTTGTGCCCTAGCAGAGAAACATCTGTCACTATCTAGGACAGAACTCTCAACTTTCTGAGTAGGTTGAGAGTTCAATCCTAGGTAGTGGCAGATGTTTCCAAGGATGTTTTGCTTGTACTAAATCATTGTTGAAGTAATCCTTTCAAATTATTTTCTCAGTTAAAACAGAACGCTATGTAGGAATTCTTAGGCAGGTTTAGTTGGTATTTTGTTTTTCTCTTCCTGTGCTTGTGCTAGAGTGGAGGAAGATGAAGGGAACTTTACTATCACTAGCAGTTTTAAAACAAAAACTATAGGAATATCATTCTGCCAGTTTTACTTAAATACGGAAGCAATCCCTTTTCTACACAAACATGTTCCCTCCTTGTCTATCTTGTACTTCAGCCATAGCTTGATCTTGCTTCTATTGAATTCAACTACCATAATCCCAATTGCATATACAAACTCTTAATTTCAATTACAGAAGTGGCAAGAATAGGCTGCAACCAGTTAACCCCCTAATTCCAAATGGTACTTGCCTCTAATGTGATGCTAGCTTGTCTTTGACCATTGGTGTGGTCCTTGTTGCCCATGGCACACATAAGGCCATGTACCACATTCAAGAATATCAACTCCTCCGCCACTTCTCTAGACTCCTTCGCCAGAATTCTGGGAGGGAAATATTGAATAATTTACAACTAAAATACTAACACAGACCGGTTTTGTAAGGTCTGAATGTATGGCTGGTGTTTCAGTTCAACACTGAAGTAATTTTCATGAAGTAATAGTTCAAATGGTACAGGCTACACATGGCCTATCCCCAGGACTCATTTTTGCTGTGCTCAGAACAAGTAAGACTGAAATGTGTTTTTTTCCGCTCTTTCTTTTTGAATGGATGATTAAAGAGCAAAGGGCTGCTTGTACAAAAGTTTCTAGTTTCTACAAAATCTATTTTGCCCCTTAAATCTACAGAAATCTCACAGAACACTAAATAAATAAATACACCAGGTTTACAATAGCATTTTATAAATGGAAAGATGCAAAGATTTAAATATATCCATCCCATTAAACAGTATTTGCTTCTTTTCCCTTTCCCTTTGTAATTGTGATAAAAGTCTTAGTTATAAAGCATTATCAAGCAGGAATACATGTAAAATGTTTGTCAAAACAACTACTTTTTTCTTTAAAAGGTATCTGAAAGTTGTCTATATCATACTTGTTCTGGTTTATGCTTGGACCTGGTGGTTCCTTCTACCTCTTCTGCTGGAGGAGGAATGATTTCAAATGTTTAGACAGCTAGTTGCAGTAACTAAAAATTTCTTACCCAATGGTTTTGGCTGCTGCAGCTTGCTGAACATATGCTGGCAAGGATTCCATCAGGCGCAAAGAGCCTGCTTCTGAAGAGGCGATATAAAATAGAAATCAAATACGGTACCTCGTAGCTTTCCCAATATTTTGTTTTGGATTTGAGTAGGAGCCAAGTAGAACATTCTTAATCAGATTTCCCAAGAAAAAACATTTCCAAATTCTCCAGCTTTTAAGCAGCAATATTTGACTGGTATAGCTATTTTTCATTTCAGTAGTAAAGGGTAGGAACTTAGATTTTTTTTGACTTTCAGTAATTTTGGTTTATATTTTCCTTTGAATAACACAGTCCTGTCCCCAGCATTTCCTAGCATATGCAACTACAATCAATGGTGAAGTTTTATAATGGGATCTACCCAGTGGTGAGTTCCGGATCCCTTTCTAACCGGTACGGTTGGAACGGGTCCACACGGATGCGTGCAGCACACGTGCACACACATCGTACCTGCCTGCAACGCCTCCACAAGCCTCCGTGACGCTCCAGCTGCTCGGCAGTGTTGTGCAGATGCCATACGCGCCATGCATGAAAGTGCCAAAGGCTTAAAGGACAGGTAAGGAGCTCGGGCGGGCGGGTGCGCCCTCCAGATCACTGTATCGGAATGGTACCCAGTGCTCCGGGCAGACACCCGTACTGGGGTGTACTGCCTGCAACCCACCATTGGATCTACCTCCTCAAAACCAGAGGCTTAAGTTTCTGAAAACTTGGAATCTGATGGACCAATGGTAAAAGGTATGGGTTTAGTTAGATAACATATATTACATGTTGCTTCCTCTGATACCAAAACTTTTCCCTCTTCTCATGCAAATACAGATATAACTGCAGGTGGTCCTCAACTTATGAGGGCAAAACCTGAGCCCAAAATTTATCTTGCTAAGTGAGAAATTTGTTAGTAAAATTTGCCCCATTTTATGATCTTTCTTGCCACAGTTAAGTGAATCACTGCAGACTAGTAACAGGGTTGTTAAGTGAATCTGGTTTCCCCATTGACTTTGCTTGTCAGGAGCTCACAAAAGCTGATCACCTGACTCCAGGATACTGCAACCATCATAATAAATATGAGACAGTTGTAACCAAGCATCTGAATTTTGATCACATGACCATGGGGATGCTGCAATGGTTCTAAGTGTGAAAAATGGTCACAAGTAACTTTTTTCAGTGCCATTATAACTTTGGTCACTAAATGAACAGAGGATCAACCTTATAAAAGTAGGACCCATCTTCCATACAGACAAGTTCAAATACCACTGTTCCACAATATTACCTTCTAGGATTCTTGCTTGCATCTTGGCTGTCTCCTGCCTTGATGGCTTTAGTAATGCAACTAAGCCTTTTAGCAGAGCTGGTCGCACATCATGGGCTATAAGGTCCTTAATCAGTTGGATAGCTACAAGAAGGAAGGTATCCAAATTCCTATTTTGCCAAAAGCTAGTTTTAATTAGATAGTATCTCTTATACATGGGTGTCAAACTTGCAGTGTCACGTTGCCATCATATGATGTTTTGCAACGTTTTTTACCTTTGCAGAGCTGGGATGGCTATGGCCTACACATGACACATCCACCCCTGTTCTTATACAATATAGCCTGTTTTCCCCATAGACTCTGGGGGAAGGGAACAGAATCCATTATCCCATTTAATTCTGGTTCTCTATGATCTGATTTCATTAAAAAGGGTCTGCTATTAGGGACACTGTCATATATGAAATATGCATGGGAACATTAGATATTATAATGGCCTATAATGATGGAGAAGTTATAGAATACTAAAAACACACCATTTGAATTCAGTTCTTGGAAACCACTTCCATGTAATTTGCATATCAGCCTTACAAATGTAGATTGCTATTTCTCCCAGTGTGGCTTTTTAAAAAAAAAACCTGTGAAGTAATATTTTAGCTCCATGATAGCAAATCTATGGCACAGGTGCCAGAGAGGTGGCACACAGAGCCCTCTCTGTGGGCACACACACTGTTGCCAGCTGCTCTTCTGGTTTCCAGTGTGTGCATGCATGCTGGCCAGCTGATCTTTGTGCACGCCGGAACGCCAGAAACCAGAAGCGCCAGAAACCAGAAAGCCACCTGGCTAGTATGCATGCACGAGCCAGCCACCTAGTTTTTGGGTTTTACGGCATGCGCATGTGTGCCAGCCAGCTGGTCTTTGAGCGCACTGGAGCACCAGAAAACCCAAAGACCAGGAGCACTGGTCAGCAGGTCTTTGGATTTCCGGTGCTCCCGCGTGCATGCATGCATGCATGCACACACATTCTGGTTTGCCAAAAAGATTCACCATCACTGTTTTAGCTAATAACTGAGGAGGTAGCCTTCCATGACTTCCAAAGTCATCTAGGGTTGACTTTGCAAGATCAGCCAAGAATAATTATGTACTTTGAATGTCATGTCATTAAACTGCAAATCTGTTTTCAGGGAGCGGGAAATAGAGCAACCAACTGATCAGTGCAAAGTTATTCCCCAAAATAGCATAATTAGTACTTGTCAATCAGCCATTACTCATACCCTGGGTAAAACAATTATGATGCAATTTATCTTTAGATATTCTATCTTATCTCTTAAAGAGAACTAGGTCCTTTTAAAACAAACTCATTAAAAACTGTTATAGATTATTTTTGTTTTGTTTAATGGAAGTGTCTATTAAAAATGAAAGTTATATGCAGTCTAAAATTGATCTTAATAGGAAGATCATTCAGCCATGATCATTCAGCCATGGATTTCCACCCAATAATTGGACATGCCCTTACGGTGGCTTTTGTGTTCTGATCCCTTTATGAGAGAAATCATAACTGTCTTTTAAAAAAATAAAATTAAGGGGGAAAGTCTAAAATAATAATATCGAGCTGCACAACTAGGTAATACAATCCCTTTCATTTTAAAATGTAAATCAAAACAGTGGATGAAAACTGAAAATATAAAAGAATCAAGGAAATCTATTTGTAGTAAAATAAATAATGAATTTATATAAGTTATTACCTCAGATAGGGTTGTATTCTAACCCCAGTGTTTTTTAATTTGTATGTCAATGATTTACCAGGGTTTCCATTTTATTTTATTATTTTATTTTATTGATAAGGTTGCAAGAATAATCAATCAATAAACTACTATTACATTATTATCCAGATCCAGAGGAAGAGTATACAGCACTCATAGAGGATGCATCCCCTTTTATACCCTGATGATATATCTCAGCTTTTAGATCAATATAGGGTAGGACTAATGGAAAATGTGGAAAGGTAAGGAAATATACATAAGAGATTTTTATAAAATCTCTTAATGTAGAATAAACAAGAGGTAAAACTCCAATTAACCAATGAAATATTGTGGCTCTTATAGATTCAAATAAACACATACTTATGTAGTTAAAAGAGAATTATGTAGTTTACAACTGCCCATTAACACATTTTCAGAAATTGATACTAAATTGACCTCCAAAATGTATGTGTAAATACAGGAAGTAGATACAGGTAATCATTTCCTAAGTTTGAAAGAATCTTGAGAAATTAGCGGGGAAAACATCTGGATAACGAATGACAAGTGCTGCAAAATTCTGGGGAATTTCTGACAGCTTCTATGCAGGAATTATATTGGAAGATTTTGCAATATCGTAATTATGCAACAAAATGTTGGAGGGCTTATAGAGAAAAGAGAACAATCTTCCATTATTGGTGAATATATGCTCTAGATATGTTTTTGTAAGTTGAAGAAATTAGATACTCTTGTTTCTATAGGATTCAGAGGGATTGTATTTGTTTTATAAAAGATAGTATTACTCTCTCAACTCACTGGATATGTGGAAATAATATGATCAGTAACAAGATAATTTTGATAGTGAACTTGTAAAATGTCATAAAAACTTTAAGAAATTTATTTAAATAATTAAAATTTAAAAATAGTGATTAGTAACATACACATATTTATTTTCCTATGAAAGCAGTCATTTTGCTTATTTCCTATTAATCTTAGAGATATCTTGGCTTTGTCACCCATTCAGTAAAACTAGACAAAAAGAATCTATGCACACATGGATTGACAAGGTTAACTATTATGATGGGTGGTATAGGCAAAATATCTGAAATGATTCAGGTAAGGAAAATGTGATGGTTACTTGTGAGACTTCATATTGCATGTAACATTGCTTTACACACACAATCTTAATTTTCAAGTCAGTTCCCTTCTCATCACCCCCGCTTTAGAAATGTTAAAATTACTCACTATTTCATTTAAACTATGATTTTCAATTTTCAGTAAATGTATTTTACTTAACATAACATTTGAAGAGACAAAAAAAGCCATTTTACCTTCATACTGTACCTCGAAATTCAGAGAGCGAAGCACACTCAGCACAGAATCAACAATGCTTGGATGGGCTTTTCCCACAATTGACTGGCAAATTAAAGAAGAAATAGGGGAGCATTATTTCCCAAATTGGATTCTGTAAAATAATATATCCATCTTAGACTGCTCAATTTTTTTAATCTTATTTAATTATTTTTCACATTTTTGAACTGCCCATATGCCTCAGAGAGGGACTGCATGTGCCCAATTAATTTGGAAAATACACGTCAGAAGCATATAAATATTTAGATTTAGCATGTTCCAATAGATACCACTTTGACCAACAAAGCTGAATTCCTTTCTGCCACAGATTACCTATTTACCTTGAACAATTCTGAACTTGCTTTTAGTGTTAATTTTATTTATTTGATTTGATTTCTCATTTGTGAGTCTGGGCAGCATAAAAAATGCCACAACATAACATAACAACCATTATCACGAAGCCAAAAAATAAAACAACCATGCAAGCAACACAAAAGGCTAAAATAATTAAAAAACATGTAATACAATCGTGAGATGACACAAGGTAAACTTCAAGGCAAACAAAACAGTAATGGTATCATATATATTTTTATGCTGATTTTTCTATTTTAAATGTGTTTTTTATACCTATGTATTCTTTTTTACCACCTATTGTACATCACCATGTGTCACTTTTCATGAAATGGAAGGGCTATATAAATTTGATTAATAAATACATAATAAATATTCAAATCATATGTAAATGTATAATGGCAAATGGATGCCACTCACTGAAGTTACCTTTGCAGGCACATATATCATTAAAAGCATGCATATTAAGTACTTTAAAAATTAAGCACATTAAAGAAATATGCCTGAGAAATAAATACCTCTGGCAAAGAACTCTTAAGTAGGTATTAAAGCACAGCATAAATTTCAGGAATTATGCACAATGGCCTGGTTTTAAAATATTTCACATGTCCAATAGAACAATAAAGTCAAATTTTCCCAGATATGGAGTACCCTCATAATATTGCAAGTTGCCAGAAGGCACAGTTACATTTTATCTTTATTAAAGTTATGTCATTCTTCAGATGAAAAATAGTAGCTGGCTGCAGAACGTCTAGTGGTTATTATTTGAATAGTTATTTGAATCCATTATTTCTTAAAATTAATTTTAGTAAGGATGTGAAAAGCAAATCTTGGTTGAGGAGCTAACTTCCTGGCATTAGTTCTGTTAATTGTCATGTTTTTGCTGAATAAGATACTGAGATGGCATTTAGCAAAAGAATTTTATTGTCATCTCTGTTTCAAATAATATAATTATTTTTCACTAGCAAATCACATTAGTCAATCCCTGTTCTACAAATCAAGCATGTATTGCTCTGACAAGTCAGTGACCCTAATTATTTTTATTAGACAAAATTAGTTTCAGGTATGAAAACCAATTCCATTCAATTTTGGGTTTCAGAGAGGAAGATTTATTCAGGTAGTATGGCATAAATAAATAGTTGTACAAAGATGTAAAGATGAACATTTATTATAGCAGACTTTCAGACCCATTTTATTGGAAATATACATTATTTCCCTCAGTTGATAGGCAGGTCATAGATGGGCATGTATGTGTTTGGGTGTGTATATTCACACAAAACATATGCACCCCAAAAGAAAGAATGAGATAGTGAAAAACATCAAGGTCAGAAGGAATTACAATATAATACAGCCTATGAGAATTGTGCAAAAGCCTAAATGTACAAGCTTACATGTCCTCGACTTACAACAATTCGTTTAGTGGCCATTCAAAGTTACAACAGCACTGAAAAAAGTGACTTATGACCATTTTACACACTTACAACCTTTGCAGCCTTCCCACGGTCATGTGATTACCTTTTACAACCCGGGCAACTGGCATATATTCATGAAGGTTACAATGTTCCAAGGTCATGACTTTCTGAAAAGTCAGTGGCAAAGCTAGATTCACTTAACAGTGTTACTAACTTAACAACTGCAGCCATTCACTTTACAACTGTGGCAAGAAAGGTTGTAAAATGGGATAAAACTTACTTAACAACTGTTTTACTTAGCAACAGAAGTCTTGGTCATAAGCCGAGGACTATCCGTAGGCAACACTGCTAACCAGACACCATAGGAGTTAGGCTTAAACAAAGGGCATATCCAGGTTGGGGTGTGGTGTCAAAGAACTCAACATGATGGCCACTGTCATGCAGTTCTGGCCACCAATTGGATGTTTTTGACTGCCCTACATATGTTCCAACATTACAGCTTGCATTTTTGTATTGTATTTTCTTTCTGAGATTAGCCCCCACTCCTTCCATGATTACCAATTTATTGACATTTTAGACATCAGGGGAAACAAATTCTGTTTTACTGAAATTTATTATGCTAGTTCCCCACTAGAGCCTTGGGCAGCACCCATCTCTTTAGTTGCTGGTGACCATGATGCTGGCCTGACTAAAAAAAATGGAGAGAGAAGGAAAAAAGGAGAGGAGAGAAAAAGGTCTGTGACTGAAGAGAAAGGCTGGGAAGCAAAGTTAAGTGAATGTGCAAAGCAGTTGCCGGTTCCTGGTTGAGAAGAAAGATCTATGGCTGACTTCCCTGGAAGAAGGAAATAGGGAGAAGATATCAACACTCAAGACGGAATGGAAGGGATTAACATCGCTGGTGAAGCCCTGGTCCCTGGAGAATAACTGGGAGAGGACTCTGATTAGAGATTGTTCCCCCAGTAGAAAAGTGGTTGGTGTTTGGCTGAGGAGATCCAGGAGAAAAGTCAACGGTGCTGAGAATATTACAGTAAATCTAACCAGTTCCTCTTGGTAAACCCAGAAATGAGGGAGGGAGATGAGTACATCAGGGACAAAGCAGGAGAGCTAGCCGGAGATAATTTCTAGAGGAAGACTTAGGAACAAGCCTGAGATCCAATTACGTTTATATACACCTCTTATAAATAACTGCTTTAAACAGCCTCACTATAAATACTAAAAAAATAAAGCATAAAAGTCTCCAGTGTTTTGTCTCACTTCCCATCCTCACATTGCAAAATACACCTCCAGTTTTTTTAAAAAAAGAACCCTGAAACACTGTGACAATGCTAAAATGAAAACTGATTCTAAAATTAGATAATTAGATACCGGTAATAGAAATGTCATGGTCCAAGCATGTACAGTGTAAGTCACAATGCAGCTAAAAAAAGCTTTATATTTCATTCTCAGTTATGAGCGTATGTCTTGACAGTTACACGTTATTACTATTGGTCATTGAATTTGCAAATCTATCAATTTATTTATTTAAAGGAAATAAAATTCTATACAATCCATAAAACTGAGGTTGCATACAAACACTTTCATGCTTTATACCACTTTCCATTTATTTGGCTGACCTGTATTATCCTGAGTGTTTGTAGTGACAGCTGCTGGGCTTTGGGAGAAGTGCACTTTAAAAGAGCAATCAGCCCTTTGTACACCTGATTTTGATATTTGGGGTTGCCATGTCCTAATGTATCCAGAAGAATCTGCACCTGCTCTTGTGTTTCTTCTGATTTGGAAGTGGCGAAAAATTCAGCAATTGATCGCACACCTGCATAGGAAAAAGCTTTCTGAACAAGTAGGTTAAGAAAAATCTGCCAATAATGAGTTTCTTTGAACTCATCAACAATATCAATTAACCAATAAAACCCTCTGGTAAATAATATTGACTATGAGAAATATTGTGGGCAAGGATTCCCTCCATATAGGAACTGATGAATATCAAGCAAACTTCAACTAAAACAAGGCAGTGTCAATATCCCAATACACTAGATCTATCAAAAATGGTTAGATATAGTAAAATTTTAGACATTCAAGGACATTTGAAAACAAACCAGGAATTAAAGGAGCAAAATATAAATATAGACTGGTGGTCATACCTTCAACTACAATTGAGATACAAAAAAGATGTAAAAGAATATGTAATATACACAGAATTACAACAAATAGATAAAATTTTAATTGGCCCGGAAAATAAATTCATAACGAAAATTTACAAATATTTATTAGAAGTAACATAAGAAGAAGAAAAAGTTAAAGGTTTCATGATAGCATGGGCCAAAAACTTTGGACACCATATAGATCTAGTGGATTGGGAAAGAATTTGGAACACAAATTATAAACTAACATGATCAGTAGCACTCAAAGAAAATATTGTTGGGATTTGCCACCCACGAGATTGGCTAAAATGTACCCAAACATGAATCCCAACTGCTAGAAGTGTAAAAAAATACAAGGGACTTTCTATCATATGGTGAACCTGCCCGAAAACTCAAAAATATTGGACAAAAATTTGAAAATGGGTGCAAGAAATTACAGGAGAACAAATAAAATACAAACCCGAACTCTTTCTGCTGGGAATAATCAAAGGGAAATATACAAAGAAAATTAAGTACATATTAACACATCTGCTGACCAATGCTGGAAACAAAATAATATCCCCTCGGACAAATTAGTGATACAAAAAATTTTGGATTGTAATGAGATGGACAAATTAACACTAAAATTAAAAGACAAAGAAGAGTCGGAATATTATGAAATTTGAAACAATTGGTACAAATGGCTGCAAAACAAGAATAAAATTAATTAAACCGAAAAAGAGAGAGAGAGCTGTGTATAAAGCTTTATAAACATAGAAGGAAATAATATGTACATGTACAGGTATGATGACCTAATAATGTTGATATAATGTCTGTAAGGTGTTGTAGACGGAAAATAATATATTATAATTAATATATAATAATAATTATTATTGAGAAAAATTACTGGTTGAGAAAAATAAGGTCACAATCATAGACATCGCAATACCAGGTGATAGCAGGGTCGCCGAGAAGGAACATGAAAAAATCGCAAAATACCAGGACTTAAAAATTGAAATTCAACGACTATGGCACAAACCAGCAGTAGTAATTGGCACACTGGGTGCTATTCCAAAAGCACTGGAATTACATTTAAAACAGTTAAAAATTGACCAAATCACCATCAGTCAATGCAAAAAGCCGCACTGCTTGGATCTGCACGCATATTACGAAAATACATTACGACGTCCTAGGCCCCTGGGTGGGGCCCGACTAGTAACCAATGCCAAATCCGGCGAAACAACTGGCCGCTGTGATACAATTGTATAATAATAATAATAATAATAATAACAACAACAACAACTCTGCCATTGCCGGTCCCAAGCCCGGATGAGAAAGGAGGAGGGTTGGGGTCAGGTTGGCATCTGGTCCCATAAAAAAAACCCGCCAACCCATACAATATGGTGAAAAAATCGAATAAGAATTCCATACCGCATCGGTCGTCGCGCGGGTTAACAAGGGCCGCGGCGGATGTTGGGGTCCCTGGACATCCATCGACAAGTGGGCTACAAGTGGACCAGCCAACAAAACGACAAAAATATAGTGCAGATGAAAACTGTGCCATAATGGCCTGTTACTACAACTCAGAGCCAGAAAAAAGAGGCTATTTAAAGCGAATGTATGAATTATGGAAACAACAATATCCAGATTCAAATGTTAGTGAACAACGACTAGCAGATCAAAGGCGATTTATTATACGGAATAAAGTGTTTAGTGAAGTTGAACATGAGGAAATTCAGGCAAATTGCAAAACCCAAAAAACAATATCACAAGCAGAAATAACTGATATTCAAGACACAACTAAAGACATTATAGTAGAACTCCCAGAAGAAGCTCTCGGGGAGGAAATAACATCACCACCACTAGAACCAGTTATCACTGAACCAACTGATGAACTAACTCAAAAACAAAAAGAATTGAAGGATAAGATCATGGAGCATTTTCTGCTTAATGAGGAAAGGCAACGTTTACCATCACTAAAAACTGTGCCTAAGAAAACTTTGGCCCCTATCATGAAAATGGTTAATGCAGTGTTTTCAACAATTGAACCGGGATCCATCTTGGAAACAAACCAGTTACCGTAATGTACAGTGCAGCTGTAATAGTCACTAATGAACTAGGCATTAAAATTAAAGTACCTAGTCACACAACAGAAAAAGCATCAAAGCCAAAGTGGAAAATCCGTTTAGAACAAAAAATCAAAAAATTAAGGGCAGATGCTAGTAACTTAAAGAACATGCATGAGCAACGGCTTAAAAACAACAAAATCATAGATCGGCTAATCAGAAGATATAGATTGGATACAAGAAACATCAATGAAGCTGTAGAGATTGTAAAACAGCAGATAACAGCAACAGCTAGAAAAATTGAAAGATATGAGGCACGAATCATCCAATATAAACAAAATCAGCAATTTCGATCAGACCAACGGCGTTTTTATCAAAGTCTTAATGTGAATGGTGACACCAAAAATGAAAAACCAGAAAAACAGGCCACAGTTGAATTCTGGAAAGAATTGTGGGAAAATGCAAAGGACTACAACAAAGAAGCAAAGTGGATACATGACTTTGAGAAAAGCATTGGCAACAAACAAATGCAAGTATTAGAAATAACAACTGAGGTGGTCAAAAATCGAGTTAAAAAGGTAAAGAATTGGACATCACCTGGAAAGGACCAATTACATGGTTTCTGGCTCAAATATCTGACCAGTTTACATGCAATATTGGCCAGGCAACTGAATGAAATTTTACAAAAGGGCCAAATTGATGAATGGTTGACAACTGGAAAAACATACTTGATTCAGAAAGATGCAACTAAAGGAACAACACCTGAAAACTACAGACCAATAACATGCTTGCCAACAACCTTCAAATTACTCACAGGCATTATTGCAGATAACATGATGGATTATTTGGAAACAAACAACAACTTGCCAGTAGAGCAAAAAGGCAACAAAAGAAGGAGCAGGGGCACAAAAGATCAGCTTCTAATTGATAAAATGATATTAGAAAATTGTAAGAACAGAAAAACGAACTTGAATATGGTCTGGATTGATTACAAAAAGGCATTTGACTCACTGCCACATAGTTGGATCATAAAATGCTTAGAAACAACTGGCATTAGCAAAAATATTACATCCTTTACTGAAAAGGCGATGAAACATGGAGAACTGAGTTGGCAGTAGGGAATGAGATCTACGGAATGGTTAATATCAAGCGAGGAATTTTCCAGGGTGATTCACTTTCACCTCTTCTCTTCATCATCGCAATGATCCCACTATCAGTAATCTTAAAAAAAATGAAATTAGGCTACCAAACAGCCAAAGAAGCTGAAAAAATTTCGCATTTACTATATATGGATGATTTGAAATTCTATGGAAAGTCAGAAATAGAAATCCAATCATTGACAAACACAGTCCGAGTATTCAGCACCGATATTTCAATGCAGTTTGGCATGGAAAAATGCGCCACTGTATCCATAAAAAGGGGCAAAATCACTGCATGTGAGGGAATTGAAATGCCCAATGGCCAATTAATTAAATGCAAAGAAAATGAAGCCTACAAATACTTAGGCATTCTGCAGTTGGATAACATCAAGCATGGAGAAGTAAAAACTATTGTCAGGCGAGAGTACACCAACAGAGTTAGGAAAATTTTGAAATCTAAATTGAATGGTGGAAATACAATCAAGGCCATAAATACCTGGGCAATACCAGTTATAAGATACACAGCTGGTATAGTTAACTGGACACAAGCTGATTTGGACCTTTTGGACCGAAAAACCAGGAAACTAATGACAATGCACTACAGTTTACATCCACGTGGTGATACTGATAGACTATATCTGCCCCGAAAATCAGGTGGCAGAGGATTATTACAAGTGAAGCAAACAGTTGAAGAAAAACATGCACTGGCTGATTATTTAAAAGAAAGTCAAGAACATCTATTAATCTAAGTAAAGAACAAAAATCTACTGAAGGCCCAACAGACGAAACAAGAATACAGAAAAGATGTGATAAAATCAAGAATGGAGAGTTGGCAGAACAAAGCACTGCATGGCCAATTTCTGGAAAAAATAAAAGATAAAGTGGACAGTGAACAAACTTGGTTATGGTTAACAACAGGTACATTAAAGAAAGAAACAGAGTCACTAATCCTGGCTGCGCAAGAACAAGCTATCCGCACAAATGCCATTAAGGCCAAAATCGAAAAATCCTCTGATGATGCCAAATGCAGACTTTGCAAAGAAGCTGATGAAACTGTTGATCACATACTCAGCTGCTGTAAAAAAATCGTGCAGACTGATTATAAATTGCGGCAGAATTCAGTAGCACAAATAATCCATGGGAATTTGTGCAAAAATTATAATATTAAAACAGCAACAAACTGGTGGGAACATCAGCCTGAAAAAGTCACCGAAAATCAGATGGTCAAGATCTTGTGGGATTTCCGTATACAAACTGACAAAATACTGGCACATAATACACCAGACATCACACTGGTTGAGAAAAATAAGGTTACAATCATAGACATCGCAATACCAGGTGATAGCAGGGTCGCAGAGAAGGAACATGAAAAAATCGCAAGATACCAGGACTTAAAAATCGAAATTCAACGACTATGGCACAAACCAGCAGTGATAATTCCAGTGGTAATTGGCACACTGGGTGCTATACCAAAAGCACTGGAATTACATTTAAAACAGTTAAAAATTGACGAAATCACCATCAGTCAAATGCAAAAAGCTGCACTGCTTGGAACTGCACGCATATTATGAAAATACGTTACGACGTCCTAGGCCCCTGGGTGGGGCCCGACTAGTAACCAATGCCAAATCTGGTGAAACAACTGGCCGCTGTGATACAATTGTACAATAACAACAACAATAACAACAATAGTAATAATAAAAATCACAAAGTACTGGGACTTGCAAATTGAAGTTGAGCGACTGTGGAAAAAGAAATCGTGTGTTGTCCCGATTGTAATTGGAACCCTTGGAGCAATACTTAAAGGGCTACCTTGCTATTTTGAAATTTTAAATTTATCAAACTTAAACATTCTGATTCTACAAAAAACCACCCTACTCGGAACAGCTTATATCCTCCGACATTACCTTAACAGTTCCTAGGTCCTTGGTTAGGACTCGAGCTGTTGAGCTATCAACCAGCCCCAAAGGCTGTGAATCTCACCAAAGATTAACCACATATAATAATAAGAAAGAAGTAATTGAAAAGCAAGCTGAAAATTGGAAAAACAAAGCTATGCATAGCCAATATTTGAAAAATATTGAAGGCAAAGCTGACCAAAAGCTAACTTGGAACTGGTTAAGATCAGGAGCACTGAAAAAAGAAACAGAAGGCTTTATTTTGCCAGTTCAAAAACAAGTCTTAGGCACAAACTGCATGAAGGCAAAAATACCACCAACAGCAAATGTCGCCTCTGTAATGAGAAAGATGAGACAGTTGACCACATGATCAGTGGGTGCAGCAAAATTTCACAAACTGACTACCTACAACGCCATGACCGCATTGCTAAGATCATTCACTGGAAATTGTGCCAAAAGTTTGGATCTGAGTACAGCAAAAACCACTGGGAACATCAGGTTCAGAAGGTTTTAGAGAATGAGAAAGGCAAGATCTTGTGGGAATTCAGAATTCAGACTGACAGGCACTTGGCCCACAACACACCTGACATAATAGTTGAAAAGAAAAAAGTATGGTTCATTGACATTGCAACACCTGGAGATGTACGAATTGAAGATAAACGGTAAGAAAAAATCACAAAGTACCGGGACTTGCAAATTGAAGTTGAGCAACTGTGGAAAAAGAAATTGTGTGTTGTCCCGATTGTAATTGGAGCCCTTGGAGCAATACCTAAAGGGCTACCTTGCTATTTGGAAATTTTAAATTTATCAGACTTAAACATTCTGATTTTACAAAAAACCACCCTACTCGGAACAGCTTATATCCTCCGACATTACCTTAACAGTTCCTAGGTCCTTGGTTAGGACTCGAGCTGTTGAGCTACCAACCAGCCCCAAGGGCTGTGAATCTCACCAAAGATTAACCACATAATAATAATAATAAATTTAAATTTATCAGACTTGAACATTCTGATTCTACAAACAACCACCCTAACTTGGAACAGCTTATATCCTCTGATGTTACCTTAACAGTACCAGTACTTAGGTCCTTGGTTAGGACTCGAGCTGTTGAGCTACCAACCAGGCCCAAAAGCTGTTAATCTCACCAAAGATTAACGACATAATAATAATAAAAAAGAACAGCAGTGTCAAACTCGATTTCATTGAGGGCCGCATCAAGAGTGTGTTTGACCTCAGGGGTCTTGATGGGCGTGGCCAGGGTGGGCATGGCCAGCTCAATGTCACTCGTGTCAGGGGTGCCTGTGGTGGCCCAAAAGCTCTGTCAGTGAAAACGGGCTCCCAAACTCTGTTTTCGGCTGCAACAACTTCCTGCAACCCTGTGCTGGCAAAAACAGAGCTTGGGAGGGCTGCCCGTGGCCCTCCTGAGTTCAATTTTCACTAGCAGAGGCATCATGCGCCAGTCCTTTGCTGTTTCAGGACGGCTCTGCGGGACAGATATAAGCATTCCGTGGGCCGGATCCAGGCCCTGAGTTTGACACCCCTGCTATAGAGGGCAGGGGTGAGGGGGAAGAGCTATCAATGATTTAGGAGACCCAGCTCTGAAGAACTGCAATAAATAATTATATTTGAAAAATTGATTGGAAGTGTTGAATGACCTAGTTGGACAATTGGTCAAAATTCTTCTCTGACATTGGATATAATGCTGCAGGTTCCCAGTCTACGTGCAATGTAGTATTTGACACTAGCACTATATTATTGATAATGTTTTCTTTTCTACTCCTTTAGAGCAGTTTTTCTTTCTGCTACCAGTAGTTACAAAATACCATAGTCATGCATGAAGGTCAAAATTCAATTCAGATGACAGACAAACTCAGTATAACATTAAATGTGTAAATGATAGACATTAGGTTTCTAAAATGGAAATATCAACAGATAAGGAATGCAGATGATTTGGGGGATTAAATAGTTTTTGAGAATAATTTAATTCTATAACCCTAATAATGATTAATCTCCTAAATACTTTTTCAGTTTTTAAGATATCAAATTTGTCCTAAATGCTACAGACTATATATGTGCTGTTGTGGAAGCAAGGAACTATTCTTTGAAATATCTGGCTTTTTAAGTAGGCAGGTTTCTGAAACTGTGCTAGTTAAAGCCTACAATTCTTACAATCCAACTAACTTGGTTGGATTTCCATCTCAACTGCACAAACTCTTGTGTGTTTGTTTTATAAAAAAACTAAGTGTTATTTATGGATAGATGCCAAATGTTGCCAAATTACATCTTCCGGCATCCTCGTAATTGGCTGGGATTGTGAGAATTTGTGATTCAGCATCTGGTCTCTACATGTTATGTATCCATATTTTAGAGAAAAGGATGAACTGAATAGATGATATATAAAGATATAGAAAATATATATATATGAACATATTGTAGATATAGATACATGGATACTGTATAGAGATCTAGAGATCTATGATAATAGAATTAATTTTTCATATTCTAGTAGTTTGAATACTCAAAGGGAATTTCAGAAAGATATTATTTTGCAGCAATTTCAAAAGGGAATTATGCTTCAATTAACTCAATGCATGGCTCTAACATACTGCAATAAAGAAAAAAATACCATAATACCTTGTTGAAGGAAAACATTCTTATGAAGACCAAAGACTTCTAGTATTTTAAAATTAATGTAAATTGGATCACTGAGATGATTTATCATTCTGCTGAATTACAGAAGGGAAGAAATTATTTTCTTTCCATGAAATTCAGACAGGAAAGATTTTAATTGTGTGAGAAAATAATTATCCTGATACTTAAAATAGTCTTTCTTAAACAACAGATGTTGAAATAAGCCTACCATAGCTTTCACAGATAAGCTCTTTGAATTTCCTGCCAGATTTTGCCACTAACTGAAGAAGTTTTACAGACTCCATTTTGTCTTCCTCTTTCAGTTGTTTCAGCCCAAGTATTTCCAATAATGTGAGGATACCACCAATTTCTAGGAATTCAAGAAGATACCTCTGGCTGCAAAAATTTAAAGAACAAAACAAAAGGCTTTATGGCAATTCTGTGTGTGCGCGCATGGCATGCATGTCTGTAAAAAGAATACTATTTAATACCACTTCACTTAGTCCTAGAGATGTTGATGCCTTCTTAGAAAACTGTCATCATTCTCAATGTTTTTCTTTTTCTTTTTTGTGATGACATACAAGTTAGCAATACTTTTAACACAGAAAATTAGAAATTTCAATTTCCATTTAACATGTAGCAATTTGCATCCCCTCCAGACAAACTAAAGAGGATAGTGGTTCAGGTTTCATCAAAAGGCTTTCAAGGGTTATTTCTGGAATTGCTTCTGTCTATAATATGCAATTATACTGCATTATTTCAAATATGGTAAAATCTGCAAGTGTATTATAAAAGATTATATAACATTTCTCCAATCTGGGATAGGCTACTATTCAGGCAGTGTACACTTGATGATACCAAAGAATATTTAAAACAGTAATCATATTTTATTTTCAAGAACTTGTAAATAAACAAATGTCTTCAGAAAGCAAAGTGCCGAAAAGAGAGATTCATCAAACAAGAAAATAGAGAAGCATACCAACAGAACTTCCTATACAGTTAGTCCTTGACTTAGAACCATTCATTTGGTGACCATTTGAAGTTACAACAGCACTGGAAAAAGTGAGGTATGACCATTTTTAACACTGATGATTGTTGCAGCATTCCTGTGGTCATGTGATCAAAATTTGGACACTTAGCAACTGGCATTTATTTATGGATGCAAGTGTCCCAGAGTCATGACCACCTTTTGCGCTCTCCTGGCAAGCAAAGTCAATGATTCAATTAACAACTATGCTACTAACTTAACAATTGTTAACTGATTCACTTAACGATTGTAGAAAGAAATATTATAAAATGGGGCAACATTCAATGTACAACTATTTTGCTTAGTAACAGAAATTTTGGGCTCCTAAGTCAAAAACTATTTGTATATCATTTGATACCACAAGAACATAAAGAACATTCCTTCTTTCAACAACATAGAAGACTAAAAATTGTAAGATTCCTCCGACTCCTGAAAATGGTACATTTACTTACCCACTTGCAGCTGAAAGGAAGATACCAATTGATTTTAACTGTTTTTCCAGGCATGTTCCATACATATAGCTATTATGACTTAGTTAAGGTTTTTATTTTAATATATTCTGAATAAACCTTAGCTGAATTTATTTTTCCTTATCCTCTTTGCTCTTTTTAAAGCCATTTACAAAAATTCTGTGTATGGGCTTAACAAACTATATTTATGTTATAATAAATGTACTAGATTTAATAAACTATCAAACAGGCTATTTATTTTGTCATGAAACAATAAAAATAGTGAATTTTCAGAATTTGTTTCTGTATCTGTTGTGGCCTGCAGAGCTGGCAGCAGAGTCAAACAGCGAGGAGGTTGGGGAGGAACATGAGCCAGTCCTAGGGGATGAGGAAAGCTCAGATGTGGGCTCTATGTTGGAGGCAGAGAGGGAGCTATACAGCAGTGAGGCAGAGGAATAGTTGGTGCCTGTTCCCAGTGTGCACATGCGCAGAGCTGCCAGAAGACAAGAACAACTAAGAAAGGAGAGTCAACTTAGGAGTAAAGCCACACTTTGGAGGTGATTGGCCCCTCCCATAAGAAACAAAAGAGCAGCAAACAGGGAGTTCGCCCTCCTGGGTTTGGAAACTAGTTACTTGGCAGCTCTCCAAATGAGATAAGGTTCGTGTTGATAAACATTTCTATGAAAGACTGTTTGCTAAACCTTGCTGACTTGTGAATGAAAGGAATTCACAGTTGTGTAAATAAAAAGGGTTTTGTTGGGACCAAGACTTTGCTTCTTGCTTTTTAAGGAAGCCTGGGTCAGAACAGTATCTGAGACTACATCTTTCAAAACTGTACTTCTTGGTGTAATTAAATAGTGTATAGCCCTAGTAATTTCAACATTGTTTCACAGTATTTCCTTGTTCTACCTGACCATCAATTCTCCAAATGGATACGTTAGCCGGAGCCAGGCAGTTATTCGTGCCAGAAACAAACTGGCTCCCTGAGAGAATTCTTTCTCAAGTTCTGGACCAGTCTTGCCTTGGTTAGCAAGAATGAAATTTTGAAGAATATGTTTTCGAGTAACTTTGTTAGCACTATCCCATTCTTGTAGGAAAGTTATTAATCTACTGATTGCTGCTTGCTCCTTTATAGAAGTCATGTCCGGTATGGTTTTTCTAGTGAGAAAAGAAAAAGAGAGATTAAAACTTTATTAGGTTAATATTTTATATTCTGTAAGCCGCCTTGAGTTGCCATGGGCAAATAGGTAGCAATAAATAAATAAATAAATAAATAAATAAATAAATAAATAAATAAATAAATGTTTGCAACCTCAGAAAATGCTCAGACATTCTATCTAGTTTGATGACTTAAAACAGACAAGAAGTCCTTTCTAAGTTTCATCATATACAGCTTTGCAAAATAACTACATACTTTCATATTTTTGAAAGAACTTGCTCACATATTTTTAATTTGATAACTTTATTCCTAATATGTCATCTTCCTTCATCTCTGATAAGAACATCTGCCAATAAAAAAATATTCTTTTGTGAATGAGTTTAAACATTGGCAAACTTGTAGAAAAATTCATTTTCTTTTTTATAAGTTAAACAAAGATGACATTAAGATCCAAATTAGCTAACTTTCTCCGATTAGCTTTCCTAATCTGCCCATTGAAGAATATTAATTATACCTTAATTGTAGCCAATTTATTATCTCAATTTTGACATTTCCTCAAATGGTCTTAAAAATCCAACAAATTATTTGGATTATCTCCTGGTTCAGGATTTTGAACAGCAATGAAAATGGCAGTTGGACTTACCTGAACTGCATGTTTAGAAGAAAAGTATGGGAGGAGTAACCAATGGGTATTAACCCAGCCCTCTTGCCTAGGAGACTGAGGTAATCTTTTGAGGCCACACCTATGGTCCTCCTCTGACCTCCCCAGATTAACCGATGGATCGTAGCAGAGCACCTGAAAGGAAGGACAGACAAGAACAGCACAACACACATCCTTCCTATCTGCTATAGCTTGACCCTGGAACTCACTCAGGCCCCCTAGGTGCTGGGCGCCCTACATCGGGGGGGGGGGAGTGACTCCTCCCACACCTTTCTTCTAAACATGCAGTTCAGGTAAGTCCAACTGCCAGTTTCCGAAGTGAAGGTGTGGGAGGAGTAACCAATGGGACATACCAAAGCTAGATGTCCTGGGAGGGATTAGATGGGCCTGAGCCCCCCGGAGAGTCCAGGACTCCCTGCAATACCCTCCTGCCAAAGCAGCATCCGCGGAGGCGTAAGCGTCTAGCCGGTAATGCCTAATGAAAGGTGAGGGAGAAGACCAGGCGGCAGCCCGGCAGATCTCCTCTATGGGTGCCTGGGTGGACCAGGCTGCTGAGGTGGCCGCACTTCTGGTGGAGTGCGCTGTGATGCCCTCTGCGACCTAGAGTCCCCATGCCCCGTAGGCCTAAGAAATGGCCGCTCTAATCCACCTGCTGATGGTGGCCAGAGAGACCTTGGCCCCCCGGGTGGATGGCTGGCAGGACACGAAAAGGGCCTCCAAACGCCTAAAGGGAGCAGTATATGCGCAAGGCTCAGGTATATGCGCAAGGCTCAGGTATATGCGCAAGTCTCTTCTGACGTCGAATTTGTGCCAGGATCTCTCTCTCTCCCTGGAGGTTTGGGGACAGAAATCCGGCAGAACTATCTCTAGGGCCCTGTGAAACAGGGAGTTAACCTTGGGCATGAATGCAGGGTCCAATCTGAGGATGACCCGGTTCTCTAGGAAGGTGCAGAGGTCCGACCTGCTGGAGAGAGCGTTGCTCTCAGACATTCTCCTGGCTGAGGTGATGGCAACCAGGAAAACGACCTTAAGGGTCAGAAACTGAAGGGAAACCTCCCTCAATGGTTCAAACGGTGCCTCCGTCAAGGCTTGGAGGACCGTGGGTAGGTCCCAGGTGGGAAGTCGATGGACCTCTGAGGGTTTCAGATTCGCCGCCCCTTTGAGGAAATGCCTTAGTACCGGATGTTGGGACAAGGGGGGAGCATTCATCCCCCCCGAACCATAGAGAGGGCGGAGACCTGTCTTCTAAGGGTGCTGGTGGCCAGACCCTTCTCGTGTCCCTCCTGGAGGAAATCCAGAACCTGTGGGACAGAGGCCAAAGCTGGGCGGAGACCTTTAGCTCGGCACCAGTCCACGAAGGTCACCCAGGAGGCGTTGTAAATGCGAGTGGTGGACTGTCTCCTGGACGCCTCCACTGTCCTGATGATGGATCCCTGGGGCTCTGGGCCTGGCATCCCTGTTCCTAGCTGCCTCCGCCATTTACTCACAGTTTTTTGGTGCCACCAACCTCCTCTTTGCTCAGCTGGCCTTTAAAGGTGGGGGTGGATTCAATCTTCTGACCCTGAATCCTCTTTCTTCTTTCTTCTGCTGCTAGTCTGCGGCCTGGATTGCCGGCAGGCACCGCTCCAGAGCACTCCCCGGATCACCGGCGGAGTAGATCCTGGATGAAGCCTCTTCCGGCTTCACTGGTGCCTCCTGAGCGCTTTCGGCGTCCGTAGGAGAATGCCGATCACGCGCTCACCCATGTGCTCTTCAAGATGGCGGCGGCAAGATGGAGACCGCTGACCTGCGGTCCGAGCCTCCTCCTGGAGCTGTGGCACAATGGGGCGATCTCCAAGGGATCCCCGGGCCTTGCAGGTCTTCGTCGGCCCCCTCAGAAGCCGCACGGTCGCTGCTGATGCCTCCGCGATGCGGAGGCTTCCTCCCCCTTAACGCAACCATCTGGTCACTTGGGGTGCGCGCACACGCTGGCAAGCAGCAAGGCTTGTATCCAGCAGCGCAGAGCACGGCAGAGGAGAGGTGGAATTGAAGAAGCTGTAAGGTAAAATCCTGTAGATAAGCGATCCTGTAAGAAAAATACTCCTGAATCTTTGAAGTGAAGGGAGAGTCACAGTAACGTTCCTTTCAGGCCGGAGACTGAGGTTAATCTGGGGAGATCAGAGGAGGACCATAGGTGTGGCCTCAAAAGATTACCTCAGTCTCCTAGGCAAGAGGGCTGGGTTAATACCCATTGGTTACTCCTCCCACACCTTCACTTTGGAAACCTACCATATTGTTTCTTTCTGATATTTAACAGAAATATTTCAAGACCAGAATCCAAGCCAACTTTCAATTACATAGTTTTAGATTTACTAGCCAATAGCCTGATTCAAGATGTTGGCAGACTTGGTGAAGTGATTCAGAATGGTTAATTAAAATAGATCCAAAGCAAACTCCCTACACAGCCATTTTGGCAGTAATATTATTATTTTTCCACTAATCTCCTTTACTAAAGATTATTCACAGCTCTGGTTTCTTCATGCTTCCCTTTTATCTTATATCTTAATATTTTCATAATTTTGCAGCATTTTTTCAATCCCAAACTAAAACATTTTCACACCTTGCAGCTTGATAATAAATGCATATTTAACAAGAACACTGAACCATTTATTTATGTTCTAAACATGGGACAAAAACTCACATTTAATTCTTACACAAGAATGTTGATATAACAGTTAGAAAAAAACTACAATTGGGGCAACATTAAATCTATGTAAATAATTTATAAAATCTTCAAAACCAAACCAGTCCTGACAAAAGCACAGAAATCCATTACAAAATTAGGAAACTGATCTGTAGGAGCAGGGTGGGTTGCTGATGGTTTTACTACTGGTTCGTAACCCTGTTCAATGTAAATTGTTCTTCGCCCATGCGGAGAACAATTCACAGTGAACTGCGCATGCGCAGTCACTAAAAACCAAAATGGTGGCGGTGGCAAGGGAACCGGTTCGGAGACTTGGCAGGCCTGAGTCGCTGCCGGTTCTGCGACCCAGGCCTGAATTCCATTACTGGTTCAGCTGAACCAGGAGCAACCCTACTCTGTGTAAGAGCTTTTGTCTATGGCAGAGTATCTACATGGAGAAAAAAAGTTCAGAATAAATCAGTTTTTTCAGAGTTGTGACTGAAAATGCATTAGCCATAACTAATATTTGTGCTGACAAGAGAACAAAATGTAAAGTTCAATCATTTCATTTACAGAAAATTTCTGAACTGTTACTTATAGCTAATACTTATATTTAAAAAATACAAATTTTATTAAGCCATACTTATTTAATTTATAGTACAATTTGGTATATGTACTATATGTCCTCAAAGTTACTATGAAGAACTTTAAAACCTAAAACAAGCCCCTATTCATATAATGGATTTCCCTTTTTTGTTGTAAACAGAGAATTCTGTCACTATTTTAAAAAGAGAATAAAGTTATTCAACATAAGGATAAACAATCAGAAGATAAAAAAGTAGTAGATTCTAGGTATAGAATCTATTCTAAAGAAATCTACTCCAAACTGAAATAAATATATTATAAATATTTATAAGAGCTCTAAAAGTATCAATTTAAGACTCCATTATTATTGATAATAATTAATACCACATAATACATAATATGTAGTTAGAGTTCAACTTCCACTTCTTCCACTAAAGAGATTGGAAAGTGAAATTTAATTCCTTTCTATCTTTTAACTTTCACGGCCCTTATGTCTGCCTTCAGACAGTTAGTGAAGGAACGGTTTTGGAGAGGCAATAGAATCATTTAATAATGATAGAAAAGAAATAACGAATAAATAAAGTCCCTTTGCACAAGATAGATTTCTCCTGATTCTACACTGGATTTCACCCACACTGTGAATAGGAAACCAAATGATGAGAAATAGTATATTCTGAACAAAATGATCAAATAATCATAAATTCAGTATGATAATTTTAGCCTTTGGGAACTCCAAGCCAATAGGTTAAATTGGTTAATTATTGCATATGTCAGACTGTATCAGCCAGTGCTATGGACCATTTTCTTCTTACTAGATTTGGTTTTTTTAATGACATCCAACTAGCTGAAAAATATATTGTTCATCTTAATGCTTAACAGTCATAATTTCAGAACCTTAGGAAATAGAAACCAGCAATTCTATTAATTTTAATTAGGCTGTCTTCCCAGAAACAGCTCTAGCAAATTTAATAAAATGTTACCCTATTGCTTAAATCCCTCCATTAACTACATTTTCTAATTTAGCTAACAAGAAATGAGATATGGAGACTATAGCCAGAGTAAGATAACAGTACTGTAGGCTATTTTCTTATACAATTCTCTTTTCATAGCACATCTACTATTTATTTTTAGATAAATAACATTTCGGAACTACACTTCTATATATTACCGGACTATAACCTGAATTCATTAGATCTCTTTTTCAAACTTTTCTGTATAATTCTCCAAATATTATTATTTGTAGTTATTTGAATAATGTCTAAAATATATTGATTCTTGAAGGCTGCCTATTTATTCCACATGACAATTAACATAAACATTACTTTTTTATATTCAGCTGAGACTTGGGATATTTTTTGTCTTACTAAAGCAGTGTTTCCCAAAGTGTGGTACGCGTACCCCCAGGGGTATGGGAAGAGTTTGGTGGGGGTATGTGTTGTATCCGGTTTTAACAGAAAAAGTCCTGAAATACATCTTGCCTTTTTCAACTTCATATTTATGCGAAGTTGCTTTTTCTGCATTTGTAGACATTAAGTTGAAAAAAAGGAACAGACTATTGGACGAGGAACCGCATCTCAGATTAAAATTAACAACCAGGGAACCAAATTATGATGATCTGTCATCTCAACATAAACAATTTCATCCTTCTCATTGAATCAAATAAATGTTCTTTATAATATAACTTTCATTTATTTTGCATATGTACCAATAAATAAATAAATAAATATATTTTGATTTTTATTAAAGCATATGTTTTTTATGAGGGGTACTCAGCATTACGAAAATTATAGAAGGGGTACACATATGTCAAAAGTTTGGGAAACACTGTACTAAAGTATTAAGTTGGTTAAAAGAATCAAGTAGTCTTTCCATTAATACCATAATTAAACTTGAAAATTGGAGGTATTATATAACTCTTAAAGGCAAGAAGCTCTAAAATATAACTTTCAGTTGGTGATCAGTATCCTTTTGTTTGTCATCTTTTCTTGATTATTAATTTCTGGCAACCATGCCAAATGATTCAACTGCGAAAAATATTATACACAACTGTTTAGCACGTTGTCCTAATTGATCTATCCATGATATATTTATTCATGTTTGGGTTCTTATTTTGTCCAAATAAACCCTTTTGCTAGATGTTTAATGGAATCTAACAATTTAAAATTTACACAATACCATTGGGGGGAAAAACTAAGAAATCCAAGAACTGGTTTGGTTGCACAAACATCTCTCTGATAAACTGAAAGACAAAAAGGATAAGTACAAAAAATGGAAATATGATAAAATTCATCTCACTTCAATGTTCTGCAAGAAAAAATAGCTATTCCAAACATATGCATTTATTTTAATTATGTATAATATGGATCAAACATTTCTGTTTCATCTTTTTAAACTCAAGAATATGCAACAGCCTTAAATACTGTTGGCAACCACACATTTTTTTTAATGTAGTTTATTCTTTGAAAACTAATTGGCTGCTTCAGGTCTTATTTGTTCAAGTTGACTTGAGCCTTAACAATGCAACAACATTTTAGATAATTGAGCCCAGAGGGCAAGGATTACAGCACAATACATCCTTAGAAAAGCTGAGTACTACCAGCAAAAAAGAGCAATTTAGATTTAACTTTACTAATCTATTAACTAGAATGCTCATTGAGAGCAACAGCTAGAAACAGTTAACAATTGTTAACAGAAAACTACAGCAATGAACAGTTTGTGGCTTTATAGATATATTTTCCTGGAAACAATATACAGATAGTCCTCGACTTACAACAGTTCACTTAGTGAACATTCGAAATTACAATGGGACTGAAAAAAGTGACTTATGCTTGTTTTTCACACTTATCACCATTGAAGCATCCCCATGATCATGTGATTTACAAATACAAATACAATAGCAGAGTTGGAAGGGACCTTGGAGGTCTTCTAGTCCAACCCCCTGCCTAGGCAGGAAACCCTATACTGTTTCAGACAAATGGCTATCCAACAACTTCTTAAAGACTTCCAGTCTTGGGACATTCACAACTTCTGGAGGCAAGTTGTTCCATTGATTGATTGTTCTAACTGTCAGGAAATTTCTCCTCAGTTCTAACTTGCTTGTCTCCTTTATTAGTTTTCACCCATTGCTTCTTGTTCTACTCTCAGGTGCCTTGGAGAATAGTTTGACTCCCTCTTCTTTGTGGCAACTCCTGAGATATTGGAACACTGCTATCATGTCTCCTCTAGTCCTTCTGTTCATTAAACTAGACATACCCAGTTCCTGCAACCGTGCCTCATATGTTCTTGCCTCCAGTCCCCTAATCCTCTTTGTTGCTCTTCACTGCGCTCTTTCTAGAGTCTTCACATCTTTTTTACATCGTGGTGACCAAAACTGAATCAAGGAATTATAAAGTGGTATTAACACTTCACGTGATCTTGATTCTATCCCTCTGTTTATGTAGCCTAGAACTGTGTTGGCTTTTTTGGCAGCTGCTGCACACTGCTGGCTCGTATTTAAATGGTTGTCCACTAGGACTCCAAGATCCCTCTCACAGTTACTACTATTGAGCAAGATACCACCTATACTGTATATTGCTCAATATTTCAGATACACTGAAATACCTGTGCATTTTGTTTTTCTTGCCAAAATGGTTTTCACTATTGAATTTCATTTTATTAGATAGTGCCCAATGTTCAAGTTTGTCAAGATCCTTCTGTATCTTAAGCCTATGTTCTGGAGTGTTGGCTATTCCTGCCAGCTTAGTGTCATCTGCAAATTTGATGAGTTCCCCATTTATTCCCTCATCCAAATCATTGATGAAGATGTTGAAGAGTACTGGGCCTAAAACAGAGCCTTGGGGTACTCCACTGCATACTTCCCACCATGTAGATGCAGTTCCATTGAGGACTACACAGTCAGTCAGCCAGTTACAAATCCATCTGGTGGTGATTCTGTCTAACCACATTCTTCTACTTTATCTAGTAGTAGGTTATTGTCTACCTTATCAAATGCCTTACTGAAGTCCAAGTAAACTATATCGACGGCATTCCTCTGGTCCACTAATTTTGTCACTTTGTTGAAAAATGCCATAAGATTAGTCTGGCATGATCTGTTATTGACAAACCCATGTTGGCTTTTGGCTATTACTTTGTTTACTTCTAGGTGTTCGCTAATTCGTTGCTTATCTTTTCCAGAATCTTTCCTGGTATTGTGGTCAGGCTGATAAGTCTGTAGTTTCCTGGATCTATTTTTTTTCCTTTTTTGAACCACATCAACTCTTTTCCAGTCCTCTGGCAGTTCCCTGGTGCTCCAGGATCTCTGGCAGATATAGTTTAGTGGTTCTGAGATCTCGTCTGCCAGTTCCTTCAGAACACTGGGGTGTAATCCATTCGGTCCTGGTGATTTGAACTCATCTAGGATAGACAGGTACTCACTTATCATTTTCTTCTCTATTTCAACTTGTGTTCCTAATCTGATTTTTGTGGTGCTGTTTTTGATAGGTTGGACTGTTTTATCCCTTTGTGTAAAGACAGATGCAAAAAATGAGTTAAATAGTTCTGCTTTCTCTGTTGCTTGTCACCTTCTTGCCACTTTCTCCCAGCAATGCACCAATTGTTTCCTTAACCTTTTTCTTGTTTTTAACATGTTGGAAGCTTTTTTTATTTTTTACTTTTGTGGCAAGCCTTTCTTCATTGAGCCTTAGCTTTCCTCACTTCATCTTTACAGGCTGGGGCTATTTGCTGATATTCTGCCTTAGTTATGTCCCCCTCTTTCCACTTTTTATATTTACCTTTTTTGTCTTTCAATTTGTCAGAGAGTTCTTTATGCAGCCATGCTGGTTTCTTTTGGGAGCTGTTATTTTTCTTCTTCATTGGTATTGTGCTAGACTGGGCTTTTGTAATCTCATTTTTCAAAATTTCCCAAGCTTCTTGAGTTGTTTTCCCCTTGAGGAGTCTCATCCATGGAATTCTTCCCAAGCTCTCTCTAAGTTTATTGAAATTAGCTCTGTTAAAGTCCAAGACTCTAGTTTGACTTTGTTCTACTACTTGTGTTTGCATAATGTTGAATTCCAATATTGCATGGTCACTTGCCCCCAGGGTTCCTGTGGCTTCAACACCTTCTATCATTTCCTCTGTTAGTGAAGTTCAATATGGCTGATCCCCTTGTTCCCTTCTCTACTTTTTGGGAAACAAAGTTGTCTGCTAGGTTTGTTAGGAACCTGTTGGATCTTCCACTTGGTGCAGTTTGTTTCCCAGTTGATGTCAGGGTAGTTAAAATCCCCCATTACTATTGTGATGTGCTTCCTACATACCTTAGTTAGCTGACTAGCAAAAAGTTCATCTACTTCCTCTGATTGGTTGGATGGCCTGTAGTGGAGACCTATGGCAATGTCATTCTCTCCTCCCCCGGCAATCTTTAATATTGACCCAAATGCATTCAAGATAGTTCTCATCATTGTTGTGTTCTATTTCTGTAGAGATGTAGTTATTTCTTATATATAGTGCAACTCCACCTCCTCTTTTATTTGGTCTATTTCTTTTAAATAATTTAAATCCTTCTAGCTGTATGTTCCATTTGTGGGTTTCATCCCACCAAGTTTTTGTAATGGCAACAATATCATATTTGCCCTCATTTACTTGAATTTCTAATTCACTGTTTATTCCTCATACTCTGTGCATTGGTGTATAGACATTTGAGTCAATTTTGATTGACCCTGTGTTTACTGTCTACATAACCTGTGTTATGCCTGACTTGCCCCTATTTTCTTGCCACTTGTATGATTCATGCACATGGTATGGCACTCACTATTAAATGCTTGGTTTTGCTTGACAGCAGGACTGATAATCTTACCCGCACAAACATCTATGTTATATGCACTGATAACCCTGTGAATTTTAGATTGCTGGGGACAGAAATGTTCTGTATCAATTAATTCTCTGTCCCTGCTGTTCAGTTTAAATGTTTATCCAGAAAATCTGTGAATTTAATGCCAAGTAACTCAGTCCCTTTCTTGGATGGGTGCAAACCATCTCTTTTGTACAGTTTTTCATTGGACCAGCTGCAGACATCATGACTAATAAAACCAAAGCTTTCCTTTTTACACCACTCCTTTAGCCACACATTAAACTTACATTCATATGCTTGATAACTGACTCACATTTACGATGGTTGCAGTGTCCTGGGGTCATGCGATCATCTTTTGCAATCTTCTGACAAGGAAAGTAAATGGGGGGGACCAGATTCACTTAACAACTGTGTTACTAATTTAACAACAGCAATGATTCACTTAGCAAATGTGGGAAGAAAACTCGTAAAATGGAGCAAAACTCACTTAATAAATTTCATGTTTAACAACATAAATTTTGGGGTCAATTTTGGTCGTATGTTGAGGACTACCTGTATAAAAGCTTTACTGCTGCCTTCTGCCCTTTATTTATCAATCTATTGACTTCTCAGTGTTCTGCATCTCTGAAATTTTTTGAAAACCCTTCTGCATGTCAAATCAAGAGCAGCCCTTTTAGCATTTTGAGCTACAATTGTCTTTGTGCTCTTTATCACTTAGCTGGATTTCTTGTACAATAAGGAAAACAACAACAATATTCACAGGTTGTTGTTTTTTTTGCTAAACCTTGGGCGGAAAACTGACCCCAGCTGTCTAACAGTAAGCCCCTTCTTGCCTTCATGTCTGGGAATTATTCTACCATGCAGTTGTTAGGGGCACAGTACACTGTTAAGAAGAGGTTGGACTGCCATTTGTCAGAGGTGGTGTAGGTAGGGTTGCCTGCTTGGGCGGGGGGGGGGGGGTTGGACTAGATCACCTACAGCAGGGGTCTCCAACCTCGGCAACTTTAAGCCTGGCGGACTTCAACTCCCAAATACCCCAGCCGACTGGCTGGAGAATTCTGGGAGTAAGTCCGCCAGGCTTAAAGTTGCTAAGGTTGGAGACCCCTCATCTACAGTACAGGATCCCTTCCGTTAATCTGTTTTTAAAAAAACTACTGTGTTTTTTTTTGTGGGTGTGCGTGCGCGGGCGGGCGTACGCACACACACACACACAGTAAAAGTGCAAAAACAAAACCTCGTTTTCAAGGGAGCAACACTTGCAATTTTCATTCTCTTTTGCTCCTCTTCCCTTCTTTCTTCCTCAGAGATCAGCCGTGAAGTGCAAAAAATATAACCTTACTGTAAAAGCTTCCTTACTGTAAAAGCTCCCATTGCTTCAGAGCCGCCTAAACAGCCTCCCCAAAGCTCGCTCGGCTTCAGGCTATTGTAGACGGCATCCAGTGCTCTCCAGTCCGCATCCCCCCCCCGCCGTCTCTTTCCGTCTTCCGCTTTTGAGGACCCCTAGTTTTACTATCGTCTCGCTTCGCTTTTCCTCAGATAAAAGTTCCCCGTACCACGCATATATATCCCCGGCGTATATAGTAAAGTATCCAAGCCTCGGCTGCGCACTTTTTCCGGTCGGGATGCCCTTCGGGGGCAACGACGTATCCGAGCGGCCTCAAGCCGCTATTCTTCTTGCGGGGGGTGGGGGTGGCGAGCGGGGACTCGGTTGCTAGGGCCGCGAAGTTGCTAAGGGAGAACGCGGTAGAATTGTCGCGCGCGCTCGGCCATCCTTCCTGTTTGGGTGGACAAAAAAGTCGGGCATTTCCGGGACGGGGAGTGGGGGCAGGTGGAAACGGAGCGGGGAGGAGGAACACGACGGAAGCGGCGGTTGCGAACGCCGGTGCAGCAATGGGGAGGCGGGCAAGAGAGTTGGGCTGCGTGGTGGATTTTCCCTTGGAACGAAGTGCAGGTGAGTGAATGAGCTGGAAGGAATTGGCTGGCAGAGAATCGGTGAGGGGAAATGGACGTGGGTCGTAATGAGAGCCAAGGTGGGTTTCATCGACACACGTGTCTGGAATCTCTTCCCAGCGCTCAGATGCTTTTAACCTTTGGGTGTATGAACTTATCAGGGGGAAAAAAAGGTCAATGCAACTACGAGGTAGTTGGTATTTGGCCACCGATATTGACATGCACCTGCATCCTTTTTGGAGCCCTAGGGCTAGGATTATTTTTTTGTCAAGATGCAGATTTTATTTTTTTTAATTTATTTTTTTAATTTTCAGAAACTTATTTGGAAAAAGGAGACAAAATAAATCCTCCGGTGGTGGTGATAATGCTTGGATGGGCCGGCTGCAAGGACAGGTATCTAGAGAAATACAGCGCCATCTATCAACAGAAGGTGAATATTATTTTTTCCTATATAAATTCATCTTACAATTGCTATCTGTAAATGAAAGAACCATTCTTGGCCTATTCAGAAATCGACAAGGAAAAAAAACAATACCAGGTGTAGCATCTTCACTTTTCCCATAAAAGACCTATTCAGAATTTTTAAAGTATCAAACGAGAAATCAGTTTCTCCATGAAAATTCTATGTAAAAAAAAAAAAAAAATCTAAGCTGGAATTTAACCTAGGGAGAGATGCTGGGAGGGTAGTTGAAGCACCTCTGTGACTGTAAGTACCCAAATTTTGATCATGTGACTGCAGAGGCACTGCAACAGGCATAGGCAAGGGGAGCTGTCATTAGTCCAGCTTTTTACCACCAACATAGGTAGGTACCGTATTTTTCGGAGTATAAGATGCACCTTTCCCCCCCCCAAAAAGAGGGTGAAAATCTGGGTGAGTCTTATACACTGAATACAGCATTTTAGGCCTCCCGAAACCCTTCACAAAAATGGATGTGCAGAGGGTTTGGGAGGTCTGCAAAGTGCTCCTGGGGGCTGGGGAGGGCAAAAACGAGTGAAAAATGGCCCGTTTTTTGCTCTTTTTTGCACACACACACCCAAGTCCCCAGGAGCACTTTGCAGGCCTCTCAAACTATCTGCATGCCCCGTTTTTCACAGAAAATGAGGCGTACAGAGGGTTTGGAAGGTCTGCAGAGTGTAAAACCTTTTTTTAAAAAAATTATCTCTTCAAAATCTTGGTGCATCTTATACTCCGGTACATCTTATACTCCAAAAAATATGGTACATATCCTGCATTTTATTCAGTAGCTCAAAGCAGCACATATAGAACTCTTCATCTTATTTTTCTGTGAGGGAAGAGAGGGTGAGAAAGATTGACTCGTTCAAGACAACTCAGTTAACTTTTGTATCTGAGGTGAAGAATAACCTGAATTTCCCACTCCTGGTTTGACATTTCGATCCTGTGCTATCTGAATGATTGTCTACTATGTTAACAACACAGCGATAGATTAAGCTATAAGCTATGACTACTTGCTTGAATTACTGACACTGAAAATAGTAATACTTAATTCTACTAAATATGAGTCCTGTTAACACATTTTGTCATTAAAAAAAAAAAGGAAATTATAAACTCACAGTAAAACATGTGTATTCCTCACAGGGATGTGTAGTGATCCGGTATACAGCGCCATGGAGACATGTGTTCTTTTCAGAATCCTTGGGTATAAAATCCATGCAGACACTGGCTACAAAACTATTGGAGCTTCTTTTTGATTACAAAGTGGAGACGAAGCCTCTACTCTTTCATGTCTTCAGCAATGGCGGGTTCATGCTCTATCGTTACATTGTGGAACTTCTTCACACTCAGCAGCAATTCCAGCATCTGAGGGTAGTGGGAACTGTTTTTGATAGTGCACCTGGCAAGAAGAACTTGAGGGGTGGGGTTCGTGCTCTCTCAGTTGTCTTAGCATCATACAATATGTGCATAAAGTACTTTCTTCTACTGTCATTTGCATTGCTGGTAGTGACATTGCGGATTGTGTTGTATCCTATGACCCGCTTTATACATGAAAGCCATTATGAAGCAATGTTGAACCAACCTTCTAAATGGCCTGAGCTCTATTTGTATTCCAAAGCTGATTCTGTCATTCTAGCAAGTGACATCGAGAACATGGTCCAGGCTCGACGACAGCATCGGGTCCTTGTTAAGATGGTCAACTTTGTACATTCTGATCATGTTAGCCATCTACGAGCATATCCTACCTCCTATGCTACTCACTGCATCTCCTTTATGCACAGTTGCATTGAAAGCACTTCTCACTAGTTTGGGCACTCTAAAGATATCAGCATATACCTCGTCTCTTGATTGACTTTATATATTAAATAATACTGCTGCTTCTGTAATTTGCCAAGGGTTTGAAGATTTTCTGAGAATCTGATATTAACTTGTTTGCACATATTTGCTCATTTAACTTAATTTCCAGACCAGATATTGGAGTCTTTCTGAGATACATGGAAGTAAAGTTTCCTAAGTTTATCCTTGCCTAATTACCATGTTCAGTGTGATTATGTGGAGCTGTAGCATATAAACAGCACTGCGCCTATTTAATTCTCCTTTTATTAGCTTCTTCCTTTGCTGTATCTCTTTTTTTTGTCATTTTCATCTCAGATTTTTCTTGTACCTGGAAGAAATACTGTGAAGTTGGATTGTACAAATAGGAATTTATTGTCCATTGAAGTGTGTATGATACAAAATAAAATTAAAAGGATGAATCTGCTCCATTTAGTGCAGATCTCTTTTAAGAGGTATGGCATAAACTGCATGCACAAATTAAAACAATGTTGTAATTGCCTTATCCGTAGATGCATACCCTTTCAGAAATCTAACTCAGATTCAATAATAGTAGTTTGAAAAGTGGCAAATAATGTTCCTTTATTGTCCTATTTAAGTAGATAGGTGGGCAAAAGTAATTTTACAGCGACTTACTATAACGTGTTCATGAGAGTGAGAAAGCTATAACAAGAAAATATTGATTAGAGTACTAGACATTCTGTTGTAGCTATAATAACATTAAATGATGGAGATATTCATCTTGGTGTCTATCTTTTTTTTCAAGTTTAAATGGCTGTTCAATTTGTATACTCTAATGTCACATGTCCTTTACTTCTAAGCATATGCTTTTGTGTCATTATTCATTAACTTATGGAAGTTTGTTCTTAGTTTATCTGTGCATTAAAAATGATCTTTCTGGGGGTTACTGGAATTATAATTCTAACACATTTAGAAGGTTTCAATAGGGTAAGAGGCTGAGCTATAATGTTCTGTAATACTAACTTTATAACTTGGAAATAATAGTAATAAGATCTCAATTCTTAGTTGTATAGTAATCCCAACGAAATTAATGGGATTCCAGAATAATAATGGAAAGGTTTATAATCTTGTTTCTTTAACTCTTAACTGCAGGTCTGGCAGGATGAATTTTCATAGTAAATTAGGACATGCTTTATCTTTTTGATGGATTTCCTGCAGCTTATGCTGAACATAATAGATTTTGTCTCTTTTTCTACAATATTGTCAAAAATACTGCTGTTCTCTATAAATTTTAGTTTCTATGTTTTGTTTTTTTTAGATTTTGGGGGTGGGGTGGTCTATGCACATCCGTGATGAATAATATGAAAAAAATAGGAAGATCTCTTTGTATTTTTATGCTTCATTTGTTTTAAAATAGTGATTATTAGTGCACTTCAACCACTTACTCCTGCATTCAGTGTCCCAACAGCTTGGTCCTAAATGCTAATTTTGTTTAAACTTACCTCCTGGTAATCGTGGAGAATTGCAGTCTCATTCTGAAAATTACTGCATACAGTTGATTTGCATAAATGTATTCAAAGTAGTTTTCACTGAACCTAAACTACTTGTGCTATATTGCATCAGCATTTCTGTTACATCAAATTATATAATGTATAATTGGTATAGACTGTTTTTAGCACTGATCAAGCGTATGATGAGTTCTGCTGCCTCCCCTGTACATCACTTTAATTTAGAACTAGATGAACTGCATGCCTCAAGTGAGTTTGTTTTACTCTAAAGATTTGTATATTTAAAAAAATATTTCCCATTTATTGGCAAAGGAAATTAAAATATAAATAATAAAAATAAATTATATCATATCAGACTAGAAGAATAAATGCAAAATTAATCAGAGTGAATAACCAGATAATCAGCAGTTCAAATCCTTAAGTGTTATATCTCTGTTAAAAAAAATATGATAAAAAGAGGCTTACCTTGGCATCTGAACTGAATATTGTTTTTTAGTACGATTTAAATTGCAATATGAGATTTCTAAAAAATGAATATATACATACTGTCTTCTTCACTTTTTTGTGTAAAGGTGTGTAACTCTGACCTCTGAGGGCTGCCAACCATTGCATAGCAAGTTAATGCTTTATTTTGTTTATTTTATTCTTTAGGAGTAGGAGTAGAGTGGCTAGAGACAGATGGGCAGTATAATAAGGGAGGTAACAAGGATTATCCAGGGGTTGGGAGAAGCAGCAGCAGGGTGAGAAATGGTTTGACAGGAGGGGAAAATTCATACTGAAGAAATAGAGGGGATGGGGGGAAAGGTGACAAGGCTAGTAGTGATAAGTGGGGGGGGACAAATAGAAAGGATTGTTGGATATAGATCAAGAAAGCAAACAACTAGGAGGAGTCACAGGGAAGTTAGTGACCAGGGAAATGATTAGCAAAGTGACCTGGGAGGAGAGAAGGCTTGGGATGTGGGAAACTAAAGGCACATTTTAGACTGCATTGGATAACCAGAGAGTTTTTTTCAAGTTAATCTTTGTTCAGAGCTTACACTATGTAGGATATAATGTAAGTAAGTGCTGAGACTGAGAACGTGGAGCCCTATGTAGATACGCACATATTTCTATTCTTATTTTACAACTGGGCTTTGGTAGAAGCAGAAAGAATCAACCAATATGGACATATCTTTGCCAGAGTCATGTCTGCCACTTTAGTAAAAAGATTGGCAGCAGGTACTTACTGTACATACAGTAATTTTTCCAAGAGCAAGTTTTACAATAAGGGAGTGATTATATTGGTTATTTCTTAGATATTTTCCTGAAAAAAGTATTTTGTTTTTATAAAAATACCTAATTTGTGGGGTAGCAGGGGGAATCAACTGATTCTTCTCTAGTCAAAATAGCAAAAGAGTTCCACTATAGTGCCTTTTTAATGGTAGCAGGTAAAGGTTGCTCATCTAAATATTGGATTGTATTTTTCCAACTGAAGCAGTGTTGTATATTCAACCTAAAACGCTTGGCAGGCACAAGATAATAGAGTTACTGCGAGTCCATGCAGCACAACTTTACTTTGACGGTCTCCTGAGTAAAAAGGTAATTACTGGTATTCTATGTTTAAGTAATGGATGGATATCAGAAAAGATCACACAGTTCTTCTGCCTAATATTTATTTCTGATACCGGATATCAAGGAAGTTTTTAACTCGAAATGAGATTAGAGGTCTGTTTATAAACCTATTTTTTCATTAGTTGGATAAATCATTCATTTTAATGTGGATGTAAGAAAATATTTTTGCAGTTAAGCACAATGTAACGGAATTATAATAAGCTGAAAAAGCATAAAATGCAAAAATAACCTTTATAGTAGACCAGAAATTTCTATTCCTGATTTAATTTCATTAACAGATGGTGTCCTATTTTGTAAATTCTACAAATTGGAATACTTTTTACTGATGTAAAAAGTAGCAATAATTTGGTCAAGTTAAATAAGGGTCTTAGTTCTGCTTTTACTTCTTTATTTACCTAGATATAAGAATTCCAGGAAGTGTTCTTAGCTGCTAAATTTAACCTATCATCAGTTTCATTGCAAATGCAAATTTTTACTCATGAAAAACTCACATCATGAGATAATCAGAATGATAAAAGAGCAGGTAAATCATCTGTGTATGCTTGAGTAAACTTGGCTTTAGGAGGAGCTATGATGATACAGCAGGGACGTGCAGTCACTAGAGGCAAGGGAGGCGGAGCCTCACCAGTCTCCTCAGGAAAAAGAAAGAAATTTAAATTTTTTTTTTTAAATAATTAAAGCCAAGATAGTTGCTACCAGATTCCAGGTCACAGTGGCTTGGTGTCTGCTTAGTGTTAACCAAAGCAGGAGGCAAGAGAACTCGGGGCCTCTTTTCCATAAGGAATTTTTCGCCTTCTAAAAGTTAATAAAGAGTTAAAAGGCAAAGAAGTTCAGATGGAAAAGAGGCACTAATTCTCCCGCCTCCTGATTTGGAAGCAGCCAATCGTGTCTTCTTGAGCACGCTTACGTTGGGCGGGGCGTGCTTCAGAGGAGAGAGGAGTGGGCGAGAAGGAGGAGGCTGCCTCTTTGCTGCAGACCTGGGCACTTGGCGGCTCCCGCGATGCAAAGTGCCCCACCATCCCCGATGCTGCCGCCCGCTGCCCCGGCCTGCTTCTCCAGGCTCCGCTGCTGGAAGTCCCGGATCGCCTCTGGGGGAAGGCTGGGTGAGAAGCGGAGCGAAGCTTCTCTGCGGCCTCCCGGCGCTGCCCAGAGGCTCTTGCAGGAGCACGTGTCAGCGGCCGGCGGCCTGTAGCAGCCCCGGCTGTGAGACAAGGGAGCACTTAAAGCAGCCGCCGCCGCCACCACCCCTCCTTCGCCCGGCGGGGCGGTGGTGGCGGCAGCGGCTACTTTAAGTGCTCCCTTGTCTCACAGCCGGGGCCGCTCCAGGCCGCCGGCCGCTGACACGTGCTCCTGCAAGAGCCTCTGGGCAGCGCCGGGAGGCCGCAGAGAAGCTTTGCTCCGTTTTTCACTCAGCCTTCCCCCAGAGGCGATCCGGGACTTCCAGCGGCGGAGCTTGGAGAAGCAGCGGACGCAGGCCGGGACAGCGGGGGGGGGCAGCGGGGCACTTTGCATCGCGGGAGCCACCAAGCACCTTTGCTGCAGACCCGGGCGCTTGGTTGCTCCCGCGATACAAATTCCACCCCCCCGCCGAGGCCGACCACTGCCCTGCTGAGCCTCACCAGGTATCAACCTCACCACACATCACTGTGATACAGTGGTTAGAATGCGGTATTGCAGGCTAGCTTTGCCTACAGCCAAGAGTTCGATCCTGAGCCAAAGTTGACTCAGCCTTCCATCATTCCGAGGTTGGTAAAATGAGGACCGAGATTGTTGAGGGCAATATGCTGACATTTGTAAACTGCTCAGAGAGTATTGTAAAGCATTGTGGAGCAGTATATAAATCTAAGTTTGCTATTGCTAAGTCTATTGCTATTGTTATTTTCATAGTATTTATGACTGCATCGGGTGAAGCTATTTTTTATAATTTTGCAGATATTTTAAAAAGCTTATTTACTCTACTCAGATCTTTGTTATTCAGTTTGTCCCTGTTATTATTGTTCCTGAAGTTTGCAGAAGTTGAAGATTTTGTAATGTGACTCCCAAGTTTTTAACTTTTCTTTACCAAAAGTTGAATGAAAAAAATATTAGTTTGGGGATCTGTGGAATAAAAGGGTTTGAATATCTTGTCCTGGTAAGTCAGCCGATTTAGATAACTAAAATTAGTTTCCTATAATCTTACATAAGATTAATTATATTAATAAAATTGTTCCAAGTGTATTGGACATACCAGAGAATGTTTGCTAATGGTTGTTTCAATTGTCTTGCTGACATGCAATTTAAGAGTAAGAATTTTTGTTTTTCAGTTGGAGTTGTCATAAAGTCACATTTGGGGTTGAAATCAAGGATTGTTACTTTGGATGGATTTCTCTGTAATAGGTTTATATGTTCTATCATAAATATTCAGGGTTGAACTCTGTGGAGTTCTGTGAACTTGGTTATTTGCTTGGAGACATTTAATTACTTAACAGATGAGGTTATCTGATGAGGTTACCTAGCTGGGTAATGAAACAGCTACAAGCAAACAACCAAGCTAAAAGTATTATAAAACACTAATGTTGCTTTAAAGAAAATTACTGTTGAAACATGTCTTTTAGAGCTTCCTTGGTGCATGGGAAATAAGAAATTGATCAAAATAATTTTCTGATGGGAATATTTTTGTTTCAGGCAGGGTTCTGACATAAATTTGTACAAGATTTCTAGTTTGCACAAGGAAATGGAAAAGATTTAAGTACAAAGGATATCAGAACTGGTGATACTGGAGATTAAAGTTGATTATGAATACTTTTGTCATTCATATAGAAATCTTCCAACACTTTTGTGAACATAATCTAAGAACTTTGAAAAGTAAGATAATTTGTAGCTGAGGAAAATCAGGTATAAAGGAAATAGTGCTTGTTAATGTGTATTGGAGAAAAGATCATCTACTTATAGTTAATGGACCTTCAATCACTTTGCTGAATATATACTGTCAGTAACTATTTCCATAACTCACTTTAGTACAATCTTTATTTTTGTCCCATAAGAACTTTACGGGTTGGTCAATACTCTTTCCTTTTATAAGCAGACTGCAGGTTTGACTTAAGAGGGTCAGTGTCTTGCCAGGAAGGCCCAACAGATACAGGAATGAAAGCCAGATTTTTAAGATTACAGTAAAGCGCAATTTGATATCAAGTAGTTTTTAACTTTCTTAAACATCTATTTGACTTTTATTTTAATTCATTAAATGTGTGTAATATAACACCAAAAGCTATTGGAAAACTTGACATGTCTTACCAAATGCTTCAGCCTAACTGACTACAAGGCAAAATGATAAAACACGGTTCTTAATGGTCTGGAAGGTCTAGTGTCCAATCCTGCTTTCTGTACACCTTAGTTATTTCCAACCTCTCATTTTGATTAAGGAGCTGACAATAAAATATTGATAAGGAATTAACCTTGAGCCCTTTTTGCTTCAGGGTCAATAGACCAAGAACCAAATAAACGCCTGCAATTGGAGATCTTGAAGTACCATTGACATGTAAGGACAGAGAACCAAGTTCTGGGGGCAGGAGTCCAGGTCATAAATGACACTCTGCTCTGATGTCTATGCAGTCTTGAATACCACAATCACTTATTTCCATATGATCTGTCATTATTTTGTGCTTCTGTCTGTGCAAACAGAAGATGTCTTCAAACTGTTCCATACATAATTATGCCATACATAACAATGGGTGTGTTGACATAATTGATCTTGGCTTTAAGAGCTATATTTTAAGATGTAACAATCATATGATAAACTCACATTTTTCCTTTCTGTTCTTGTTGATGCCAGCTTTGAAACAACATCCCAATTCGTGTTGAGCCAGTTCCTCTTTATATTTCAGCTGGGCACAATAGTTTATTCTTCTTCTCAGCCATAGTTAGTCCAATGTAATTAATTAGCAGTCAAATGCTAGTAAACAACTTCAAAAAAATGACAATTTCTCTATGCCTTTGGACTGTTGTATATTTTTAGTTTGATTAGATCCTGCTTGAATTTTCCCAAAATTTCACTGAGCTACAGAAGGCTGAACATGATTTTAATATAGAAATGTTTAAAAAATTGCTATATTCTGGAGTGTTAGACATGTCTAACATGATGTACAAATAGCATTGCAATCATTTTGACTTGAACACCCTCTCTTCCGCTTCCATTAGATTTTATGGGACTGCTCTCTATACAGTCTTTCCCAAAACAAGGCCTGTGGTAGAACTCCTATAGCTGGGAATGTGATATTTTGCTTCTTTATTTGTGTTCTTCTGAAACTCACTTTCTGGCTGGCTGAAAATAATTTTCCTTCTTTTAATATTGTTAACAATTAAACTGTTTTCAGTGTTTTACTTTAACATTTAATTTGAGTTGCAATTAAAAATGAGTATGACCCCTTATCCACCAATATCATTCAAATGATGTCAACATTATCAGACTGATGACTCTTATGGAAGCCAGTTTGCCTACGAAGTCATGGGTACCCCTATAGGCAGACTGGCTTCCATAAGAATCTGAATTGTACAATTGTCTGAATTATTCTTCAGACAATTATAACCAGGATGTATAAAACCATGCATAGAGAAAACGGAAAGTAAACTTTTGCCCCGTCTCTCAAAACACAAGGGCCATGAAACTACTTGGAAAGAGATTTTTTTTAAAAAAGGAAACACTTTTTCACATAGCATATAATTAAGAAGGGAAATTGCTGCATAACTTAAGATAGAGTGAGCAAGGCTTCAATTTTGTCTGCAACAACTTTAACCAGCCTTTTAAAATCCCTGGCATCACCATCACTGCTCTAAACTTTTTTTTTTAATTCTTCCCATGCTACTGCCTCCCTCAGCTTAACATGGTTATAAATTTCTCTTCTGAAGCCAGTTTAGTTCAAACAACAATTAACATGCAATACAGACTGATCCTTGGACAAATACTTTCCGAATTCCGGATTTAGTAATGATTTTTTACTTTTACCTTTTCCTCCCTTTGAGGAAACCAAGAGAGCATGTTCTTTGTTCAAGGTGGATTAAGGTTGGTGTAATATGGTTTGCAGTAAGAATGCTTATAACAAGTTCCCTAAAATGACCTTTTTTAGAGGCATCTAAGCCATTTGCAGTCATGGTATGTCGGCCTTTATCCAGGTCCTGTTAAAAGTCCTCCAGCTCATACAAGGAATGGAAGGAACCAGCCAGGATCTTATGGGCTGGCAGGAATAAAGTGAGATTTGCATAGGTATTCTTTGAGTGCCAAGACAGTATCCTAATCAGTTAAAAGCGCTAATTCTGCCTAAACACACATTTTCTGCTAGTAGTCAGAACAGCAACAAAGACAAGAATCCAAAGTTCAGGTTTCCATGATGGGAACAGTTTGCTTAATTAATTGTTTTGCCTGATTTCCATAACAAACTGGTGGCTTGTTGTCCGTGAGGCTTGCTCATTCATTACCGTTAATTAGATATGGATCTCCTGGAAGGCAGCAGAGAGTGATGGGCGAGCCTCCTGACACCTGCTCTTATGCATTAGCATTTTCTCAATACATTCGATAGATCATCTCTCTCCTCTTTTTGAGGATATTTTAAATAAAATATAACCTGCTCCATCAGTAAGATTTATGTCACCCCCCCTTTTTTTCTTTGCATGTTCTTTTTCATCAGCCTGGTCAGGAAGTAGTTAATTATTTATTTCCAACACCTCAGTTTGCCAGTTTCAAGGTAGTAAGTAGGAGGAAGTGCCTTTTGCCCCCATTTTGCTTGTCTGAACACTATTACTGATGATGGGCTTCATTGCTATTTTTAATGGCACAAGATAATTTACTTAAAGCTATATCAGAAGATAGTGGGCAGCACTACAGAACCCCCCCCCACTCTATTTCCTCATAATTGCTCTCAATATTAAGTGTATTTTTTGTTTTGTTTTTTGACTGATGGTGTTTGAATTTTGAATTTGAATTTGAAAGTTTATTTATAGGCCGCCCTTTTCCCTGGGGGGACTCAGGGCGGCTTACAACTCATGGGGAAGGGGATACAAACAATGACACATAAGAACAATACATAATTAAAAAGAACACAACATTCATACCATTCGGGTGGGGGTGGGTTAAATCTTTAGCCCCAGGCCTGACAGGATAGCCAGATTTTAAGGGCTTTGCGGAAGGTCTGGAGGGTGGTGAGGGTACGAATCTCCACGGGGAGATCGTTCCAAAGGGTCGGAGTTTACTGGTTACTTGGTTTTGCTAGGCCTTTCTCCACAGTTTGTTTTTAATGCAAGATCGCAGTCCTGGGTGAATGAAAAAATAATGTCTGTTGCTTTGAATGCAGAGGTCTTGAAACTGGAGGGAAAAAAATCATAATGTCTGTTCCCTGCCAAAATAGCTTTATGACGCTGACGGTTTCTTGGTTCCTATTCCAGGACAGAAAGTGGCTGAAAACTGATGCTATTGTGAAAAACAGATGGGCTTGGGATGGTGTTGAGGAGGCAGTAATTAGTTACTGATGTAAAAAAGGCCCACATAGGGTGGAAGGTGAGGACCAGACTTTTTACTTTCCAGGGCCTCCCCATAAAGAGCTGGGAGCATATGCATCCTTGGATCGAACTGTCTGTATGGTGTTTGCACACTTTCAGCAATGGCGCCACCTCCACCTTCCAAGTCAACTGAGCTGTTGATTCATAGTGTTTCTTTCTCTTATGCTGGGCCTAGTGTAATTCTATACTTAATTTCTGTGGCCTCTTAATGTTTAAGTCCTTATAGATCTGTTTGGGCTATGCCTAGTCTCCTCACAGGCCAGAAAATGACAAAATAATGCAGCTGCCCTGACTTCATTACCAGAGTGTTTAACAAATCTGACACTCTCCTTCAGTGCACTAAGTGTGACGTTAACCTTTGACCTTCCCAAGCTATATTGACAGTGTCAAAGGAAAGCATGCTCTAGTCAATCTTAATTGGTTTTTCAGCTCTCAGCTGGGATCACAGAACCATTAAAGTCCGAGCAGGTGGCTTCAAGCAGCATTGACATAGGCTGGGAGAACACAGATTAGGCCTAGACTGGCTGATTCCAATGTTCTATATGGATGTGAATCTATTTCATCAAAAATATCCTGCACAGGAGAAGATCAGTCAATGGGAGAGATTGTGAAATTGACTTCTACCCTGGAATATAGATCTTTTTAGATTCTTCTCAGATTCTGGAAGCACTGATGGTTAAAGGTTGATAGTGCTACAAATTTTTAATGGCACAAGATAATTTACTTAAAGCTATATCGGAAGATAGTGGGCAGCACTACAGAAAAAAAAAAACCACCTAACTCTATTTTTTCATAATTGTTCTCAATATTAAGTGTATTTGGGGTGGGGGAGGGGGTTTGACTGAGGTGTTTGTTGGTTACTTGATTTTGCTAGGCCTTTCTTCACAGTTCGTTTTTAATGCAAGATCGCAGTCCTGGATGAATGAAAAAACAATGTCCGTTGCTTTGAATGCAGAGGTTTTGAAACTGGATAAAAAATCATAATGTCTGTTCCCTGCCAAAATAGCTTTATGACTGTGACTGTTAATTTTAGCTGCTGACCAGCACCTTTAGCCATGTTGAGGAAATATGAAATAGAACATTATAATTTTAGCTTATTGTGTCCCCTGGAGAACTTACACCATAAAAACTCATTCAGGTATTGGTTGAGGTCCCGTGTTGTCTATTATCACAAACTTCTACAGTATGTTGCTGGCTTAACTATAATTAGGCTTTACCTAACAAAAAACAAGCACTTTTTCCTCTAATTTCTGCTCAGCCAGATAAAATTTCAAGGTCATGGGGAAGGTGTTAAAATACTAAATGAAAATGAATACAGACAAATATTGGGCTAAAGTTTTTAAAAGGAGAAAGGAAATGATGTGGTCTCAATAAAGAAAATATGACAACAGATTTTAATGTGTGAAAAATTCTAGGAAATTAGCTCATGATAGTATAAGTACAAATGTATTACTATCATGTGATGATTAGTATCATGTGATTATAATTAAACTAACGACTCTGTTTATGAACCAAAATGCTCACTTGGAGTGAAATCTCTGCTTTTGGGCTAAAACTTTTGATTTATTTTTTTATTCTTTTCTCTATTTGATAAGTCCAATTAAAATTCCAATTAACAGTATATTATGAGTTTCGTTTTCTCTAATAATTAACTTACAGATTGGCAAAAATCCAATAAAATAATATATTAAAATTGTCAAATAATTCATCCTAAATAGTGTTTTATTAAGACTTGTTTTGTATAATTTGGTTAAATGTTTTTATTATTCTTATAATATCCAGGGCTAGTTCCCTGAAAGAAGTACCTCTTGCTATATTTATCAGTTCTTGATTATCTTAAACTCTGTTAGAAGAGTAATGGACATAAAGTGGTGTGTAAGCTTTTACATACTGTAGAACTACTTAAATCTGGATTTCAGACCTTTTAAAGCCACCTTTCTTTCACTTTACAATGTCCCTGATTCTCTTCATGTGTTTCTCTTCTCTAGTTCTGGCTAGCAACGGATGGCAAAAGGCCGCCAGAGAACCTGATGACTGTTGATTAGACGATGCTTCTCTGTTTTGCATAAAGACGTACATAGCTCTGTGCATTCTAAATTGTTAATTTAAAACCATCACTTTTACTTCATAATTTTAAGCTATTTGCCCCCAAAGGTTTACGGTAAGTATTTATATGCCCAAACATATCCATGTTCTGATTCTAAAATGGGAAAGTGAACTTCTTTGCTTCTTGAGTTGTTGGGATTTGCAATCAAATATGAATTCATTTATATTGGGCTTAGTCACTTTTTTGATATTCAACAATCACAACATTCCTGCGGCAGGAGTTTTATGCTTTCAATAAATGGCTATGTAGCAAAACTTTAGCAAGTGAACCTATACAGTATGTGGTAGATATAATAATCAGGGAAAGTTTTATACAGTACTCTAAAATTTTGCTTGCTAAGCAACTATTGAGGGCACAAGTGCCCTGTTAGGAAAAAGCTACCCAAGATGTCTCTTGATGCCACAGCTGGAATGCTTCCTCTTCCTTCTGCACTCTGAATTCAGGTGACCTTTGACTAAGAAACAGATTTCAGAGTGCTCTCATTCCAATATTCCTTTTCCCATTTCTGTGGATCACTAGTTGACATCTTCTGGGATAATTGGAGGACTTGGGGCTCTGTATTTTATATCCTTTTAAAATATTTTAAAAATATCTAGCTTTTAAAAAACTGTAATGCAGTACATCTTCCCTATATCCTGCTTTTTGTGGCAACTGTACAACGTCCCTCCCTGCTTTTCAGTTTGACCTGCTTTATAAAACACTTTACCAATAGAGGTCAGCATTGATCCACTTGGAAGACTCACAAATTCTGTTACTGGTCTGAATTTTCTGAGATATAGATAGATAGATAGATAGATAGATAGATAGATAGATAGATAGATAGATAGATAGATAGATATAGAAAGAAAGAAGAAAGAAAGAAAGAAAGAATGAATGAATGAATGAATGAATGAATGAATGAATGAATGAATGAATGAATGAATGAATGAATGAATCATGGCTTGTCAGGCCACATTGGCCAGGAGTGCCTTGAGCCAGTTTGACTCTAGTGGATGGCAAAGCATAAAAGAATCTTGTCTTGCCATATTCTGAACTTTTAATCACTTGATCTGTCTTCATTTGATTGTCTCATTTTTTTCCAGGTCAATTAGTATGTAATGCCAGAAGAGCCAAGAGGCGAATGTTAACTTCTAAATTACTATCTCTTTTATTTCTCTTTTCCTCCCTTTCCTCAAGTCCATTCCACATAGATTCCATTTCAATATCCTTCATATTATAGCATAACGATCTGAAATTAGACATCAAATATGTTTTGTAGGATAGAATTCTGCTAACAGGTCTCTTGTATTTTAAAGATTTGGCCAGGGGTGTGATTAAGAGGATTACAATATTGAGAAATTACATTCAGAGAAATTAATAGATCTTTTGTGGATTTGTTGGCAGCTAGGCTATGAAGGATGTTCAAATGACTTCCATTCAGAGGAGAAGTTATATCTTGTGTAATGGACCAGTAGCTTCAGGGAATTAGAACTACCTATTGATACTGAATATATGAATGAGGAAATGTTTTTATTATCTGATGCTCCAAGAGGCAACTGGACTTTTTGATTTTTCTTTGAACATGTTTTGCTTCTCATCCAAGAAGTTTCTTCAGAGCTGAAGAAGCTTCTTGGATGAGAAGCAAAACATCTTCAAAGAAAAAACCAGGAAGTCCAATTGCCTCTTGAAAAAGCATCTTTGGGACAACCAAGACCTGGATGACTGAGAATTTCCATAGACATGATCTGATGCTGTTTTTAGATGGGGAATTAGTTAAACTCTCCAGCCTAGAAGTACAAGTCTTAAGCAATCATGCATCAGTAGGGAACAGGGAATAATATGCTGCAGAAGCTTGATTTTATATGTTGGAAGGTGATTGTGCTCAGCGATCTGACCAGAGAGCTGTGTCCCAAATGAACTTTCTACTTTGAATTTTACTGGAAACATAAGAGAAATCTTAAAAAGATAACATATTTAGCTCTATCCTTTATTTTATATGTTAAGTAGAACATTAACTGCTGAGACTTTTAACTCTGAATATTTTCCTTGGTGGGAGGACATGTATCAACTTTTGATACAATGATTGACATTCACTGCCTTAATTAGCTTCAGTTTTATATGAGCTGAATTTATATAAAATAATAACCACAAGCATAACATAAAGTCATGCTATCCTAGAAGTAAAGTCAGTCTTCAGGCTTACCTGGCAGTGATGAAAAGTATTTTAATGTTTGTTTAAAACCACTTTTTTGCAAGGCAAGACAACTTTTGGGGGTCTCAAATACAGTCCCTTAAGCCACAATGCAGCCTCCAAAGTTCTTTTGTGCAGCCTCCAAAGATTCACACATCAATCACTACTGTCTTGGTATCTCTGCCCATCTTTTACCTCTGAAGGCTCCTACCTTCTGCCTTTCTCCCTTATCCTATTCTCCCTTATCCTGTTCTGACTTACCTCTTCCCCTGCTGCCTGTTCCTGTAGCATACTGGAACAGCTTTGTCGGGAGTTCGAGTCTGAAGATGTGGATGTGTCAGTCCTGACACTGGTGCAGAGGATTGCAATAACAGACAGGCTGGGCTTCCAGTCAGGAGAAGACAAAGTGCATCTCCATTTTTATTCACTGCAGATGCACACAGCAATATAATATTTTAGTATTTTACAGTAGGCAATATATTTTTCCTTTTATCGACCATCAATATTGTTTCAATTTGTAAGTTATTATTAATTATGCAGTTATTTAAACTGAAATTATGTTTAATTGCTTATCAACAATATTAATATTTATTGAATTTTTGCATTTGTATAAATGTGGCTCATTGATTAACACATTTTATGAAATGTGCCCCCCCCATATTTGTTTGGGTTTGAGACCCCTGTTGTATACCATCCATCCCAGCACCCACATAAATAGGATAAATGACCTTGATCAAGTGCCCTTATTTAAAACAATGATTTGTTGTGAATTTGCACCAAGTATTACTTGCTATTTAACTTCGGTGTAGAAAATGTATTTCTATCTTGCATTCATATTCAGGGTGCAAAGCTTTCATTGTGCTTATGTTGAGAATTGGATAAAAGACATACTGTGTGTCCAACAGCACAATCCCCATGCAGGAGCTGCACTTGTTCAAACTGAACACATGCAGGGCCAGTTCAATGGTTCTTCTGTCATTAATACTTGCATGGAAAAGGGCATTTAACAGGTGTACATCAGCTGCATCTTTTATCCTTTCAAAAGGTCTCTTCAGAGCAACTAATGAAAGAACAGGATCTTTTGCATTTGCTTATCTGGCTGGTTGATGATATCCCATAGGGAGACTGAAATTTTTTTTATGCCTTTGTGACTTCCTGCTGTTAGCACAAGCACCTTTTAGGGGAAAGCTAAAGCTTTTTTTCTAGGCATTTGCTGTACAAAGCTCCACTCTCCTTGATTCAATCTATTCACAACTCTTGATCTAAAATTCTGCTCATCCCTTACTTTTATCAGTTCAGAGAGAGCATATCCCACTCCACAAATGCTGCTTTAAAGGTTTCATAGAGATAGAAAGGATCTTGTCAAGCCCAAGCATACACTCATTGGCATTATGATTTCCTTGACATAAGGAGCCTAAATTCCTTCAGTTAAAGTGATCCAGCTACCTGCTAAGGCAAGCCTAGTATATTGTTAAGCAGATTACACTTTTGAGTACCCAAATTTGGCTTTCTTATGATTTTCTCTAAACCAATTGTAGATATGTCTTTATAAAACTGACTTCTAGCTGACATTTTGCATATTTCAAAACTGTGTAAGTGAATAAAGACTATCCAAAAGCTGCCCATTGTTGACAACTGCCTTAAATCCAGAAGACATTAAAGCAAACTATTGGGCTGTCCAGCTGAAGTGAAGTTTATTTGACCTAGAGGACAGCTGATCTTTATCTTCGCTAACCTGTCTTGTTTGGAGCTATTTGTCCAGTGGTTATGATGAAAGTCTTCTGTGGTCACTCAAATTTAGTGTGTCCTGGGAAATTATCATATGCTTTATGGGAGAGTTACTGCCAAGATTTCTCTTGCTCTGCCCCATAAATCATAAAATTATCCCATCTCTATCACTTTTTGTGGCTTGAGGGAGTCACAAAACCCAGAAGAGATACAAAAATAGTTACATTAACTGATCTTGGCCAACTTAGTTATTTCTGGCAGTGTCCGGGGTTTTAGTTATAAGCAAATTTCTGATTGTGTTTCCACACTAAGAAATATACCTGAGGAGCTAGAATAAAAGTCGAGCAGAATCTCCTCATTCTTGATAGTTAGGTTTTTGGTATTGATTCAGCTTAGTGTGTAAATTCTGGTTTTTAACAATGCTTCATATTTTAGTACAAATGTGAACTAGGCCACAATGTTTATGACAGATCCTAATCACAAAAACTATGGCTTTGTGTAACATATAAATCTTACCACTATCTTTTGTCATGTGCTGTTAGCTATATAAATACAATTTATTTATAAAAAATAATTACTAAGTTAAATATCTGTGAACAGCCACCTTTTGAAGAGTTCTGATCACATTTTCACTTTTTGGTAGGCAATGTTTCCCTGGTAAAACTTTTGTGAGCTTTACTTGTCTTGAAATAAAGAATACTAGCTTAATTTGTTGTCAGTAAGCAGCAACCTGTCCTCCAGTAAAAGCAGAATTGCACTGGGAAATAGTTTATAATCTGAGTTACATTCCCTTAGTCATGTAAGCTTTGGAAAGGGTTATTTGCTGAATATGTCGAATGTACCTTCCCATATAAGTGAAATACGATTACAAGAAAAAACAGGGAAGTCAGAAGGTTTTGCTACTCTTTTCTTAGATTGGTGGTTTCATCTACTATAATAGCAGGAGAAAAACCAGCCAGCTGCTCTCCTTTTGTTAACGGATCAGCTGGCTGTGGAGAAGATTTTTTTTCATGAGCCAGATGGTTGGTGGAGACCGGACAACTAGTTTTCTCCTGAATGGAAAAGTATGTAGAGTTCCCTGGGCACCCGTATGTTGAGACATGGACATTCTGAACAAGGACAATTATACTCTATTGGATATAGACATAGAAAAAGTATATGTTTACGCTTTATGTGACTTTTTGACACCTTCTAATATATCTAGAGGGAAGGCTATGTAAATTAGATTATTGCGTCTGAAATTTTACAGGTCAACTGTCTCCAACCAAAAGTAAAGTGACTATACACCTATGATCTTAGATCAGTAGTCAAAATTGTTCCTGGGAAATTCCTCTTGTATATTAGCAGAACATGGATTAAGTTCAATTAAACTGACTTAGTTGTTTTCTTTCTAAATTCTCATCTGTGAGCTACCTAAGAAGGGGAGAGTTCAAACTTGCTTTATGGAAAGAATGCCCTACTTCAATCCAGTTCTGATTAACAACAATCCCCGATCTTAAACTCGAATTTCCAGTGCTCAGTTACAGGTAAAGTGTAAGAAAAACAAAACACAAATATCGTTTGATATACTATAAACATCTATTCCCTGGTCACTTTCTTACTATTGAGAAAATATATGTTGTTCAGTTCTTAAAAATACATATATATGCATTTAGATTACATAGTGAGAAACTTTGAGGGTTCCCTATCACTACTGTAGTTCCTGATAGAAAGCACAAAGGCCTGCTGAGGTTGGGCAATTCTTTTTGTGAGGAAATGAAGTCTACTATAGCTCACATGTGTCACGATTGAGGAAATTTTAAAGTTTTTTTTTTTAAAGTCATTTTAGCTTTAAAGTTACCATACTGGTCTATGATAGCCATATTGGTAATAATACACAAATACATAAAAATAACTACACATGATTTTTAATCAAAAGGCTAAGAAGTAATTATATGTAGATAGATCCATTTGTAAAAGATCCAATGCAAATCTCCTTCCATATTTAAGAAATTACGCATTTATTCTCAGAACTTATAAAATTGTAACAACTGGAATTTGTAGCGGTTAATTTGTAGATTAACTGTGATATGGCCTCTCCGTTTCTCCCTAATCCTCTACTATTCAGCACTCTATGGTGGCTCTAGGAGACACATACAGATACATCCCTTTACTATCTACATTGTGGATGTCTATATATACCTATTTTGTCCCTTCATATTTTTAAAAAGCTTAGTGTTAGTTTACCACTAAGGGGCAATTCTTCTGATACAGATGGCTGATCTTTGTAGGTGTTTTTTTTTTTTTTTTGAGATGCAACCACCAGAACCAAACACAGTATTCAAAGTGTGACAAAGGTATACAAAGTGTACAAAAGGTTTATTGAATGTTTTATTTTTAGTCTATTTCCTAATGATCCTAGAAATGGATTTGCATGTTTCTCAGCTGCTGTTTACTGGGTCAATGTTTCAATTGAACTATTCAGTCAACCCAATATTTATTTCTTGATCAATCCAAACTGTTCCATGTAAGGCATGTAACTACAATAATAGGCTGAATTCAGGATTGTAGTACCTACCTGCTTTTCATTATATCCTATAAGATCCACCATGCAAAATAAATACATTTAGGATATTGAATCCAGGAATATGAATACCAGAATTAAATGAATTTACAGTTATTTTGCACTAAAAATTATCAATGTAATTTATGGTTGGAAAAGTAATTTTGTTGCTACTACTGCTAGAAAACTTTGTGGAATTAAAACAAATCACCCAAAGAGATCAACTGCTTTCTGCTCATTCTTGATCAATAGTGATAAACATTTATGCAGTATCATATTCTACATATTTGTGGTATTTTTGCACAACGCACATATTGTATGGTTTATGATTATCTGAAAATAAAACCACCCACTGAATAAAGAACAAATTAAAACAATGAAGTTTGAAAAGAAAAAGGGAAAACCTAAAATGGAACAATATGAATACAAATGCTGCATCTTTTTTTTAATCACATATTGCCATTGCTTTTATAGTATTTTCTCTACTAATTTGTATTACAACTGGAATACAGCATTTGTGTGGATCTTAAGGTAATATAGTCTAACTTTTAGCACAAGTAGGACATCCATTTAGCCCAAGCAGAAAATCCAGTACAAACCAATAATTTCGTCAGCCAACCATTTGCTCTATTAAGGAGTCTTTAACATTTTCACAGGGGCTTTTGTCAATTGAAACCCAGTCAACTAGCCCAAAGAGAGTTAGTTTAGCTCAAAATAACTCCAGGATATTTCAAACTAAATTATTTAAACCTATGGTCAAGGGTGTTGTCTGAATAATTGTAAGATTACCAGGGCAGTTAAGTGTTTTTAAGAAATGGAAGAGATCCTTGAACACTCCAACAAAAACAAAGTTTCTTTAGGCACTATTTTTTGTGATCTTGTGACATGGGCCAGTCCTTGAAAAGAAATGGCTAAGCCTTCGCTTCAGTTCATAGTGGTGCTCTTTTCATACCATTGCTCTCTCTTTTCTTTTTATTTCAAAAGGAAGAATGGGACAATATTATAGTTATCCAGCTTCCTTTCCAGTACCTGTAAGACCATAGAAAATGGTTGTTCCAAAATATGTGTCATCAGCAATTGTGCACTGCAATTTGGGGAATAAGTTAGTCTTCTAAGGAAATTGATTGGGCATTCAGCTGTGTTACATACACGATGACATTGTCAGATATTCCCAATGCTTTGTAAAATTGCTTGTCTTGTAATTCCAAAATATTGGTTTATATTCTATTCTTTGAAGAAAAAAACATATTATGAAAGTCTGTCAAACATTTGAAATTGGCTATTGTGTGTGTGTGTGCATGTACGTGTATGTATGTATATCTATATATATATCTATATATATGTGTGTATGTGTGTATATATATATATATATATATATATATATATATATACACTCCCTTTATTTATTTATCAGCATAAATATAACATATATATATATATATATATATATATATATATATATTTGTGTTGCAATTGTGCTGATAAATAAAGGGAGACTAGTATAGATCTATTTCAAGCTATTTAACTCTCATCAGCTAGCCATACCCTTACTGGGATTTGAACCTGTGCTGTATTACATATTAGGCAGTTGTGTTAGCCACTAAGCCACAGGTTCTCCCATATTTGCTTCCTCCCATATTTGGGCATACCAGGGGCTGTGACACAAAATTACACTTTACACTTTATGTGACTTGTGACACCTTCTAATATTCTAGAGATGGAAGGCTATGTAAATTAGATTATTGCGTTTGAAGTTTTACAGGTCAACTGTCTCCAACCAAAAGTAAAGTAACTATACACCTGTGATTTTAGATTAGTAGTCAAAATTATTTCTGGGAGTTTTCTCTTATATATTACCACAACATGGATTAAGTTTAATTAAATTGACTTTGTTGTTTTCTTTCTAAATTCTCATTTGGGAGCTACCTAAGAAGGGGAGAGTTCGAACTGGATTTAGGAAAGAATGCCCTACTTCAATCCAGTTCTGATTAACAACAATCCCCAATCTTAAAACTAGAATTTTCAGTGCTCAGTTGCAGATAAAAGTATGAGAGGGGTTTAAAACAAAACAGAAATGTAGTTTGATATATACTATAAACATCTATTCCCTGGTCACCTCTTTACTATTGAGAAAATATGTTGTTCAGTTCTTAAAAATACGTACATATGCATTTAGACTACACAATGTGAAACTTTGAGGGTTCCCTATCACTACTGTAGTTCCTGATAGCAAAGCACAAAGGTCTTCTGTTGCAGGGCTGGATAACCCTTTTTTGTGAGGAAATGAAGTCTACTATAGATCACATGTGTCAGGAAAGAGGGTATTTTAAACAGGTTTTTTTTAAAAAAGTCACTTTAGCATTAGTTACCTTACTGGTCTATAATAAGCATGATTTAAAGGTGTAATTCAGTGTTGGAAGAGGAAAAGTACTGGAGCAAAATTATTGGAGAAATTCTTATGTTCTGTAGGACCTGTGCTAACAGGCACGAAGATGACTGGGGCTTAATATTTCCTTTATAATTGCCTGTTTTATTGTTTATTAAAAATAGTATTATTCCACTGCTATGCAAAATTGAATAATTTTCACATTGTTTCTGGAATATGTCAGAGGAATGGTAAGGCTTTATTTTTTTTGTAACTTTGCAGCTGCTTACAACAATGACCAGGAGGATTGTAATTAATTTTTGAAAAAATGAAGTAGACTTTATAAAAGTTTATCAGTTACTTGTAAACTGCTTAAAAAGCTGTAATAGTTAAAAATAGAACAGAAAAAGGCAATGAATTGAAAGCAGAAAAGGGGACTAATAGTCATTTGATATCCATTGTGCTACAAAGGACTTCCAAGGATGTACAATTACTGATTATGATTTAACAGCGACTATATGTGAGAGGGAGAGCCACTTGGTTGTAGTGGTTAAACCAAGTTATGACCAAGGAGACTTGATTCTGGACTCACTTTAGGCACAAAACCAGCTGCATGTCCTTGCGCCAATCACTTTCTCTCAGCCTCAAGAAGTAAGCAATGGCAAACCACTTCTGAAAAACCTTCCCAAGAAAACTGAAGGGATTTATCCAGGTGGTTGCCAGGAATCAACACTGACTCAGACATAAATGGATATACGAATTCCAAGAGAAGTACCTGATTTTGAAACTGACAAACTAAGATAAAACGACTGGAAGCACAACTTGGAAGCTTTTATATTCATTTAATTAATGTCAATGTAGTTTACAAACGGGAATGACAAGTACCTTTTTATAGAATATACATCGACACACAATCATTGACACAACTTTAATACCACCTTGTGCAGCTGGGAATCTTTGGGCAAAGACAGTTCATTTATTTTCAAGCTCATTGAGGAAAGGAGGGAGCAGCTACAGAATTCTGCAAAATGTACCTTCTCCAGAGAAGGAAATTAAAGAGTTAGGGTTTTTTTGCATCCATCTTAAGAGGTTTCTCTGCTTTCCTTATCCTCAAGAAATAAAAACCGTAGGGTCAGATTTAGGTTTAAAACAAATGCTAATAGTTATATGTGGTTTTACATATATTCATTTGGCTTAGAATTAGTCCACAGGACCAGAAAAAGCTCTTTATTCCCAGTGTCAACTTGCTGGAACATCAAGGACGAATCTTTTTAGTTTATTGTCTAACAGATCAGAGAAGAGTAACCGTGCACTTAATGTCCCAGCAAAGAATGTTTGATTGCATTGGGCAAGCAGGTTTTTGAGTGACTCATGGTATCATCCCCATTACAGCAGATTTGGGAAGGTATAAGTGCTATACAGTTGTGGCATTTTGGGCCCAAACAAATAGCGTTCTAGATGCTTTATGGTTCTTGTAAACTGTTGCACCTTTAGGATGCCAGATCAATATTTGCTTGAACCAATTGTCCCCCCACGCACCCTTCCTACCCACCTCCAACAACTAATACGAGCTACAAATCAGCCTTCAATGTGCTACAACATTTTGACAGAGACAGACTGGTTCAGATAGTTTTCGGTATTCTGGAGCTCAGAATTACCTAAGGATAAAAAACAATTCTCCATAAGATAATTGTTATGCATATGGGGATGAAACTGTGTCATAAGAGGCTGATTGACAACAGATGTCTTCAACTTGCATTCAGTGCACTCTCTGTTTGACTCAATAGGAATAAAGAATCCTGGACTGAGGAAAAAAATCTTGTGGTCTAATCAGTATCATGCCAAAGGTTTTCCCAATAAGCATGATAATCAAGCCAGATGTTTTAGTGCAATCATGTCTTTCTGAGGCTTAAATCCACAAATATAGTATAAGATGGAATTAACGAAAAGAGAGAAAAAGTTGTTTAGTAGACCCAGGGGCATAATTCCATTAATTTTCACGATGTAACCCCAGTTTAAATAGTGATTTATAGGCTTATTTGCCTGTCAGCATCAAGCAGGCTGATAACTTCCTGTCAGAATTTATAACAACTTTATAAAGTGTTCCCTGAATGGATTACAAAATGGCATGTTTGGCAGTGCATGCAAAAACTGGTTTTTAAAAAAAATTAAGGCAGGTAGTGACTGACAGGGTTATTTTCAGAATGCAAAACAAAGGGCTAAGAAAATGTTTCTGTAAGGAATGCCGAGGAAATGAATGGAATCTAAATTAATCTAATTTTGAACAAACCCAGATTACATTCCACCATTACCACAGTCCAAGCAGAAGTGACAAAAGAAGGAAGCAAAACTGGCACATACCTATTTCCTTTTCAAAATGAAACATGAACATCTGAAAATTAGATGAAACAGCTGTTAAGAAAAATATTCCAGAGTAGAAAAGACTGCCAGTAGCTGGACCTGGGAACATATCAAAGCACAATGCTAAAGATTCTGCCAGAGGCATGAAAGAACATTAGGTGCTTTTCTGCATTTATTTTGGGGCACTGTTCAAATTTAATTCTAGTAAGGTTGCAGGTTGATGAATACACTTACATTTGGACAAAAGATAGCTTTAGCTTTCACAAGACTAATTGGCCTAAACACAGCTACGCTAACAATTCCATCTGTAATAGACAAAAACCACTGTTTTCTGCTTTGTGTGAGTGCCTATCAGAGTTCACCACTAATGATGTCCTTTGTTACTAAGGCAGTTGCAACACTCCTAGGTGGCACACCTCGAATCCAAAAATTAAAACATGGCTGAAACATCATATGATTGCCAAAACTTTACAAGATTTCAGACATGTTTAAAAAAAAATATTTTGGTGCTAGTGCCACCATAGAGGTTTGCATAAGAATATTTAGTGCCTGAAAAGTCTACTGATGCCTGCTATGACTTTGTTCACAGGGAATGGGGTAAGCTTGCACATTTTTGTTTTCCCAAGTGAAAAAATGGAAAAGGGTTTTTCGTGAAGCAAGTATTTTATATAAATAGCCCACTTAACTGTAACAAATGAAAGAAAATCTGTTTTTTTTCTATTTTCCCCAGAAGTCATGTAAGTTATGGCCGAAACTACAAATTGTTAATTTCATATCTGAATGAGGAAATGTACACCACAGAACATTAAACCATTTATATTATATATATATATGTATAATATATATTTATATACTTTTTTTAAACTAATGACTTTAATGCAAAAACTCTGCAGAACCAAGAAAAATATGGGTTTAATGTTCTCTGCTTATTTTTTCTCTTCTTTTTTTTAAAAAAAGTCACACACACCCCCGGAAAAAATAAAAAGGAAAACATTAGTATGTAACGTTGGAGTCTATCCCATTTATACACAACATTGTAAACATATAGTCTATATTACATGTGCTTCATTCTGCCTTTGTGGATGTGAAGGTATAAGTTTTTTCTTTTATTAAAAAAATCCACTAGAACACCACAAATAAAAAGAGGGTGGGAAGGAGACTAGATTACAGGCTTGGACATTTCCTGCGGTGGAAGATCCAGCACCTTCTCATGCTTCCCTGAAAGGTCTTGCAAGTTGTCTATGATGGAACCCCAACTCTTGGAGAGACGGGACAGACATGGAACAGCAGTTTGTAAAAAAGGAAAAACGAATCACAATTAGGATTCTGGTTTGGCCTTCTTGTGGAGTGGGCAGCACCAGTGACAGGTTCGGAAGCAGAGGCATCGTGCGGCTCCCTTAGCCTCTAGTCCACTTTTGGAGTCTTTCATTTCAAGTGTCTGGGTTGCTGCCACTCCTTCTCCCAAGTCCCCATAGTTCAAATATCTCAGCAGCCGTCTTTTTCATAAGTAAATGCGCCTGAGGTCTCCTGGTGAGGTGATGGTATTGCACTGAGGGCATAACTTCTTGGCACCCTGTGAAGGATTGAAAGATGGATTATGAAACACAAGGATGCTACCTCAGTCACATCGTAACACAAGAAGAACTAAAAGGAAGTAGTTAAAAATGGCAAACAGTATCCAACCATTATGGCAAACAGGCTGTAAATGGTAATCTCCTTGAATACTATACAATTCAAAACAAAATCCCTTGGAGATGCTGTGCATGCAAGAAATCTCTCAAACATTGCAGAGCTGAAAAAAAATATGTATAGAGGAAAGGGGAAAAATTCTCCAAATTCAGAGAGCAGTTATAAGAATGCTTACTTGAGATTGTTTCTACCAAAGACAGCAATACCAGGTATTAGAGCTGAGCATGTATTTACTTTTTGACAGAAGAAAATGATATATCTGTTAATTTTTGTTGAACAAATAATTGCAAAGTCAAATTTCCAAGGTTTTTTTTGTTCAATTAACATTACCTTTAGTTTTGTATGCAGTCTGAATGAAGATTAAATTGTGACTACATCCACATACATTAAAGAAAAAAAATCTTCAGTGAGGCATACTTTTTCTCATAATAGTGAATCATTTGTCAATCTGACAAATTAATTCTAAATCTCAAAATTAGGATAAAAATATCTAAGTTATCAGCTGATTGGTAGGCATGAGAAAATGAAGGCAGCAATTTTAGCAACCCATTCTTTAGAAATAAATATAATTTGGAAAGGACTCTGAAATGCAGCATGGTGGAATTTAAAGTTAGCCTCTAACTTTGGCTGGTTCCCTGTCTGTGATCCTATTTCTCTCTTGTCAATATATTCAAATATTCCCCAGCAAAATTAATGGGGTGGTGGTAGTGGTAGCTATACAAGTTCTCAGCTGGCATAGATGATGGTCTCAAACAGACTTGTCTGAAGTCATTGTAGAAATGTCACATCTTTGGGTCCAACAGACAAAACTGGCTTGGATAAAGTGGGACCCTTGACAAGTGAAGTTTCTCCTCCTGGCAGAAAATATCCTCTACCATATTTTCACAGCAGCAACAATCCAAATTAGAACAAGTACTTTGAGAAATCAAGAAGAATCTGACTGGTAGTTGAAATTTCTCTCAGAACCTTTTACACTTTTTGCCTTTACAATGTCTTAGGAGCTTCAAACTCTCATCATCTGTAATTCTCTCTCACACAATATGTAATAATTTAGTAATTAGTAATTTAATAAATTTATATGCCGCCCAATCCCGTAGAACTCCGTGCGGCTTACAGAAACAAGATAAAAGTTAAAAAGTTAAAAATAGAAAAATAAACAATTTAAAAACAACACGCCATACATTCCGTCTAGGTGGGGCTGGACCTTGTTCGTGAAGTCAACAGCCCCAGGCCTGCCGGAATAGCCAGGTTTTAGTGGCTTTTCGGAAGGCCGAGAGAGTGGGAAGGGTCTGGATCTCTACGGGTAGATCGTTCCACATGGCAGCTACAGAGAAGGCCCTCCCCCAAGGGGCCGCCAGCTGGCATTGTCCGGTCGACGGCACCCGGAGAAGGCCCAACATGTGAGATCTTATCGGTCGCTGGGAGGTATGTGGCAGGAGGAGGTCTCTCAGATATCCAGGTTCTAAGCCATGTAGAGCTTTAAAAGTAATGACTAGCACCTTGAAGCGCGTTCGGAGACCAATAGGAAGCCAGTGCAGCTCGCGGAGGATGGGTATAACATGGGTGTATCTAGGTACACCAGTTATCGCTCGCGCGGCTGCAATCTGGACCAACTGTAGTCTCCGAACACTTTTCAGGGGCAGCCCCATGTAAAGCGCATTATAGTAATCGAGCCTTGAGGTGACGAGGGCATGAGTGACCATTTGAAGTACCTCCAGGTAGGGCCACAACTGGTGCACCAGGCGAACCTGGGCAAAAGCCCCCCTGGTCACAGCCGACAGGTGGTGTTCTAACGTCAGCTGCGAATCCAGGAGGACACCCAAGTTGCGGACCCTCTCTGAGGGGTGTAAGATTTCACCCCCCAGGCTAAGGGATGGAATGTCTGGACTATCCTTGGGAGGCAACATCAATAGCCACTCAGTCTTGTCTGGATTCAGTGCAAGCTTGTTCGCTCCCATCCAGACCCTGACAGCCTCCAGGCACTGGCACATTACTTCCACCGCTTCGCTGGAGTTGGCACGAAGCAGACAGATACAGATATATTACAGATAATATAAACACACACAAACATATGTGGTGAAAATCTGGATTATGATCTTAATGCAGTCATTTTTCTACAAACAGAAGAGTTCCACTGGCAGAACAAGACAACAGCTAAGCTTTGTTGATCCCCAACAAGGGGATATCAAATGGTGCAAAGGGGAAGGGGAATCAAGAAAAAAAAATCTGCCTCTCTATCTAACAATAAGATATATACTGCACTTGGGAATGGAGTATATGAAAATTAACACTCTGAATGCATTCCTAGAAGAATATTTAAAGTCCTAGCTAAATTTAGATATAGAAGACACAATCTCAAATGCTTATTCAGTGGATTTATCTTGCACAAAAATATATTGCAGCCAAATCTGTAGATGATTTTAAGACATACTGTATTCTAACAATACTAGTAATACAAATGCTTGTATGCAACTACACAAGTTTGACTGATGAAATAAAATTTTAAAAAAAGTTTAATGTGAATAACATTCTGAGAACAGACAGCCTTTCTAAGCCATATGGTGTATCAGAGAGTTGAATACAGAACTATAAGACCTCTCAATTATATCCAAGAAAATAGGCTGGTGCAATATATCATTCATTTGAAAACTTGCTAAGCTATTTTTAATTTAAGTATTCTCAATTCCACATGAAACACTCTATACAAGCCTCAGACACATACACTGGCACAGAGTCAATGAAAAAAGCTTTCCTTCCCAATTCCGTTTGCCAGCTCACTTGCCAGTTGTGATTGCTAAACTTTTATTTTGAAATAAAAATAGTGAAATAATATGCCACACTTGTTGAATGATGGATGAATGACACACACACGCACACACACCATAATGTAACAAAAAAAACCTCAGAAATGTTCTATTCCTTTCATCATGACCCATGGAAAAGTCTTGATGAGTAACAGAAGTGTATAATGAGTGAAAGCCACCTCAGGCTTTCCATTATAAACTTAAGTTTTCCAGGTTTTATAAAACATGGCTGTAAAATGTAGCTCCAGGGTAAAACACAGCACTAAAAAGAAATAATTAAGAGAAGTTTTTTGTTTACCTCATACATTCTTAATTAAAAATTGGCAGATATTGATTCTGAAAGTTGATTAATCATTTTGGGGAGTTCAAAAACTAATGAGCACAGTCCACTTTTAAAGTCATTATTTCTCACAAATATCAGAAGAACAGTGCCTTGACAAAAGAACAGGTAATTTTGCTTTAAATTTTAAAACGTGATAGCTGAACATTCAGAGTCCAAGTTAGAATAGAATAGAATAGGCCAAGTTTGATCAGACACCCAAGGAATTTGTCTCCGGTGCATAAGCTCACAGTGTACATATGAACAGCAAGTAATAGGTTGTCTAGAAAAGAAGAAAGTTGCCAAGTTATTTAGATAAAAGCTGATCTGCACCAACTGCAAGAGAAGTACGTGGTCAGCAAATATGCTCTAGATAAAAACAGTTTTAAACATATTAAACTCTAAAAATGTACATTGATTAGAAGGTTCTGAAATGAGCATTTTCATGTTCCTAATGTATGAGCAATGCTGTTCACCCCAAATGCACAGGATGCATGGAAGAGAGATGCAAGGAAAGAAGGAAGGATTTCAAGTAAGCTAAGTGGCAACATAATTTAATATATTTATCAAAGTGAAGATAAACACTAGATATTTTCTATCCTTTTGAATTGATCAGCAAATCTCAACATTTTAAGAATGCTATCAGTCCCATCATAAATTGATCACCATGGAAGAATGCCCATTTATAGACATCAGAGTTGGTAATTTTAAAAGATACAGGAAAGCAAACTTTAGAAATTAAAGATAACTTGTCCCAAATACAAGATAAAGAAACAGGGAGTTGGACTTTAAAATACAAAATGACTCCTTTTAAAGTGTAATTTTTGATTTCACAGAAAGACAATGAGGAAAAAATAAGTTTCATTGGAAATATGCAGTAAAGGTAACATCTGAATTTTAACACAAATCTTTAAAATTTCCATTAATTTCTTGTTCAAAATGATGCTCACTTAGCCCTAAAACCCATACTCTCAGCAAAGAAGATCCATCCCCTTAAAACCAGATATTCATTGATATTTTCAACATCTTGATCTATGAAAATGAATCATTAAATTTTATCATCACTTCCAACCCCATCAGCCTCAGCCTAGACTTAAGTATAGAAAAGTGATATCACTATAAAACCACACAATGAACCCATAAACATTATGCTATACAGGGACCCTATAGAAAGTCATACATAACCTACATGCCACTAGCTCCCACCTGGAACATATTACCAAATCATTTTAGTCTGTTTCTATGCTACGACTACATTTATTCTGAATCACTTGACAGAGTTCTCCAACTGATGAAATGAATCCCAGCATTTAGAACACTGAATTATCCATCCAACCAAAACAATAGACAAATCAATACAACCTGGTCAATTCCCAGGGAGGACTCATACTACTGGTTGTCACCTACACCTCACAGCTAAAACCACTCAAACACATGATTAACCTACAGTCCATACTAAAGAAATGACACTATACTTTTTCAGGCATTCTGTGACAATCCCATACTTGCATACAACCATCCAAAATATACCCATATACTCATAGGTAATAAGGAACAACAGAACAATGATACCACATAAAAACTGGATCCTGCAATAAACCCTCAAATCACACGCTCCAACAAGATTAGAGCTGCCTCCACATACTCATCCTCCAAAGTGATATGTACACCATCATCTGAAAGCAATGCCCTTCTGGATCCCACATAGGACAAATAGGACAAGCTTTGCACAAAAGAATCAGTGGATACAAGTTTGACATTAGAATTCAAAGCAAGGATGAAGTAACATCAGTGCATTGTAATTTCCCAGGATATTCCATTGTACATTTCAAAGTGACTGCTTTTGGAAATGAGAAACTATTGAACTCATATTTCAAAAGGTTTCACACAATCTCAGAAGGTCTCAACAAACACAGTGGGTTTCTAACACAATACAGTTGTTGACTCATAAGATAAATGTAAAGTGTAAGCTGCATTTGCATAACCTAACCTATCTATCTTACCTACCTTTCCTCCTCCACCTTTTTCCAATTTAAGTCTTACATTAGTCTATCCAGTGCTACTACTACCAAAAACTTGTAACTTTTCATAAAATTTGTTAGAAAGGTTCCTATCAGACTCCTGATTTTTTTTTGACTATCATAGACGAATCTGGCTGCCCTCCTTCTCTTAGTTACTTAGTTTTCTCTTTGGAATTGTTACTCTCAAGCGAAATTTCTTCTAGGATTACTACTCTGAAACACTGTTCTTCATCACCTTTACCCAAGATCAAAACTCTCTCCCTGTCCCTAATGATTTGTCTCATTTCTTTAAGTGGGTCTGTCTCCCACTTCCATCTTTTCACTTAATCCTCATTGGTCTCATCATGTGATTCTTATTCCTATTGCACTGTTGCATTGCCAGTGTTCCCAATATTTTCTTTTGTTTGGCAGTAACATATGGGTCAATAGCAATCTTCTGGGAGGAGAGATAACTCAGGAGCAATCAGGAGCCTTTATTTGCTCACCACCTCTACTTTCTAATAATATTTGAGTTCACTTGGCCCAAAAACCATTTGGGGAAGAAAGCAATGAGGTAGTCAGATTGGTTGATAATACTTTTCAAAGTAGCTAAAATCTGAGAATGAAGATCTCTAAAAGGATCTCTCTAAAACTGGATGAATGATCAAGCAAATTGCAAATGCAATTTAGTTTTAATAAGCATACTGGGTCCAAATTGTCCTCAACATATGATTGTAATGGATCCTGGAATTAAAAGTTGTAAGTTATTGCTGTGGCAAGTTGAGGAATCACATGACCGGATTTGAACTTACAACCATTTTTATGTTGGTCATTAAACAAATCCGCTTTCACCAATGGACATTTCCCCCCGGAAATTGGAAGTAAATGCCAGAAACTGGCAAAAACTGTCACAAATAGTGATCACATGATGACAGGACGCTACAAATGGCCATAAAGATGAATTGGCTGTAAAGTGCCCAAAATATAATCATGTGTCCGCAGGGGTGTGCGTGCCCATTGTAATTCTGAAAATGGGTTTTGTCTGTTGTAATTTTGATTGGCTGTTTAACTGACCAGCGGTATTCCAAATTCCATGGCAGGAACTATTAGAAAAGAAACATTAGAAGAGTATAAAAATACCAACTTTTTAAAATTTAATTTTATCTTAATCAGTGTATATTTTTAGGACAGGTAAAATGATGTTCTCAGTATCTGGAATAATAGAATATTTTTTTAAACAACTTATCACTTTCCAGATAACCTATTTAAGAATCAAACAAAGTATTTATAAGGGGTCCTTGGTGCTCTCTGAGCTTGGTTGTTTTCTTGCAAACATTTCATTACCCGAAGTAGGTAACATTATCAGTGCTGTTGATGTTACCTACTTTGCATAATGAAACCATCCTAGCTCAGAAAGCACCAAGAAATGAGCACTCATACTTCCGGGGAGGGACCTTGCCGTCGCCGGCGGCTCAACTGAGCTGCCCCCAGATTTCTGGTTCGTTATCTACTTAATATCAGTAGATATCTGTTTCTTCAGGCAAGAAGATAGCAGTGAGAGACCCAGCTGGTAAGAGCTTTCTTTGAAGTTTGCAGTTTTTTTTTTTTTTGCTGCGAACAGAAGGGGAGAGACGGCCAAAGCTGAGTCATACCTCCGGCCAGAAAATCTCAGCTGTTTTTTGCAGCACAAGGCAAGGAACCCCCCCCCCTTAGGACAATTTTTGAAACTATTTTATCTGAAATTAATACAAGCAGAGCCCGGACCTGAGAACTTTATTTGCTTTTTCTATGGAAAATCCTAGCTTCAATGCTATAAAAGCTCCTTTGTGTAATCGTTTTCAAGATGGCGATTTTGTAGCTTCTGCATTTGTTATAATGGTATATCTCTAATTCCCTGGCACGACTGACAGAGAGAAAGATCAAAGGAACAGCCAGATAGCATTCTCTGACTAATTAGATTTGTTTCCTTGAAGACCTACCAAGAATTTCTTTTTCTCTCTTATCAATTTTTAAAAGCTCCAAAGCCTCCTTGTCAATAAAGGGACACTCTAAACACAGACGAATATGAACTGTTTCATTATAATGCTAATTTTTTGAAACTTGCCTTGTTATAACGCTTTTTTCTGACATCTTTTGAAAAACTTCTACGAACAAATTAGGGGGGACATAATACTTTCTTCCCTCGTAAGCTAAATAACGGGCCAGCCGAGTTTGAATAACTGTTGAATAATTGTTTGAAGAAAAGAAATAATGGCACCAAAATCAAAGTCGGGGAGACGTCCTTTTAGCAATACACCTCATGCATTTGGCACAAAGTCGCAGCTTTCACCTTCTACGCCCCCTACTGGAGATTTGCTAACGAAAGAATTTCTTTTTGAGACTCTTAGAGAATTTAGAGACGAGATGAAGCAACTTATTACAGACTTATGTGATAAGCTTGATACCAGGATTGCTAAAACAAAGGATGATATGGTAGGACTTGTAACTGTACTGACAGAGTATGTTGCTGGAATGGAAGATAAGCTTGAGCTTCTGGAGGAAGCCAACACCAACCTGACATCCAAAATTGAAGTGATGCAACAAAAAGTTGAAAATGCAGAAAAACAAATTGTCATGATAAATTATAAACAGATGGAGCTTGCATTAAGAGTTAGGGGACTGCGTGAAAACGAACAGGAGAACTTGAAACAGATTTTTTCAGAGGCCTTCAGTCGTCTGGTGGGAAGACTGGGAATCAATTTTGACTGGCAGATCGAAAAAATTTATCGTCATAACTCGTGGGCGGCAAAACAGAGACAGCTTCCTAGAGATGTAATTATATACTTTGCTATAAGAGAGTCTAGAAATGCGATTCTACAAGAGTCTTATAATACCAGGCTACAAATTGGCGGACAGGACTTGATTGTCTTCAAAGAAATACCACCCCAAATGTTAAGAGCCAGGAGAGATTACGTCTTTCTAGTCAAAGAACTCAGAAACCGTCAGATACAGTATAGATGGGATGTGCCATTTGGTATTATAATTACATTCCGTGAGCAAAAATATCGTCTCAACTCTGTATGGGAAGCCCGAGATTTCTATCATAAGACCCTGAAGGTGGGACACCCTGAATCATCTGGACCTGGAGAAAGACAACGAGAAGGACAAGATAAACAACAAATCACACAACTACAAGACAGAAAGCATCATTTTCCCCTTCCGGAAGGGCAGGAGACCAGAGAACAAGGACCTAGCCGTACGACTACCAGACGAATGGGAAAACAAGGCAGATTGCAACAATCTCAATAATTATCGGCCATTGATTAAGGAGTTATGTCTGAACTCATTATAAAAGAGAAAGAAAATATTTTGCTATTTCAAACAGCTCAAAAACGATATAACTTGTCAGTAAGAAAATTATATTAAACTAACTGATCTAAAATATTTGCTCAATCTCGAATTTGGTCAATATTTTGTGACTTTTGCTACGCAAAAGAAAAATGGTATAGTTGTATACTGAAGAAGAGACATTAAGGCTGAACGAACTGATGCAGATCTCTTTGGAAGATATATTGCATTGGATCTAAAAAGACTTGATGGACAACTTTGAATTTTTATACAAATCACTAATGATTTATTTTCTAGGGTGAAGAAGACAAAGATTGCGGTGAGGGTTCTCTTGGATCACAACCCAGTTTGGACGCAATTGGGAAGTGTAGTGTAGGCAAGAAGGTCTTGGAGGTCGAATGGGAGCTTATTTTGATACGGAAAGCATATTAATGATTGTAAAAATTGTTATCTGAATACACTGTTCGGAACGTGAATAAGGGCATATCCAGGGAACTTGTAGGAGATCTAAGTAAAGCATATATGAGAAGAGTACTGATGAATATAATATATATATATGTATGTGTATGTGTATGTGTATGTGTATATATATATATGTGTGTGTGTGTGTGTGTGTATGTATGTATGTATGTATGTGTATATGTGTATATATATATATAAGATTTTTACAACCCCTGGTAAGCCCCAATTATGGGAGGAAGCTAACTGCTTCCATCATCTGTCCTTCGGCTCGTCACAAGAGTGACGGCTCGTCACAATATATATATGTTTTTATTTGTGCTGATAAATATGGACACAAACAAAGGCAAAACTGAAAAGAGTTGGAAGAGGAAACCAAAAGAAAAATTTGAAATGTATCTAAATTGTGTTATAGAGGAAGGAGGCATAAAGGGGACAAATTAAGGGTTTGGAAACAGATATTTAGATAAAGAGATAAGGCCCCTAGCTAGAGAAGAGTTCTACTTGGTTAATTTATTTGGTTTTAATACATTTTGAACAATGTTTCCTCTAATTTTTTTTCAGTGTGAGCGGAAAAGTATAGTGTTTGAGCGGCACATTTTAATGCCTGAGCACCTGAATTTTTTTCACAGATGTTACCTAAGACAACAATGAAATCAGTATTATTTGAAACTCAAAGTTATGTTTATTCAAGGTACCCGCTTAATTAAAAGTGTTATATAATATCAGTATCACTTAACAACGCTCCTGCTTAGCAACCAAAATGTTGGCTCAGGAACTCTGGCATTGAAGTGCGCAAGTCTTAAAGCTGTCAGGTTACAAGATCCTTGCACCTCTAACCCTTTAGGAAAAAAAAAAACCAGAGGTGTTCAAACTTGACAGCTTTAAGACTTGTGTGCTCTATTGTCTTTTGCTCCACTTTTTCATTCTCTATTTTTAGTTGTTGTTGCTCTAAGCTTAAAGTAGAACCCAAAGAAGAAGCAATTGTGATTTCATATTGATGCAGTTCCCGTGTTAGTTGGGTAACCTCAAGCCTCATTCCTTCCAATTCTCTGCTATGGCTTTGCTCTTTGTGGGATAACTCTTCTTTCAGCTGGGCAAATTTGCAAGTCAACATTTTTTGTGTGTAATAAATCATGGAGCATATTAATACCAATCTCTCTGTAACATAATTTCCTCCTGTTACCTTCTAAGGAATCCCATACTGTAGCAGTGTTTCAGAAACCCATTGCCTTATGTTACAGTTAAAACAGTCCTGTCTGAAGTTGGAGTATTAATCAGGAATCCTTGTATTCAACCAAATAACATCTAATTGATGATTTCCTGTATTTTCTTTGAAACCAGCCAACAACAATGTACAAATATGATCAAGTAAGGCTGCTTTTAGAAAATAGTTTGAATTGCTAAAGATCTGCAGGTTAGGGTACAAATTCCACAAAACAAGAACAACCTCCTAAAGCCATTCATAATAAACACCAGCATCTCTTACAAAGTTGGAATGATGGGTCTAATCATCAAGTAGAAACCTGTCAACCCTAAAAATCCCAATATAGATCAAACAAAGGATGGCATCTTAAGATAATACTCTCAACTCCTCCAGATTTTATACATTATTCCTAGAGGACCATCATCCATCTTGGATGGGGATAAATATTTGATATGGGCTGTAAGAGAATGTAAGACACTATGCTTAGATTGCCACATGCAACTTTAAATGGACAACTTCAGTTCAATTTACATGAAACAGTCACTTTAGCAAGCCACTCTGCTGGAACATGAACAAGCTTAAACACTACTGGCATTTCATTGTATAGAGTTATGTTCAGTTTTTCCTTTCAATCAAGGCTGGATGACTTTCTTTTCAATTCCTTGCACTCAACTACTCTTCTGGCATTTTGGAAATTATAATAATAATGATAGGAGACATAAGGGAAGCTCTTGTCATTTTTTTAGGAATATTCTGCAATAAGACCTTAGACAGCCCAAAATATAAACAGATATTAGTCTGTACTTTCTATAGCTATCTAACTTTACTTACATAACCTGAAATGAATACTGGGCTTTTTTCCATAAATAACTTTTAAAATGGAAAGGTCATCTTTCAGGCATGAAGATAATAATGGAAGCAATGAGTATTGCTCATTGCAACAACTAGAATAACTGCTGCCATCTCCTCCTCCTCCAACAGCACCACATTTGCTGCCCAGCGCTGCGGCTGAGGTGAAGCTGCAAAAGCTCCCACGGCTCCCCCTCTGCTCGGAGCACCTGAGCTCCACGTTACCCTGCCCCCTCCTCCACCGCCGTGCTTTTGAGGAGCCATCGGGGCCTTTTTTCCTGCTCCCGCCCCCCCGCTGCCTTCCTACTGGCTGGCTCCCGTAGCCTCAAGGCTCGTCAAAGCCGCAGCGCCGGGCAGCAAATCCGGCGGTGCTGTTGGAGGAGGAGAAGGCAGCAGCAGTTAGTCCGGTGGTGGCGGGGGCTTTGGGGCTTCACAATTACTGTCAGTCGCCCCGTGGTCATCAAAACAAGTCCAGGGCCAGTTGGCCAGCGCCTGCAAAGGACCTCCTCCCCAGCTCCGGAGCCTGTGGAAATCACTGCGCGGGACTTAAAAAGTCCTGCGCGGTCTTTTCTTTTCATGTGCGCGGCCGCGCAGGCGCGCACCTTAGAGGGAACAGTGATTTTGAAATCCTGTAGGTAATTAATTAATTAAGATTAGGAACAATGTAAACTGCTCAAGTTTGTGTAATGGTAAGAAGCTGAGTTCAATGCAGAGATTTTACTGACTTTTTCTTTCTTATTCTTTTTTCTTTTCCCTGTTTTTTCTTTATCACTTCTTCTTTCTTTCTTTTTTCTTAACTTACTTGGTTTTAATACATTCTAGACTGTGTTTGATAAAAAGCTATACCGGGTATGGGCTCTGGGAAGTCGGAAGGGGGGAAGGGAGGTGGGGTCATAGGGGGGAGGGGGGGAGGGGGAAAATATAGTTTGTGCCAGTTTTTAAAACAACATGAATGCACTTGTATACTGTTGCCTTTTTTTAAATTTTAGTATAAAATAAGAAGCTGAATATATTGATGAATAGTAGAAATACACCAAAGTGAGGAGCAGAGGGAAAGAAGAGGGAGGGGCAGAGAGGGAGCGAGAGAGGAATGGAAGGAGGGTGAGATGGAAGGGAGGGGGAGAAAGGAGCGTTAGAGTGGGAGGGGAAGTAGGAGAGGGGAATGTTGGAGGGGAGAAAGGAAAGTTGGAGGGGGGAGAAAGAAAGGGTGTATGGAGGGTTGAAGCGCTATATTGGTTTTGTATTTTGGGGAATACAAGGAGGGTTGTGTTTATTGCTCAATGTTATATGGCCTCAATCATGCACAGTATATACGTGAATGTATGAAATGAAAATGAAAAATGAAATAAAACATTTGAACATTAAAAAAAGAAAAGAAATGAGCACTCATTTCAACCCTGAGTTTCAAATATTCTCCTTTATTCAGGCTGTTGGTTTGAGTTCCGAGCTTAGCAATTTGGTTGCAAACATTTCATCACCATTCAAGGAGACATCGTCAGTGCGTTTTGAATTATGCTCCTCTGTCAGAACACAGGTCTTTAAATACCATTTTATGAGATGCAAATTAGTCTGAATATTTCTGAGTCATGGTCTGATTTCTGACTGTTTGATTGGCTGGCTGTTGTTGCTGGGCTGTAGTTAAGTATTGTCTGTGTAATGCAGATTAGGATTAGAGTTGTTATGTGGGTGCTTCTTAGTCATGGTCTGGTTTTGGCTTGTTTGAAGGTTTGCATGGCTGGCTCTTGTCACTGAGATGTGGTCTGATTTCTTGTGAGCTGATGGATTTTTAATTTTGTTGCTGCATATTGGGATGTCTGTTTGTTCGTTTTAACTGCTACTTTTTAAATGTTAATTCAGGGGTCGGCAAACTTATCAAAGAGCCATTTGGACCCATTTCCCACAGAAAAGAAAACACCGGGAGCCACAAAGGTCCTAACTGGAAGCCCCCTGTTCAATTCTGGAGCTGACTGGAAGTTCAGTTCCCCCACCATACAGTCTCCTCTTAGCGTGGCGTACTTTTTCCTTTACCTGTCATAACCGAAAGCCCTATCAATTGTGGAGACAACTGGAAAACCCGCCCCTTGCCATAGTCTTCTCCTGACACATTGTGCTCCTCCCCTCCCCCCACCAGAAGCTCCTCTCAAATTTGTGGCACTGACTGATGACGAAGCCGCAACAGAAGGAGGAAAGAGCCACATGCGGCTCCAGAGCCGCAGTTTGCTGACCACTGTGCTAACTGGTTGATGCAGTTCTTTCATTCTCAGCGATTGGTAGACTGGGTCGACCTTAGTGTGTCTATTGATTTATTGGTGGAAAACCAGGCTTCAAGGAATTAACTTTCTCTCCTTGATTTCATCTGGGTTACAACTGTAGTCCTGGTTAGATCAAATTTGTGACCTTCTGAATCTTCATGGACTGACATGAGGGATAGTGGGTCAAACACATTTCATTCTCCTTTATTGGCAAGGTATTTTTAATTCTAATAGCCTTCATTTTCTGATTCTCCCTGGCTCTGAATTTTACTGATAGACTGATAGAATTAAAGAATAAAGATGCTTTGTACAACTTTATTAGTTGTTAATGTCTGCTCTGCATTAAGAGGGCAAATAGTGAAATGTGTGACATTATCATTTAGTAAAAACTGAGATCATATTTAATAGCACTATTTCCATGATGATATCATCTATTAATGTGCAGTTTGATGTAGACACCATTGTAGCGGCTTCAAATGAACCCTTTTCATTTCATGTGTCCATGACCAAAGCCTTTTTCTTGGAGAATCTGGGCATTTTATTCTTTAATATTGTCATCCGAATTAATCTGCAGGTGATGCTTCCACTGTCACAATGCTACAATTCTCAATTTTCAAAAATTTTATCCAAACTACAAAATATATGAAAAATTTAAGGAAGATAAGACTATTCAATTACTTCATTGTGTCCTCAAATTTTACATTTTCAGGAGGTTTCTTACTGAAGTAATGGACAGCAGTGGCATGATGTAGAATCTGTGCCAACTATACTGTCAAGTTAAGGGCATGAATGTGCTGAATGAACTGTATCACTACCATATAATTCTGTTTTAAGTTGATGCAAATCCTAAGCGGGAAGTCTGCTAGAATTTGGTGAATCTTGCTTTTCAACTACTGTACAAATGTCATTTTCTACAAACGGGGAATACCAATGCCGCTTCTTCCCCAAATTACTTCTATAGCCTGTTTTTGAAATAGAGGATACAACTGATTATAGGGAATGGGAATAACTAGTAAACAATTATAGAATTGGGTTCAGTGTATTATCTTCCTGTTCTGAATGTTTCATTACCAGACTAGGTAACATCATCAACAGGATTAGTGTATTATTGAATCAGTGTATTATCATTACCATGTAAATAATAACAGATCTGTTGTATTCCATAGAAAACAGCTAAATATTTTTGTACTTGTTGAGGTGAAATTTATACTTAAGAGAAATTACTTCATGCATTTAACATCTGATGCCAGAAAAGCAAACAAAGGATAAGAAATGCTTGAAATTAGCATGCGTTAGTGAATACCTTGTTTGCTTCCCAACAGTAACTTAAATTTTGGGAGCCCTATCCAATTTTTGTGAATGTCTTGTCCACTTTGCTTTCTACTTTCTTTACTATGCTACACCGTTGTCCAAGCAAACATTTAGCTAGCCATATAAAACTAAAAGATAAAAGTTAAATTTTCCCTAACAGTGAAAGAATGGCAGATGTCCAGAAGATGTTCAAGCGTGCCAAGCTCACTACTCCAGTCTCTTTTTCCCCTTTAACTTTTACCAAGTGCAACAAATTTTTGCACAACAAAGGAAATACGCTGCCCTTCTAGAGCACATTTTTCCACATGTACAAATAAGATTGTACATTTTCCTAACCAAGAGGAAAATCGATTTCCAGAGCAAGGCAATATATGACCATTTTTAAATCAACCCACCCCGGCTCTGCCCACTGTTCCTCATTTGTGTTAAGAACAAATTACAGGCGTCTTTTCCGTATCCAAAATAAAAGGACATACTTTAATTACAAGAAAGCAATATGGTGCATATGCTATATACCATCATATTCATAAAGAAAAGGAGGAGGGAAGGGCAGCTTTAACAAGATTACACAGATTTGACTTTGATCAAGACACAGCAGCACGGAGGCATCCCGGGCTTTTCATTGCTGTCTTCAGGCTACATTTTAATAGTTACATTAGAAACGTGAACACAGGCAGAAAGAGTGATTTTTTAAAAAGTGAGCAAGAGAACAGCACTTGCCTTACAAAATGTTTCCTGCAATATGTTGCCAGCTATGAGGAGAAAACGAGGGCTGAGGAGCAGGTGAGTAGCTACATTTCCATTCCACAGTTTAATTCCCTATTTTGAATGCTAGGCCACAAATAATGTGATAAAGCACCACATTAAACTTCGTTCTTCTCTCATTTCTCCCCCAAAAGAAACAGTGTTTCAACTGTAGGTAATAGAGCTGAATTTTTTTTCTAATCAGCAAGAGCCTAATTAGAATCAATCTTGAACAATAAATTCAACTGGAATACCTGGAATATACTGGAATATAGGTATTCCAACTGGTATCCTTTAATAGTATCATCTTAAGGATATAGATGTTATGTATATACCAATGCTTTACTTAAATAAATCCAAAATGTATAGGTAGAAATGTTATTATACTATTATTTCAGAAGATTCTTGGTTCACATCTCCCTTAGTGTCTTAGCAATTTTTCAGGGTGCCCCCAGCAGTTCCCTGGTGCTCTGGGAAGCTGCAGCAAACTCATTAACAATTCTGTTTATTAAGCAGTGAAATATTCTGCGGCATCACTGTGAGTTTCCTATCGCACCCCATGGGGCTACACCACAGTGTTTGGAAACTGTGGCCCTATTTAGAATTTTGCTGATACTGTTTTCTCTAGCAAAGTCCTATCAGATGGGTCAAAATAGGTCTTTCTATAAAAGACAGTACTTCTTTGATTCGTAGAAGGGCCTATATTTCAGGTCACCATGAGTGGTTAGGATGTATAGGAGAACTCCAAAGATAACCTCCCTTTTCCTTTTCCAAGCATCTCCTTTTGAATTCAATTAATCTCTGCAGTATATGCATTTCAACACTTTTTTGCTTGCATCTATATTTTCATCTAGATGCTATACCAATAAACTTTAAAGTTTACAAAAATACAGCTCAATTGAGACAGCATATTTTATCATATGATTTCATTAGCTGAGTTAATTGGCCAGTTTTATTTTGAATTTAGTCAATGGAGCATATATTTTTTTCTCATAAAATAATCCTGGCAAATTTTAAATCAAGATGAGAAAATTTATTTTTCCTTGTTTCATGGTGATAAAAGGAAATTATTCTTAAAAAATCAAGAGAGAGAGATTATACATTTGAGACTCACAATTTTAATTTTGCATTTAATATCTTTGTTGAAATTTATTTGTAGAACCTACAAGTTTTTATCTCATGTTTTTATCTCATATATATTTCACTGTGTTGGTGTTTGGGATCATTTCTACAAAGATAATAAATCACTGCCAAAGTGTGACATGAAGGTTTTTTTTAAAGGAAAGAGTATTAATTCCTCAGCCAAGCCATTATTATATTGAGGACTGCTTTCTTTTGAAACATATTTGCACCATAAATGTAAAACCCTTATGGATAGTCAGTACTAAATTTATTATAGTGAAAGAGCATGGGCAATAAAATACTATTTTCAGGTCCTGGCCGGAAAAAAAGATTTGCAGGTATTCTAGTTTAATAAGCTATTGTGTGGATAGGCTTGAATAATGGATGCAACAAGACCAATTACTCCTACCATATTTCCCCGAAAATATGACAGGGTCTTATTTTCTTTTGACCCACAAAATATGGCTTGGGCCTTATTATCAGGGGAGGGCTTATTGTTTTGGGGTTGCTGGGCAGCTGCTCTCTTGCGAGCGGGCTCCCAAAGAGCCAGGCACACCTCAGGGGCGAATGATTGTGTTGCGCTGTGGCAGCAGCGCAACACAGCAACCATGAAGTGACTATGCTCATGAGCAGCCACCCAGCAAATCCCCTTTCCAGATGGGCACAGCGCCATTCACTGTCCTAGGGGTATCACCAAGCCGCGCCTGTTCGCCGCCCCCGGCTCCTGCGGCTTGGATCCTTCGGAATGCCCCTAGGTCAGTGAATGGCTCTCTGCACGGCTAGAGAGGGGGGTTGTGCAAGCGGCTGTTCCGCTCCCTGCTCACTTTCCTCCCAGCCTCCCAATGCTCTGGCCCAACTCTCCCTGCAGAGCCAGGGCACCACTGCTGCTTCCTGCTGCCGCTGCCATTACAGCATCACTTTTTCTGTGGCTTCCAAACCACTGAGGTAGGTTGCCGAGTCTTCTGGCAGTGGCTGCTCTGGGAGTACGTTCTATGATTGTACCTTCTGGGAGTACGCTCTGCCAGCAGCCAGCCCACAACCATAGAGTGTACTCCCAGAGCGGCCACTGCCAGAAGACTTGGCAGCCTACCTCTGTGGTTTGGAAGCCATAGAAAAAGCTATGGTGGGATGGCAGTGTCCACGGTGGTGGTGCTCTGGCTCTGCAGGGAGAGTTGGGCCAGGTTATCGTGAGGTTGGGAAGCACATGAGTGGGGAGTAGAACAGATGCTTGCGCAACCCCCCTCTCCAGCCATGCAGAGCACCATTCACTGACCTAGGGGCATTCTGAAGGTGCCAAGCTGCGGGAGCCGGGGGGTGGTGATCAGGTGCTCACGCGGCTTGGTGATACCCCTAGGTCTATGAATGGTGCTGTGTCCGGCTGGAAAGGGGGTTTGCCAGGTGGCTGCTCATGAACGTGGTCACTTCATGGCTATTGTGTTGCGCTGCTGCAACAGTGCAACACAGCCATTCCCCCGAGCTGTGCCTGACTCTTCGGGAGCCTGCTGACAAGAGAGCAGCCACCCAGCAACCCCCCTTTCCAGCTGGGCACAAAGCCACTCATCGACCTAGCGGTATCCTGAAGGCGCCAAGCAACCCTACCCCCCCCCCGTTCCTCTGGCTTGCCGCCTTCAGGATATTGCTAGGTCAGTGAGCAGCGCTCTGCCTGGCCGGAGGGGTTGTCCAGGGGGCTTATTTTGTGGAGGGCTTATATTTTTGCCCACCTGAAAAATGTGGCATGGCCTTATTTTCAGGACATGTTATATTTTCGGGGAAACACAGTATTTTATTTAGAACTTAGTTTGCAAAACCAAGTAAAAAAGCAAGGAGGCATGCACAAGTGTTTTAGGTACACCAGATGTGGCATGATATCTCAACGGCCACATTCCCACAGTATGTGGGACCTAGGGTTGCTTTGGTAGACAGAAATAAAGTAGGAGCCATTGGCCAGATTTTCGGGATTCAAAGGTTGTAAAGGGCAGGATGGATGCTTAAGCCTTGAAATATTTAAGGTACCAATTTCACAAATAAAACCTGTACAGCAGGACTAAAAATCTGAAAGGAAGAGTCCATTCCCCACTATCCTGTCACAGCTGAGGAAGTTTCTTGGATGAGAAGCTAAACATCCTCAAAGAAAAAACAAGAAGCCCAACTGCCTCCAGAAAAAGCACCATGACTTGGATGACTGAGAATTTCTACAGACTGAAAGGAAGAAATTACTTACACATTTTTCACTCTTATAAAAAAAAACATTTCATTCATACTTTTTTACATTCTAATCCAATATCAATTATGACTTGTACTACCTGTAGTTGGAAATCTCCCCTGCACTACATTAACTCACTGAAGGAGAACAGCCTACCTTGCAAAGCCAATTTAAAGAAGCTTTCTACAAAAGAATGGGGAAATGAAAAAATGGATGATAAAAGCATGATAGCACAATCAAAGTTAATGGGCTATGTCTTAGGGAACAGAGATCCCTAAGAGTCTCAGGGTCAGTTACTTGCAGGATCAACACTCCCTGAGGGTATCTGCCAGTCCTACTGGAATAGACAGGGTAGGTGCGCTCCAGGTCCTCTCCTTTAAATATTGTCATCTGATATGACCTTGGAGGCTTGCTTTCTTGGTGGCCATCCCAGCCCTTTGGAATACCTTTCCACTTGAAGTAGAGGAATGGCTACTCTTTCAGCCTCTTGCAGGGCTGTGAAGACCGGGCTCTTCCTCCAAATACCGGACTAAGAGGAGAGTTGAGAGGATGTTTGGTCTGGCAATTCCGCCTTAGGGGGAAGGGTACCTTTGTTTTTAACTATGTTTAATGGATTGTTATCAGCCACCTACAATCATTCTACATAATAGGCAGCCATATACATTTTTAAAAATAAAATGCAATAAAAAATAAAATAAAGTTTAAAAAAGTCTCATCTCAACCTTTTAGAAACAAAATAGAATGCTTCCCCAACCATCTCTGAGAGTGTGAAGGTACAAACAGAAAGAGTTGAAAAATCCATTGATTAGATAGAAAATCTGTATGCTCTAAAACTGTTGGTACATGTATCTGAGATGGACTCAGAAGTAGTCTAGGTAAGACATAAGATAAAACAACTGAACCTTTAATCATATTTTTCAATTTTATTGTTAAATCTCTGTCTGTCTCTCTGTCTGTCTCTCTGCCTGTCTCTCTCTCTCCCTCCCAGTCTCAAAATGTCTGTGAACAGACAAAGGTCATTCTCGGGGGGAAAAAGTGAACTATTTGTTTCTATTACGATAGGATCTAAGTTCTTTGACAGAAACCCATCAAATGCAAAAGAAGGTAACACTGAGAATGACTCCCATTAAGTAAAATAGAAGCATAGTATTTTGAAGAGAATTTTCATGTAATTGTAATTTCAACTAGGAAAAATAAAGAATTTAATTTAAGCTACCCCCTAAGAAACTAAGAGACTTACCAGAGTCCGCAGCCAGCATTCCTCACAGTGCACATGCCAGCACTGGATGGAGGTCAGGGGCATTGTATAAGAGTCCTATAGAAAGAAAGTAAAGTTACTGTATCACATACTATAAAATTATGGAAATTGCTGATTGAATTTGGAATTATGCAGGGCAGGGCAGGATGCAATGAAGCAACGAATCTCTAAATTTTATTTTCTCGTTTGACCTCCATATCACTGCTTGATTTTACATGCATTTGTGAACTGATGCACATTTGTAAATATAAAATGCAAATAAAATGCAAAATATATACCTTTGATCATACCCCAAAGAGAACACAGGGGCAGTATAGTGCTGCATGCTTACAAGTAGGTTAGGAACAAATTAAAGGAGACTTTTAACCTTCAATTGTGAAAAATGGAGAAAAATTGACTTTATTGATTAATCATTGAACAGATTAATTTCACATTAAGATACTAACAATTCTCTTTAACAAATACTTAAAGCAAACTCTTGTTACAATCATTCAAACACACATATCCACCAAATATATGTGCTTGGTGTCTAGAGAGATCAAGGCAAATGTTAAGACACCTGACATTCATGCCATTGGGGAGATGTGGGGAGATAATAGTTTCCATGCAGACTTAATTGTACTCTGCGTCATAGGAAAAACTATTTCCTAAAATAATGCTATAGCTCAGAATGAAATACCCCTAAAATAAAAATTCTGAGTTTTAAAACTGCACGACGTATACAAAATGATATCAACATCTGCAGATTCTGATCCACTAGAGGGAGCTTCAGCACTTCAATAAGCAGGAGGTCTTTATTTACAGCCTTTTCCAGCTCCTGCTCTCCAAATGTTGTGTTGTGAACTTCCATACAGCCACCACGATCAAGGACTCTTTTAAATAATTTTGTAAATGGTCTGAATTGAACCCTTAAGCATTAATCACAGGTTTTGAAATGAACAAGTTGCATGTTGCAAATCAGGAAGAAAAACATAAACATATGTTCTACAAATGAACAGTGATATAGTTTATAAAATCAAAGCTCATACATTAAACTAAAGTAATGTTGTGCTATAACAGATATACTGATACTAACTTCAAAGAAAGAAAAAAAGTGCTTTTCTATAGAATCAAGCAATAGTGGATAATGCTGCAGTGCATCCTATCAACGATGCCATTTTGCGACAGCCAAGGTAGAGGTATAGTGTCATTTCCTCATTCATAACCAGAATGGCAAACTACTCACCATGCAAATGAGACATTTATAGCGGTCCCCACGGGAGAGCTGCCTTTCTAATTCACGGACGCGAGCCTTTAGCGCCTCAAATGTTGTCACTGCCGAGTCTTCTGTAATCCTAAAATAGATGACAAAGTCAGGGCTGGCTGAGTTCTTAGAAACATTTCGCTGATTTCATTATGTGCCAAGCGCAGTAGGCAAACCACATAAAGTTAGCGTACATCTTGGCTCTTAAGAAGTGATTAAACAGATAGAATCAAATCAGCTTATAGAGTATGTAGGCTTGAGAATCAGCTGAGGCAGCCAACACAGGAGAAGATTTAACAGCAAAGGTCAAGGAGCAAAGTAGACAATATATGAACTTGTGGGCAAATACTGTACTTTACTCTGGAATGGGGAAATTTGGGGAAAAAACACTGATACATTTTGTATGTTTCCTTTTTGCCAAGTTGATGCTAATTTGACATTAAAAGCAGAATCATGCAAATGAACATTTCACAAAAAGCGATATCATATCCCCACACAGAGAGAAATTTTCCTAAAGTTGTAACTTTACCATAAGCATTAAAAAGGATTGTTTTATATATAAGTGCCAAGTACTTTCTTGCAATAGCTAATCAATGCAATGCTAAACTATCAGAGCATATCTCTATAAAGAACTTTTACTTCATAAAAAAAGGAAACTTATCTACCAGAGGGTAAATCCATGTGCTGCAAATGTATTAGGTTTAAAAGATTGAGAGGGAATCAGCCATTGTCTAATATATTAATAAATCTAACTCTGTCATGGTTCAGAGGAGCAAGTAATCCAAAACAAGGGTTTCGCATAAGGAATGGGGATGCAATTCTTTAGGATCATCCTTACTGTGCCTATATAGTTTCAACTTTCTGCAGAAATATAAATTTGCTCTAACCAAATAGTTTAAGTAAAAATACATATTTGGCATATATACATTTTACCTTGGTAAGTTTATTTTATCTCCTAATATTGGGCTCCTTTGTTTACTGTTATGACCCCCCTCGTCCCACACCAACACACACTCCGAGCCAAAGATAAGTTATGGCATTTAATTAACAGAGAAGGTCCTTGGCAGCAAACCGGCACACACTAGCTTGGGCAGCAATCCAGCACAGATAAGGCTTGACAGCAATCCAGCCTGCCAAGCTCACCATAATGTTCTCCGACATTAGTTCCTGCGTTGACTTCTGCAAGAGGGGCGTGTGCACAAGCAGTCTTTTTATAGTCTTGAGAGGAGCCTAATGACCACCAGCTGAGTGCAATTACCTCCTGTAACTGCGCAACTGTTCCTTACGCCTATTAGCTCTTCGGTGCCGGGTATCCAGGAACAACTCACTGCTGGCATCCGGCTCACTCTCCCTTGTCTCCTCCCCACTGGTCCAAGGCTCAGGCGCCTCCTGGTGGCCAACCAGCCTCTCTGCGCCCTGCTCGGAATCGGAAACCTGTCCAGGGTCCTCCACATCCTCCAGAGCCGACTCATAGGGCCCCTCACTGTCGGAGTCTGGTGGCAGCTCCAATGGCTCCTGCTGGGCCACAACAGTTTACTATAGTAACTGCTGCAGCCGAATGGGAAACCAGTTTTGTTGTATTTAAGTACAATGACAATAAAGATTATACTTACACTGAAGGGACAGGTGTGCTATACTGGGATTATCCTAAGAGCAAAGTGTCTCAGCAGGTAAAACTACAAAGAGAGGTCAGCTTTGCTGGAATTAATTGTATATTACTTTCTCCTTCTATGAGTAACTGTTATAAGTTACTGACACTACAGTGTTTATTTTATGGAGGTTTTTAAAATTGTATTTTTATCATGGATTTATTCTATACAACATTCATGGGTTATTTTAATGATATGCAATAGATTCACAAATAAATAAATGAAAACGGATAGAAAGTTAAGCTAGGCAGCATCTCCGATATGAAGCCCTGCCAAAGGAAACTGAAGCTTGGAAAGAAAGAAGCAGGCTGTAATAGAAAAAAGCTTGTTTATAGGAATCCTAACAGTCCAGCTCTCGCTGGACAGTTTCAGGAAGTCTCTCAGATGATCACTCTTGTCCAGTAATAAATGAATGAATGAAAAGGCTAAATAGAAGCATATGCAACACCATTCAGTGTCTGTCTGATACAATGGTCAATCAATAGCAGGATTGTAGATCAGGGTGCTAGTTAACTGGAAAATTACTGCAGTGCTGTGTGCGTCACGCTGGAGGGATCCTGGACAATCAATGAAGGAGGTATTGATTTAGTTATTATCACTTCATATGCTTCAGACATTGTTAAATATACATTTATTAAGGGAGGGATATAGGAAGACTGAACAATATAACCCGCTCTTCCAACTTAGCCAGAATGCAACCTAGTAGTAAAATATGTCCAATTTCAATCCCCCGTAAAAAAAAAAATTACAATTTTGCCACTCCTGTATAATTGTGGCTCCAGCAGCAGAGAAGTGGTCGAATGAACACAGACCTATACAAGAGAAGTGACTGGATATTTGCCTTCATCCCAATTTTGCTTCAGAATTCAGAATGCTTTCAAAATAAATTTCCCTTCAAGTTTATTTGAACAGAATACAAATTCCCTTCGTCCTCATAAATAGTCACACCATATACAACATTTCATAAATTTTATAGTCCTGCTATTTATATGTGCCTTGTAAAATATATTTAGAATTGAATATATGCAAGACAAATAAAATTTCATGGACTATATTCAACACCTGATCTCTTTATTCTTTCCATCTTTAAACATAATCTTTTTTTTTTATAGGTCTGTGGCTTCAAACAAATTCAGGGCTTCTAATAAATTTTTCATAAGAAAATGAATTCCCTCCTTGCTAACTACTTTATCATGGAATTAACTGGTGACTAACATGTGCATCAAAACGAGATCCCCCGAAATAAATTGTTTTCTATAAATAAAGAAATACATACAATATTTGTTAGATTGCTTTTTCTAAGCGAAAACATGTACAAATACAAATAAAAATGTACAAATACAAATAACAACAAATCTAAAGAAAAAAATGGCATATAAAAGTATATGGCAACCTAATAATTAATGATTATAATTCAGTATAGCAAAATGATCTGAATGAATCTGAGTGCACAGGAAAATATACCTATGAAAAACGCAAGTCTTAAATTATTTCAAGAAATGGCATGGGTTTTTCACACTTTAACTACACTAGACTAATTTTGTGCAATTAAAAAAAACCAGTTATGCATTTTATTCACTACATTCAAGATAGACTATACTGAGGTTTCTAAAATATCATCACATTTAAATTGATTAATTTTAAAAAATCCCATTTTCTTTCAAGAAGCATATTAAAAGGCAGCAATTGATAAAATACAAATATCTTTAAAGAACTTTAACTGTTCTTTCCCCCAAATCCAGCCTTTATTCCTATATACTTTGTGTCTAATTATATTTATGAAATATCAGTTCTTGTTCCCTGGCTACATATTGTTGCATGAAACTTTTACTGCAGAGATAACATATACTATCGATTAGGTAAGCCTGACAATTTCTCCACCTATAGAATCAGAGCTTTTTATTCCTAAAACTTGCTAATGTGCAAAATAAATTTTTGATTCTAGTTTTCTCATAACCCACAAAAAAAATCACCTTAATGATTTCAGTAGCCCAATAACAAACCACTTTATAGTGCTTCTATTTCAATGGTTCCACTTACTAGATACCATATAAAGCATATAATTGTGAGATTACAATATGTTTTGGCATTTAGTAAGGAAAAATATATAAAAAAACGGGTCTTGTGGTTAACCAAAAACATGTGCAGAAAATGTGTAAAAATCATATTCAAGGCAAAGTTGTAATAAAATGTGAGTATAGATGCAGGTTTCAGTGCAGTCTTAAGAGGACACAACATAATCAAACTGGAGATGAAAGCATTAAAAAAACTTGCACTATCAAGAGCCTGGATCAACATCAGTAACACCAGCAGAATATGTAAAATGAAAGCTTTACCCCATTTGGATTCTTTTCAATGGCAACCATGCAGTTTTGTATAGTAACAAAAGCAGCTCAAGTATCACACTGACTAGCTCACTCCTATCAGCCAAAATATTTACATCTTACAATAACTTTCCATAATTAACTCGTTAATTAAATGCAATGTAGATGATAGTGCTCCAGTTTGGGCAGCAGCAAGAAAGCAAGCTGGGTCAGGCCATGCAGAAGAGATCTCTTTCAGCAGTCAGAGTTATTTGGTAGCTTTACTCTGAAAGCGGGTAATTAACAGATCTATCAAACTTGCTAAAGTGGAACATTTCACCTTTGGGACTGCATATTCTGCCCAGTATTAAGAAAACATACTGTAAAATATACAGTGTTTTTGTTACTTTGGGATTGCGACTATACTTAAGTATCACATAGGGCTTATGTAATGATTGCGGCAGATTGGAGACTGGCCATAGCTAATGTAGTAGTCCAATCACAAATTACATAGAATATTCAGTGAACAACCAAGACAGAATAGGGTTAAGTTTATAGGCCCAATACACAACTACCCTATTCATCTGGAATTGAATCAGAATGAGAGAATACATTTTTTAAATCACTTAATATAGAAGTTAGCTTTCCCATTGGACACAAGAATGTCTACTGCTTGGTATCTTTGTAATCTAACCTTGAAAAAAGGCTGATTTGGAATCTTGTGAAGGAATGCTGCCTCCATTGAGGAAATGGCAAGAATTCCAATGTTGAAAATGGGTATCCTTCCATTTTGATTAATGTACTCTTTCTAGAAACATATATTCAAAATTCTGTTCACCTATAATTATAATGGTGGCTTATTCTGGCGACGTGCCCTAGATGCTGGTTGCCAAGTTATGAATAATGCAGTGTTCCACAGCCTAATTTCCATGTTCTCAGCTGAAAATTTGGAAAATGCTGCATGCAAGGGTGAGTATCTGCAAAGCAGAAGCCTTCTGTGCCACAAGAGCCTCTATTTTTATACTTGCTTGCACAACTTGTTAATGCTACCAGCTGCTTGCCAAGTTTGGAGTTATCTGTTGACTAATTTAATCTTCATGCAAAGCAAAAGTGTTGAATTGCTCAACCCACAGAGGAATTCTTCTTCTTCCACTTGCATGCTCTATCACAGTGGCATGGCAGGAAAGCTTACTGTCACAAGAAAGCATTCTAAGCTGCATTTAGCCAGGTCCCAGTAAAGATTCCCCACAGAATTGCTGTACAGAAAGATTCATTATGCTGTTTTCACACCCCTATCCCTTCACTAACATGGAGTTTCAGAATGTCTCTGCAGGAGCAGAGAATGAGTCTAGGAGTTGGCACGCAGCCTTCTCTGTTTCCAAACTTACATACCAGGCCTGAATCAAACTGCACACAGATGGCACCAACAATCAATGCAAAGAGTAAGAAGCTTTTGAGTCAGCATGATTAGAGGAATGGGTGGGGTTGCCAAGTTTAGTAGCTGGGATCAATTTTTTAAATTTTATTTTAGAAGAGAGATGAATTTGCATCACAATTCTAAATGTGTAATTTAAACAATATGCAGCACCTAAAAGGCAGGAAAACACATGGTAAACTGAGGAAGCAGTTGACATGGAAAGATTCTACTCTTATACTGAAGCAATGGTGGCTAGTACTTCATTCTTTTTAAAAAACTGGGTAACATGCATTTCATAGAATCAATCGAAGAAACGTAAGGAAACTGTTCACAAAATGGCAGAAACAGGAAGTGTTATCACAAAACATTTGGGTCAGGTTTACATAATTTTTAAAGTTTTGGAATGTTCCAATAAAAGCTATGTAGACAGCTATATTTGTGATTCACAGAGATCATAATGAAGAAAGAAGAGGCAAAATGAAATAATAAGAACATGTTTTTATCATCAGTGCTACTAAAGACAGTGTTATTTGAATCACTATTGTGGTTTTCAAATTGGCTTGTTGCATACATTAAACACTTTGATTTTGGATAATAGCAGATAATAAAAAATCAGAGGAAGCACTCAGAGCACGGCTTCTCTAAATCTTTCCATCTTTTTTACCAGCAATCACCACAGGAGACATATTCTTCTTATGTAGTATTAGGATGTCTTTATATGTGTGCAGTGGGAAGAGTAGGGTAGGCTGCACATGCTATACATTGGTTCACATAACCAGAACAGAGGGGACTCAGAATGGAGCAGTCACAGCATTCTGATCTGTTGTCCAACTATCTCTCCTAGAGATGCATTAGAACAGGGATCTGTCCCATGGGGTGCTTCCCACGGGGCTGGCTTGAAAATATCAAAGGACCAGCCTGTGGTGTCTTTGCTGGCCATAACAGGCCGTGGGGAAACTACGTGTGGCCCCTGTGTAGCCTGTTTTTGGCCTCCCTGGCCTCCAGCGGCATTCTTCCGAACAAAAATGGGCTGCACAGATGCCCCGTGTGGCGTGTTTTCAGCCAGAAGAGTGCTGTAGGAGGACTGGATTGGATTACAATTATGTGGCCTCAAGTAAGTGCCTGATCTGGATAGAAAACAAGCAACATCCTATGTGATTACTACAGTTTAATGCCAGATTGTACATACTCTACAATCAACAATCTATAATTGACAGCAATTTCTATTTACTATCCTGGAAATTTACCTTTGCTGTTAGATCTTGTATTATCATGCTATTTATGCTATTATATTTTTATTATTAGTTGAATAATAAAAATACAATAGTATAAATAGCTTTAATGCCTGGAAAAGCAATTTACTATTAAACAATGGGGTATAAATTTAGAAATAAAAAGTTTAGTTGAGTATGAAGAATAAGTAATAAATGTTTGCCAGTAATATCTGGTAGAAGAGATAGGAAAATGGTTATAGTAAAGAACTGTGGAAAGAAAGAAGGGGAAAAATTGCATCTTGAGCCTGTGTCAAACGACCACCTCAGCCACACCCACCTTCCCGGCCCTCCGAGGTCAAACACAACCATTGATGTGGCCCTCAATGAAATTGAGTTTGACACCCCTGCATTAGAAGAATTTTTCCTACGTAGCCAGATCTAGCCCGTTTTCAAGCTCAATCTTCCTTACATTGGCTTTACCTACTACAGGTAGTCCTCAACTTACAACAGTTCATTTAGTAATCATTCAAAGTTCAACAGCAGCAAAAAAGTGAATTATGACAGTTTTTCCACACTTACAACAGTTGCAGCATCCTTATGGTCCTTATAGGTGCTCAAAATTCTGATGCTTGGCAACTGATTCATATTTATGATGCTTGCAGTGTCCCAGGGTCATGTTATCACCTTTTGTGACCTTCTGATAAGCAGAGTCAATAAGAAGCTGTAACAACCGTATTACTAACAACTGCAGTGATTTGCTGAAGAACTAAGGCAAGAAATGTCAAAAAATGGGGCAAAATTCTCTTAACAAATATTTCACTTAGCAACATAAATTTTGGGCTCAATTGTGGTTGAGGACTATCTGTATATAACATTTGGTCTTGTTTAGTCCATTTTCAGAGATTTATCAGGCTGCTGGGCAGAGCCCTGAAGAATTGCTTAATTCCTTTCCAATTTCTGCTAATCAATAAGCAGTCCTTGATTTATGACTACTGTTGGGACCACAAAGTTGATTATAATTCATGATAGCCATAAGTTGAGCCATCCATTTGACGGACCTGATTTTATGACTCTTTTTACATCAGTTAAGCAAATTACACAATTGCAAGTCTGAATCATGAAGCCCTGTCCAAATCCATTCTGCTGAATCACTGTTTTTGCCAGAAACCAGGACCCTGCAACCAGTTATAAATGTAAGTGGATTACCAATTGCCTGAAATGCAGTCATATGCATGACATTTTACAACAGTCGGAAGTGCTTTACAAGCATCCTTTTAGAAACTGTACTAATTCCAAACAGTACTTAAAACAACTGTAAGTTGAGGGCTACCTGTAAATATGATTGACTGACTAATGTTACAGCACAGTATACTTGAATTTTTGAGGCGTGAATAAATACCCATGCTAAACAGATCAATTTAAAAAAATCACAACTGAGAAAAGCCAATTATGCCAAGTTTAAAACAAGAACTCAGATTGTAGCAATGATAAGAAGTAAAAGCCGAGAAAGCAACAGAAAGTTAAAGCAACAAAATTATCTCTCTCTCTTTAAATACAAGGTGGAAGAATGTAGAAAGTCCATGAAGAGATGACAGTAATGATGGTAATCTGAATCAAAATACAGTGTTACAACATTCACTGTGTATTAAGATTTTCCTATAAATGAAAGGGATTTCTTGAGCCCACAGAAAGTTACTGGCTGAGCAGTGTGTGTGCTCCAATCACTGAGGGGCCAAGAGGGAGAAGCTAACTCTATAGGCACAAACAGTTTGTATGCAAGTGCAACTGGAATAGCAATGTATTCTACAATTGACAAATCTATTTGTCAGAAATGTTTTCATCTAGGAAAAGCATGAACGATTTGGTGACTGGTAGTGATGGCTGGCCTTGTTATAAAGCAAAATACCTGCAGTATTGCTGAATTCTTGAACACTGGCATTGATACAGAACCTTGAAGGGGGCTGTCCAAAGAGGAACACACTTTTGAAGATATATGATGGATCAAATATTATTGATGTCACACTGACATTAACCATCTGTAATCTGTCCTTGAGATGTTACAGGAAGCATGCCATGTGCTCAGGTGGAAAATTTCTCAGTTACCAATGTTATAAAATATGATCCCATGTGGGAAAGTTACTGAATATGAAGAATGAAATACAGTAGTAAAATTCCTGAACCCTGACATTCAGAATTTCAGATCAGCATTCTTTCTAACTACTGAATGTTACGGATTGAATCCAAATGTTAAGGAATATTTGGAAAAGGAGTCTGCAATGGAGATTAATTTATTATCTTTCCTATTTTTCTTCTGTATCTTACTCTATTTCTGTATGTGTAGCTTTTAGCTTTGTAAAAGAGAGTGTCCCAGAGAACTGAATATTCTGAAGAAAATCAGGTGATATAAAAGAAAAACTTTTGATTGGTCCTTTACAACCAGACTCTTATTAATAACTTCTGCAGGAGCCAATAACAATTTTGCTAGCTTCTAATGATTGATCTGGTTTGTTTAACACAGTGGTAGTCAACCTGGTCCCTACCGCCCACAAGTGGGCGTTCCAGTTTCATGGTGGGTGGTAGGGCTTTGCTGTAACTCTGCTTTATAAATTTTATAAGGTAAAGTTACTTCCCTACTTTATAAATCACCATTACTGTGGAACCGGTGGGCAGTTAGAAAATGTTACTACTAACAGAGATACAAAAGTGGGCAGTAGGTATAAAAAGGTTGACTACCCCTGGTTTAACAAGATGTGCTGGCTCAGAAGCCATACCATACTGGCCAAAATACAAGATGACTCAGAAAGAAGGGGAGGACCAATTAACATCTTCAAAAAAATTGCCTGTCTTTGTACCTGCTGTTCTGTTTGCTTTGGTTTGTTGATTTGATGTGTTGGTAATTATTATTACTGTAATATGTCTGCTTTTGATTTCAATTTAGGCATTAAAATTTGCATTCATAGTTCGCCTTGGTTAACTGCTGAACTTGGTTTATATTATTACTACACTGTTTCTTAATCTGAATTTTAAAAAATGCTTAAAATTGCTATTTTAGGGAACTTCAGGGCGAGCCATTACCAGGGAAGGAGGGTTCCCTACATCATAGGGATCCCTCCTTCCGGCCCTGTTAGTTCCACTCCAAGTCCAGATGGCGGGAGTAGTCAGGACCCTGGTCTCAGGTTGTTGTTGCTAAATGCCAGGTCTGTGGTTCACAAGGCTCCCCTCGTCCAGGACCTAATTTTAGATGAGGGGGCAGACCTGGCATGTATTACTGAAACCTGGCTGGGCCCGGAGGGAGGAGTCCCCCTCACTGAAATGTGCCCAGAGGGTTTTCAGGTGCTTCATCAACCGCAACCCCAGTGAAGGGTGGGGGAGTGGCCATTGTTATCCGGAAGTCCTTAGTTCCTCGTAGGATCCTTGCTCCGGAGCTTGTCGGGTGTGAGTCCTTGCTGGTGAAGTTGGACCTTGCGGGTCAAGTGGGCTTGTTGTTAACGTACCTGCCTCCCAACAGCGTGACAACAGCCCTCCCCTCGCTTCTCGAGTCAGTAGCCGAGCTGGCAATTGAGTTCCCCAGGCTTATGATCCTGGGGGACTTCAATCTGCCTTCGCTCGGCGAGCACTCTGATGGAGTGCAGGAGTTCATGGCTTCCATGACAGCCATGGGCTTGACTCAAGTAATTTGGGGCCCGACTCACTCAGCGGGTCACACACTCGACCTCGTATTTCTCTCGGAGCAGTGGAGTTGTGATCTTGGTTTGAGGGGTAGTGAGATCTTGCCCCTGTCATGGTCGGACCACTTCCTACTAAGGCTCGACTTTCGGAGACCAATCCCCCACTGTAAGGAGGAGGAACTGATTAGATGGTTCCACCCCAGGCGTCTTATGGATCCTCAGGGTTTCCAGATGGCGCTTGGTATTGTGCCTGATACTCTCGCCCACAGTCCGGCGGAGACCTTAGTTGCTGCTTGGAACTCAGCAGCGTCTGAGGCTCTCCACCGGATTGCGCCTTTACGGCTGATCCGAGGCAGTGGATCCAGGAGGGCTCCTTGGTTTACCGAGGACCTCCGGGAGATGAAGCGCCAAAAGAGACGCCTAGAGCGCCGCTGGAGGTCCAGTAAATCCGAGTCAGACCGAGCACTATTAAAAGCCTGGATCGGTGTTTACCTTCTGGCAATCCGGACAGCTAAGAACACCTATATTGCCGCTCTGATTGCGTCCACTGAGTCGCGCTCAGCCGCCTTGTTTAGGGTAACCCGCTCCCTCCTGAATGGGAGGGTTGCGGACAATCCCTTACGAGGTAGAGCTGAGGAGTTGTCCAATTCCTCGCGGACAAAGTTGCTTGGCTTCGGACAGACCTGGACTCCAATTGCTCAGAGCGAGCCGAGGTACCGGGAGAGGGTCTTGAGCGACATCTTTGGATTGATTTTCATCTTGTTACTCCTGAGGAAGTGGACAAGGCCATGGGAGCGGTGAGTGCCTCCATGTGTGCACTGGACCCGTGCCCCTCCTGGCTGGTCGCGAACAGCAAGGAGGTGACGCGGGGCTGGATCCAGGCGATAGTGAATTCCTCCCTTCGGGAGGGCTTCTTTCCCCCGCTATTAAAGGCAGCGGTGGTGAGACCCCTCCTGAAGAAGCCATCTTTAGATCCAGCCATTTTGAATAACTACCGTCCAGTCTCCCACCTTCCCTTCGTTGGGAAGGTTGTCGAGAAAGTGGTGGCCTTTCAGCTCCGACGGTCCTTGGATGAAACCGATTATCTGGATCCCTTTCAGTCTGGATTCAGGCCTGGCTACAGCACGGAAACTGCTTTGCACTGACCAATGATCTCTGGAGAGCCAGGGACGGAGGCCATGCCTCCGTCCTAGTGCTTCTTGACCTCTCAGCGGCCTTCGATACCATCGACCATGGTATCCTTCTGCGGCGGTTACGGGAGGTGGGGGTGGGAGGCACCGTCCTTCGGTGGTTCTCCTCCTACCTCTCGGACAAATCGCAGTCGGTGTTGGTTGGGGGGCAGAGATCGACCCCTAGGCCCCTGAAATACGGGGTGCCGCAGGGTTCGGTCGTCCCCCCTCCTGTTTAACATCTACATGAAGCCGTTGGGCGAGATCATTCGGCGACACGGGATAAAATACCACCAGTATGCGGACGATACCCAGTTGTATCTGTCCGCCCCATGCCAACTCAGTGAAGCGGTTGACGTGATGTGTCAGTGCCTGGAGGCTGTTAGGGTCTGGATGGGGGTAAACAAGCTTGCACTCAATCCAGACAAGACCGAGAGGCTGGTGTGTTTCCCTCCCAAAAATTGGCTAAGTATTCCATCGCTCAGGCTGGGGGGTGAAATTCTACGCCCCTCAGACAGGGTTCGCAATTTGGGAGTCCTCCTGGATCCACAGCTGACCTTAGAACATCATTTGTCGGCTATGACCAGGGGGGCATTTGCCCAGGTTCGCCTGGTGCACCAATTGCGTCCCTACCTGAACCAGGAGGCACTCGCAACAGTCACTCATGCCCTTGTGACCTCAAGACTGGACTACTGCAATGTGCTCTACATGGGTAGCCCTTGAAGAGCATTCGGAGACTTCAGCTCGTCCAGAATGCAGCCGCGCGAGCGATTGTGGGTGCACCTCGGTACACCCACATTACACCTATCCTCCGCGAGCTGCACTGGCTGATTGGTCTCTGGATACGCTTCAAGGTGCTAGTCGTCACTTATAAAGCCCTTCGTGGTATTGGACCTGGGTACTTGAGAGACCGCCTGCTGCCAATTACCTCCCAAAGGCCCATTAGATCCCACAGATTAGGCCTCCTTCAGGTTCCATCTACTGGCCAATATCATCTGGCTACTACCCGGGGGAGGGCCTTCTCTGTGGCTGCTCCGCCCCTTTGGAACGAACTCCCCACAGAGATTCGGACCCTCACCTCTCTCCAGGCTTTCCGCAAAGCCGTTAAAACCTGGCTTTGCCGGCAGGCCTGGGGTTGACGAGTTCCCTTCCCCTCTCGAATCGTGTGACTGTTGATTGTCTTTTTAATTCTCTTTGTACCTTGTTTGTTGTATTTCCTTCTTGTTTAACCCCCCCCCCCTTGGGTTTGTTAGCTGCCCTGAGTCCCTCTGGGAATAGGGCGGCATATAAATACAATAAACCTTATAACCTTATTGCTTTAGTTGAAAGATTTGATGTTAATATATACATATGTAATAATTGTATATGGTGAGAAGTATAATAGATCTTTTTCACATTAATACATTTCTTTAATTGCTGATGAGCAATCTGTTCTATAAACCTCCTGCTTGTCATAATACAACATTATACTTCCCAAATATTGCTCTCATCATCTTTTACCTTTTCAATCTGAATTTAAAGCGCAGTTAAAAACTAATCCCCCTTTAGTTTTTGCATTCATTCTTGCTACCTTTCCTTTTGCATAGGGCAGCAGGAGGAGCATTCTTCCAATGTTCAGATACAGATGCAGTCTTAACATAAACATATTCCTGCAGTCATGCCATAGTTTAATTTTTCTCCAGTTACAATCTATGTCTGCAGCCTTTCCATTTTTCAACAAGCTCACAAAATTTATTACCTTTGAGTACTAACATTTATGGCATTCCTTTGAATTCTACTTTTCTACTTGAATGCTATAATTCACATAAAATCTCTATAATGTTTCTTCCAACTTCCATCACTTCAATTTCCTTCCACATCAGTTCATCACTTTTATTTTTAATTCTATTCACTGCTACAACTTGCTTGTTGACCCCTCTGCGCCCACTTCCAAAATAATGTTTCATTTTCATAAAAATCTATTTTTTTCTTAAGCTTAATCTTATTGTATGTATTCCAGTAGAGATAAGTTCTCTGAAGATGGGCTCCAGTATGAATCCGAAAGCCTGGAAGGGTAAAACTCTGGTCTCAGTGACTGACCTGACCCAGATACGATATGGTAACCTTATTGTCTTTGACCACATTCTTCTCAGCTACCCTTTTTTCCCATGTGTACTATACAATGTCTTTTTTCTCATCTTCATTTTTTGCAGTCATGATTCTTTAATATTCTTTTTTTCACCCATAACATCCTTCAATTCATATCTCCCCTTAAAGTAACTTTATACTTCTGTGGCACTATGTAACAATTGTTTTCATTCTTTTTAATCAATTTCCATCTCTCTTCCGCCTCCCCCACCCCCATCTGCTTTCCATTCAGTTTGTTGGGAGATGAACCTGTCTTTTAATACTTTTTCATACAGGACAGGGTTTTAAGTTTCTCTTCTTGCAATTGTTCTACTCTTTCATTTTCTTCCATGTCCATTTTTCCCCGAGATCCACAAACAAACAAAAAGTTGTGTCCTATATTAAGAAACTTTTATCACACTTGCTTCCTTTACTACTTCTTTCAATGAATAAAATATGCCAAGAATATGGATTCTGTAGGACACTAACTACAACTAGCTAGCTTGTTCTTAATTCAAGCTAGCTCTCTCTCTCTCTCTCTCTCTCTCTATCTATCTATCTATCTATCTATCTATCTATCTATATCTATATATTTGGGCTGGGATAATACTAATGTGTCTCTGCAGTTAAGTACTTAGGCAGATAAAAAGGTTCATTCATTCATTCATTCATTCATTCATTCATTTTCTATTGCTTCCCCACTCAGTTGGCAATAGCTTTCACTTATAATTTAGTACTATGGGCAACAAGCTTGTAAATTTTCATGTCTTCATTCATTATCTAACATGGCCAGTGGGAAGGGAACATAAGTTTCTAATTCTCCTTTCAGTTAAGACTTAATTGGAATTTGTCCAAATCAAAATACACCTTTTCATTTAATTACACTTTGGCTGAAAAGACAAAATTGCATATTTCCTAAAACTGTCATTTGGTTAAGCCATAGTTTAAACAATCAGAGTTTGTCTAGAATTGAACAAAACAAATCAGAATGAGGAAAAAAAAAATTAGAGGGAAATTTTGATAAGTAGAATAAGGCCATTTATGACACTAAGTGTTGCTAAACTGATTTAACCTCAATTCCAAAACCAAGTGATAGAGAGACTTCAAAATGGTACTTAAACGTGAGCAAAACCAGGTTTGTTTCTCATAGCTCCTTTATAACCTTGTACAATTACCCCCTCAGATGCGGCTGCTTAATGTCAAATGTAAAATCCACTCTTATATTGAGTATGATGCAGCTGTGGCAAATTATGCATAGAAATTCTTGCTTCCATGTACAACATTTAGACTTTATACTAAATTATATGCTTAGCTAGGCTCTTTGCTTCTTATCAACTTAAAATGAAGCAAAATCTATGAAATATTGCATGGCTAAATTAGGACTAGGTGTTGTCTATAAACAATGAATAGCAATTTAAAGCTCATAGTTTGCTCCTGTACAGACATCACTCAGTTTTCAAAAATTCTTCAGGGGGGATTAGTATTTTTTAAGTCCTGATTTCTCTCCCTTGTGGACTAGCTCCTGTATTTCATAGAGAATCATCATTTATTTGAGTGAAATACTCTTATCAGCATTGGCTTCATTTTGATATAGCCCAGCTGAGCAGTGCAGAGACTGATTTTTTTTCTTCTAAGATGTCTTACTCCCTTACCATAAGCTCAAGACTGACAGTTAAATTTCACACTGTAAGAACCCCCCATTGATTTTTCACTTGTAAGGAACAACTCTACAAATTAAAGTTAACAGCACTGTTGAAAATTTGAAATATCTCATAAAGGGAATAGAAAGATACTCAACTATATCCTCCTTCTGAGGGGTGCTATCTGTCTGCTGGGGGAAGGGAGGCAGAACCAAAGACAACCAAAGAAATTTCTACACAATTTTAAAAAAAATGAAAAGGGACTTTTCTGATTGAGCAAAATATTCCTAAAAGGATAATAAAATGTCAAATTATTACTGTGAGAGAAAATACTTTTTAGGGGCTTGTATAAAAATAAAACATAAATCAAGTCAATTAAATTGAGGAAAGAGAATGCTGTTTGTTTCTATACACACTAATGTATTTATCTGTAGCCATATGCAACTCTTATCAGTTTTTATAGACTGTAGCGTCTAGCCAATCTTGGCTAATCTTGAAAAAACTAAATCAAGTTAAGACTAGTAATATTTGGATGGGTAACCACCATGAAACCTCAGGGCTGCTACCTAGACTGGCAAGTAAAACAAAAAGACATACTGAAAAAAAGCATTGGCAATCCATTTCTACAATTGTTGCCAATAGAGGTCGCACAATAGTTAGAATCAGTATTGCAGGCTAACTCTGCACACTGCCAGGAGTTCAATCCTGACCAGCTCAAGGTTGACTCAGCCTTGCATCTTTTCAAGACTGGAAAAATGAGGATCCAGATTGTTGCGGGCAATATGCTGAATCTGTAAATCGCTTAGGGAGAATTGTAAAACACTATGAAGCGGTATATAAATCTAAGTGTTATCTTGACATAGATTTTCAGTATCAGTGGAATGTACATTAAAGTAATTAGAAAACCATATGCAGTAATTCCTACAAAAGAGCATATGATGTCAATTTCTGAACTCAGACACCTATTTTTGAGGCTCAAAATTTAATTTCCATGGAAGTAGTAAGCAGCACAACATTCAAATTATCTTATAACTTGGATTAAATGAAGTTTCACTCTCCTATTTTAGTCTCTCCACTTTCCAAAAACACTTTTTTTTATAAAATTGGTTTACTTTGGGGCTGCCTATAATTCCTTGAGTTTATACAGCACTGCAGAAATGGCTCTCTTATATACTACACATCATACAGCAAAGTTCAAAGACATTTGAAATATGGTTTCTAGGAAAAAAAATATAAGGCCAAACAAAAATAATAGATAAAATAATTATACATATCAGCAATATACTTTAATGCTCAATATAAAGTATGAATATTTAGGAATATTTGGAAATGAAAGGGAAGGAGATAAAAGCATCATTAAATTGTCGTATGTGTTTTTAGCTATTTTTTCCTTATTTGTTGCTTTGCATTTTTTAACTTTCTAAAAATCTGTTAAAAACACAAAGTTTATCTCAGTTACCTATAAAGGCTAGATCTTATAGCAAATCTTGATTCTGAAGCTATGAACAGAATTTGCAGCAAAAGATTTGAGCTTAACTGGGACATTCACTCTGAGTGTGTGTGGAGAGAGGGGGGGGGGAGAGAGGGAGACAGACAGACAGACAGACTGACTGAAACTCATTATTTGGATTTAAAGGAACCCAAATCATGTACTAGATTTCAATCTGATTAGAAGCATAAATTAGGATTCACTGAACCTTCCTTCCTTAATAAAAAAAACTTGAAAGTGTGTGAATTAGTTTTTATAAATGTTGCTCCAAACCAAGTCATGTATGCATACCCCGAAGGTGATTAATGTAGCAAGAAGTACTGAATACTTAAATGACCAGACTGAGGCTAATACTTTGCAGTCAAATATGTAAGAGGGATCTTCATTTGTAAGCATCTACATTTTGTTGTCATTTAAATTGTATTTTTAGCATATGGCCTGATTTCTATACTTTAGTATTTTACTTATTGATAATTTAAATTCTTAAGCAGTTTTGTGCTCCCACTGATGAGATTTTCTTCTCTATCTTACAAACCCTTTGTAGTAAAGTTATTTTATTAAGTTGTGAACTATTACCGGTAGTTGATGTGACTTTGTTTCAATATATTTTATTTTAAAAATTGGTTAAACTTTTAACACAGCAATCTCTCCCCCTTTTGAAGAGTTGGTTGATTGATTATTCTCAAAATTCTGTCCTCTCTTATGGTATATGGATGGAACTGATTGACTTGTAGGCTTATCCATGGCCTGCATGTGCTGATTCATAGGACTGAAAAAGAATTAAGTTAGATAAATTCATTCTCATATGGTAACTAGTTTTCTTTGCTGTCAATGAAGATTACATAGGAATGGAAAGTGGCATAGAAATAGCTATCTTGAATGAAGTGCAACTTCTATGTTGTGCTTTATATTTCCCTTTTCACAAAAGAGAAAAGAGAGAGAGAAAGAGAGTAGGTATGAAAATGGATTTTTCAGGGTATCTCTCCACTTTATTTTAAACCTTGGAATAAATAAGGGGCTTCTGCTGAAATTTGAATGCTATCCCTTCCTGAAAGGAAGAAATATAGTGAAAATAAAAATAATCCATTACATTGGAACAGCTTAACATTCCAGAAGCTTCTAGCACAAGGGTTTTCAAACTTTTTCAGGCCATGGAACCTGTTGGTTTAAAAACAGTTTCCTAGAATCCATGATCAAGAAAAAAAAACTCTAGACGCAGAAAATAGGCTGTGCTCAGTGAACTTTTTCTTGTTGCATTTAGTCTCTCAAGGCTCCCCAATGAGTTCTGAGTTTTCAAACACAGTTTGAAAAAGCCTTTATCTAGCAGATAAACCCCTGGATTGACATTAAACATTGTTTCCATATTCTTAAAAGCAAGAAACAAAAACCGATTTTTAAATCAAACTAAACAACCCATGACCCCAGTTGGGTCATCATTGTGGACATTTTCTTACCAGATTCCTCAATGTCTTCAACAATGGCAGAGCTTCTAACGTATTGGAAAAAAATCTTAAAAATTCAGGGAGATATTCAAAGATGTTTCTGCCTTGAAAGTAGCTCACATGGCACTGTTTAGCATAACGTTTTGTATTTTGTCATAAAACGCTTTATGAAATTTGCCAATTTTCAGACATGGGTACTAACTAGATGGATGCATTCTGTAAGTCAGTCCATTTGAGGTATATGTTTGAGAAAGTTTGGCCCTTGCAATGACATTTTTTCTTCCGTTAAAGGTTACAGACCCAAGAATCTTGGTACTATATAGATGTGAAAAAGGGGAAAGGTTACTTTCACTTTTGAAGCCAAACCCTTTATTATGTATCTGAATAGATGATCAGACTATGCCTCACCTTTTGGGAGCGAATTTGGGAAACTTAAATTTTTTTTTCATGTGAATGTGTATTGTGCAGATACACATTGACCTCACTCTTATAAAACCCTTTTCTAAACCAAACAAGCATCTTGCCCAATCAACCATGAGAAGCATGAAGAGCTATATAAAGAAGATAATTATAAAGGGATTTAATGCTTGGTGAACTCAAATTGCTAAGGCTTATGACAAAGGTAGCACACATGCTTGCTTAACTGGCCCAACGCCTTGGCTTTGCTCTTATGTAAGCAGCACAGCTGGAGCTGCATCCCAAATGAGATTTGTTTTATGGAAAAGAAGAGTGTACCCCTTTGCTCCTGGGAATGGCAGCCAGTCCCACCTCCCTCTACTTTTGCTCCACTCCTGATTAATGATCTTGTCTGCCTGATTTATGACCCACCTTGGCAGATTAGAGTTTCCCTTTCAACCACCCCCTTTCCCCCACAAACTCAGAAGCTACGGTCACACTTCGCTGGAAATATTAGAGAATTATTAAATAAACATTCATACGTCATGTCTCTTCCCATCCTGAGCTCATCCTAGTCAACACTCGGCAGCCTGGGCCTGTTTGCTTTTCATGCTGACAACAAACAGCTGGAGTGATTCATGGAGAGGCTGGCTACAATGTTTCATGTCATATATCATGCTCTGCCCCAACAGAGATAAACTGATCAAGCACAACGGGCTGGAATGAATTTATGACAACACAAAATTGAGGAAAACAAATGGGAGCTGACCCAGTGGGGCACTAACCCAGACTCTTTCCTTGGCCTGCAATCTAGTTTGGTGGCAGAAAGCAAAATTGAAGATTGGCACTGTGAATTAAGAGGCTATCTTCTTAACCCCGAAAAGCCTTGATTTCAAGATGGCACCGGGCTATGTGGCAAGCATTTTCGGTAGAGGAAATTGAAGTGTTGTCCTGTTTGCTATCGTCACATAGGTGGAAAATTCTGACTGCACGTCACTGCCAAGATTTAGGGGCCAATAATGCAGAAAGCTGTATGACTAAAGAGCCATTCTGTAATGGAGATAAGCATAGTAATAAATAAATAAATATTACAATAAGTCTTCATCTAATTTGAAATTGTAATAAAAAGGGACAAGAATTTTCCCAGACATGAATTGTTTCCAATGGCAGAATAAGAAGCTAAATCAGAAACTGTAAGCTCCAACTATCAAATGAAACAGAAACAGTTCAACAATTAAAAATAATTATTCCTTCCCCAGCCCACCCTCCAATAATACTGGAAGAGATTAACAGAAAGGTAAGAAGTTCAGAAAAAATCACAACTAAGATCAAATTCTGAAAGGCCTTGCACCCTTATGGAGTAGTATGGCAAATTTTGACATCTTCACAAAAGTGAAGTCAATAACTGGGGCAAAGACCAAGAAGCTGGCAAGTACACCAGTATCTTGGAACCTCTCCAAGTAAGAGAACCATAAGAGATTGTCTACATGTGCTCTGGATGGCAGCTTCCCATGAGGAGACAGCAGGACAGTGGTTTTCTCTGGGTTTGAGCACTGGGGCAAATGGAAAAGCCACCTTGATGGCAACTGTGGTGAAATCTTTTAAAGGACAGTTACCGTATTTTTCGGAGTATAAGATGCCCCCTTTTTCCTCAAAAAAGAGGCTGAAAATCTGGGTGCATCTTATACATCGAATACAGCATTTTTTGCCACCAGACGCCCCATCCCTTCACCAAAATGGCCGTGCAGAGCCTTATGGAGGCTTTCAGAGAGCTCCTGGGGGCTGGGGAGGGCAGAAATGAGCAAAAAATGGGCCATTTTTTTGCTCAATTTTGCCCCCTCCCAGCCCCCAGCAGCACTCTATAAGCCTCCATTAAGGCTATGCCTGTAATTTTTTTGACAAAAAACGGGACATTTTTTGCTTGTTTTTGGGGGGCCCACCCCCAGGAGCACTCTGAAGCCCCCCCCCAAGGCTATTCATGCCTCTTTTTTTTCTTTTTTTTTAAAGGGCCCATTTTTGCGAAAATGGGCTGTTTTGGGGGGGGTTTGGAGAGAGCAAAAACTCCCCCCCCTTCGGAAAGCTCTTTAGTTGAAGTGATTGATGAGAATTAGATTGATCAAGTGCTATGCCCGCAGAAACAAAGTCTTAGGTGCTACAGATTGTCAGCGATTTCCTTCTCCAGTACATGGATAAATACACCTGGAAACATCTACCTACCTACTCTCTCCCTACCTTACCTACTGTATTTCTCTCTCCCCACCTCAATCTACCTACTTACCTACCTACTCTCTCTCTCCCTACCTATCTACTGTATTTCTCTCTCTCTCTCCCCCTCTTACCTACCTGCCTACCTACCTACTCTCTCTCCCTACCTACTGTATTTCTCTCTCTCTTTCTCTCTCTCCCTCTCCCTACCTACTCTCTCTCTCCCTACATACCTAGTGTATTTCTCTCTCTCTCTCTCTCTCTCTCTCTCCCTCTATCTACCTACCTACTTTTAAGAAAAAAATTGTCTCTTAAAAACCTTGGTGCGTCTTATACTCCGGTGCATCTTATACTCCGCAAAATATGGTAAGTTCCCAAATCTCACTTTCTAGCCAATTTCACAGGTTTCCTAACAATAATCTTAAAAAGCTACTGCAAATCTTCAGAACAACAGGCTTGAACAGTCATTGCATGAGTTTTATTTTCAACTCTGAACAAAAATAAAATTAATTATAAGTTTAAGAACTTAAAGAATTTGAAATAAATAGCAAAAACCTAAACAAGGTTTTGATCTAAGAAAATTATAAACAGGTTAAAAATCTAGATAAGGTTGGAACATTGACTTTTATTATAAGATTTTGGAATTTATAAAAAATAAATGACCTCATGGGAAACAGACGTGGCTTGGCTATTTTGGCTGTTGTAAATAATAACAAAGGTAAGTTACTTATGATTTTAGAAATTGGACCCCAGAGTGGACTAAGGATTCTAAATTGAAGGAGAAAAAGAAACCACAAGCCTGTTCTTGATGTCACTTAATCTTTTTTACAAAATGACACAAAATATTATAACATTAGAAACATTAAAATCTTTGAAAAATTGAGATTTTTGAAAAATGGAGCCGGAAAATAATAATAGCAACACTGTCAATAATAAAGCCTGCTTTCACAGATAATATCCCAAAAATGTTAATGATGGAGTAACAGATGCAAAAATAACATTATTTTTAAAGTCCCAAAAGGGAAACTACAAATAATAGAAGAAGAGAATTATTTGGAAAGGGGTGCTTTACTGGATATACAGAAGAAACTGGCTAAAGTTTAAAAATTAAAATGGAAATACTAATAATAAACAAAGAAAATGACATGGAAAATGTTTCCTTATTGGATTTACAAATGAAACTTGTTAAAGCTATGAAGAAAAAGCTCCAAAAAATGTGAGGATAAAGAAACACTGAAAAGAATTAAAATCCTATAATAATATTTGGCTGAATTAAAGATTAAGGCAAATTAAGGAATGTAAATTTGGTTTACAAATTTGGTTTGGTTTATTTCATCAAGATTAAAATACTATTCTTTTATAAACTTCTGGTAATATCAGTATTGAAAAGTTTATACTTTAAAGATTTGCTTATAATACAGGATGGGATGAAGATATATCTTTCTGTAACTTTAGGTGGGGGGGGGTTAAAGAATTACTAAATTTGTTTATACTTGTGATGAAAATTGAAAGTAACTTATTTACATATTTTTTGTTTATTACATTCTTTTCTTTTCCCCTATATATTTTTCCTATTCTTTCTCCATGTTTAGTTTCTTAGTTCTTACTATTATAATCACAATTTATAATTAATACAATTATATTTAAGAAAAATCCTCACAGGCTTTGTCTAAACTGTCTAATTCTACACATTATCCTCCTGTAGCATTCAATTTTAATAAAATTCTTTTAAAAAGAAATCTAACCATAATAGATTTAAAAATGAAGGAATAATTTATGCAATAAACATTAAAAGAAATTCTTTTTAAAAATCGGTCCTCTCAAAGTATCACAGTTCTTGTAGAATAACAAATGGATTGGGCCCATGACATTTATTATACCAAATTCAAGCAGCAACTGAGGAAGTTGAACTGAAATGAAAGCTAGTTAAACAAAAAGCAGATCCAAGATTAAACTCAAGGGAACAACCAGCAAATTCATCTCTTACTGAGGCAAGTTATTTGACATGCCAGAGATTTAGCTCCAAGAAGCCTACAGCACATATTCCATTAACTTTCAACCCAAATACATTAGCTTTGCACCAGAGGAAGGGCAGTTTACTGTATTGTATTAGCTAATTAAAAAGATACTCACCATACCAAGACTTTGTTTTGGAAAGAGGAAAGAAAATGAATGTCATTCTTATAAAAGTAGGATCAATAAAGAGAATCACTGCTAACTCCATTAACCATTGTTCTAAGTGGGCAGCCCAGCTGACACAAGTGATAAACCATGTGCTTCTAAACACTTTTTAAAATGCTAATCAGACATTATATGGAGCTTAACACAATAATCAATAATGTCCAGATTTAAAAGCAAAAATTAAAGTTATGAACAGAAGTGTTCCCATAGAGAACCCGCCACAAGCATCATCCAAAAGAAGAAAAATGAAACCAATTTAGCTCCAGATTAAGAGTGAGGAACTAGAAATGAATCAATTTAGCTAGCTGAGCTGGGTCACCATATATCATGGCTTGGCAGCACAGGTGGAAGCAGCTAGGCAGTAGGAATATAAAAACCTCACCAGGCCCCAAGGTCTGATACTGGTTATCAATTAAGTTAACAGAACCCACCACTTCACACATAGCATGTTTAACTATCACAGCAGCAACAATTTATCACACACAAATTCTAGATAAAGTAGGATAAAACAGCTATAATCTTGGCTTCTAACTACTGTTTTCTGCTCTCAATGGAGTTAAGAGCCTCTATCTAATGGTAGCAACCTATTTCCAGAAGGGATTTCTTATGAAAGAACTGCTGTCAAGTGCAAGAAATGGTAATTGGCTTTTACTTTTTCTGAAAGGTTACAGCGGTTGACTATCCAAGTTTAATTTTGGTCCTTAAAAGTCAAAGGTTTCTGAATGTTCCATGATAGATCAGGATTTGTCACAAAGAAGCACCAAGTCTATATTTCACAGGACAGAATTATTGTATGCATCACTTAGAAAAAGTTTAAACTCCTCCAGGCAGCTCTGAATGAAGCATTTAGATAATGTGATCAAGGTGATGCTACCAATTCATCATTTGGACAAGTGTTTTTCAATTTTAAAGGCTAAGATTTGAGGAAACAGACAACTTTTGAACCAATGAAATTGCTATACTCCTGGACAAGACAAAAACTAAATTCCTTTGTTTTCTTCAGAGGTTCATAAACTGATTATGTGCCACCCACCTCAAATGATGGTTTGTGACCCCTAATCCCTATTTACTCCTAAAAAGCAGAAAAAATACGTGCTGCCCCAGATCTGAGTGTCCCTGAGGTTTTAGCTAATGTGAGCCCAAATTGTTGAGATAAATAACTCATTTTAACTTCCTGCTCTTCCTTGCAGTGAGGAGCACAGAGAGAAACACACACTACAGTGGCACAGCTTAAAAGCTGCATTGTGACAGTAATTCATTAGAATTATCTTTCTTTCTTCCTTTGATACTTAAAGGCAAATATTTAAATTGTGGAACAACAAAAATTCTCTCTGCTCTTCCCAGCTGTTTACAGAAACTACTACCAAAATCATGCATAGTTCATTAGGTAAGATATGGCTCTAGCAAGTGTTATCAATTTGTCTACCTCCACAAGTTGTCTCTAAGACAAGTCAGCACAAGGCAAAATATATTTGTGTTATCTCCTGCTCCAAAGTGCTATTACTCCAGCTGTTTTCAATGTGGACCATTCTTGTCATCTAATAAAGTAGCAGCTTTTAGTAAAATCAGTAGTAAGATACACTACCCTATTTCTAGCACTTCAGCTACAATTACCTAATTTTTCCACTTTTTTTCCTGAACTCCATGCCACCTCTTAAATTAATGTTGTATTTATTTCCCCTCCAGTTTTCTTTCTACTTCAGCCTTCCTTCAACTGTTCACCACTAAAATCTCAGTACAATACTCAAACTGCAGAAGACTATACATACTTGCCCAACATATAAGACAGTATTACTAGCTTGCTGCAGAATGTTGTGTTCTTGCAAAGGCATTTCAATATGCATTTCCATAATTAAAATGTGCATATGTACCAGATTATCCTACAGTAATCTTCTCAATTCTTAGAACTATCCAAATAACGCATATCATCGCTACTAACAATGTATTAGTGCATAACACAGTCTAAAAAGACTTTACATATATTTTTCTTTCTTCAGAGGAATATTTTTTTAAAAAAATGGGTTATCTGTGTTAACTTGATCACATCTTACATAGTATGCACAGCTAAAAAGGCCTCTTGCACTTGTATTATTCTATGTCAGCTAGTGAGCAATCTAGTCTGTTAAGCATTTCTATGCCTGAAGATTTCAATGCAATCAATCTACATTATACCCAGAACTCACAAGAAATAAGCTTAAATATCACTGTATGTGGCCCTGCCTGACTGCAAGAAGATTTGACAGTATTGTGCATTGCTCTGAACCCCTCTTTTGGTCACTACTCTTTGTAGAGCAAAATGATCTGTCTCATGTTACTCATTCCCAGTGGAAATGAAGGTTAAAATAATCTAATTCTATTCTGGAGAAAGGGCATAACGAGTAAGTCTTTTGAAAAATAACACGTCCCAGGGAGAAAGAAAAGGGCAGCGTTTTGATACTATAGAGAATTTAACACAAGGATAATATTTGCTATCATCCCTCTAAAGCCTCAGAAACTACACTGAGGATCTAGAAATGAAACATAAAATCATCTTTTAGAGCCAATATACCAAAATGGATTTTTATCTTTCTACAGATATGGAATTCCTATAAAGGCTAAAAAAAACCAAAAGGACATGAAAGAAACCCTTTGATTTTTAGCTATGAGAGTGCCAGCTTTAAAAGCTGTGTAGTTTCAATTGAAAATATATACATATATATATTCCTGAGTTTTGGATAGAGATAAGCTGGAGGCATCTTCTGTAATGTTGCACCTTTGACCATCAAATATATACATAGACAATTCATACTTACTTCTCTATGTCACTGTTTTTGCAAGTCTTTTGTGCAGGCTCTTGCTTACTACACTCCCCGTTACTTGTTGATGGCATTTCTATAAAGAGGAGGAAGAACTCAATCAATGAAGAAAGTTTATTCAAATACACATCAAATTACAGCATGAGTAAAAGCCTCTCTTCTAAAAATTTAAACACCTCGTAAAAAAAGCAAAAATGCTAATCACACAATTAATAATGAATTTGAGTGCTAATTTTAAATCGCCTCAATTCCAGAATGATACAAGCTGGTAATCTTCAAAAGCCTTGGCCCACCAGCCTTTGCTATTAACCATTATGGCTGCTGTTAAAGAAAACTGAAAAAATTGGAGGTCACAGGCTTAATTAGGCTTATTCTATTTTTTTTTTAAGAGTTTAGTATGGAACAGGCTTGTCTATCAACATACCCAACTGGACTAGTTCAAAATAAATAAATAAATACATTTGTCATGATTACTTTCTACCAACATTTTTTTCAGCTATATACAAATTAGAATTTAAGAATGATTATACTGTAGATGTATACTGCTGGAAAGCCAACATCAGAGAAAGAAAATTGGGTTTCGACTATTACATCGAAACCACAGTGGCCCAGTGTTTAGAATGCAGTACTGTAGGCTATTTCTGCTGACTGCCAGCTGCCTGCAATTTGGCAGATCGAATTTCACCAGGCTCAAGATTGACTCAGCCTTCCATCCTTCTGAGGTAGGTAAAATGAGGAGCCAGCTTGTTGGGGGCAATATGCTGACTCTGTAAACTGTTTAGAGAGGGCTGTAAAAAGCACTGTGAAGCAGTATACAAGTTTATGTGCTATTGCTACTTTCTCTATTTAGATTTCACGCACAAATATTATTTTGTTTAAATGGAAGTATTGAACATGTATAAAAAATTAACATTGTTTTGGGTTCCATAGTTTCGCTATTAAATAGGTATACTTTAATTCTAAAAGCATTAAATAGGTGAAAACTAAACATATTCATAGATCTTTATCCGATCCTGAATAGGCTGAAGGCATAATATGAATGATAAAAATCCCTTCAAGGTCATTCCATGTTTTTACTTAAGGTTTGGTTGTCCTGATGTATGTATCACCATATCCAAAAAATGGATTTAGAACTCTGAATTATACTGTATACAAAGCAAAATCGAATTTTGTCATAAATGTGACTTCCCAAAAATGGTCTCTAAAATATAATATTCATCTTCAGTCTCTATGCACCTTCTAGGCCAACTAGCAGCCTGCTACATCGTATACTCACCATCACTTGCCCATTTAGAGAATTCTGGTGTTATTCGGGTACTAGGAGTGCCACCACTGAAAGAAGCAAGATAGCAATCATTTGTTACAGGACAAGAGACCTCAACCATACATATCTAGGATTTTAGAATTGACAAGTGCTTTACATTATAATTATAGTTACAAATTGAGAAAATAGTTATTTCCATTTAACAGTTTAAATATTAAGTCTGAAACGGTGTAGGGTTTCCTGCCTAGGCAGGGGGTTGGACTAGAAGACCTCCAAGCTCCCTTCCAACTCTTGCTATTGTATTGTATTGTAAGTGTAAATATTCTATGGCTCTGTTGTAGTTTCTTGGTAGAATCAAAACTTGACTATTGTCAGTTTGATCTGTAGATAATGAAACATGATTTTTCATTTCTTAATAGCTTAGATACTCTTATTTTCTTAACTAATGCTAATAGTTTATTTTTGTGTGTTTTGGGGAATTTCCCAATTTTGGAAGAAATGAAAACTGCTCCATTCCATCAGTTCAAATTAATTCCATTCTTACTATAACACTCAGCTCTGTTTTAGTTTAACACACATATTAATTGTAATTTGTAAAACTACAGATAGTTCTTGACATGATTATTTAATTATAGTTTAAAGATATAATGGCCTCAGAAAAAGTGACTTACGACTTATTCTCAAAATTATGACCATCTCAGCACGGTCACTTGATCACAATTTGGGCACTTAGTAAATGGTTCACATTTATGATGGTTGCAGCCATTTTAGGACCACTTGATTGTTGTTTGTGACCTTCCCAACCAGTTTCTGAGAAGCAAAGTCATTTGGGGAAGCTGGATTTGCTTAATGATTGCATAATTTGTTTAATGACCATGGCAAAATTGATCATAAAATCATGACTTGCTTTATGATTGCATCAACTTACGACAGGAAATTTTGGTCCCAACCAGTGGTGGGCTGATGCTGGTTCAGACTGGTTCGGGTGAACCGGTAGTTCCAACCAATGGTTGGGCCCGCTCACCTACCCTGGTGCTATCACGTCCTATATAATCGCTGGTTTTTCAATGCTGCACGCATTGAAAACACACGCTCACATTTTTGGTTCTGGGCGAACTGGTTGTTACAGTATGTGACGCCACCTCTGGTCCCAACTGTGGCTGTAATTTGAGTTATTGTAAATGTTATAAGTTGTAAACCTTTAAAACACACACACACACACACACACACACAAACACAGCGAGAGAATAATATAAAAGAATGGAGGGATTTTCTTTAAGATCCCTGACAATTACTGAGTAGACTTACTCACTTATATAGATTAAGATAACAAAGATGATTAAGATGACAAAGTAGTTTCGTACACTTTGATAGCAGTATTTCTATGCGTTATAAAAGAGGAAACAAATGAAATAGAATGATAAGTAAAGTACTTGTAGTGCAACATATTCTAATCAATGCATATTGTTGCCTGGGTGAAGGGAGATTACTCAGTGCAGGTAGAACCAGCATCTGAACTGATTTCATATTGGGAGCAATTTGAGGCACTATATTTGATCTAAGTAATTTGATATCACAAATCTCTTCTCTCCCACTTTTTATTTATGAAGTGCTACTTTGAAAAGTTCCAAAGGCATATTAAGCTTGAATAGTACACAGTTTTTTAATGATTCCTGAAAGTGAAACTTTTACCTCAATGAAATGAGAAGCTCGTTATTTTTACTCTACAATGTTTTTTATTTTTTAATGGCTGAGGTTTGGCATTACTGTTTTTGAATGTTTATGTAGTCAATTTTATTGTTTAAATTATTGCATCACATATCTTGGGATGAAACATGTTATGTCTGACAAAGAACCTTAACTCCACTCAGGACCAGCTGAAAACTATTAAATAGGAAACTGAATCTTACCAACATTCTGTTAATTATAAATTTGTTAATGGTTTGTAGATCATGAACTGTAGGTTAGAGGCCTTGGTTTAGCTTATACTTTAAGTAACTATACATCTGAATTGATAGAAATAAGAAACACTGTCTAAATCACTTGTGTTTAGCTTTCTCTGCCAATGTTATATTAAATAAACTGTAGGATCCTCCATCCTTTTCACACTGCAGTAAAAACATTCAAATGGCTGAAATCTGATTAAGTCTAATGTATTCTTGCCTGAAATCTTATAAGATTTTATATAACAGTTTCCAAGTTTCACCCATTTGTAATGTTTTAAAACATTCTGAAGGATCAATCTGAGCTATGTAAAGAGTTGTGCTGTTCTGTTTAATATAATATCAAAATCAAGATTACTTGCTGTTATTCTCCACCCAGATATTGAAAGTTTTGACAGCATACAAGTTTAAAACATCATCATCACCATCATCATCATCATCATCAACAACAACAACAAAGAACCAAGCTAGGTATTGCAATTTAAAAGTACTGCAAAATTAATGCAGGCTGTCTTGTTTAGTTGTTCCCAGTGACAGGAGAATGCTAAGTGACAGCAACTGATAGCATGCATCAACATATGCATTGCCAATAATAAGACTTGTCAAAAGAATTTTTTGACATACTACATCTGAACTGGACCATCAAATGTGCACATAGCATTACATTCCTTTCATTAAATAATTTTTGTTTGCCATTCTTTCCTAATATAATATAGTAGACTATTGTTTCATGTTTTGGGGATGTAAATTATTTTGAAATCCAAGGGCTTAAAATGTGTCTAAATATATAGATGACAAAGGCAAGAAGCATTTTTAAACAAATGCAAACCCCACCCCCAGCATTTACATATCCCAAACTAATTTATAAGTAAATACATTTGCATCACTGCAATCTTGCTTCACTAACTGCCAATTAGAAGTCTTGGCCAGATTGGAAAGTATTTATTTTTTATTGAAATAGCATTTGCTTTCATCTTAGAAATATATACAGTCAAATTTTATGATTTTAAAGTATGGAGCGGAAAACAAAGGAAGATCTATATAGGCTTTTGATATTGTGAAAGCTAAATCTCTTCTTTTTTATGCTATTCTAAATAAAATTAAGAGTATTTAAATTCTGTTCATTCAATGGGACAAATCCTTGAACATTTGTCTTATTGGCCTGGTTTTCATTTAGTGCTAAGCCACTTTGTTTTTGATTTAGTGTAAGACACAAATCTAGCCTAAGGATTTTTTTTTAAAACAAACTACAATTAAACTCCATTATAAATCTGGCTTGTTTTAACCATTAACCCGTTAAAACTCATAGCTTGTTCCTGAATTGTCTTTTGTGTGTCATTTAAGTTGTAGGTAATAGAAAGAGAAATAGGGTGAAGCTAACTAGGAGTAACCATGAAGTTGTAAGCAAGACAAATCTTGACTTGGTGCTATTTCCAAATACAACTACAAAATACAACAATCAATATGCAGTATTCCAGCTCTTTCTGTGATGCTCCTAGGCCTTTTCCTTTGCTCATTCACATACAAAATATGTATACCAGTTTGTTCTGTGTATTCAAGCATAATGCAGTCCTTGCTAGATACCTACCATATTTTTCGGAGTATAAGATGCACCGGAGTATAAGACACATCAAGATTTTGAAGAGGCAAATTAAAAAAAAAAGTTTTGCACTCTGCAGACCTCTCAAAAACGGCCCGTTTTTCCACGAAAACAGGCCCAATTTTTGACCACAAAAAGGGCATGCAAAGCCTTTAGGAGGCTTATAGAATGCTCATTGAGGCTGGGGGAACAAAAACGGCCATTTGGTCGATCATTTTTGCCCTCCCCAGCGCCCAGGAGCACTCTGGAAGCCTCCTAAAGGCTATACACATCGATTTTTGCAAAGGGGGCAGGGTTTCATGAAGCCAAAAACGCTGTATTCAGTGTATAAGACGCACCCAGATTTTCACCCTGGTTTTTTTTAGGGAAAAAGGTGCGAAAAATACGGTACATTTTAGAGTGCCAATTTCATGGCTCTAATAAACTAGCAAACTATTTCAGGTAGTCCTTGACTTACAACAACAACTGACATTTCTATAACTAGTTGTAAAGTGGAAATGAGACCCCTCCTGAAGAAACCGTCTTTGGACCCAGCCATCTTGAGCAACTATCGTCCAGTCTCCAACCTTTCCTTTGTAGGGAAGGTTGTTGAGAAAGTGGTGGCCTCTCAACTCCGACGGTCCTTGGATGAAATCGATTATCTGGATCCCTTTCAGTCCGGTTTCAGGCCTGGCTACAGCACGGAAACTGCTTTGGTCGCGCTGATCGATGATCTCTGGCGAGCCAGGGACGGAGGCCATGCCTCCGTCCTAGTGCTTCTTGACCTCTCAGCGGCCTTCGATACCATCGACCATGGTATCCTTCTGCGACGGTTGCGGGAGGTGGGAGTGGGAGGCACTGTTCTCTGGTGGTTCTCCTCCTACCTCTCGGACAGGTCGCAGTCGGTGTTGGTTGGGGGGCAGAGGTCGACCCCTAGGCCCCTAAATTATGGGGTGCCGCAGGGCTCAGTCCTGTCCCCCCTCCTATTTAACATCTACATGAAGCCACTGGGTGAGATCACACGGCAGTACGGGATTAACTACCATCAATATGCGGACGATACACAATTGTATCTGTCCGCCCCATGCCAACTCAGTGAAGCGGTAGAAGTGATGTGCCAGTGCCTGGAGGCTGTTAGGGTCTGGATGGGAATGAACAGGCTTGCGCTCAATCCCGACAAGACTGAATGGCTATTGATGTTCCCTCCCAAAGATTGGCAAACTATTCCATCTCTCAGGCTGGGGGGTGAAATTATACACCCCTCAGAGAGGGTTCGCAATTTGGGGGTCCTCCTGGACCCACAGCTGCCTTTAAATCATCATTTGTCGGCTGTGACCAGGGGGGGTGTCTTTGCCCAGGTTCGCCTGGTGCACCAATTGCGACCCTACCTGGACCGGGAGGCACTTCAGATAGTCACTCATGCCCACATCACCTCAAGACTGGATTACTGTAACGCGCTCTACATGGGGCTGCCCTTGAAAAGTGTTCGAAGACTTCAGCTAGTCCAGAATGCAGCCGTGCAAGCGATTGTGGGTGCACCCAGGTACACCCACGTTACACCTATCCTCCGCGAGCTGCACTGGCTACCCATTGGTCTCCGGACACGCTTCAAGGTGCTAGTTGTTACTTATAAAGCCCTGCATGGCATCAGACCTGGGTACCTGAGAGACCGCCTCCTGACAAATACCTCCCAAAGACCGATTCGATCTCACAGGCTTGGCCTTCTCCGGGTTCCATCGGCCAGCCAATGTCGGCTGGCAACCCCCCAGGGGAGAGCCTTCTCTGTTGCTGCACCGGCCCTCTGGCATGAGCTCCTCGTGGAGATCCGGACCCTTACTACCCTCCCGGCCTTCCGTAAAGCTACCAAGTCCTGGCTGTTCCGACAGGCTGGGGGCTGTTGAAATATCCAGCCCCGCCTCAACTGTGAATGTTGTGCATTTTTAAATTCTTTGTATTGTCTTATTTATTTCCCTTTCCCTGTTTATTGTGAGCCGCCCGGAGTCCTTCGGGAGTGGGCGGCATACAAAACTAATAAACAACAACAACAACAATAAAGTGTTTATTTAGCATGTGCCTGGATTCTCTTTACCTTGGATCGTATTAAGAACGAAAAAAGTATTGGCTTTGAATTTATTGACACCAATTCCCAGCACAACAAAGCAAATTCTTCTATGTTCTAACACTGCATTTTTAAAGGAAGCCTACTTACTTTAGGACTGCACCTCGGAGTGCCTCTCTCTCTTTGGCTTCACCTGGTTCTTCCCCAGTGCATGGAATGATATCTGCTTCAGTGTATCTAAGAATAAAGTGTTAAGGAGAATACAGCCTGATACTAATTTTAACATTTGTGGACTTCTTTTTGGTGTTTATTTTAAGTCATCTTGGAGATCAACCAAGTTATTTTCATGACATGAGATGAACAATTCCAATTCACATATTTATTAAGTCTCAGATAGATTTAATATCCCACCTGTCCTCTAAAATACATATTTCCTCTTGCAATATTTCTCCACAACAGCAATCCTGTGAAATAAATTGTGCTGAGAGACTATTTGAAGTCCCCCAGTGAGTTGTCAAAGCTATGGATGGACTTGATTTTGTGGAGTCTCTCTGTTCTTTATCTAACTACCAATTATACCACTCTTGAGCCAATGTATTTATGAGGTATCAAAAGTAATATATTTGGGAATAGTATCTCTCCCCCCCACTCCAAAAAAAGGAACAGCATGTGAATGCCACTGGTGCTATTAGGAAATTGCCAGAAAATAAGGTTTATCAATATGTAAAAAAATTGTTTCTGAACTCTTCTCTAATAGAGTTAAAATCATAGAACTTCTAGAAACAGAGGTACAGCAAAGCCACTTGCTAGGAGTTTAACATCTCTAGAAAATGATACTGTGGTTTTCCATATTCCAATGTGTCATCACCATCCACATCAAGGTCAGCATCACTGTCCGGATTCTCTTTGCCACTGCACATGACAAACCCAGATCCTAGAGACAAAAAGAAAATCCGTAGAGAACATCATTTAAGGATATAACTAATGGAGAAATACAAATTATTTAGAAGTTTTTTAAAAGCAAAGGTTATTTTATCTTTTTACATAAAAAGGAATTTAGAGAGAATTTCATTGTTCTCTTGATATTTAGATTTATTTTTTTGGGGGGAGGGACCAGATATCTGTGAGGAATGACATTTCTCAGAAATAAACTGAACTGGGAACTGCAGTGCATAACAGCAGAAAAAGTATATTCAAGCCAAAAGCAAGCAGTCTATGATTTATGAGAACTATTGTGGCAAGCGAAGGAAAAAGCAAATGTAGAGAACTTCCAGTTAAAATGTACGGAATGAAAAACATTGTTCTATGCAGAAGAAATCCCAGTATTCCAATGTTGATATGAAAAAAGAGTTTCAATACATATTTGATGGACACACATACTGAACTTCTATGTAAAACGGAATGTTAACTTTTCTTCATAAATTGTATTTATTTGTATTCTGCCTTAATCTGAACTGCTGATCACTTGCCCCACCTCACCACCAGATTAAATGAATATTTTAATAAATCCAGAGTAAAGGGAATACATATGCAGGATACAATATACATAGATAAAATATGTTTAATGTTGAAGTATATGGTAAATGACAATATAATATGGGGAATCCATTTAGGAACTAATTAAAAAACATCTATCCAGCAAACTTTATTCAGCCTTCTAGATATGGTGATAAAACACACACACCCATGAGCTGCATTCACTACCATGCCTATGACATCCCTTCATCCCCTATGGATGTGAATTGTTTTGATGCTCTGTATTAAAACATTTACAATAAGTTATTGACTTTGGATGGCAATACGGAGAAGAATCTGTCAGGAACCACTGGACCAGTGAACCAGATTGTTTACACATATTGACCATATCTCAAAAAAATTGTATAGCTGACGTGCCCATTTTATACAACTTAGGTACCATTTTCTATTTACCAGTTTGGAAGCCAAATTTTATTTGTTCTGTACAGCTACAAGTTTACAAAGGTAACTTCAAAAAGTAAAATGTTTCTTTTCAGTTTCCTGAAACAGGCATGCTATACTTATTAAATAATGTACAATATTGCACATAGTAGCCTTAATTTAATGACTAGTCACTATCGAACAGAATTTATATATTTTGAATCGTTTGTCTGGCAAATCTTTCTGTCTCCTGTTCATAAAAATAGTTCAGAGGTCTGTAATAAGATAGTCACTAGGACTTACTAAACACCACTGCTTGTCATTTACAACTCACAGCTGAAGCCATTGAAATGCATTATTAATAAGCTGCAACCACGTTGGACGATGAAACTGCACTTTCTCAAACATTGGGTGGCAGACTTATATATGCCTACAGACAAGCACCCAACCTGAAGCAGATTCAATCTCACAAGCAACAGGAAGCTCTCCAAGTGACAAGAAAATATGCATGGTTTATGGCAAGAACTGCTGCATGGATGTCAGTACTTTATGTCACCACTGACTCCCTAGCAACTCTTGATGTAACTAACAAAATGGACAGATTCACAAACTCTCGTAAGTCTTCCTAAAAATTTCTAGGAAGCAAACTGGAAAATTTTGCTTTTTGAATTCCATTTACTTTTTGCTGTTTCAAAATTGACTGAAGTCACCATATAAATCAAAAACAGAAGGGTTTAGGTTCCTCTCTAAAGTCAATGGTAAACTAGCTACTATTGCCAAGAAAATTGCACGGTATGCCCTTGAGGCATATCATGCAATTTTTATTGCATTAGGAGTTAAATTTAACAAAGGGGATGTTATCTTCACCTTTAGCCATGAGAAATTTTAGGTTCAGCATCACAACCAACATTATTTTCCTACAGACCAAGTTTAAATTTAAGCTGAAGTGAGCCACTTTGGCACAGTGATGCTGGCCTAGAAACCAGCTGTAGGATTCCCTTAGATGTGACAGCTGGCTGGGCAACTTTTGGTCAATTACTGTCTCAGCCCAACTCAATTGACAGGGTTATTATTGTGAGGAAAATAGAAGGCAGGAGTATTAGTTCCATTCACCACCCTGAGTTACATATAAAACACAGAATTAAAAAATATTTTTAAAATGTTAAGGTATGGGAAACAGACATTATTTTTTATAAGGAAAAACAATAATATGTACTCAGATTCACATTTCAAACCTGAGATTCAAAAATTTTCCAAAGACAAAATCTTCATCCAAGTCAAGTATCTGAGGGTATTAGGATCTTGATCCAAATTCCATTTCATTTTTCTAGCCTCACTGCCAAACTTCTAATATGATTGAACAAAGTAGGTATACAGTGTTGTTTCTCCATAGCAATGGATATTTAGTCACCTAATTTTTTAAATGATGCTTTTATTTGTGATGCACCACCTACTCTCCCCTTTGGGGGAGATGGGTGGCTAAATCTGATAAATAAATATATCCAAACAATTGCCAATAGAGCTTATCAATGAACTTAGCCTTGACTTTTTTCAAATCACATTTTCTAATTTTGAATAATCAGAATAACATTCTTTATACTATGACATCTTAGATAATCACTCCGAATAGAGAGCACACAGCATAAATGCAAGGCAACCCCCCCTCAAAAAAATCCCTAATATGGCCAAACATATTAAGCAATCTCAAAGTTAAAACAGAAAATAAGATAATAATTATTAAAGTTTTTTTTGTAAATTGTCCTTTTTATTAGTTTAATTAATATAAAATACAAAAATACAAAAACAAATAGAAAAAAATAGGGGAGGGAAAAACGGAAGGGAAGAGTGTAGAAAAGGGGGGGGGGGAACCGTTGAGTTCAGACTACCTTTGATGCAGTAGAATAAGATAGTAACATCAAACCACAGCTTTTTACTTTTACTTAATATAAAGTGGCCATTTCTATTATCAACAAATCTGTCTAATCAGTAAAACCCAAAATCAGTTTCATTTTTTTCCACCTCAAGCACAAATCCAAAAGATTATTATTAAAGTTTTAATTTCAAATGACTACTTAGTGTGCCTAAGAGTTATGATAGGAATAATAATCTTAACATAATCTTAACTTTTGTTACATTGTTTAGTTTAATGATTTGGTTGCCACAATTCTTGGAACTGTAGGGGCACAAAAACATAATATAAATATAGCTGTCAATATTCTATTCTAAATAATAACCCCTATGTCATTTACACAAGAAAAACATGTTTACTACTTTATGTTTCCAGTTTAGAAGATTTTACCTGTACACAACCTCATCCTTGCTAACAAAACCAATCCAATGAGCTAAAGAACCTTATTCTCTGCATTATTTAATCCAAAGTGCCTCTTTCAAGGTCCAAGCAAACGAGTATGAATACTCAGGGCATATTCTGGGGCTATTAAACCAAGAAAAACAAAGTGACCACTGTTTCTAATCCCCATTGTTCTTGTAGTCAGTTGCTCGACAAGCAATTCCAGCACCAGTATTGAGTGGCACTTCTATAAACCCTGTGACAGTTTGGGAGACAAACTCTCCCTCATCAGTCAGAATGTACAAATCAGGATCACTTACTCTGAGAGCACAGCTGCCCTCCAGCACTGTGCTCACAGCTCTGCTCAGTCTGATTTTGAAGACCCTGGCACCAAAAAATGAGTTAATACCAAACATTGTAGGAGTTCAAAACAATAAATATTCCTGCTGATATATTTATTTATTAAATTTCTATGCGGCCCATTCCCCTACAAAGTGACTTTATTGCACACAACTTATGGGGAAATTTTAAACTGCACATTAGAAATTCTTCTCTAAATGCCCAAAAATGTTTCTTTTCTCAAGTATAAATATTTCTTTTTTCTGCTACCTCCTTGCTCATCTATCATGCATGAGTGGGCAAGCTATAAAGTATGACTTCAAGTGTTATTAAAGATTGAAAATAGTGAACAGGAGACACTGACCAACTCTCTGCTCTAAAGGCTACTCAAGAATTGCAGTGTGTCCATGAGTTTATAAGCTAACCAGAGGGGAATCAATAGTTTATGGTATCTGTTACTATGAGTGTATAAAATTATATTAATCATGAACAAAGGTAACTAGAGCCATCAGTCTCTTACAGCAATCTTCCCCCCCCCCCCGCAAAGGGAAGTCTTTTTTAAATACTGTTACTGTTTACAATTTAAGATGTTAGTTTTTTCATTTACTTTAGCTAGCATGAACCTAATTACAAGATGTGGCAAAGAGCCTCATATAATGTCCCAGGAAGTAAGTCTCCATATTTGTGCATCTTCCTCCTTAAATGAGTTACATATTTACTGCTAGTAAAAGCTTCATTGAATAAGTGGACTATCCACCCAATGGTCTTACAAAATCCTGTACTTTTTATTGGAAGAGTACCTGCATCTATACTACATTCATACGCAGATGGTAGCATGAAATAAAAGAAATAATGCACCTTGCATAGTTAGGCTTACAGAACAAATGGCATATGGATAATACTTCATTGTGGAGAGCAAACAACAAAAATAATGCCAATGAAAAAAGCAAGTTCTTTTGCAATCAGTCACAAGAGAAAAGACAGAAAGGTGAAGATACCAATTGCATTCTTAGTTGGGTTGATTATTTGTGCCAGCAACTCATAATCTAACTTTAAAGCTGAATAAAATTAAAGCACCTAATTATTTTCTTAGCTAAAACATTTATAAACAAAATGACAAATCTCCTACTTGTCCAATTGACAACAGCAAAAAACAACTGCTGGTTAATATGTCCTGTACGTAGCATATATTAGCTTCAGACAGCCACCATCTGGACTGTTAGGGTCAACTATTCATTCTCCAGCTATTCCAGAGCTGCTCAACCTGATTTTTTAATATTGAATTTGGTCCTAACATTTACCTATGTATGTTTAAGTAGTTATCATTTGTGGATACTGTTGCTAATTGCCACTTACAGGTAACTTTTTAAACCGTTATAAATTGCAAAAATCTGTAAGTAAAGAATACATAAGTTCATGGCTGCCACAAGAATTGTCCAATGCTGATTGAAGAGTTAAGTTTATAATATATATTTCCAACTGTCACTCTCCCAGGCAGCATAAGGGACATTAAGCAGTTCCTTCCTTATCAATAATTCCACCTGGTTTTACTTTTTAACTGGCTAGCTTGAAAGATTTTAACAATCAAAAATAAAATGAGGCTTTACCATTTAGGTAAACAATTTATACAATTTGGAGGAAGAGTGTTTTGCTCAAGCTTTTTCCCCTTTAAACACCAGATTTTGTTAACTGTTTTGCTAGAAGTATGTAACAGCCACATGAGGAACACCTATTTTCTCAATATCTTTATTATATTTGATTTACCATTACAATAGAAAAAGAGAATCATCCAAGAAAAAAAACCCCAAGACCATAAAGTAAAACAACATATTAAAGTTTGCCCAGTTGTATATTGATAAGATATATGGCCATTTGATATTTGAGTATATTCAAAATAAATAACAAATATAAATATATCAGTAAAAAACATAACATTTATCAGTATGATTCTGAAACGTAGAAATGACGAGGACATGAGCAAGAGTTTCTACCTGTGTGGATAAGAGCGAAGTCTCTGTAACTAAGGAATTCCATAAAATCTTCCCGTCAAGAGTATTGAAGTGAGGTCACGAAAATGGGCTCTGGAAAAGGCCCATCTACATTTGCTTAGAGTTAGATTGTTATAGATACCCCACAGTAGTGGGCTTGGGGATATCTAACATTTGCTTACAGAATTCAGAAGCATTGGTTATATCATTATGACAATCAATGTCCCCTAATTCTTTTATTTACTACTGATTTGGCCTCTCCATGTTCTTTGGACTAAATATTCAGAAGAGAAACCAAGTCTGCAAAGGCCAAACAAGATTCTGAGTCCTGAAATTAAAAACTTGGCCCAAGTCTGGACCTCAATAGTTGGCATGCTTGCTTCATGCCTGAAGACTGCATTAAGGATGCATTTTGGAATAGTCCTAAGGAAATTCAATTGAATGGCTTCATTAGGTTTGCATATGGTATTTTCTTCATCCAAATTGTCAATCTTCTAGTTCCTGTGAGAAACATACTCTCCCCTCTTAGTCTAGGAAAATTAAAAATGAACAAAATTGCTTTAGTGCTGCTGGGACTCACACCTATTTCCTAGGCACAATATCTGGCAATGATTTCTGTGATATTTCAGCAGCTGAAGAAACAAGCTAAAACAAGAACATGGGGTGATATGGATGCAGTTTAGGAAAAAAAGCAAAGGGAAAATAATTTGCAATCATTGAAATAAATGATGTATATAAATGATCAGGTAAGCAAGAGTTACATTAGTTACACCGATGGCACTATTGAAAATAAACCTAACCAGAGACAGGCAGGAAAGTCCATTTTTTCCTAACTGAAAGCAACCACTAGACTAGATCTAAACATTTAAAAGAAAAAGTAGATAGGTGCTCAATACTGGACAGTTTCCCTAAGCCAAATCCCAGAGCTTTGGTAACAGGAAGGCATAAGGTTCTTTTGTGCTTCCATCCCATTTTGGGTCCATCTGAAAAGAGAATCCTACATCCAAACCGCAATGGCAATTCTTCCATTCCCAACCTAGCATTTACCCACAAGACACTCAAACATTTCTGTGCTTGTTCTGCAGCAGACTATTATCCTAAAGGAAATTTGCAAGCAAAAGCCCCTGGTGAAATTTCCATGAAAGTGTCTCATTCTTCCCATGAGGAAAAAAATGGAGGGGGGAGGAGGAGGAAAGATGGAATTAGAGTAATCTTGAATTACTAAAGAGGGTCACATCACTGGATCAATAAGCAACACTGACAGAGATCAGGTTGCATTGCAATTCTGCCAATAATAGAGAGGATAGAAAAGCTGAGAGAAGGATTTTTCTAAAGCAGCAGAGCATGAAACAGAAAGCTTGGTAAGCAATCCAAAGCAGTGTCTTGCTTTACAGACCCCAATGGCAGCACTGGGCTTTGCTTGTGAAACAATTCACTCAAACTTGCTTGAAAGACTATGGCTCTTCATTTGATAAAACAAGCTTTTATACTCACTGTAAACTAAATGTCATCAAAGTCCTGAAGATGAAAGAAAACTAGTAATTAATCAACTAATTAAGCAACTGACTGTAAAGACTGGGGCCACCCATTAGCCTGGAGTAATATTTCCTGCTTTTCAATCAGCAGCATATATCACTGATTTTGTTACCTGTTATGCTAGAATAAAAAAAGGAATTCACTTCCCAGGGAAGAAGTGGCAGTGAGTTGAGATAAACTCTGCGGTACAAGTAAAGGAAACAAGTGACTAAATACATGAAGCCAGAAAATAGGGGCAGCTCACTGTCTTACCAGTTTCAAACTGAAATTAGTTACAGATGCAGTCACGGTGTCTTGTGTAAACGCTATCGATTGGAAAGCTGACAGTCTTAGGAGCTTCAATGCTAAGACAATCAATTTGGCAACAGTGTCACCTGCCACTTTGCTGAATAGTTGACAATGCAATTATCCAGTGTGGAGGCAAGGAGTTGGCGTGTGTCAAATGCAATTAATCACCTTCTGGGCACTATTCAATAATGCATTTTACCGCCTGGTGCAAGAGACGACATGCGAAGACAAGTAGCAGTTTCAAGTCATTGAGGAACCACATTTCTTTCTTTTTGGGGAAACAGAATACCAAAAAAAAAAAAAAAATACTGTCCGATCATAACAACTGCATTTTAAAATGTTATTAAAATAGTCTCAATCAATATTTTTGCAGATGTGTTTGAAAGGCAACTTCAAAACCCAGGAGAGAGTTCAGGGCAGATGGCTAGAGGGAAAAATAACTGAATTAGAATCTGCAGCCTTCATACTGAAAATAGGAGTGTGTGCAGACACAATTATAGCAAGAATGCTGCAAATGCGAAATGTAGCTAAACATACAGTTTAGCGACAAACAAAATATGCATTCAAAATGGATTATCTCAATTTCCAGCATGAAATTACTTTTTAGTTAGGGTTAGGGTTTTAAGCCATTCCTCTATGTCTTTTTTCCTGCTAGAATAAGAGTTGGAAGAGATCACAGAGATCATCTAGCTCAACCTCCTGCTCATTACAATTTGATTGAATTTGATAACAGATGACTTATAATTATGAAAGTGTATGAATCCAAAGTTGGCAACAATATCCCAATCTCAGCTTTTAGTGCTAAATATTTTGAAGTGGAAAGGGAATATTCTGGTCAACCCTAAACAAATCATTGAATTTTCATCTACTTTACCTCACAAAAATTTCATAACAATAAAATGCCACACTTAATTTTAATGAAAAGGTATTTTTAATGGATCTATAGAATCTGCAAATATTAAGTTCAAAACCTAGCCTACTTGAAGACTATGCTGTTTATATAAAGGCTGACTATAATACATTTTCTTCATTTCATGAAGGCACTTTTCTCACTTTTTCTACTTGTTAAGAAGGACACAGAAGAGTAATAAGCACAGTGAACCCCAAAAATATTTGCCAAGAAAGGCAATGTAAGGCCTCATTATATATTATTGAAGAGATGCACCATTATACTCAATGGAAAATAACTGTTTTCTTTCTAAAGGCAAAATGTTTTCAAAGAAAAAAACCAAGAAAGTTCAGTTGCCTTTTGAAAAGCACCTTTGAGACAACCATGACCTGGATGGTTGAGAATCTCCAGAGACATTTGTTCTCTTCCTACCTGACAGAATAACAGGTTTGCATTACAATTTAATATGAACATTTGACAGCATGCCCAGGCTCTTTCCTTGTGAGATCTTATCATGTAATGCATGAATCAGTAGCCATTTCAGTTCTATGAAAGAAAGTAAATTGTCATTGGATTTTGCCTTGGGCAACACTGATATTTGGAGGATGATACCAATAAAAGCCAGCATCCTGCAAGTAGTGGTGATCTCATAGAATTTTGGTCATTTTCAAGATTACTTTTCAGGGATTCAGGGACAGTGAACATCATATCATCAATGAACATGTATTCTATAGACCAGGGGTAGTCAACCTTTTTATACCTACCGCCCACTTTTGTATCTCTGTTAGTATTAAAATTTTCTAACCGCTCACAGGATCCACAGTAATGGTGATTTATAAAGTAGGGAAGTAACTTTACTTTATAAAATTTATAAAACAGAGTTACAGCAAACCCCTACCACCCACCATGAAAGCTGGAATGCCCACTTGTGGGCGGTAGGGACCAGGTTGACTACCACTGCTATAGACCTTTGAATATAATATTTACATTTGTACCCATAAATAAATATATATATATATATATATATATATATATATATATATATATATATATATATATATATATATATATATATATAACTTATTTTATGATTCTTAGGGTTAGGCTTCAATAGTTACAGAAGAGCAGAAGTGTAAGGAAATCCTACTGGTCTTAAATTGTTCCTCAGCCAAAGTAAATTTTAGTCATATTTGTATCTCCATCTTCTGAATTATTTATTCTGCTTTCTGTGCAATTAAGGAATTATCATCTTGATTTCTTCCAAAATGTGTTTTATTTATTCAAAAGTCACTTGTGCAAGATTTTGGGAAATTAACATATTTTATTCATTAATGCTTATAAAAATTCCCATCTTTAAATTCTGTTTCAAGTATATTATTAATTGTACAAAATGTACATAGCTAAGTATTTCAATTCAATTTATTGCCTATGTAGACATATAGTTTTTTGGTGCATTATTTTTTTCTTATTTTTCTGAAAAATATACAAAAAATTAAAATACAATCCACACAAGTCACTTCAATGCACCACAAAATAGATAGGTAAAAATGATGTAGAACATAGTTGCAAGGTATCTGAATCCTAAATAGCTCTTAATACTGTAAGTAAACAAGATTAGTCATCCTGAGATATGTAACTAATTCAACATATATTATATGCTAAGATAAATATTTAGGTTTATATATAATTTTAACAAGATAAATACACAAACAATCACACATTAGAATGATTTCTGAGAGGATAAAATTGAACTTGACAGGTTTTTATATTTATTCTCTCAGATACATGATAAGGAAAATGAAAAAAACCAAGTACTGCATAAGCATATTTGTACATCACAAGGATTACAAGAATCTATAAAGGCTGAAAATTACAAGATTTGTTTTAAGTGGCTTTTTGTTAGTTGTATGCTAGATTTTCAGCTGTAAGCTTTAAAAATGCAAATAATTAAAAACCAATTGTAGACAAAAATAAGCACTGAACTTGAGGAATAGTCCCTCAGGTAAGAAATCTTTTAACTTGAAAGAAAAGTAATTAAGGAATTATGAAGCTATCTTAAGTTACTCTGCTGACATTCTTTCAACCTCATTTTCTATTGTCAAATTGAAAGTAGATCAATTGAGAATTATGAATATCAAGAATTAATTACAGATGTATTGAAAGGATATGTAAATATTAGAGATTCCTTTTATTTCCTTAGTGGTCACCTAAAATGCCCTTATAACTTGCAGGAATATCACTGGCCAGCACTCTTTGATATGATCTTAAATAGCCATACAACTTTTAAAAATCCAACTACAGGTAGTTATCAAATTATAATTGTGAGCCCTTATTATGAATTGTTAAGTCATGACAAACTTTAAGCGAGTCACTGCACACAATTTTTTGACCTTTTTTGCAGCAGTTGTTAAGCGAATGTCATGGTTGTTAAGTGAATCCATTGTTCAATATGGGGCATTTTTACCAGAAGTAAACATGATTTCCTGCAAAAAACATTGTAAATAGCATTCCTGTGACCATGAGATTGTGCAAATGACTGTAAATGCCATAACTTTGAATCTGAGTGAAAAATAATATTTTTGGGGGGAGGGGACTTGTTGTAACTTTGAATAGTCACTAGGCAACCAGTCATAAGTTAAGGATAACAGGTGACAAATTAATAGAACCAGAAATTAATAAAAGCAGATAGAGGCCACATAGCTTTATATAGAATATGGTTTGCAAAGCCATTTTCCTTTCTTCTGAAGTTCCAGAGATGCAAAAACGATTCCCCCACAAATTTGGCATAAATTATAATAAAGAATGTATTACTTCTTTATGCCTTTATCTTAGGAGAATGAGAAAGGACAGGCAAAAATCTATTCTCATATCGGCAGGAAAAAAAACCAGATACTTAAACTGAACTTGTCATGATGGTTTGTTTCCTGCATTACAGAGAGAGCTCCACCATTTCTATTTACAATATTTACAAAGCTTCTAGTTCCTATACACATTCACAAGCAAAAATTGCTATAGTTGATGCCACGTAAGCACTTTATTTTGCAGCAAGCATAGTGTGACATCAGCGCCCATACCAAAACATTTCAATTAGCTGCGAACCACCAGTTGGATGACAGCCATCTGCTGGAAATGCCTGGCATTTATATTTTAATCAGTCTGATTCTCCAACAGTCATAACAAGTGCAGATGAAACCATGAAAAACTCTTGCTGCAGAAAATTAGGGTTCTGTGCTGATCTTTCACTTGGCAAATTAAGAAAAATCCTGCTGATCAGATTTATCAGTCCACTGAGTTCAGCATCTAGGAACCAAGAAAAACTAGAGAGAAGGCATAATGGCTATCTTTTTTACTATCTATTGTATGTGGAATTCAGAGACATACTAGTTAATAGACTTCCTATAGGCTAGTACTCTTTCCTGCAAAGAAATATGGTATACCAAGAAAGATAAGGCTTCTTTGTTAACAGGGTTATCAGCACCTTCAAGCTAACATACAAGGTTATTCTAGGTTGCTCATTAAAGAAAAGATCTTGCAGTATTCATCTTAGCTTCCTGATAATCAGTCTTTTAAAACCTTAAACATTGCTTTAATGAATATTTCAAAGCAATGAAATTTCCAAGATTGTCAAGTGAACAGAGAGTTGACCAGTTGTTGTCATACTTAAAGATTTAGTACGGGAATGGCAAAGAAAGACAACTTAACTACATTTTCCAACCCTTTCATATCTGGAGGGGGGGGCAGCAATCTCAGCTCTATCAGACAGCAGAGCTCAGAGCTTAAATGGGATGTTGCTGGCTTGCTTTTCCTGTCTGTCTGTCTCCCTCTTTCTCTGAAGTTGCCTGGACAGCTTCCTTAAGCTGGCGTTATCACTCCCTCTAACTACTCTTGGCAGGCAATCTAATTCCCCCTGAAAAGGTCACCGCCATTTTAACTGCCTTTCAATCACATTAGGAGTGTGGCTGCTCGTGCCCACGGAGCTATGCCTGCAGCTCTCCTGGCTAAGGTGCAATCGATAAACTGACATACCATCCCCCCCCCCCATCCCAGCAGAAGATGGCTCTTCCCTTGTGCCATTCAGAAGTGCCGCTCCCTCCCCATTTACTTACTTTGGCTAAAGGAATGACACAAGATGCTGTTTGACCAAAACTCTCATAAAAGTGATACTGACATATCCAGAAAGATAACCTTGTAGGCCTTGAATGAAATAGCTCAATTGTGACAACGAGGGAGGGTTTTGGGGGGATTAGACACACAGAAGCAGCCACATTCTGGGAACCAACCTGGCCCTTTCAAGACAGGTTGCTTGCCAAAAAAAACCCCACCATCCACAAAACTGCTTCCAGCTCCCTTCCTTGCAATCATTACTGTTATCTCTCCTGCCTTCACCCTTTTTTCCTCATAGTTACCACCATCATGTTTCCTCCATCGATCCTCATGTAAGACACTGTTTTAAGTCCGCTCGCCTTTTGACTGCACTAAGCCATTTAAGGGATGACAGCAACCTCTATCAGCACAAAGCCAATATGATTCTTTTCAGATAAAGCACTTTTGTCACCCGTTCTCCCTCCCACTCACTCTTTCAAATAGCCCACATGTTAAAAAATGCTAAGCTTTCAAAGAAAAAAAAACATTTTTGAGCCTCACTCTGTAATTCTTTAAAAGGATAACCTCATAGTGGAAACACTTAACGAAAATGAGCAGCTGTTCTTAAAGACTATGAGGAATTGCTATAAATACTAGGACTATAAATTAAGACAATTAAAACTCAGTGCCTCTAGTTCTGGAGCAAACCCCATGTGGAACTTTAGACAGAGATAATAGAAGATAACCTTCCACAAGATCTAGCACATATAGAAGTCCAAGAGGTACATTTGTTCCACTCACTGGGATCTCTACACAGAACTTTTGGAGCATGAAAAATTTGCATCCTTCATCAAAGGATCTGCTGCTATAGGAAGGAGACCAAAGACTCCAAACTGGAAGATGAGTGAATTTTACTTGCAAGGAGAACAAGAGCTGCTCTCTACACAACCACAGGTTTTTTCCTAAATAAGTCTTTGTGTTTGTATACATATGTTAAAACAATGATTACCTTTTTTTTAATCAGAAAAATGTACCTCACTATCAGAATTTTAGGAAATATTGAGCTAAACAAAAATGGGGGAGAAAACCAAATAGATGGCACTAATCTGCCAAGATTGTGAAAATAGTAAGATGGTATGATAAAGGAAATTCATAAACTGCGTGAACTGATATTTACTAACAAGTCTACTTCTGTGAAATACAAGTTTCAGCCTTACAGACCATTTAACTATATACCATATGATTTATACAGATCATAGTTGATAGGTTCACACGTTTTGCTGAGCCATGGTTTGTTTTAATAATAAGGTACACATTTGGATTTCTCATCATTCTAAGTAAACTCTAGTCATCAGCAAATCACAATTTAAATAAATTATAGCTTAACACAAAGTGTAAACTATACTACTAAAAATGTCAGGCCCCCAAATCAAGGAAGACACATAATTCTTCCAAGCTGTGTTCTTTATAGATCCACATATATAGACAGAATCTTGACAAACTGAAGCACTCTACTATCTGCATCTACTGGTATCATATACTTTGAAAACTATTAGGGAGGGGCTGACTTCGCCCTCTTCGACTAACACAAAGTATTTGGACTGAGATGCCCTTATTCTTCTGGAATGCACCTGAGCCCCCCTGGGAATCCAGCCTACTATAAACCATCACAAAGAAATATTTCAGGGGTGAGGAATCAGGTTTAAATCAGTTAAGATATTAATGCTCTTCTTAACAGTGGGATATAAATGTAGGTTTTCACTCTTAAAAAGTATCTAAGACAAAATACCCAATTCAAGAGTTTTGCAAGTATATGTTTTAGCAACAACTTATGTTTTAAGAAGAAACTCAGGAAGCAAATGTTATCTTGAATATATTTATCCTTTTTCCGCTTAACCTTAAAAGAAAAGGGATTATCAAAATGTTATCTAGCAAATGGTTGAGCCACTAGAGTACTCAAAATTATTTGAAAAAGATAAAAATAGCATGGAAAATTGCTCTAATTAAAACTTCTAAATTATACCAATGCAACTTAAATTATCTTCTTGAATGTTCTATACCAGGGGTGTCAAACTCAAGGCCCATGTGCCAGATGCGACCCACGGGGCCATCCTGGAAAATGGTAAGGGTCAGGCCTGTGTTGCTTTGGCCCAGTCTACCTGTGTCGGTTCGGCCTGCTCTACCCAATGCAAAGAGAAAACATCAGGCCAGCGTGGCTTTGGCCCAGTCTACCCAATGCGAAGAGGAAACATGCCAGCTGTTTGGGGAGTGGTGCCAAGCTGGCCACACTCATTCAGCTGTGCCCCCCCCCCCCCCATGGTCAACCAAAGCCCTGATGCAGCTTTCAATGAAATTGAGTTTGACACCCCTCTACACTATTTGCACGGAACTCTTATTTACAAAAAATAAAATTCTTGCATTAGTATGATAGGAAGCCTGAAGCTGATACAGGAAATCCATGAGATATGACAGATTTGTTGGGAAGATTTACCAATGCTAGTTTATTGTGCTGCAAAAAATAAGGCTAGGATATCTGACAAGAATAAATCATTTGATTACTGCATAAGAACACATGAACACTCCAAAAGAAATGGTTGAACTCTGACCCATCCGCTTTAGCCATGATTTATTCACATAGAAAAGTATAAAGGAAACCTGAAAAAGAGAACACTATCATAGATATCCATAGGCAGAGGCTGGGAAGGATGGGGAAGGTAAGTGAACCATGCACCATTGTTCTGGCCCCCACTTAGCCTGTTCCAAAACTAAAGTCACACAAAGCTTGCCAAAAGAAAGCCTTTATCAGTCTCGGCTCAGACTGGCTGCGAGCCCAAAATAAACATAGATAAAGTCTCTTTCAAACAAGGGTTACGCAGCAGAATACAGAAACAAAACTCTTACAGCACCAAGTTTTCAAGAAGCAAAATCACTTCTCCAAGTGTCTCACAAACTCACACAGGATCGGAACTGAATTCTCCATAAACGAACAACGTTGACTTCTGCAACCAGGGCATGGCACCATCAGTCCTTTTATCCGTAGGAGAAGACTCTAACGAGCAATAGCTGTGTGTAATCACCTCCTATGAGTCCTCAATTGTGCCTTACGGTCGGTCAGCTCTTCTCCTACGTGCATCCCGAAATGACTCACAGGAGAGTTCTTGCTCAGCCTCTCGTCTCCTCCCCACTGATCCAAGGCTCAGTCAGTACCTGGGGACCAACTAGTCTCTCTGAGCCCTGCTCGGAATCAGACCCCTGTCCAGAGCCCTCCTCCTCTTCCAAGCATGACTCATAAGGCCCCTCGCTGTCAGAGTCTGATAACAGCTCCAAAGGCCCTAGCCAAGTCACAACATACCATGCTGTTCCTTTCATACAATACTGCAATACATATCCAAAAGTTTATATTATGAGGTCACTACTCATGTTTCATCATTTTGGCATCACTCTGGCTAGGAACAATTGCCTAGAAGTATCCTTTATAACACTAACTAAATGATTTAATTTTGAAACCTACTTGCACTAGTGTGATTTTCTTTGCATATTTTAAATTAAAATGCAAATTATTACATATGGCAGGTTGCAAACTTTAACTGTGATAGAGAAATATATCAATTTCCCTGCTTGAAAGGATGCAACATTTTCCACACAATCACAAGGTTCTCAATCAGTTTAGTGAATCCTGACATAGACCAAAAGGCTGAGTAGAAGAAAAGAGTCAGGTGCACAGTTAAAATTACATTCACCAATAAAACTCACAAAGGTGACATTTTACCATAACTCATTCACTCCTTTGTAGCCATTTTTCCTGTCACAGGGGAAGGAAGAGAAAGAGGAAAAATAAGATTTGTTTTTCTGGAAACCCTCAGGGCTGGAGTGCTGAAGGTGTATGGCAGGTTGGTGAATTGTCATTTATCAGACTTAAAAAAGATAGAGTGATAAATGCATAACTGGACCTTTAATATTTTATGCAGGTGCTAAAGTGACTTAGCTGTCAACTTCCATAAATCAACAGCAGCTGATAAAGTTGCTTTCGTCATTGTAGATTGGGGCTATTTACTATGTTATTTTTCGTAATATTTTAAAATGCAGAGTGTCACTGAAACTGACTGGCCTTGGCAATATCTCTCCAACTTTGACCGATGCTATCTCAATATTAATGCAATATTTGTAATTCCAACCATTTAATTTTGTTTCCATAGATGCAAAAAAAAAAAAAAAAAGAATTTTTATACTAACAAAAATGCAGGTTTCAATGTACACTGAAAACAGATGCATTTTACAGTTTGTAAGACTATATTTATCAATAGTACAACATTTAATAATATCAAAAAACTCCCCAAAAGTAGTTTAGTTTTAAGAACTAAGAAGAGAAATTTACCTCTGAAGCCCCCTTCCAGGAGGGTGGTAGCACGTATTCTCTTCTGCCCGCACCATTCATATTCCTCAAAGCGATTACCATTCTCATTCTCAATGTCAACAGGGTCATCCTCCAACATGCATGACCCCTCCCTCTGAGTAAATAAAACATTAAGCATCTTTTTAGAATCTTGGAAAATAGATACTATTCATCCTAGTAGGGATGCTGAGGTAAATTATGGAGAATTTTGCAAGGTTAAACTGCATACGAACAATGGCAAAACATTACAGAGAGTGTTGTTTTAAAATTATGAGAGTTCCAAGAAAATAATATAATTTAAAGAACTATGGAAATTCAAGGCTAGATTATTTAAATAATGCCTAATATTATCTTGAGCCAATGAATTGTCAAAATGGAACTTGAATTGAGAATTTTCTGACTAATATTCTATCTGATGAAGGAAGCTATAATGGTCTGTTTTACAAGGAAGAAAAATAAAAATGTCCATCGCACTACAGAAAGAATTTGTCTAAAATTTATAAATAACTGAAATACAATGACTAATACAGATTGTAATCTTTTGTTTAAATTAATAAATCAGAGCTATCATCAAACCCTGCATTACGCCCCCCCTCCAAACCACCACCACTCCTAATCTTATTTTAGTATTGTCTATCGTATGAAAAAAATTCCAATAAAATGAGAAAGCTTGGAAAAGAAAAAAATTGAAGCTTTAACTACGTAGATTAGAATTGATCATTCTGGATAAAGCTTTAGCATTATTTTTGTTAGTTCTCATATACTACTATCTGCAAGAATTGCTAACACAATTATTTATGTCTGTGACTACTTCAACGCTTTATATACTAAATTGCAAGGACAACAGTCAGGTGACTGATTTTGAAGACATGATTTAATTCATTAATCAAAAATAGCCACATCAATAATATCATCAACTATAAAAACACCAGGCCATGGTCTGCTATTTTAAAGAATGTGATATCTGTCATGTTGCGAATGACAGGCTATACTCCACCAGGAAATTACTGAGCACCCTTACAAATGCTATAAATAGTGTAGGAAAATTAGATCCAAGGTCCAATAAACTTATTAAAACTAGAGCAATGCTTGACTAGATGTGTATAGTCACTTTTTCTTAAATGGAGAGTAGCATCTAGGTTCTACATATATAACTTTGAGGGTGAAAAGAAACTGGCTTCACTTCTCCGCTCCAATACATGTTTACGTCTCAGTTTTATTGCATTAATGTTAATAAATTGCATATTATAATCAAGCTCCAGAGAAGTAGGAAAAGCCTCCTGTAACTTAGGAGAACTTCTGAAGATACCAAAGTTAGAGGCCACAATTTTCCTCCTATGCTTTTGTAGGGCAATAGTAAGGTGCCCAACGGCATAGGGGCATCATTAAGTCATATCCTAATTTTAGAGGGTCCTTTTTCATGTTTAAGGTATTTTAAGGGCAATAATTTCCATGAGTGAATCCTACCCCCCTCCCCTTCCAAAAAGGGCTGTTACAAAAATCTAGCCATTTTCTCATTGCATTTCAGTGGCTCAATCTCTGTATCGGTGGGGAGGGTGCTAATTGTCACTGCTACTGTAATAGCAACGGAGACTACAATCCATTCTCATTTGAAAGGCTAGGAGTATTGGCTGTAACGTAACAAGACTGCCAAAATGATAAGCAAGTAATCAAGTGGATCTGCAAAGGAACATTCAGGTCTCAGGTCTTCAATTGGCAACTTCGATTTCTATCCAGATATCAGGCAGAGCAGAGAGTGTAGAAGAAAGAAAGGAGAGGCAGCAAGGGTTTCCTTAGCGTTTCTACCTTTGCAAGGCATTGTTCGACATGCCCACTCCTCTCCTCCTCGGATCCTGAGAGAGGCTGGCTGCAGAGGGGACATACCTGCCCTTCGTCTTGCTTCCTCCTTTTCATTTTTCCAATCCGAGCTGTTCAAGGAAAGCAGAGATAGAAGAAAAGTACAACAGGTTACATTTGTAAGATTAGCCCTTCTCTATCCAGTGTCAATAGTATTCATATCTATTCCTTGCAAAGGGCAAATACGAACACAATTAGAAAGGAAGTACCACACAGGGTTGAATTTTATCTTGAGCACTCTAAACTTAATCCTCTTCATCTTTCCATCTTTGTGGCATGGTCAAACACAAATCAAATTCCTTGTCTTCAAGAAATCATGCTTAATTCTATAATTATTGTAGCACTGCACCCTTCTAGTAAAAAAAACCCTAAAGCCATTTGAGTTGCCTCGAGGTGGGAAAATTAATTGAAGCAGATTCACCCCAGAATAAGTATCAGTAACCATTTTGTCTTCAAGATGCCAAACAAGATTTATTTATTTTAGAATAATTTATTATGGAACATTTTTCAAACTACTGTAAAAAGGTGCTGCTTATACTACTAGCCCCCCAAAAGCACCAAGTTCAAGCATGAAATTTGGTAGCAAAATGGCCAAATTTCAAGGATGCATGCTTAATACAAAATTAAATAAGGCAAATAGGAGTGATCAGGCAAAAATCTCTTATCTTCATCTGTATCTCAAGATAAACTGTCTTGTGCTGAGTTTACTCCTGATGGTTGCACTGAGAGTGCACACTCCTTGCTCCTCTCAGGATGATTTCTGCCTTTCCAGTTATGGGTGAGTTAGGTGGGCACATGTATGAATGGAGTGAATGGCAGCAATTTAGGCTTCAGGTTTAAATGGACATAAATTAAACCTTCTTTTGATGCCAATTTATTTAGCTGGTTTTCAACTTATGACCAATCACTTAGTGACCATTTGAAGTTGCAAGACACCCTCCCCACAAAGGCACTTATGAACCAGTTCCAACAACTGCTTTCCCCATGCAGTCACATGACCAGATTTTAGATTGACACTTTGACTACAATTTAAGACTTCTTTTTATTTTGCTGAAAAACAGTGTTCATTTCTGGGCTTGAATGAAAATTCCCCATAATGAACAATGGGTTTGCTTAATGACTGAATGACTATGGTAAATAGCTTAACGACTGCTGGAAAAAAGTCATAAAATGGTATCAATTTCTATATTTGTGAGTTTTTAATGTTGTATAGTAATTTTTCAAATATGAAGGTAAAAAAGTTATAAATTGTGGACCTGTTTTCAAGGGGGATAATTATTATAGCTGAAACGTATTTATCAATATTCAACCAGTGGGGGATACTTCATGGTTTTATATACTTTTTTCTCTTTGTTATTCTTTTTTATTTTGACTTTGAAATAAAAAAAATAGAAATAAAAATATGTACACTACAAAAACACTGATCATTATGGTTCAGGCAAAGTTAATTAATGTGAGATGATTATGTGTTGCTATATGTTGCACAAACATATAACAAAATTGTTATATTTGTTGCAACTTCATAGAATTTATACAAAGCATGAAAAATGATCTCAAAAATACTCTAAAGACAAAATATGGATAAGAAAACTGGTAAATGTAAGTTGCTACTAATAATTTGAGAATGCAAATGCAGGAAAAACAAAGTATGTTCAATTATATGGTCAACTTTAGTTGACATAAAATGATCAGCCATGAAATATTTTAAGAATATTATCCTCTAGTCTATTTCTCTGAACTCCTTCCATTTTTCTTCCAATCGCATTTTTTCTCAAGCAACAATTCCCAACAAATTTATAGGCACCTACTTTTCACTAAATACACAGTGCAAGAGGAAACAAGTCCCATTAACTCTGGATCAGTTCTCCAGAATAGCACTAGTGGCTCTGGCTTTTACCCTCTTAGTATTAGAACACTTACATAAAACAAAAAACATTTCTCCAATAATAAACCTTGCTCTTAATAATTTATGTCATGTTTTCAGGATCAGATAAGTAGAAAACAGCTCCATGTAAAAGATCCTAAATTTTCATGGTAACCAGGCTAACCTTTTCTTAAAGGAAATTAGAATTCCTCATATAGGAAGCTGCACATCCAGCTTTTTCCATGTTCATAAGAGCAAGTATTAATACACCCCAGAAAAAAACATGCAATAAAAATGCACTAAAGAATAGTCATTAGAAACCTCCTTATCTGTAGTCACTAACAAAATCTACAATCACTTATTCTTAATCACTCATCTAGTTAATTTGCAACAAGAAGACTTCCATGTTATACTTTCAATACCTTTTGCTTTTAAAAAAAACTATCCTCAATTACCAAGATGTTGATAATATTATTTTTTTCAAGGACTAATGGAGTAATATCTGATTGCATCTTTTTAAAATAAATCTTTCACTGCAAAGCCTGTGATGCTAATTGGAAAAATTGTAAAAGTTAAAAAATATTAATGTTAATAACTTGGATTTTAACTATTTGCAAAGCTTCTTGGACCAATTTTCATGTTGCTGGATTATTATGTTTATTATTTATATGCTAGCATGATGTACAGGTAATGTAAAGGGATTGATATTTTTCCTAGGCTGATGACTGTTCGACACAATTCAGAAAATAAGACTACATTATTATTATGCATTCTCACTGATGGAGACAACTTTAAAAAACATATAACAACTATTGCAAAAAAATGTTCTTGCCCACAAATCAGAGTGGCAGAGGCCAAACATTAAATACAGCAAAAGGAAGATAACAAAAAAGTTAGCAATAGCTTAATGGTGGAATTCAGGAATGGGAACAAGAAACTGAGGCTGTTTGAAAAACGAATGAGTAGAATTTCCAATTGCTGCTATAAAGCTCTGCTATCACTTCTAATCAGCATAGAAAGGATGGAGTAGCCTCAGAGGAAGGGGGGCAATTGCCGAGCTGTCCCAAAGGAGAACAGCTCAAAAGAACACACAAGTGAGACCACAGTATTGTTAATTAGTGCTGATAGATGAAATCATTTCTAATTAGCTCACTAATCCTTCTACCCAGTACTCTTGTCACAGGAACAAAGAGAGAGGCTTGGTTGGTTTTTTTCCTAATGTTTAAGCCAAAGATTTTTTTTAAAAGAATAAGCCTGAACAAAGTAACAGAAAAACTATCAGTTAAGATTCCAAACAGTCAGGTTAGTTTTTGCAGTCCCTCAGTTAGAAAATAGTTGACATTTTGTAAGAGACTTTGCTATATCAATGAAACAACAGAAAAACTAACTATCATTTAAGATTCCAAACAGTTATGTTAGTTTTTGCCGTCCCTCAGTTAGAATAAGTTGAAATTTTGTAAGAGACTTTGGTCTATCAGTGAAATAGACATGACAAAAGAAAGTTTGATAGTTTTAAGATGCACAAGACATTTTAAATTATTAGATTTATTTTGCTTAAATAACCAAGGCATAGGGAAATCAGTATTAACATTACAATAACAATTCTGTCACTGGAATGATTTCATGAACCAGAGTATTGTTGATAGTCACTTTTTTTAAGTATTCCTTCTGGATTAATCGTGGATCTAAATTGCTACAAAAAATATTTCAAACACATCCATTGCTTCCTTTTCTACACAAAAGTACACAATGGTGACAGGCTTTGCTTTGTTAATCCAAACAGCACAAATTCAGACTTAGTCTTAATTTACACTATCTCATGTACTTGTTCTGGTTGGTTCCACCACAAAACCGTGGTCGACTAAAGCGCGCTCGACGAAACCGTGTACCTGACGTCATCACAGCGCGACGAAAAAAGCACACTGTGAGCGGTAAAGCTAAAATTAACGCGTAAACCTAAACCTAACCCCCCAAAACCTAACCCTAAACCTAACCCTTAACCTAACCCTTAACCTAACGCTAAACCTAACGCTAACCCTTAACCTAACCCTAAACCTAACCCTAACGCTTAACCTAACCCTAACCCTAACCCTAACCCTTAACCTAACCCTAACCCTAACCCTTACCTTAATGTGAATCGGCTTGCTTTAAAAGCGCTTTTTAAAGCGCCCTTTTTTCTCCGTGGTCGTATTTGTCGCGCTGCTGATGACGTCAGGTACGCGCTTTAATCGGGCGCGCTTTAGTGGACCGCGGTTTTGTCGTGCCACGGTTCTGGTTTACCTGGAGTTTTTATTTTGCAGAGGTTTAGAAGGGCACTTGTGTTTTGCAGGGCCTTATTTTGTATGTATTACATAACTTTTATATTGCTGTGAAGCCTGGAATCACACCTACTTTTGTTCTATAATCTAGGTAATCATTTACATACTGAAATCCAATTTTGTATTCCACATTCTACCTATGTTGAGCACTCTATTGAAAAGAAAAACCCACCATGTCTTTTTCTAGTCTACTAACCTACTTATTAGTTAATAGCTTCTAACTCAATTTTGCTTGTCCATTGATCAATACCGTGTTTCCCCGAAAATACGACCTGTCTGGAAACTAACGCCTTGCCACATTTTTCGCATGGGCAAAAATATAAGCCCACCCCTAAAAATAAGTCCCCTGGATGACAACCCCCCCCCCCCGGCCAGGCAGAGCACTGCTCACCGACCTAGTGGTATCCCAAAGGCGCCAAGCCGTGGGAGCGGAGGGGAAGGCGCTCACATTGCTTGGCGCCTTCGGGATACCGCTAGGTTGGGGAGTGGCGTTCTGCCTGGCCGGGGGGGAGGGGTGGCTGCTCCCTTGTAAACTGGCTCCCGAAGAGCTGGGCACAGCCTCAGGGGCAAAGCAGCCATGAGGTGACCACACTCACGAGCAGCCACCCGGCAAACCCCCTCTCCAGACGGGAAAAGTGCCATTCACTGACCTAGGGGGTATCCCTAAGGCGCCAAGGCACATGGCGCTCTGCCCGCTCCCCAGCTCCCATGGCTTGGCACATTTGGGATACCCCCTAGGTCAGTGCATGGAGCTCTGCCCGGCTGGAGAGGGGGGTGGTGCGAACACCTGTTCCGCCCCTACCGCGCTCCGAGCATAACTTCTTCTCTGGCTTCCAAACTCGGCTACCGAGTCTTCCAGCAGCGGCTGCTTTAGGAGTGCGCTCTATGGTTGTGGGCTGGCTGCTGGAAGACTCTCTGTCCGGAAGACTCTCTGGCAGCGGCCCACAACCATAGAGCGCACTCCTAGAGTGGCCGCTGATGGAAGACTCAGCAGCCGAGTTTTGGAGTTTGGAAGCCGGAGAAGTTATGCTCGGAGCGCGGCGGGGGCGGAACAACCCCCCCTTCTCCAGTCGGGCAGAGCTCCATGCACTGACCTAGGGGATATCCCGAATGTGCCAAGCCACGGGAGCTGGGGAGCGGGCAGAGCGCCATGTGCCTTGGCACCTTAGGGATACCCCCTAGGTCAGTGAATGGCGCTCTGCCCAGCTGGAGAGGGGATTTGCCGGGCAGTTGCTCATGAGTGTGGTCACCTCATGGCTGCTTCACCCCTGAGGCTGTGCCCAGCTCTTTGGGAGCCAGTGCACAAGGGGGCAGCTACCCGGCAACCCCAAAACAATAAGCCCTCCCCATATAATAAGCCCAAGGCATATTTCGTGGGGCAAAAGGAAATAAGACCCTGTCTTATTTTCAGGGAAACACGGTACGTGCTCAGATCATACCATTTCTTCTGCATATTCCAGATTGGTATACTGTATATACTCGAGTATAAGCCTAGTTTTTCAGCCCACTTTTTGGGCTGAAAAAAGCCGCCTCGGCTTATACTCGAGTCAGTGAAAAATTTGCCCGAAATGGAGGAGAAAAAGGGGCGGGGCCATGCCGCTGGGTGACACTCGTGAATGGCCCAGTGCCCCTGTGAGTTTCCCCTCCCTCTGTGTCAGTTTGCCGCGCAGCGCGCACCGCACCATCCCCCCTCCTCACGTTCTAATGTAATGCAGGGCTGTCTTACTATTCCCCTTCCTCCCCCTCCTGCCGCTCTGCAACGATGTCCCACCTCCTCCTTGTTATGGCAAGCAGCCACATAGCGATGTCCCACCTCCTCTGGTACAGTGATCCAATGATAGGAATCACTGTGCCGTGTGTCATAGGAGGCGGGACATCGCTCCCGCGGCTGCACGGGACATCATCATCACAGCGGGACATCAGCATCATGAGGTGAGTGAAGTATTTCATTGAATACACTGCTAGTTTACTGTTTTTCTTTGAAATAAATATTCAAAAACATTATTGGTATCTATTTTTATTTTTGAAATTTACCGGTAGCTGCTGCATTTCCCACCCTAGGCTTATACTCGAGTCAATAACTTTTCCAGTTTTTTGTGGTAAAATTAGGTGCCTCGGCTTATATTCGGGTCGGCCTATACTCGAGTATATACGGTAGTTAAGAATTGTATTCAATTCACCCTTGGAAGCGAATTGACACAATTATTTTCAGAATTAATGTGTACATCATTATTTAAAGAATTTATATGACCATCTATTTCATATAATGATCCCACTCAGCTCATAACTGGTAAAAACAGGAATACCTTCCCCCATTTCAATAGGCATCAGACCAATCAATCTCTTGACATTTGGGCAAAAAGCCAGGTCTTTACAGCCTTCTGCAAGGTTCAAAGGATAGGGATCCCTCACATTTCAGGTAGAAAGTTATTTCAAGGCTGGGACAACTACAGAGAAGGTGTGCCTATGTACAGTTAACTTTCTGGAATTATAGGGTAATGGAAATCAAGATTTACTTTTTAGTTTTACACAAAGTATTATAAAATAGTTTTATGATAGATTTATTTGGGGGAGTTTTGGGCAATTTGGAATACATATGGGTACATAAATGACATCCTTATTTCAAAGCTACCATTAAAAGTCAGAAAAAGATAGATTTTTAAAGTTGTTGACAAGTACATGGTATGTACAATACCTAAATTGGCTCCAAATCACCTTTTCCTTTAAAATCTGGATTGTTGCACAGCAACAAAAGCTCAAGAAGCCTTTGATTAATATTATATTTCAATGAAGCCAATACACCCAGCAAGAACTGATTTGCTTTAAAAAGTCTTGGAAAAATATTTGTGTTTCGGCACTAGGCATTTTCCAATAACAGCACCAGATGCCACAAGGAATATTTGTGAGATGATCAATATATGAAATGGTATAATAGCATATTCATTAATCATATGCCAGGGGAATTCAATAGAAATTGTACAGCAGTTTATGAATGTAAAACACAGATTACATGTATTCAGAATACAAAGCATGGTGCTTATTAATCTTAATTCAAGAGTTCACTCTTACAATGTTGTAAATACCACTAACATAGATCTTATAACCTTGCAGCTGCCTAGTAATTTTGAATGCGTAATAAAAGATTCTTTTCTTTCAATTTTAGAATACTTTATAATTTGAATGTTTGAGATTTCAGTGTATTTGCTTTTGATTGAAATAAACACTGACAAATAGAATTAAAGAAGTATTACAGCTTTTGAAATTTATTTTTGTTTTAAACACTCAGATTTCATAGTATTAATATTTTAATCTGACTAAAAGTCTCAGTGCTAAAAGCTGTAAAAAAAATTACTGTATGCAAATATTGCATATGTGATTTCCCTATAAGGGCAAATAATCTGAGGAATTAAATCTGTGGAAAGTTAATTTTGATTCTCTACAGTGACAGAGATTGGGCACAGGAGATTACACATACACACACGCACACACACATGGAAATTGATCAGAAATTGAAGAACAGCACATATGATGTGTGGTTGGAAAAACTACAAAGAGGAAAATATGAAATGACACTATTTTTTTTAATACACATGGCTCTAAGTAGTAGACAGTATCCAGTACTGGTGGTAATGATAGCACCAATTTAGGAAAGATTTAAAGAAACAAAAACAGGTTGGTAACACAAATGATAAGTAAGGCTTTAAAATTGTAGGTCACAACTTACTAAACCATCTTATAAAAGAGAGCATTAACCCCATCAGACACTAATACTGGAAATTATTATTCCTAACAAAAGACAAGAATATAGGTCCCACTCACCATTCAGCCGGGTCTGTCTGTTTGCCCTTACTCGCAAAAAAGTCTATGAAAAGACACAAGAATGTAAATAGATAGGATTAAGGTCCTGCTAATGAGAAAACCAGATAATAATTCAATCAACTTTAAGAAGTATTCTTGAAAGGAACCCACTCCTAGAATATTTTTAAAAATACACACCAGTTTCATTCAACCCTTAAAAACCTTCCTTTCTGGTTTTTCATATATTAATTCAAAAAATCCATAGTTTCCTAACAGCTTCCCATGTTTTCTTTTGCTCAACTCTAAGTCATATTTGGACTTTCAGAACTCTCTCCTATAACATGATATTGCCAGTCACATTTGCTTTCTAAAGTTCATAGATTGTCCATTATCAAAAGCATTCAGACTGTATTAGTAGCTGTAACCAGGTTCCCTGCCTATCTCACTACCTTAGGCTGGCTCAAACTCCAAACTGATCTGCCAGATGAGTATCTATTTTGGCCCCATTTTCTAATACAACTCCAACTTTCCCCCCTCCCCGTCGAACGTGTCCTGCCATGCCTACTAGTTTCCTAATCAATTCCTAACATAATTCGTTTTCTCTTTATATAAAAAGAGGCCTCTCCAAGTTTATCCTGAGAATGTAAACAGACCACTCCCACTCTCAGGAAGGACGGCCCAGCTTCCTTTAGATGTAAACAAGACCTATTCCCTTCCTTAGCAATAAAATGGGTTCGGCCACAGAAACGGTCCACGTTCGCACCTCCTCCCGACCACCGGGCTCCCTCCTCTCGCTCTGCATGGCCAGGGATGAGAATGGATACGGGCAACGGCCCCGGCCCCTGCAATTAACTCCCCGCAACAGCGGTCGTCGCCATATTAGCTGCGATCATGTGACCAGCCGTCGCCGACGCGGGGTGAGAGTTCAGAGGAAGTTGTTCTCATGGCAACTAAGGCTGAGAGCGGGCGAGGGTTGAGGGGGATTTCTGCTATAATAATAGTGCGTTCCTCAATCACTTTTGTAAACACCAGTTACCACAGCCCGGATGCCTGTAATGTGTAATCTTTGCCCAACTCACACAACTCCTTAAAACAAATCAAGAGCGCGCCGGGTCTGTACTTTGAAAAGCAGCATTTTTCCTCTTCACAATAAAAGACCACGGCTACCGATAGTATTCTTTCTTTTTCCTCTTAATTAAATAAAGAGTGCTGCAAAGACCCATGCCCCTATTTTTGTAGTAGCAGCAGCTTTGGCAGATGCCCAATATTCTGGTTTCACTAGCTTGACCCTATATTGATCAAGAAGTAAGAATGATTACTGGCCAAGACATAAATACACATTTCCTAAAACGAAAAAAATGTCTTGCTAATGGCAGCACTGGAAATGGCATGGCAGTTCATAATTTTCATCCTGATTTATATTCATAATACACGTGTATTTTGCCAATAATTATGTGTATTGCTGTCCATGCATTTAATGAAATTGATCACAATCCACAAAAGTTTATGTCATAACTGCTGTTTTTTCAACTACTACATGATGTTTTTGCTGCAACATTTCCACACAAATGGAAACACAATCATGTAAAACACTACACTACATAAATTTAATTTTCAGATTTAAGGTTTAGTATGTTGTGCAAATCCTTGAAAGAGTAAATTCATTAAACCAAAGTTACATTAATTTGGGTAAACACACTGTGCAATCTTCAACTATAAAGAGTCAGAAAAGATGTTTTAAACTCACTTCTAGAAAAAATAGAAATGTAACAGCTGAAAAATTTCACTGTCTGATAAGCATGAATAGCAAATATGATGCAACTTTGAAGGTACAAACACCCATTCAAAGTCCAACCTTAGGACCATATTGTCAGACTACTGCCTGTAAAAAGGATATCATGCAGCTACTGGGTGCTCTGCTAATATGACACCCCAGATTTGCTTGGAGATAGATTTCTTTAGTCTTAAAAATGTCGTAGTATGCATCATAAAAAAAAATCACTGTCAGAAAAATATTCATTTTATGAGACTTGAAATATCCTTGTATGTAATAGGAATAGTAGCTAGTACAGAGTTAGAATATATAAGCAATTTACCCTTTTATTAAAGTAAATGAAGATCAATATGTAATATGCTCATGTCTTGTAAATGTTTAATCCTATTGAAATCAATAGGAATTGGCTCTGGTGAATTGTAGCTCTTTATAGTAGGACCAATATCGAAATAAAAACCTTTCCAAATTCAAATGTTACTAAAACTGTCAGACATTATTTTACTGTGTTATTTCCAAATTGTTGTTGCAAGAAAGTTAAGCCTATAGAATAATAAAGTTAAAAGGGACGTTGGAGTTATTCTAGCCCAATCCCAGACAGGAGAGCCTACACTGATTGTCCAATCTCTTCTTTAAAACCTCCAGTCATGGACCACCTACAATATCTGGAGGCACTGATCACTTGTTCTCCCTGTTAGGAAATTTCTTCTTAGTTCAAGGTTGGATCTCTCCTTAATAAATTTCCATCTGCCCTCAGGTGCTTTGGACTATAGGTTGACCCTGTCCTATCTATGACAATCCCTCAAATATTGGAACACTGCTATCATGTCACACATAAACCACCGTTCTCTTATTTTTTTTATTGAACATTTTTGAAAAAAACAAACTTTTACAAATGTTTAGTCCCCCCCTCCCCCCCCAAACCCCCCGCCCAACCTTCCCTCTCCCCCCCCCCCCGACTTCCCAGAACCAATACAGGATATAAATCTTTAACAAAGAGAATCTAAAGTACAGTTAAAAAAAAAGATAGTTAATAACGTATTTCCACTGAACTCTAGCTCCTCCTTGCTGGACTAACTTTAGATAATTTATAATCCCTGATCTCTAATCATAAGCTATCTGGAATTTCTGAGTCCCATATTTGTTTTGAGTATAGTCAATCCATCTTTTCCACTCCAGTTTGTATCTCTCATTTGAATGGTCCTTAAGATATGCAGATATTTTGGCCATCTCGGCTAGGTTTGTTACTTTCAATGTCCATTCTTGAATAGTAGGCAAATCTTCCTTCTTCCAGTATTGCGCCACCAACAATCTAGCTGCAGTTATTAAATGCAATATCAGATTAGTCTCTACAACTGTACAATCAGTAATTATGCCTAACAAAAATAACTGAGGGGTAAACTTTATCCTTTTTTAAAGAACATTTTGCATAATCCACCATATTTTTATCCAAAATGCTTTAACTCTTTTGGCAAGTCCACCATATATGAAAATATGTAGCATCCACAGAATCACATCTCCAGCATTTAGGTTGTAAGTTCAAATACATAGAAGCCATTTTTTTTAGGATCTAAATGCCATCTATAAAACATCTTATAAACATTTTCTCTCAAGTTTTGGGCTTGTGTAAATTTTACATTTCTCACCCAAATCTTTTCCCATGTATCCAACATTATTGGTTCTTCAACATTTTGAACCCATTTTATCATACAGTCTTTAACTAGTTCTGTTTCCGAGTCAATTTCTATTAACACATTATATAATCTCTTTATATACATTGGATTTTGATCTCTAATTTGTTTAAGTAAATTATCCTCGACTTGCATAAAGCCAATTTTCTGATCTATTTTCCATCTAGCCTGTAACTGCCCATACTGAAACCATGTTTGAATTACCTTTTCCTCTTTTAGGGTTCCCTAAACCAAGGGTTTCAGTTGTAGTACACCTCTTTCTGCAGTAAGAAGCTGTCTGTAAGTAGTTACATCCTGTTTTTGTACTATGTTCATATTTTCTATTGCGTGTCTGGGAATAGCCCACATGGGTATCTTATCGTTTTGTATTTATATTTTTTCCAAACCCGCAGTAGAGCATTCCTTAAATTATGACTTTTGAAATTCTTATCCACCTTTTTGTTGTATAGCAGATAAGCATGTCAACCATATACCAAATCATGCCCTTCAGTATTAAGTATTCTATCATCTGTTAAATTAATCCAGTCACTAATTACAGATAAAACTACTGCATCATAATATAGTTTTAAATTGGGTAATTTCAAGCCTCTTTCACGCACATCTTGCATTATTTTTAGTTTTACTCTCAGCTTCTTCCCTGCCCATACAAATTTATTAATACCCTTCTGCCATTCTAGCAGGCTTGCATCTTTTTAAAGTATTGGTAACGATTGAAAAAGAAATAAAAATTTAGGTAGAATATTCATTTTCACTGCTGCTATTCTTTCCAGCAAAGATAACTGTAATTTCTCCCATCTTTTCATTTCTGTCTGTATACTATGCCATAGTGGTTCATAATTATACTTATATAACTTCCCGTTTGAGGTTGAGATATAAACTCCTAAATATTTGACCTTTTTAACTATTTCACATCCTGTCATTCCTTCTAGTTCTTCCCTTTGTTTAGTATTCATATTTATAGCTAGTATCTTTGTTTTCCCTAAGTTTATTTTAAATCCTGACACTTGACCATATTGATTAATCATATTCATTAAAACCTTACTAGATTCCTGTGATTGGGTTAATGTTATAACCAAATCATCCGCAAAAGCACGTACTCTATATTCTTGCTGCCTAATCCTGATTCCCTGTAAGTCCCCTGAACCCTGTATTTTATTCAACAATAGTTCCAAAGTTATAATAAACAATAATGGGGATAAGGGACAACCCTGCCTTGTACCTTTCTCAATTTTAAATGAATCTGTTAGACTCCCATTAATTATGATTTGAGCTGTTTGTTCCTGATATGTTGCTTTAATTGATTGTAAAAAGTGCTCTCCTATTTGCATTTTTTGCAATATTTTCAGCAGGAATTGCCAATTCACTCGATCAAAGGCTTTTTCAGCATCAAAAATATAAGCGCAGCAGGAATTTGGTTGTTCTTTCCCAGGTATTCTAATGTATTACGTTAGTTCTCATTTGTCTCCCTTGAATAAAACCTGTTTGATCATTATGAATCAATTGCTGAATAGCCAACATTAACCTATTAGCTAGTATTTTAGTGAAAATTTTGTAATCTATATTGAGTAATGATATGGGTCTATAATTTTTGGGTTGAGTAAGATCTTGATCTTCTTTGGGTATCAAGGATATAAAGGCTGTCTTCCAAGATGGGGGTACCTTCCCTTCCACTTGGATCTTATTAAATAATTCCTTAAGCGGTTCTACCATTTCTAATTGCAAATTTTTAACCCTGCTTTTAGCTGTTTAATTACCTGGAGAATTTCTCCCAAGGTTATTGGTTGATTCAGCCTTTCCCTCTGCTCGTCTTTAACTATGGGTATTTTTTCTTTATCCAGGTATCTATCTATATCTAAGCTTTGGATTTTATCATTCGTGTACAGTCCTATAAAGAATTCATGAAAAACCCTTTGAATCTCCTCCCGTTGGTACACTTTCTTCCCTTTAAAATGTAATTTCGATATATTACGAGACTTCTGTTTTTTCCTAATCAAATATGCTAGCCATCTACCAGATTTGTTTGCATTACAGAAAGTGTTGTGTTTTGCATATAGCAAATTGGTAGCCACCTGGTCTGACATCAGCATGTTAAATTGCTCTTTTAATAATGTGATTGTTTCTTTGATCTTTTTGTCTCCTGGTTTTAAGATTAGCTCCTGCTCTCTCTTCCTAATTTCATTTTCAAGTTCAATTCTCTTTTCCCCCTGTTTGCGTCTATGTAATCTATTCATATTTATCAGAACTCCTCTCATATGCGCTTTACTTGCATCCCATACCATTTCCATAGATGTACCCTTATTCATGTTAAAAACAAAATATTATTTTAACAACTTTTTACATTCATTAATATTTTTCTCATATCTAAATAAATTTTCATTCAGTCTCCAAGACCTTCTTGCTCGGATCCCAACTCCCAACTCCATCCAAACCGGATTATGATCTGATAAGGCTCTGGAGCATATCTTCGTCTTCTTTACCCTAGAAAGCAAATCATTGGTTGTTAATATGAAGTCAATCCTGGAAAAGGATTGATGTCTATCAGAAAAAAAGGTAAAGTCATATTCTTCTGCATTCCTTTCTTGCCAGATATCTCTCAATTCAAAGTCCTCTATCATATTGAAGAAGGACTTAGGTAGTTTTGCTTGCGTTTGGGTATTTTGGCGGAGTGCCTTCTTATCTTTCTTGGTATCCATAACGCCATTCCAATCACCCAGTAATATGCAGGACCTATAGACCCAATGTACTAACTTAGCATGAAGCATTTTATAAAATTTGTCTTGTTTGAATGTTTGAATGTTTATTAACATTTGTAGGCCGCCCTTTTCCCTGATGGGACTCAGGGCGGCTCACATAAAATCAGGAAGGGGGAATACAAACAATGACGTAGACACATATAATAAAAGTAATAAGCAACATTCATTCATCATTCGGGAGGGGCGGCTATCCTTGTCCCCAGGCCTGACGGGCTAGCCAGTTCTTAAGGGCTGTGCGGAAGGCCTGGATGGTGGTGAGGGTACGAATCTCCACGGGGAGCTCGTTCCAAAGGGTCGGGGCTACTACTGAGAAGGCCCTCCTCCTTGTAGTTGCCAGCCGGCACTGGCTGGCCGATGGAATACGGAGGAGGTCCAATCTATGAGATCTAATTGGTCGCAGGGAGGTAATTGGCAGAAGGCGGTCTCTCAAGTACCCAGATCCACTACCATGCAGGGCTTTATGGGTGACTAATAGCATCTTGAAGCGCATCCGGAGATCGACAGGTAGCCAGCGCAGCTCGCGGAGGATAGGTGTTATGTGGGTGAACCGAGGTGCACCCACAATCACTCGCGCGGCCGCGTTCTGCACTAGCTGAAGTCGCCGGATGCTCTTCAAGGGCAGCCCCATGTAGAGCACATTGCAGTATTCCAGCCTAGAGGTCACAAGGGCCCGAGTGACTGTTGTGAGAGCATCCCGATTCAGGTAGGGTCGCAACTGGCGCACCAGGCGAACCTGGGCGAATGCCCCCCTGGTCACAGCCGTCAGGTGGTGGTCAAACGATAGCTGTGGATCCAGGAGGACTCCCAAGTTGCGAACCCTCTCTGAGGGGTATAAAATTTGACCCCCCAGCCTGAGTGATGGAATATTGGTCGAATCTTTGGGAGGGAAGCACAACAGCCACTCGGTCTTTTCTGGGTTGAGTACAAGCTTGTTAACCCTCATCCAGTCCATAACGGCCTCAAGGCCTCGGTTCATCACGTCCACCGCTTCATTGAGTTGGCACGGGGCGGACAGATACAACTGGGTATCGTCCGCATATTGATGGTATCTGATCCCGTGCCTGCGGATGATCTCTCCCAGCGGCTTCATGTAGATGTTGAATAGTAGGGGGGATAAGACCGAGCCCTGAGGCACCCCATATGTTAGGGGCCTAGGGGACGATCTCTGCCCCCCCACTAACACCGACTGCGACCTGTCCGAGAGGTAGGAGGAGAACCACCGCAACACGGTGCCTCCCACTCCCACCTCCCGCAGTCGTCGCAGAAGGATACCATGGTCGATGGTATCGAAAGCCGCTGAGAGGTCAAGGAGGACCAGGATGGAGGAATGTCCTCCATCTCTGGCTCTCCAGAGATCATCGGTCAATGCGACCAAAGCGGTTTCTGTGCTGTAACCGGGTCTGAAGCCTGACTGAAAGGGGTCAAGATAGTTTGCTTCCTCCAAGGACCGTTGGAGCTGGAAGGCCACCACCTTCTCAACAACCTTCCCAAGGAAGGGAAGGTTGGAGACTGGGCGATAGTTATTAAGAACAGCTGGATCCAGAGATGGCTTCTTTAGGAGGGGTCTCACCACCGCCGTTTTCAGTGCGGCGGGGAAGTTCCCCTCCCGAAGAGAGGCGGTAACAACCGCCTGGATCCAGCCTCGTGTCACCTCACTGCTGTTAGTAACCAGCCATGAGGGACACGGGTCCAGTACGCAGGTGGAGGCACTTACAGCCCTCATGGCCTTGTCCACATCCCCGGGGGTAACATCTTGAAACTCAACCCAGAGATGGTCTACTTGATCCTCTTCTGCCTTGGCTGGAACTGCGGGGATGGAGTCCAAGTCCGACCGAAACCGAGCAATTTTGTCCGCTAAGAATTGGGCATAATCCTCAGCTCTGCCCTGCAAGGGTTCCCCCGCTTCCCTTTTATTTAGTAGGGAGCGGGTTATCTTAAACAGGGCGGCTGGGCGAGACTCAGCGGACGCAACCAAGGTGGCTATGTGAGATCTTTTCGCTGCCCTAAGTGCCCTGGTGTATTCCTTGGTGCTGGTGGTTACCATTGCTCGGTTCGATTCGGACTTATCGGACCTCCATCGGTGCTCTAGGCATCTCCTCCGGCGCTTCATCTCCCGGAGTTCCTCGGTGAACCAAGGAGGTCTCCGGGATCCGCCGCCTCGGAGGGGCCGTAGTGGCGCAATACGGTCGAGGGCCTCCGATGCTGCCGAGTGCCAAGCAGCAACCAGAGTCTCTACCGGACTGTGGGCAAAAGTATCAGGAATGACCCCAAGCTCCGTCTGGAACCTTAACGGTTCCATAAGTCACCTGGGGCGGAACCACCTGGTCGGTTCCTCCTCCCTACAGTGGGGGTTAGGTCCCCGGAAGTCGAGCCTCAGTAGGCAGTGGTCTGACCACGACAGGGGTATGATGTCATTACCCCTCAGACCAAGATCACAAATCCACTGCTCCGAGAGGAATACAAGGTCGAGCATGTGACCCGCCGAATGGGTTGGGCCCCGAATTACTTGGGTCAAGCCCATGGCTGTCATGGAAGCCATGAACTCCTGCGCCCCATCAGAGTTTTCACCGAGCGACGGCAAATTAAAGTCCCCCAGGACCATCAACCTAGGGAACTCAATTGCCAGCTCGGCTACCGACTCGAGGAGCGAGGGGAGGGCTGCTGCAACGCTGTTGGGAGGCAGGTACGTTAACAGCAGACCCACTTGACCCTTGAGGTCCAACTTTATCAGCAGAGACTCACACCCGACAAGCTCTGGAGCAGGGACCCTACGAGGAACTAACGACTCCCGGATAACAATGGCCACACCCCCACCCCTTCCCTGGGCTCTCGGCTGGTGTAGCACCTGAAATCCTTCTGGGCACAGCTCTACAAGGGGGACTCCTCCCTCTGGGCCCAGCCAGGTTTCAGTAATACATGCCAGGTCTGCCCTCTCGTCTAAAATTAAGTCCCGGACGAGAGGAGCTTTATGTACCACAGACCTGGCATTTAGCGACAGCAGGCTGAGTCCAGGGTCCTGATTACTTGCGCCATCTGGTCTCGGAGTGGGACTCATAGGGCCGGAAGGAGGGATCTCTGTAATGTAGCGAACCCTCCTTCCCCGGTAATGGCCTGCCCTAAAGTCCCCGCCGTATCTGCCCCTCCCTGTTACGACCGTAATACCCCGACCCTCTCCCGTGTCTCTAGTCCCCTCAACCACCCCCATGGCCCCCGCATCTCCCGGCAGGTCCTCCGAATCATACATACCCATGCACTCCCCCAAACAGTCCCCACGTAAGAGTTAAAACACAAAAATTTACAACAATATAATAATAAAAAGTGGGACATTCATTCATCTCATACGTATCTCATGCATATCCCATACAAAGAAAGAAGAGAAAGATGAAAGAAAAGAAAGAAACTAAAGTAGTTGCGCAGTTGATTAAAATTTAAGGTGCGAGTTCAGATGGCAAAATTGGCTCTTAATGTTCAGAGTTAAAGTGGCTAGGGACCAATTATAGTTCAGATGGAATATATGGGGGAGTGTCTTATAGCCCCTCTCTTCTTCTGCAAATTTGTTGGTCAAAAGGTCCTGCGGGGGTTCAGTGCGAACACACAATGCTGCCATCATCTGTCCACCCGCAGCCCAGGTCCAAAGTTTTCCTTCTGGGGGTAAAACCATTCCAAGGAGTTCCCAAAGGCACACCACTAAAAATAAGTAGGGTGAAAAGATGGAACAGGCGTTGTAATTGCCAGGGGACACCGTCGCTGTTCTCCAGATGGAACTTGCTTCCTCAGTGTTAAATGCCGAGGCAGCCCGAGAACCACCAGAATCCCTAGAGCCAATGGGATCATCCAGGTCTGTAAAGTCCAAGGGTGGTCTCCCCCGTTCCTCGTCCCCACTGCAGGCAGACAGAGTAGGGAAGTGGGGCAGGCGATGAGGCTGCTAAAGAACGACGCCGCTGCCACCGAGCTGAGGTTCCTCTCCTCGCCGCCGAACAGCTGATATGGACGAAACAGCACGGAGACCGCTGGAACCGCCAGAATCCACGCGGTCCGCGGTCGTAACGTCCAAACGGCTTGGAGACGGTCCTGGGGGTGGTCCCACGGCCGTAGGGCGCTCCCGTCGCGGGCAGGCGAAGCTGAAAGATGGAATAGGCGCCGGAGCCGCCGAAGAACGCCGCCGCCGTTTCCAGGCCGAGATTCCCCTCCTCGCTGCCGAGCGGCCAGACCAGCATGGAAGCCGCTGAAGACGCTGGAGCTTTTGCGGTCCGGGGCTATCCCCGAAGAGGTAACCCCTACCGCTAGCTGATCTTTTCGGGTTCCCAGGGTCTCAAGCCTCCCGGACAAGCCTCTCATATTATATTGTTACTCGCGGTTTTATCTGCATTTTTCGTCGGGTAGTTTAGAGCGGACGGAGCCTCGCAGCCATCTTGGTCTCGCACATGCGCATCCATTCCCTCTTCTTCATCTCTTCTCTTGTTGTTGATTGGGAGCATATATTCCCAATAGCAGTGTCTTTTTCCCTTCTAATACCAAGTCTATTGCAATATATCTTCCATGGGAATCTGCTTCAATTAATTCAGCTTTCAAATCCTTCCTTAAGTAAATAACTATACCATATAGTGTTGTCCAAGTCTTGTATTAATCAGGTATTTTTGATCAGTTGATCTGAGTTTCTTGCAAGCAAATTATATCATTCTTGAATTGTTTAAGATAGTGGTTTATTTTCTTCCTTTTCTGTGGGGAATTTAAGCCATTGATGTTCCAAGTTAGGAACTTAGTTGCCATCTTTAGTTCCCTGAAGCTTTTTAAGAGCCATCTGAACATCTTGGAATTTAATCTTTGGCCTGGCTTCTCCCACTCTTCTAGAGTAACACCTGTAGGTTCTTGAACGGTGGCATGTGTTTGTTGCTTTTTTAGTTCCTGTTCCATTCGCCTGGTAATCACGTGGGTTTGTTTTTGTTCCATAGCTTCTTGTACCTCTGAGAGAGGAAGTTGATCCGCCCTTGTTGATGCTTGAGTGATTTGCTTTCTATCATGTCCTTCTTGTTCTCTTTCTCTGGGTCTAGGAAGGGGGGGGATGTCCAACCTTCAATATGTTACTGTAGAAATCTTGGGCCTTCCATACTGAATTAAGATGGCCGGCTGGTGCATCCCATCCAAACTGTATCTGGTGATTTTTAAGCTCTTCGATTAAAAAAGCATAGTCTTTCTTAGATCTCAACATTTTAGGTGGTATCTCCTTCAATACAGTCACCTCCTGACCCCCAATTTGAAGCTTAGTTTTGTAAGACTCCTGTAGTATCGTATTCGTCATATCTCTAGTAGCAAAATACACCACAATATCTCTTGGTAGTTGCTTTTGTCTTGCAAGCCAGGAGTTGACGCGATTAACCTTTTCAATTTGCCATACATAATTCCCTCCTTATCCTATCATAAGGTCAAAGGCTTCAGAGAGAATCTGCTTCAAGTTTTCTTGACTTTTCTCTAGGAGGCCCCTTATCCTTAAAGCAAATTCCATCTGTCTATACTGTAGCATTATAATTTCATTTTCTGCATCGCTAACCTTTTGTTGAACCATATCCATCTTTGTTGCCAAGTTAATATTAGAGCCTGTCTTCTAGCCTGTCTTCAATTCCCAATACGTAGCCCGATAGGGAATTAAAACCATCAGGAAATCATCTCTAATCGCTTGATTGCGTGTCATAAGCTCTTTGTACAGTTCTTTGTTAGCAGCAGATATCTCTTCCTTTTAGTAGTGGGAGCTGGCGAGCTCCTGGCACTTTTTGACGTGGGGGGGGGGGAATTTTGCTTAGAAGCCATCTCAAGTTTAATCTTCTTTAGTCAATTAATAAGTCCAGACAAACCAATTATACAGCAGTTGCTATTTAGTTTGATAATAAATCACTTCTGGGCTCCGTAAGAATGCTATCAAAGTCTAACCCCTCCTACACAGCTGCTCGGCGCCATTTTGTGTATCTTTCAGCAAGTAATTGTCAGAAGGAATTCTTTACAAATGGAGCTAAGGATTTATACATACAATTAGAAGTTCACGAGTATTGGTTCAGCTCGTCTTGAAGTCAACAGTAAATCAGTCTTTGTACTGAGGATGAGCGAAGACCTTCGTTCTGCAGCAAAAGGCAGAATAAATCTTGATGCGGAGGTGCTATGCTGCCGGGTGCCCCCCCCCTTCCTCCCAGATTTTTAGACTGGGAGGATTAGTTGGGGCGCTGCCCAAGCATAGTTTCTCGCCTCCTCCTTCTAAGCTCGAAGGAGAGGTAAACAAACTGCTAAACAGTTTGATGGATTGCTGCTTAGACAGTTTAACACAGCCAAGATTCGGGAGCTGTTAAAAACAACAACTCCCTGTCAGGCCCCGCCCACCGGAAGCCACCATCATTCTCTTATATAGGAGAAGAGAAGGAACTAGGTCCTGTATACCTGAGACGTATCCTATTAGTGTAAAGCTATCAAAGACTTTTCAAGTATTAAAGCCAATCAGGTGTGAGAGTGTTATTGATCTGAGGATTTTATTGTTAAAACTGATCAAAACATCAAAAACCTTGAGAATTTCTTAAAATCCTAAATCACTGAATTAATTCAATATAGAGAATTTCCCCATACTTTCTTTTAGCAAATATGGCACTGCATGGAGGGCAGCAATGTAGACTTTCAGTGATGGGGTTTAGCAAAGATCTCTATCCTTTGTGTTTTTCTAATATTACTCTATTATTATGCTTACTCTGAAATTACCCTCAAATTCGGAATCCTTATCATACACATACATTTTCGCTGGCACTACTACTAGTAATAATTAATACCTAGCAGTGTACTTTAACTCATGTGAGTGCACTAGTATTAATTCTCATCTCATTTATATTAAATATTTTACAGTCAGAGATACTGTAAATAATTGAAATTAAATAAAATATATAAAAGGTTGAAAAGAAGATATAAATATGTTTAGAAGTCTTTCAAATTTCTTTATTCCTTTATTTTTCCTAATTGTACTTCTGTATGTCAGGTAGGCATTGATTTTATAAGATTTATAGCAAACACATCCATCACATGAATGGACAACTTTGCATTTCATAAATATTAAGACAGCATTTGGAAACTAAAACAGTAAACTATTTTACTGGGATTCAGAGGAAAAGAGAAAGGAAAAAGGTTATTTGCAGTTTTAACACAATCTTAGCTGGCAGCTTCATTTTAGTACACTGAAACTCTTGTTTAGATGCTTTGACAATATTGTACTTGACAGGTGACTCCACTAAGAACACAGTGTACCACAATTTACTGGTCTTTGTCTTTGGAGGTTCAAAACACTGTATCAGAATTAAAGACCATCATAGATAATTTCTTCATATACTTCTGTTTATGAACATCATCTATATGTGTGGGATAACATTCTTGTTGACTGTAAATCAAGTCACATAAATATAACCAATGACCAATGAAGACATATATTTTATAAACTAAAGAGATAGCAAAAATGAGTACCTGGATAAACAGAAGAAAATGCTTCAATAATATGTTAATGAGATTTATATTGTATATTTATATATCTAGAAGAAACCATGCATTAATTATTCTACAAAAGCTAGGATGTAATTGGGCTATACATTTACATTCTGAAACTGGGATATAATTGGCTCCTCCCTCATTTCAAGTACTTACAACTTAGCTTAGAGAAAAAGGATGAAATCTGATTTTTAATGGATTTTTTTCTTCAAATAAATTGTACTCTCATCATGCATTTTCCTTCTACTTACAGTCTAATACTCCTCTTTTCCTGGTTTGGAATATTATAACCTGACTCAGTGTAATGCTTAGCATTCTCATTTCAAATTTATTACAGTGAGAGATAGGAATGCTCCATATTTTCTACAACCTGACCTAAATTGATTTCTTGTATTAGAGAAATAGATGCAAAGAATTTTTTTAACTGGAACGGTTTTTTTTCTTTTTGGAAAAAATGTCATGTCATTAATCCTATTCAAATTCATAAGCATGTGAAAAAAGATACAGAATAAAAATACCATTTTCAAAAGCAATGCTGTAAAATGTTCAACTCAATACTAAGGAATTTTAAGTGATGATGTAGGGCATAAAGAGGAGCCACTAATTATTTTTTCAGGAAAGCAACACAAAACATCATCTTTAACCCATCCCCAGCCTACTGTGAAAACATATTTTCTTGCTGTGTGTCTAAAGCAGTATTTCCTCAATTCTGCCAGCATAAGCCATGCCAAGTGGTTTGTCTGCTTTATTTCATTTCATTCTTTCATGGCACTTGTTAATTTTGGATACCAGGGTGAAACTGGGAAAAGTTCTACAAGTGACGGAAAGAACAGTGGAGGGGGGAAAGTGACACCCCCCCACCCACCCAACACACACACTGGAGTGAAGTTGACAAATGTTTTACAGTTTCTACTTCTAGCTGAGGTGATACCAAGAATTGTAAAAAAGTAGTTTTTCTCATTTCCCAGTGCTTTGGAGAATGCTCAACAAGAGCAAGCAATTCCTGCTTTACAGTTGGACAAGACCTCTAAGGCTCTTCCAGCAATATTATTCAATGATTGTTGGATGTTTGTTCATGCAAACAGAAACTATGTGTTTTTAGAATCAACTCTTTTAAGAAAGGAAAGTGATTGGTTCTTGCTTTCCAGGAATGGGTGGGAAATAAACAGAATCAGGAAAATCTACTAATTGGGACGTGATAACTGTCAGCCAAAGTTTGAAATCCATATGACATTTTCTTAAGATGGTTTGATTTCCAGGCAACATTACAAGAGTCAAGCAGTTTAAGATTGCAGGTGAAATTGCTCCTAGCTGAATTCTGCTTTTCAATTTACTAGAACAAATAGTACATGGAACAAAATTTAAGATGAATTTCTTAAATTCATTTTCTTGGATTTTAAAGTACATGTGTAAATTATAAAATCTTTAGGTTTAATTTTTCTGTTTTTTCAAATGATTGAAATTAAAGCCACTGAATAACAAATAGTACTGAAGATCCCAATTTCCTAATCAGTCTAAAATATTCTGCACTCAACTTTTCTACTTCCTAATTTTGTTACTCCTGAACATTCAATTATAAAAACAGATTATACTAGTATCAAAATATATTGAAATGCATAGCCTCATTATAACTTCTACTACGGTAACATTCAAAATTCAGATTGTCCATATGAAGTTTCTAGCATCTTCTGAAAAGTAGCACATTGTTTGGGTATTTCTTTTACTTAACCGGTATATTTTTACTCCTGGATAGGCTGGTGGTTAGCCATTCAGAGTCACTGTGATTCAAAAGGTATACAAGCTGAAGTAATATATAAGTAACATTTTAAGGATACAAATGCTACATTTAAGCCACCAAGTTGATAAGTTCAGGCTTTTATGATATCTTCTTATAGAATTGATCTGTAGGAAATGTTTGTCTACTAACCTCTTCCCATTGTACAGTATTTTCATAGGAGCATAAATGTCACAAAAATGGCAATGTACCATTAAGTAATACTTCAGTTTACACACACACAAGTCATTTCATTGAACGTTCAGCCCATGGAATCAAAAGAAGATTTATTATACAATGTCTTTTTAATTAACCCTCAGCTGGATTTATGTTTGAGGTTTGACTATTTTCCCAGATGAATTCATGTAACAATTTACATTGGTTTTTTAATTAATCAGATCTGAATTTCCAGAATAAAGATAATTTGAAAGAAAAGAAGAAGAAATATCCCAGCGTTTGTATGAGAATTTCTTGATATGTATAAATAAATGCTCTTACAAATATTTATCACATTCTATTATATAGTGTTGACTGTTTTTTTTTTTAAAGAATGAAATAAATACATGTTAAAAGCGATTGTGAAACAATATATCTGCTTATGACAATACTGTAGCTATTATTATGGCTAATATACACAAATCAGTTATACAATATCCACAAAGAGTATTCTATTAGAGTTAATTAGAATAACTATGCATCTTATTTTCCAATTAAGATGTAGCCTACTCATGAAGCAGTATAGAATTTTAAGTGCTATTGCTATTTATCTATAATGTTCATCACCTCCTTATATTCGAAGTTTATTAAAAACAACTTTACTAGTAGGAATATTATATGTAATTAAGATGTTCATTTGGACAATGAGTTCTGTTTGCTTTGGACAATAAAAAGAACCCATTGTACCAGTGTTTTTCAACCTGGGCAGCTTGAAGATGAGTGGACTTCCAATTCCCAGAATTCCGGAGCCATTCAATTCTGGGAGTTGAAATCCATCCATCTTCACTTTACCCAGGTTGAGAAACACTGCATTACAACATAAAGTGCTTCGACACTGTAATGAGCAATTGTTAAAAATACTGCTGAGCATTAAGAAAACAAATTTTTGTTTGCTTAAAACAATTGCATTATATGCTACTTTCAGAATGGAGCCTTAAAGTTAATTATTTCTTCTTGGTCATTTGGGGCAATTTATTGGGCCGTTTCTTTTTATCCACTTGAAAAGTAATATCTGTGCAATATTATACTGTTAGGCTATTTATACTGTCACACACAAATATTCCCATACTCAATCCTGTTTATCAACCACTACTATGACATAAAGCAAAATAAAAATAATTCTCTCAAATAATTCTCTCAAAGAAACTTGCAATACTATTGTATTATAGTACTGTTTAGTCAAGGTTTCAAGGATAAAGAAACCTATGTATCAAACATCAATTATCTGAATTTACATATGACATACAAAGCCTAACATCATTCCCTGAAAGATCTGTTAGTGCCATTTAGTAGCTTCTGGCGTTCACTCATCAGCTGACTCCTCCTGGTATTATTCTCACCTGGTATCTGTCAGAGTGATGAATATCATCTGAGGAATGGGGTGATACTGTTGGAGAATCTCCTTCCCGCTTGATAGAGGCTGACAACAAAATCGACTGCAGGAAAAGAAGGGGAAAGCAGTTAAGAATGCAGAGGGAAAATGGAGCAGGCGATGTGATATGCAGTAGCAATAATTAAGAAAGCCATGATTAAGTCAACTATGGGTTAGTGGGTCATGTAAAGCCAGCCTATCATCCTTGGTTCTCTCTTGTAATAGTTTGCATAAACTTTTATTGACAGAATGATAAGAATGCAGCATGCCTCTTTTTAAAATTCTTCAAGCAATTTTTCTTGTATGTATTATTTGTAGGGACTGTTTGTGTTCAGGGTAGACATTTTTATAGTATTTAATTCTTTAAAATAGGAGCCCATATCCAAAGAACAACAACTAAAATGATGAGACAGAGATAATCAATGGCAGTTCCATGCTAAAATGGCTACATTTTTATCAGTGGTGGGATTCAAAATTTTTTACTACTGGTTCTGTGGGTGTGGCTTGGTGCATGTGGTGTGGCTTGGTGGGCATGGCAGGGGAAGGATACTGTAAAATCGCCATTCCCTCCCAACTCCAAAGGAAGGTTACTGCAAAATCCCCATTTCCTTTTGATCTGGGACTCGGGAGGCAGAGGCAGAGAATAGATGGGATGGGGCCAGTCAGAGGTGGTATTTACTGGTTCTCTGAACTACTCAAAATTTCTGCTACCAGTTCTCCAGAACTGGTAAGAACCTGCTGAATACCACTTCTGATTTTTATCCACTGTAGTTAAATAGTTGTAAGAATACTAGCAAGATATCCAAACAGGTAAAAAGAAACTAATTTTTTCCTCATATGAATGAAAATTCCTTAGCAAATGTATTCAAATAATATAAATTCAACAATGAATAGGCAGAACAAGAACTTCTACAAATTATTTCAGAAATGACAATATTACATAGTTATACAATCTCTCATTAATATTCTAAAATCTCCCAGATATTAGGAAGTTTCTCTTATTTTTACAGCAGATTAAGAAAGTGAAAGAGTTAGCAATATAATGGTATTTGTGAAAGTTATCAGTGCCTTGTAGACTTCAGGGCAGGGAAATATAAATTCCTTCTATTAAAGTATAAAGTTTTATGAGAAATAACAATATTTTGACAATACAGTAGTTCTCAACTTAGGACAGGTTATTTAATGACAGTTCAAAGTTACAATGGACTTTTAAAAAGCTACCTATGTTACAGGTGCTGTCCCTCCTCTGTGGTCATGTGATTACATTTTAGGTGCTTGGCAACTGGCTCACATTTATGATTGGGTGCCATATGCCATAGTCACCTGATGGTGATTTGCATTTTTTTTTGACAGTTTCCAGCAAAAGCCATCCATTCTGAATAACTGTGACGCTCACTTTATAATCATTGTAAAAATGGTCATAAAATCAACTCTGCCCATGTGATGCCTTGATATTGTCTATGACCACAACCAGTTATAACCAAAATTCTGGGCTCCACTGTGGATTGAAAGTACCTGTAGTTCAAAGAAATATATTCAATGAAAGTAAACATTGTTAATATCATCTCAGGAATACTAGCTATATACACATGAACTGGTAACCTTTATGTCAAAATGAATGCAAGGTCACAAATTATTAAATATAATCTGATAATAATATCAGTTTTATTTTATACACATACAGTATACTGTATATTTTTTAGGTGCAATGAAAAACCACGTCCACGTGTGATGGTTCAATTTAACTGATTTATTGCTAAAAACTATGCAAAGGATCTTAACTAGCAATCAGCATCTAGCTAGAGTTATATAAGGGCCCAGAGCGTTCAAGGGGGGTTGGAGGTTTGCGTCCCTGGATAAAAACTCGGATACAAATGTAGCAGATAAATAATTTTGAAGTAATCCCAAACTCAACCAACTCATTACGTATACTCAACATATGCATGTATTCAATAATGCATAATTAAAGCTTTCTTTGTGTTGAATTGAACTCCCATTGAGCACCTGATCACATAGAAACACTTCAATACAAAATTTTGGCTGAATTCATGGTAGCTGAAAAGATTACCATTAGAAATAAAATGAGTGTCTAGTTTACAGGAAATGTTGTTTTGCCTCAAAGTTTCACATTATTATTATTTGTTAAGAAAATGTATATAGCCATCCAACACACAGTCACTCCAAGCAGCTTACAGAAATAATACCCTAAATAGAAAACCTAATAAATCCCCACCCAAATTTGTTTACAATATGTAAATTTGACATATTGTCATTGCTGAAAATGGGCTTGGCACTTTCTTATAACAGGTATAAAATACATATTAAATAAATTAGAGGAAAATGATCATTTAGGGAGCAAATGCTGTACTCGAATCTGTAGAATTAGAATAACCTGCAGCTTTTAAGCTGTACGTGCCTTTTCTGCTCTACTGCCATTTCATGCTATTGAAATTTAGTTTCAAAATGACAAAATTTCAGGAGCTTATTTCAAGTTTGGCAGGGGCTAGTACCCCAATATCCTCCCCAGCAAAAAATTTTTGATCAGTTCTGCCCTTTCCAATGACATTATAATATTACTGAATAGCTTCTGGCAGCCCTTTGGAAGGTCAAAAGGCTGAATTTCAACCAGTGACCCTTCAAATTTTCCCATCCTTACTTTATAAAATTACATATTGTAGATAATCCTTTGCCTTATTTTTTATCAGAAGGAATTGCCACACTGCAAATATTATTTCAACAAATCCTGTTCCCTGTATATTAATGGGCTGCATGCGTATTCTGAGATCTACAGGACTATTGGTTGCATTATAACTCCCTTTTTCTTCTTGTAGTAACCTGATAGAAAGTGTTAAAGGTAACTTAGCTTTCAATTTGCTTCAGTAAAGATATAAAAATATGAAAGTCAACCTTTCAGCTCTACTTTCTATCTGCACAGCTTCTCAGAACCTCCATCAAATTCCAATAGCCAGTCTGTTGGCTCCCCATCCATCCATGCAACTAGTTCTAATTCAATATGATTATGTGAAAAATGGCTATACTAGCTATGGAGACAGTAAATTAAACATTATGTATTACTTTTTATCATGTGGTCCCAAGAAGAATGCTAGCGCCATTTATTTTACAAACCTCCAGAACGCCATGACGACAACCTCTGGGAAAAATGCAAGGCTAAACTAATCCCAAAGATGTCAATCTTAGACCTTCTACATACACGCTCGATTAAGATGAATAAACCACCTCTTAAAATTGTAGCAAGCAGCTATATTCTAAATACCTCTGCAGCGTGTTAAACACCATATCAGGGAATTGAGCTCTTGCTATCACATCAACCTAAACTTTCACTAAGATGGAGAAAAACGTCTTCATTTAGGCAATGTCAGAAGAATATACAAGGTTATGGGGGGAATTGGGAAGCGGAAAAAAGCAGTAGCAGACGTTTTAGGGTTGTACACCCTCAGTTTTAAGTTCCCATCTTGCTATTGTTCACAATATTTGCATCTAATTGTTGAGTGTGGATTGGATTCACACAAGGATATTCATTTCAACTCAAATGGATCAACTAAGGACATTAACGGAGAGAGGACATTAAATTAGGAAAATGTAGACATGGAGTCAACACCAAGTTGCAGATTTAAAAATACTGTCTATCTTTAAGGCACTTTTTCTGAATTCCACATCAAAGGAAATGAGATACTCTAGCTTCCCTATCAGCCTTACCAAATGGACCAGAAATGTAACTAGATAAGCAAATTCTACTTTATTGTAAGACTAAAGTAACATAGTCTTGCAAGTCTGAAAGTACAATTCTCCTTCTATCTCATTTACCTCCCTGAAAAATTCGGGAGAGTCTTTTCTGAGCCTCTTACCCCACCCATTCCCCAACTGAGAATTATGCTGTCTCTCACCTGATTATTCCCTATATAGTCCCTTTGGGACCAGTCCCCACAGTCATTCCCACATACCATTACATCATGCTCCCCTTCAGACTCATTCCCCCTCATTCCCTAATTTCCAGGGAAAATGAGATGTGAGTGTAAAAACCAAACGTAGCTATGTCCACTGTTCCCTCTAAGGTGCGCGGCTACACTTTTAATTAAGCGGGTACCTTGAATAAACATAACTTTGAGTTTCAAATAATACTGATTTTGTTGTTGTCTAAGGTGACATCTGTGAAAAAAATTCAGGTGTGCTCAGGCATGAAAATATGCCACTCAAACACTACACTTTTCTGCTAACACTGAAAAAAAATTAGAGGGAACATTGGCTATGTCATTCCCCTTCTGCTGGTAACTGTCCAAGATCACATGAGGCATCCTGTAAATCAGCTCTTTCTATAGAAATAACAGTCATTCCTCTAAGAATCAGTCTCGCCCCCTCCCCTTCACCTGCCTGATGTGGAATGAGTCATTTCCCGTGCCCCTTGCTTGGTATCTTGCTATCCCTGAAGTACCTCCACCCCATAGAAAAAAAATCCTGTTCATCTTGGCCAGCAACTAACTCCTGCAAGGCTAGCAGTTGTCGAGGCAGGATTTGTTAGGATATTGGTTGTGAAAACAGTGCACCAATTACAGTGCATAGACATCTCTTGCTGCCTTCCGTGATCTCTCTGACTCTGGGTAGCATTTTCAATGTATCAAGTATTCCACCCATTTTGCTCTGCATTCAGACCTAACACCATTTCCACCCTGTACACCCTCTCCCCATTTACCAGTGTAGGAGAATACTGTCTGAACACAGAATGCTGTTTTTTTCCAGATTCATGAACTATATATTTTCAGAAATTTGGATTGGTTTAGATTTGGATTTATTACATTTATATGCCGCCCTTTTCCCCGGAGGGGACTCAGTGCGGCTCACAATTCAGTCAGGGAAGGGGGTACAGACAGGGGGATAAAAAGACGAACATAACAATACAAAATTTAAAAACACACAACAACCATACCATTCGAGAAGGGGGGCAAAAACTCTTTAGCCCCAGGCCTGTCGGAACAGCCAGGTTTTAAGGGCTTTGCGGAAGGCCTGGAGGGTGGTGAGGGTTCGAATCTCCACGGAGAGCTCGTTCCAGGGGGTCGGAGCAGCCACAGAGAAGGCTCTCCTCCGGGTAGTCGCCAGTCGGCATTGGCCGGTGGATGGAATTCGGAGGACGCCTAATCTGTGGGATCTGATCGGTCTATTGGAGGTAATCGGCCACGCACATTGCAAGAAAACCCCGCGCAGCAGCTTCTATCTGCCGCGCAGAGATTTCTGTAAAGGAAACGTGTGGAAGTCCTTTGCAAGCGGCTACAACTGGATCCGGCAGTGCTGTTGAAGGAGGAGGAGGCGAACCAGCCTGCCACCGCCAGCCACCGCCAGCCCCACCGCTCTTCCCGCCCCCTTCCCAGCCCCACAGTCCAGCGGTCGCAGCAGAAACAGCCCCGGGTCTCCGCTGCCGCTCCCTGCATTTTCTGGACGGGGATCCCTTGGAGAGGGGATTCCTTCCTGCGAGACCCCGTCCAGAAAATGCGGGGAGCGGCAGCGGAGACCCGGGGCTGTTTCTGCTGCAACCGCTGGACTGTGGGGCTGGGAAGGGGGCAGGAAGAGCGGCGGGGCTGGTGGTGGCAGGCTGGTTTGCCTCCTCCTCCTCCAACAGCACTGCCGGATTTCCGCCCAACGCTGCAGGGGCGCCAGCGGGAGCTTTGGTGGCTTCACCTCAGCCGCAGCACTGGGCAGCAAATGTGTTGGTGCTGTTGGAGGAGGAGGAGGAGGCGGCAGCAATAGCACCTGAGGACAGGACAAGAACCAATGGAAACTTGTCAGAAGGAGACTCAAGCTGGAAATAAGGAGAAATCTGACAGTAAGAACAATTAAAATCAATGGAATCTTAATTCATTTGCTACAGGTTTTCAAAAGACTGGACGGCCATTTGTCTCAGATGATATAAAGACTCCTGCCTTGGACAAGGGGCTGGACTAGAAGACCTCCAGTATCCCTTCTGATTCTATGATTTTAAAAACCACAAGCTTTTTACAGCTCGCTTGCAACTTTACCAAATTTAATTCAGCCATTTCCTTTTGTTATTAAATGGGTATTGCTAGTTCAATGCACATGCGCTCCACTTTTAAGATGCTGAAAAAATCCCCATGACCTGCAACAAAATTCATTCTTCCACTCTTATCTTGCCCTAACTTCTGATAGGTTCCTGAAATATAGATCTATAAAATTTAGTGAAAATATTTCTATCTATTTTAATACAGACTCGTAAAACAGATTGGGACAAATGACATTGGTGCTCTGGGATAATAGCAGGTTTACTCTATTTGGATTTTCAGATAAAAGGTATCTTTTGTGCTAAATTCTAACAATGTAGTTCTCTAATGTAACTATGAAACAGTCCAAATATATAATTCCCCTCAGGGAGGAATTCTGGGAGTTGAAGTCCACAAGTCTTAAAGCTGTCACGTTTGAAGACCCCTGTTTTTTTTTGTCCCTAAAGGGTTAGGGGTGCAAGGGTCTTGTAACAACAGCTTTAAGACTTGCGTGCTTCAAATGCCAGACTTTCTGAGCCAACATTTTGGTTGCTAAGCACTGAAACCGCTTTGGTCGCATTGACCGATGATCTCTGGAGAGCCAGAGATGGAGGCTATGCGTCCATCCTGGTTCTCCTTGACCTCTCAGCGGCTTTCGATACCATCGACCATGGTATCCTTCTGCGACGACTGCGGGAGGTGGGGGTGGGCGGCACTGTTTTACAGTGGTTCTCCTCCTACCTCTCGGACAGGTCGCAGTCGGTGTTGGTGGGGAGGGAGAGATCGTCCCCGAGGCCCCTAACCTGTGGGGTGCCGCAGGGCTCGGTCCTGTCCCCCCTGCTATTTAACATATACATGAAACCGCTGGGCGAGATCATTCGGAGGCACGGGATTAAGTACCACCAATATGCGGACGATACACAGCTGTATCTGTCCGCCCCGTGCCAACTCAATGAAGCGGTGGACGTGATGAACCGGGGCCTTGAGGCTGTTAAAGACTGGATGAGAGCTAACAAACTGGTGCTCAACCCGGAAAAGACCGAGTGGCTGTTGTGTTTTCCTCCCAAAAATTCGGCTAACGTTCCATCAATCAGGCTGGGGGGGCAAAATTTATACCCCTCAGACAGGGTCCGCAACTTGGGAGTCCTCCTGGATCCACAGCTGAGTTTTGACCACCATTTGTCGGCTGTGACCAGGGGGGCATTTGCCCAGGTTCGCCTGGTGCGCCAGTTGCGGCCCTACCTGAACCGGGAGGCTCTCACAACAGTCACTCGAGCCCTTGTGATCTCTAGGCTGGAATAGTGCAATGTGCTCTACATGGGGCTGCCCTTGAAGAGCATCCGGCGACTTCAGCTAGTTCAGAATGCGGCCGCGCGAGTGATCATGGGCGCACCACGGTTCGCCCATATAACACCGATCCTCCGTGAGCTGCGCTGGCTACCTGTTGATCGTCGGGTGCACTTCAAGGTCTTACTTACCACCTATAAAGCGCTCCATGGTAGTGGATCTGGCTATCTGAGAGACCGCCTCCTGCCAATTACCTCCCTGCGTCCCATCAGATCGCACAGGGTAGGCCTCCTCCGAATTCCATCCGCCAGTCAGTGCCGACTGGTGACTACGCGGAGGAGAGCCTTCTCAGTTGCAGCTCCGACGCTATGGAACAACCTCCCCGTGGAGATCCGTACCCTCACCACAGTCCAGGCCTTCCGCACAGCCCTCAAGATCTGGCTATCCCGTCAGGCCTGGGGATAGGATTTATTCTCACCCCGCCCGAATGTTGAGTGAATGTTGTGTTTTATGGTTAATTTTTTTATTCACATTTTTTTTCTTTAAGTCTTGTCTTGCACTCCCTTCCCCCCATTGTTGTAAGCCGCCCTGAGTCCCCTCAGGGAAAAGGGCGGCATATAAATGCTCATTAAAATCTAAATCTAAAATCTAAACATTTTGGTTGCTAAGCAGGAGCGTTGTTAAGTGATACTGATATTATATAACACTTTTAATTAAGCGGGTACCTTGAATAAACATAACTTTGAGTTTCAAATAATACTGATTTTGTTGTTGTCTAAGGTGACATCTGTGAAAAAAATTCAGGTGTGCTCAGGCATGAAAATATGCCACTCAAACACTACACTTTTCTGCTCACACTGAAAAAAAATTAGAGGGAACATTGGCTATGTCATTCCCCTTCTGCTGGTAACTGTCCAAGATCACATGAGGCATCCTGTAAATCAGCTCTTTCTATAGAAATAACAGTCATTCCTCTAAGAATCAGTCTCGCCCCCTCCCCTTCACCTGCCTGATGTGGAATGAGTCATTTCCCGTGCCCCTTGCTTGGTATCTTGCTATCCCTGAAGTACCTCCACCCCATAGAAAAAAAATCCTGTTCATCTTGGCCAGCAACTAACTCCTGCAAGGCTAGCAGTTGTCGAGGCAGGATTTGTTAGGATATTGGTTGTGAAAACAGTGCACCAATTACAGTGCATAGACATCTCTTGCTGCCTTCCGTGATCTCTCTGACTCTGGGTAGCATTTTCAATGTATCAAGTATTCCACCCATTTTGCTCTGCATTCAGACCTAACACCATTTCCACCCTGTACACCCTCTCCCCATTTACCAGTGTAGGAGAATACTGTCTGAACACAGAATGCTGTTTTTTTTCCAGATTCATGAACTATATATTTTCAGAAATTTGGATTGGTTTAGATTTGGATTTATTACATTTATATGCCGCCCTTTTCCCCGGAGGGGACTCAGGGCGGCTCACAATTCAGTCAGGGAAGGGGGTACAGACAGGGGGATAAAAAGACGAACATAACAATACAAAATTTAAAAACACACAACAACCGTACCATTCGAGAAGGGGGGCAAAAACTCTTTAGCCCCAGGCCTGTCGGAACAGCCAGGTTTTAAGGGCTTTGCGGAAGGCCTGGAGGGTGGTGAGGGTTCGAATCTCCACGGAGAGCTCGTTCCAGGGGGTCGGAGCAGCCACAGAGAAGGCTCTCCTCCGGGTAGTCGCCAGTCGGCATTGGCCGGTGGATGGAATTCGGAGGACGCCTAATCTGTGGGATCTGATCGGTCTATTGGAGGTAATTGGCAGCAGGCGGTCTCTCAAGTACCCAGATCCAATACCATGAAGGGCTTTATAAGTGACGTCTAGCGCCTTGAAGTGTATCCGAAGACCAATAGGCAGCCAGTGCAGCTCGCGGAGGATAGGTGTTACGTGGGTGAACCGAGGTGCACCCACGATCGCTCGCGCGGCTGCATTCTGGACAAGTGAAGTCTCCGAATGCTCTTCAAGGGCTGCCCCATGTAGAGCACATTGCAGTAATCCAGTCTAGAGGTCACAAGGGCACGAGTGACTGTTGTGAGGGCCTCCCGGTTCAGGTAGGGACGCAACTGGTGCACCAGGCGAACCTGTGCAAATGCCCCCCTGGTCACAGCCGACAAGTGGTGTTCAAAAGTCAGCTGTGGGTCCAGGAGGACTCCCAAATTGCGAACCCTGTCTGAGGGGCGTACTGTTTGACCCCCCAGCCTGAGAGATGGAAAACTTGGCCAATTAGTGGGAGGGAAACACACCAGCCACTCGGTCTTATCCGGGTTGAGTGCAAGCCTGTTACCCCCATCCAGACCCTAACAGCCTCAAGGCACTGGCACATCACATCAACCGCTTCACTGAGTTGGCACGGGGCGGACAGATACAACTGTGTATCGTCCGCATACTGATGGTATTTTATCCCGTGCCGTCGAATGATCTCACCCAGCGGCTTCATGTAAATATTAAACAGGAGGGGGGACAGGACCGAACCCTGCGGCACCCCATAATTCAGGGGCCTAGGGGTCGATCTCTGCCCTCCGACCAACACCGACTGCGACCTGTCCGAAAGGTAAGAGGAGAACCACCGTAGGACAGTGCCTCCCACCCCCACCTCCAACAGTCGTCGCAGAAGGATACCATGGTCGATGGTATCGAAGGCCGCTGAGAGGTCAAGGAGCACTAGGACGGAGGCATGACCTCCATCCCTGGCTCTCCAGAGATCATCGGTCAGCGCGACCAAAGTGGTTTCCGTGCTGTAGCCAGGCCTAAATCCCGACTGAAAGGGATCTAGATAATTATACATTAGTGTATGATAGATAGTACTTAGATGACATACTAGTTTTTATTAGCTTATTAATATATTATATTATATAATATATTAATATATTCCTTCTTGCATGTCACCTGTCAGAAATATATTGCAGAAGTTATGGGAAAACAAGCTTTTTGCCAAATTAGAAAAATAACCATTTGATCTACTTAAATTAAACTATTTGGGATACACAATCTCCACAGAAGGTATACAGATGGATCCAGCAAAGTTATAGTCCAATGTTGGTGAATCTTTTCAGCACCGAGTACTGAAATGGCAACGCACACATGGGCGTGGGGAAGCACCAGAAACGGGAAGAGTAGCTCCATGGCGTGCATGTGCTGGAGTGCCGGAAACTAGAAGAGCAGTTACCTGGCACACATATAACCTCGAAATGGCAAAGTTGAGAAAGACTAGTTAGAAACACTCTGAAAGAAATGGATCTTCTGCTGTTTGAAAATTGTGCCTGAATTTCAAAGATATTATAAGTCTAATTAATAAAACAGAAATATGAAATCTATTACTTACTGAGAAAAAAGCTGAGAAGGCCATGTATCAGAACATCAAATTATGAACGTCAAATAATCTCTTGGTACCTATGAAATGACTTATATCTGTTAATGTAAAAGACCAAACTGTAATTCACATCAAAGCTATGAAAAGATGATCCTCAATATCCCACAGGATTAAGAGAAATGATTGATGGTACAATGTCTTGAGAAAAATAGAAATCATAAACCATTTTAGAGATAAAGTTATGTTAAATCACAGCATGAATCTTGTCATAATATCAAATCAGATTAAATGGGTCAACCTGCAAGATACAAAGCCTGCCTGCTCTTCACAGTGAAGTCACTGCCATAAGCAATGCTATTTTCGTTTTCTTAAATGATTGAAAAATAGGTAGGTTTTTTAAAAAAAAAAGAAATTTCACTAAGGGGCCATCTTAGAAAAAGAAGGAGGGGAAAGTACATAAAAGTAGCATAAATATATTAGTTGTTATGTGTGAAAACAAACAAACCATAAACAGACTCATGAAAGGCAGAAATATTAAGAGCCAAGGTGGCGCAGTGGTTAAATGCAGCACTGCAGGCTACTTCAGCTGATTGCAGTTCTGCAGTTTGGCTGTCAAATCTCACTGGCTCAGGGTTGACTCAGCCTTCCATCCCCCCGAGGTGGGTAAAATGAGGACCCGGATTGTTGTTGGGGGCAATATGCTGACTCGGATTGTTGTTGGGGGCAATATGTAAACCGCTTAGAGAGGGCTGAAAGCCCTATGAAGCGGTATATAAGTCTAACTGCTATTAGATAAATACCATTTTAAGGAGGATGCCTATAATTTTTAGAAGCTTCAAAAATTGAATATTATGTTGATTAGAAGAGAAAACAATCCATTTCTGGAGATCTTTTGTGGCAAAACATGCAAAGGCTGTATATTTGGTCTTACAACATTAGACAGCAGGCGGTTTCCAAGTGACATCAATACTTGCTGGGTTATAAAATGGATTTAATTTAACAAATACAAATTCACCATATTGTTAACCAAAAGATACAATATGATTGTGTCCTGAAGTGAAAATGAATACAGAAGGGAATACAGCATAATCTGTCTTCACCCAGTTGATGGAAATCGGAAGATCAAAACTATTAGGACAGTGAAGGATAATCATACCCTGTTTTCCTGAAAATAAGACCTCCTCAGATAATAAGCCCTCCCCAAAAATATTGCAACAGCCATGAAGTTATCACATTCACCGCCTCCTGCACCTCAAAAATAATGAGAACTCCCCAAAAATAAGGCCAATCATTTATTTCAGGGGTCAAAAGAAAATAAGACCCTGTCTTATTTTTGGAGAAAAATGGTAAAGCCACAAGGTCTGGGTGTTGATTGTTTTTCCTTTCCACTAAAATAGCTATCTGCATGATTCCTCAAAGTCAGAATAGGTGGTGGAGAAATGAGAGTCCAGCATTCAACCAGAAAGAACATCACAACTGTTCTAGTGGCGAGTAATGCTACAACTGACTAAATTAATCACTGTTAGTTTTGAAGCCAACAAATCTTCGAATTCTGTTTTCTTGGTTAACTGAAGTACTGACTGTCCTTTAGGACATTGTCAATATGAAGATATATGGTATGCCCCACTATTGAAAAGATGAGCAAATGGTTGTGAATTAATCCTCATATATTCAGCTTATCTCTCAACTAGTGAATTCTATATAAGGTATCATCCATCCTATTGTTAAGAGACCTGCATCACTGAATGGCAAATCTTTGATAGGGGCTGATCTTCATTGACAAGGCCAGAGAAGTGCAGCCATGCATGCCTCCTGAGGGAAAAGGCTCCAGCTATATTATTTTATGCACAGTCTGCAATATGGCAGGATGTATTGATTTGTGGCTCAAATAAATGGCAAGCTTCTGCATAAAATATCTAAGCCAAAAGATTCTTGTAAATGTTCAAAAACCATAGCCATCTTCTCCCATAGAAAAACACTAATAGTGAGCCATGGATGCATGGTGAGCTGAAAAGAAAATTACAGAGGTTTTCGTCTTTCTCATTCATTAGTGTGGAAGGCATTTTAAGTCAGCCTATTCTTTGAAGAATCAACTACAACAGAATTTGGGATAGAGTAGTTTAAAAAAAAATGTTATTCAGCCCTGGACATATTCAGGAAATGTTCTGGATATGTCAAAACACCTTTGCATACAGAAGTTGATGTCCCAATGCAGGTAATGATGACAGTTCTGGTAAACAATGATTAAGTCTGGAAATGAAATATAATATTCTGGATCTTAATGCATAATTGGCCAAGAAATATCAAAAGTGTACCATCATAAGATGGTGTAAGTAGAAGCTACTAAATAGATTAAGGAAGTGACTATATAGTTGCTGAAACAACTATAGAGGGAAATGAAAGCAGAAATTTCTGTGGTAGTAAGAGGTAGCTCGGTATTTAAGTCAAAGCTAATTCCAAAGAAATCAACTACTGTGTCATAGGTAAGGACCGCTTAGATATAAAGATGTATCTGAAGATAAAACTATAGAAAACTATCAGTCCCACACTGAAAACACAACCACTATCCAGGTAATAGTCATTTATCAAAGCAGGGAGATATATCAAGAAAGCAGTTGGCAATAAACATTCTAAGACAGAGATCTTCAACTATGAACGCCATATTGTCCCTACCGATATGAAAAAAATGGATTAATAACAAAGAGAACAGCATCATTTGCTATGATCCGGAATGCAGCATAGGAAGGAATCCCCATCTTGATGCCAAACCACTAGGGCATAAACATAAATTGCACCAATCAAGTGACTACATCTGGGTAAAATACTGAGACCAAGAGCCAATATGTGGTGGGTTCTCAGGAGAAATTCTTGCAAATCTTTTCAAATAAGGTAGGACCAAAATGCTGCCGAGGCTAAGATGCTTCTAAAATCAAATAATGCCATAAAAGTAGCAGTGTTAATAAAAACGAAACTAGTTGTCCTGCAACTAACGACTGTAGCAAAATGGTTAATGTTTCATCTGGCCAGTACAAAAAGTGCAGGACTTGATGCTGCACTGCTGTGTGCATAAGAACTTGTGTTATATTTCTTCCTATGGAAAGAGCAAAATATATCTCCTGTTAGTCTTCCTGAGTGCCATACCAGAGATAGAAGCAATATTCCTGGAGTCAGGATACTGCAGATTATCACAGCTACTTGGAATCAGAGTCCCTGATCTTATGGAAAGAACTTGGTTATCTATTTGAAGCTGGCGATGTAGAGTGGCATCTGGGACGGAGAACAAATATGCTCTCACAGAAATCATAGTAATAGCTTTTAAAGCCTCACTAAAGAGTGAGGCATGAAAGAGGTGGAACAATGTTCCATCATCTCTGAGGCATGAAATTCTGGCAATGGACATTGAAGTCTTCATAAAGTTCTTCATCCAGATGAAAAGATATTCATGTTACCCATTTACTGAAATGTCTTGAGGGTGGTAATTTGCACCTAAAGCTGAGATAATTGCAAAGAGATTTAAGTTAAAGAAACATGTTACTAACAAGTCATGAAATAAGAACAGTGTGATGAAAAATATATACCTTTTCAGGATAAAAGAAAAAAAAAACATTTTAAGGAGGATGGAGAACCACACACAGACAAATTCAGCATGAGAAAAAGTACAATATTCTTTTTAGTGAGAATATTTCTCACTAAATACTGGTATGGCAGTAAAAGAAGAGATTTGGGCAATTTAACATTAAGTGGAAAGTAGTAGGATCACACAGCTCAGCAAGAAAACATTCTAGAATATTGGTCTTCAAAGGCACAAGCCTATTTGAGTATTTATTGCATAGGAACAAGAAAGACCAATTATATCTGTGGTTCAGGACAATATACTCATTTGTATAAAGTAAAACTTTGATCCTAAAGTACTCGGTCCTACATTAAAGATCTGATGACAAAGCTAGCTAAAGGTCAATTGGATGGCTACAAGAATTAAAATAAATTCATTTTCTACCAGCTCTCCTTTAGTTGTATCAGCAGAAAATGTTGTCAGTATAGACCAGTAGTTCCCAACCTTTTTTGGCCATGCCCCCACCTAAATATCTTTAAAATCCTGATCCCCCCCCCCCCGTGACATATAATTTTTACTTTACTCAAAAAGTGAACTCTACTCATGTGGAGGAAGCCTAAAAGGCCATTAACTTGGTTTAAACAAGGTTCAAATTGCCCCCATTAAAAATCAAATTGCTTTTCTGGGTGCATGGGCCCCACGTTGGGAACCACCGGTATAGACATATCACTGGTACTAGTTCACCAGTGACAATGACTAAAATGGGACACACCCAAATAGTCTTCACTATATCAGCCCTTGATCTTACCAGTAGAAGAGGAACTAATTGTAGCAAATTGGCAGCACTCCAGGTGTGGAGTATGCTAGTTAAAGATCTATACCCCTTCACATATAACAGGACAGTAAGGAATCACATATTCCTTGTTACATGTCACCAGATAAATTTTCTAGAATCTATAAAGGCACTTAAAATGTATGTTGCGAATGTGAACAATAAAATGAGATATTTTATCATCTTTGAAGGACATACGTATAAAAAAATCTAGAAAATTTTGAATTCAAATACATACACTGATTCAGAGGGTTTTAAAGATTAATATATAATTGAGATTCAGTTTTTTTTCTTCTGGAATTGATGGACTAAAGTCTAGCTAGCATTTTATTTTTTTCATTTCTGCACTTTTGATCCACTCCCACTTTATTCTATTTTTAATTTACATCAGTTTTTCTCTTTTCAATTTTAACTTTTCATAAAATTACTATTCAAAAAATAATGTAATACTCTAGTAACCTTTCTTCACAAGGATTTACTGTCAATGGGGGAAAGATAACTCATTCTATCTATGAATTTGCCATCTTTCTTGACCTATGAAAGATTCTTGATGCTCCTGCTGGAATGGTTGCCATTGGAAAAAGCAGACAAAGCTATGAAAAAAAAATTTCCCTTTTGAACTGAACCATTCTACTTTTGTTCCACTGAGACCTATGATCTCAAGCAATCATAAAATACAGTTTGTATATACTAAAAACTGAAAACCCTTGATATTGTTTTCCTCATAGTTACAATATATTCTGTAGCAGTGGTGTCAAACTTGTGATGACACATTGTCATCATCTAACGTATCACAACTTTCCTCCCTTTGCTAAACCAGGGATGGGCATGGCCAACATGTGACACATCCGGCCCACAGGCCGTGAGTTTCGTGGCACGACAAAACCGTGGTCCACTAAAGCGCGCCCGATTAAAGCGCGTCGCTGACGTCATCAGCAGCGCAACAACAAGGACCGCGGAGAAAAAAGGGCGCTTTAAAAAGCGCTTTTAAAGCAAGCCGATTCACGTAAAGGTAAGGGTTAGGGTTAGGTTTAGGGTTAGGTTAAGGGTTAGCGTTAGGTTTAGCGTTAGGTTAAGGGTTAGGTTCAGGGTTAGGTTTAGGGTTAGGTTAAGGGTAGGTTTAGGGTTAGGTTTAGGGTTAGGTTTGGGGGGTTAGGTTTAGGTTTAAGCGTTAATTTTATCTTTACCGCTCACAGCATGCTTTTTTCGTCGCGCTGTGATGACGTCAGGTATGCGGTTTCGTCGAGCGCACTTTAGTCGACCGCGGTTTTGTGGTGGAACCGTGAGTTTCACATCCCTGTTCTATAGTCTAACGTGGACAATGGATCCAAACTGCTTTACAGAATATGCAAAACATATACAGAAACATGCACCAAAAATCTGGAGTCCCCCTGCTTTTCTCTCAATTTTTCTAGGAAAGAAAAGAACTAATTCAATCTTTCTCTTCCACAGCTCCACGCCCTGTCACACACAATTCTATGGCAAACTATCATTTCCCTGTTGAAAAGCAGAGCAACAGATTTGTCCAAGTGCCAGTGAGACATCATATTTCTCTCTCTCCTTTAAATCATCCATCTGCTGGGTAAAGGCACTCTCTACTGAGACTATAAAACCCTAAGAGGATCAGCCTGAGCATTACACCTGGGGCAAGCTAAATAAAAAAAAGGTCACCAGTGCTTTTTAAACATGGACAAAAAGCAGTAAAATGTGTTTTGGGGAAAAAAAATCTGGCATTAAATCATGACTTTTGCCTGGCTCGCCTCATTAAAAATGGCCTTTTGGAAAGTAAAATTATCATTGTAAGTGATAAGATCTTTAAGAAAATAATTCATGGCTTCTTCACCCTTTAATATGATAGCCGCCATCGGCTAATTTTTTTCTTAATGGCAACGAGGCTATCAATCTTGTCCAAAGCTTCCTTTCATCTTTGCTTCTCTCCCCTGCCACCTTTCCAAATAACCATAGTCTCTGTTGCTCATAGAAGTAACTATCTTTTCTTTTCTGCTTCTGCACTAATGGTTTCCAATTCGATGAATCCCCCTCTGAATCATAAGCTAAGCATAAATGCTCAGTTACAACATTACACGACAAATTGAAATTAGGGTGCACTTTGTTCTGCAAAGTTGGCAATTAAATAATAGAACAAGATTGCCCAGAGAGATAGTAAATTCTCAATCATGTGTATTCTTAAACTGCAGCTTTAGTCAATCATAAATAGCTGTTGTTAGTTGCGAAGTCATGTCCGACCCATTGCGACCCCATGGACAACGTTGCTCCAGGCCTTCCTGTCCTCTACCATCCCCTGGAGTCCATTTAATTTCACGCCAACTGCTTCAGTGATTCCATCCAGCCATCTCATTCTCTGTCGTCCTCTTCTTCTTTTGCCCTCAATCGTTCCCAGCATTAGGCTCTTCTCCAGTGAGTCCTTCCTTCTCATTAGTTGGCCAAAGTACTTGAGTTTCATCTTCAGGATCTGGCCTTCTAAAAAGCAGTCAGGGTTGATCTCTTCTAGGACTGAGCAGTTTGATCGCCTTGCAGTCCAAAGGACTCATAGGAGTCTTCTTCAGAACCATAGTTCAAAGGCCTCAATTTTTTGGCGCTCAGCCTTTCTTATGGGCCAAATTTCACAGTCATACATTGCAACTGGAAAAACCATAGCCTTGACTATACACACTTTTGTTGGTAGGGTGATGTCTCTGCTTTTTAGTATGGTGTCTAGATTTGCCATAGCTTTCCTTCCCAGGACAAGCGTCTTTTAATTTCTTGGCTGAAGTTCCCATCTTGGGTGATCTTGGACCCCAGGAAAATAAAATCTGTCACTACCTCCATTTTTTCCCCATCTATTTGCCAGGAATTGAGAGGACCAGATGCCATGATCTTAATTTTCTTAATGTTGAGTTTCAAGCCAACTTTTGCACTCTCCTTCACCCGCATCAAGAGGCTTCTTCACTTTCTGCCATTAGAGAGGTATCATCTGCATATCTGAGGTTGTTGATATTTTTCCCGGCAATCTTAATTCCAACTTTTGATTCATCTAGTCCCGCCTTTCTCATGATGTGCTCTGCATATAAGTTAAATAGGCAGGGTGACAGTATACAGCCTTGCTGTACTCCTTTCCCAATTTTGAACCAATCAATGGTTCTATGTCCAGTTACGTTTTCCTATACACAACTATTTAGGGGGGGGGGGAAATCCCAATTTCTATGAAAAGACTGCAATGGGTTTTATTTAATTATGAATAAATATTCATAATAAAGAAACTTTAAGCACTGGGTTTTAAAATATAGGAACCTGTATAAAACCTAAAACAATATTATAAATTGATCAACTTTTCTTTAATTTGAACTTAAGAACCTCTTTCTTTTTATTACTACATGAATTTTTCCTACTACAGGATAGAAGCCTGAAACTTAAATTCCAGAACTCTGTCTTTTCCATAAGAAACAAGAGATGGGCTTCATTTAATTAGGAATAAAAAATGAATCCAGACCAATAGCACCTGTACATAAGGTTGGCGTGTCACCAGTTCAATATATTCCCTTACACTCTGAGATATAACAGCCAATAGAGGTATATACTGATAAGATGCATACAAACAAACAAAAAATACAGCTCAACCTTCTCATTATTATTACGCTGGCAAGGGAAGTATGCAGAAATTATTATTTGTATATTTTTAATGATTCTCTGGATCCAACTGAATTATTATAATGCAGCCTGGTAACACTACCTTATTACTATTAAGATTAATAATAACAAAGAAACAATGATCAGTTATTACAAATCAAGTTCATCAAGAAGAGGATTCAGAAGAGGATATCTTAAAAAATGCACTAGGACAACATCTAGAATCAGAAATAATTGAAAAGAAGCTAGCAGATCAATATCAACTTATAATACAAAATATAGCATTCATTGAAGTAGAACTGCAAGAGGCTATTCAGGCCAAAAAACCAGAAGTAGCTCGCTCAGATTGTAGAGACAAATTGAATTGTCCACAATCTCAGCATAGATATTGAATTGTTTTCATTCCCAAACCAGGCAACTTCTCTTCTGCCTTCTCCTCAGAAAGAACAAAATCCTCTAAAAAACAAAAGGAGTTGAAAGAAAGAATAACTGAATATATAGAGCAGAAGAAAAACAGAGTAAGATTGCCTGATTACAGCTTGTTCCGAAGAAACAGCTAGCATAAGCATTAAAAGATGCCAATACTATAATATCAAATATAAGCACCAGCTTACTGCAAGAAACACACTAACTAATGTATGGCATGGAAGCATTATAACTGAATATCTTAGATGCAAAATCAACAAGCAAGCCAAACAGTGCACCACCAAAATGGAAGCTCGGGTTGGAAAATAAGATCAGCATACTGAGATCAGATGCAAGCAAGCTAGAACAAATGAAAGAAAAGCAGCAAATTGAATTGCACACTACAGGCAGAATTTTCCATTTCAATTGAATCAGAAATGTTTCTACCAATCCATTAAGAGAGAGACTGCAATAAACCAGTCAACACTTGACAAAGAAGAAATAGAGCAGTTCTGACTACAACTATGGGACAATCCAAAGAAACTCAACAAGAATGCAACATCTTGTTGCATAAAAGAGGGGAATAAGAATAAAAAAGAAGCTGAAATTAAATAACCTGTAATAACAGCAGAAATTATATAGTAAAGGGCAGGAAAATCAAGAATGATGAACATGTGAAGATGAACTGCATGGTTTTGGGTTGAAGCATTTGACTGGTTTACATTCACTCATTGCCATGCAAGGAGATGAAATTGAAGACTGGTTAACATCTAGCAAACCTTGGTTGTTGTTCAGTTTCTAAGTGGTGTCTGCCTTTTTGCAACCCCACAGACCATAGTATGCCAGATTCCCCTGTCCTCCACTGTCTCCCAAGTTTGCTCAAATTCATATTTGTTGCATCAATGACACTATCTAACCATGTCATCCTCTGCTGTACTTGTCTCCTTTTGCCTTCAATTTTGCCCAGCATCAGGGGCTTTTCCAATGAGTCCTCTCTTCTCATTAGGTGGCCAAAGTATGAAGGTTAATAAAAAGCAAAACTTACCTGATTAAAAAACTCCATCAAAAGGGGCAGCACAAGAAACTACAGGACAATTACCTGCTTACCAATAAGTTTCAAATTACTAACTGATGTGGTAGCTGTTGCAATCAACAGCATCTAACACAAGCTTTTTCCACCTGACCAGAAAGGAAACTACCCTAATAGCAGAGTAACAAAAGATCAGCTCCTAATTGACAAAATGATTTTAGAAAAGTGTATAAGAAGGAAGAAGACCAACTAGAACATAGGGTGGACTGATTGGAAGAATGCATTCAACTGCCTACCACATGATTAAATAATCATATTCCTAGAAATAACAGGAGTCAGTAGAACATCAGAAGCTCTATGCAAAGATCGATGGCACAATGGAAGACAGGGCTTCTACTGACCAATGATGATGGAGGGAGGTTAATATCCAAAAAGAATTTTTTCAAGGAGATTCACAACACCACTACTATTTGTTACTGGACTGCTTCCCTTGTCAACAATACTGCCATTGAAAATATCTGCCAGGCTATTCTATATCTTCATTACATTGACGATATGAAGCTATATGGGCAAAAAACCCCACCTGAAATAGAATTGCTGCTCAACACTGTCGGTATATGCAGCCAAGATTTTGCAACTGAGTTTGAACTGGGCAAATGTGCCACTCTTACCATCAACAGGAGAAAATACCAAAAACTGAAGGAATCGATAACCCTATGGAAATAACATTAAGAGTCTGTATGAAGATCACTTGGTCATCCTTGAAGCTGGCAGCATCAATCACACTGAAGTCAAGAAGAAGGTTAGAAGTAAATATATCATGAGAGTGAAGATTTAAAAGTCAAAACTCAGTGGAGGAAATACCATCAAGGCGATTAACACCTGGGCTATGCCAGTGATTAGATAGATAGCTGGAATAGTGTCTGAACTCAAGCAGAACTAATCTCTCTTTTGCACTCATTTGGGACAAAACAATTAATGTATTTCTCTCCCGGTTTGAATTGACCTGCAGCCAATTTTTCCTTTCAAACAGCTCTCTTGAAATACTTTAATAAGAAATCTAGTAGTCTTTCAGGTGGCACTTTGTGAAGCACAGATCTGGCATTATGTAGAAATAAAAATCAGATGGCTGGCTTCTCCTACAGCTCCAATCAAAAAGGGCAGGGAGGGTATTGTCCAGTGATGGGACAGGGTGGGATCACAGCAGCCATAAACAGCCAATAGGATCCCTGAACAAATCATCATTAAGGTAGTGAATGAGATGTCATAAATCTACAACACCTGTGTCAGAAGAAATGAAGAAAATGCTCTTTTAAGACCAAAATGAATTTAGGCTGCCATGAGATGAGACAGAGCCTGGATCATGAGGACTTGTCCTCTAAAAATAGTCTGTGGGTTATTTCTGATCTTAGGATGTCTTAAACCTGTCTCACTTCTGGGCTGGGGACGAACTTTAAAAATATTGGGAGGACATGGCAGGAAAAAGAAACTATGTCAGACACAAGTGTATTGTGATTGAATGAGCTTATGGTCATTCTTAGTGGAAAATCACATGGGTCCCCTCATTTCTGAAGCCCTTACCCAATGCAAGGTTGTGAATCTGAGGTTATTTCCATACTTTTCCTTTTCTCTCCCCTCCAGCCTCTTCATATCACTTCTTCCCACTTTTCCTTTTTGCTCCCCATTTACAGATCCAGCTGGTCTGTCCCATCATCACACTGAAAAAGCCTCACAATTGCAATGCATGTTCATTGCCACTCTCCCATCCTAACTGCCTCCTCCCCTCTCTAAGAGGCAGGTCAAGAGTCAGTAGTAGCAAACAGTGAGCTGGCAGCAGTGACACTTTGTTTCCTTTCAAGGCCACCCATTTGAAACTATTAAGTGTTGGGCTCCTGCTTTTTGATAGCCCTGAAAACACAGGCAGTTTATTTCTTTTAAACAATCAATCACAGCTGCTGTCAGCACAACAAATACCCTAACCCCTGCTTTTTGTATCTCGCTCTGGCCTTTTCCTTCTCTCTGCGGTAAGTGTTTCCTGCCTGATGCGTTGGACTTTAACTTGCCATCTAAATAGGTACTTATCACTTAATATGGAGGTGATGGCTTGACATGTTTTCTGTCTCCTGCCCTCCCCTGCATAGTGGGGAAGCAGTCAAAGCGTTGTTAATAGCTGTTATCACTTGAGAACTGTAACCCCAATGCAATGAATGATAGCAGCCTCTGTTGTGCTTTATCATAGCACCAGAAGTACCAGTTCCAAGTTGTGAACACCAGCATTTTTATTTTCGGGCACTTTTTCAAGACCAGGTAAACTCAGACTCCCACTTGCAACTTTTGGGTATCCAAACCTGACTTCAAGAAGAGCATTTAATGCAGCAATGTGTGATGAAAGAACATTCTGACAACTTGACCCTTAGTTTGTGTTACACCTGAGACAAGTGCCCTAGAGTCTATGCTGCAAAGGGAACTGAAGGAGAAGAAGACTTAGTCTTCTTATGATGTGATTATGATGTTTGTAACATCATAATCACATCAAACCACTTCAAATCTACATCAATTTGCATCATAGCATTGGTCCATTTAACTCAGAGGTAGAGAATTATGGCCCCTTTAAGGACTTGTGGACCAACACCCAGATTCCTGAGCAGTATGGTTCGTTCAGGAATTCTGGGAGTTGAAGTCCACAAGTCATCCAATGTCCATCATTCCCCACTCCTGATTTAATTTAATATTTTCTACATTGATATGTTTCAAATATAAATCTGTAAGATTTAGGCAATGTTCCTAAAATTTAAAACATTTCAATAAATTTCTATTTTGTTGTTAGGAGAGAAGTCCTGCTTGAACTTGATTTCAGGTTAGAGCACATTTATTGTCTATCTCACAGTTCATAAGCTTGAATTATGAACTATGTTTGAACTAATGTTAAGTAATCAGGGCCAGATAGTTTCTATTTCTCCTGAAAAATAAAAATAAAAATGGAAAAATAGAAAAGACATTTTGACCTTAAATTTATTTGCCTGGAAGTAAACTCAATGATTTCAATAAAATTTCTTTTCAACAAACAACATTTAGGACCACTGTCTCAGTAAATCAGTTTTTTATCTTATTTTTTATAGAACCAATATTCTTACTATCTTCTCTGGCATGAATACTAGCCCTAACTACTGACATATTTCAAAAACAATAGACGGTTCTTTGGTTTTTTTTTTTCCTTTTCCCTACAGCCACAACGAGCAGATTTAATTATGCATCTTTTAATTGTCTTTTACTTTTAAATATGAAGCCCTGAGGTATTTTATAATTTCCCCAAGGTCATCATAGAAGTACCTAGCAATGCTGTTTCTAACATCTATAGACCCAAGGGGCCCTAATACTATATCATATCTTTCCCAACTCAAACTCTAGAGAGACATTTCAGAAAAGAGCACATTGTCTATAGTAAAATATCCAGAGACAATTTCATCAAGAACTTTCTCCTTTGAGATTTTAATAACTGGGCACAGACAATAATGTATGAGACAAAAAATGTTCTAATAAGATATGAAGGAGCTGTGGGAGAAGGAATTTAAAACTGACTGGACATCTAGATTTAGTGATCAAACATTCATTAGCTCATATATTTGGAAAACAAAATAAAACATTTGCAAATAGAAATTGTAAATAAGCTTTAAAAATACTCCATCTACTTTGCCGAGTTTCATTACGGAATGTTTGTTGTTGAACATTCTGATAGTTATGCATCAGTGCATTTATGCATCTGCACAATGCCCATATTAGGAGAGATGGGACTAGGGTGCTTGGTTTTAATAAAGTCCTAAATTGATAAATTGAAGGTATTTTGATTTTGAACTCTAAAATGTTTTTAATTTTTTTAAAAACATTAATCTTATACAGTATTGCTTGAAAATGTATTTTATTTTTGTTTCTTTTATTTTGCTCATTTGCTTCTTAACTGATTTAAAAAACTATTAACAGCAAAGTCAAGTAAGAACTAGGAATAGCACTTAGATTTATATACTGCTTAACAGGGCTTTACAGCCTTCTCCAAGCTGTTTATAGAGTCAGCATATTGCCCCTAACAATCTGGGTCCTCATTTTACTGACCCCATAAAGTTGGAAGTTTGAGTCAACCTTGAGCTGATGAAAATCAAACTCTTGGCAGTAAACAGAATTAGCCTGCAATACTGCATTCTAACCATTGTGCCACCAGCACGCAATGAATTACTTTAGGTTACAAAATTGACTAGAATTCTTTTTTCTTACAAATAGCAATGGAAAAAGAATTTGTTATGGCCACACTTGTACTGACATTGTGTCAGTGATTCCAAGTCATGATCCTTGGGCCAGTCTTATGGATATATCAACAAAAGGGAAATATACTTTGGCTTAGGTATAAAGACTAATGTCAGTTTATTTATTTCTTCCTCTCCAAGAGAAAGACAAGTCTGGTTTTAGCTAGTGACCAAAGAATGGACAGATGCAGAGAACTGTTCATACATATATACATCTGAGAAATTGGTCTGTTCCAGCTCCAGTTGTCTTAGATAGCAAAATTGAGTGGAATGAGACTCTGATTTATTTGACACTTAATATTTTTTTCCATCCCATTGCAAGTACATAATGCAACAATCTGTCAAGAGTTGGCCAAGTCAAATATCTGTCAAGAAAATGATCAGGCCAACTATGGAAACAACAATATCTTCAAACAAGAGCTCAGTCACTTCCTAGTTCCATTCTTCTACTGTCTACCATATTATTCCATATGCAGAGTCTAATACTTATATTGGGCTTTGAGAACAATCTATGGCAGGAAACAGATATTGGGTACAGCTGGGGACTGAACTGGCTCCCATTCAAAAATGTTGCCAACTACCTGATAACCAATGTTCCCTCTAATTTTTTTTCAGTGTGAGCGGAAAAGTATAGTGTTTGAGCAGCACGTTTTCATACCTGAGCACCTGGATTTTCTTCATAGATGTCACCCAAGACAACGAAATTAGTGTTATTTGAAACTCAATTCTACCATGTAAATATCCATTAAGTAAAGAAATCTCCCTATACAGGTAGTCCTCAATCTACGACCATAATTGAGCCCAAAGTTTCTATTGCTAAGTGAGACATTTGTTAAGTGAGTTTTGCCCCATTTTACAACCTTTCTTGCTACAGTTAAGTGAATCACTGCGGTTAAATCAGTAACCTGGTTGTTAAGTCAGTCTGACTTTCCTACTGACTTTCCTTGGCAGATGGTTGCAAAAGGTGACCCCAGGACACTGCAACCATCATAAATATGAGGCAGTTGCCAAAGATCCAAATTTTGATCATATGACCATGGGGATGCTGCAATGATCATGTGTGAAGAACAGCTGTAATTCACTTTTTTCAGTGCTGATGTAGCTTTAGTCATTAAGTGAACTGTTGTAAGTTGAGGACTATACTTTCCCCCTTACTATCCAATAGTCTGCAGTGATATTAGCAAGTTATGAATAAATTACCAACTGATGTAGATTAGCAATTGGAGCACTTAAAGAAGCAAACAAAGAGGGGAGAGGAAGGAAGGGAGGAAGGAAAGAAGGGAGAGGGAGAGACAAAAAAGGAAAGAGGAGAAAGAGAAAAAGAAAGGGGAGAGGAGGGTGGGAGGATAAGAAAAAGAGGCAGAAAAAAGAAAGAAAGAGGGAAGGAAGGAAAGAAAAAAGGAAGAAAAAAAGAAGAAAGAAAAGAGGAGAGAAGAGAAGGAATAGAGGCCAAAAAAGCAAACAAGGAAAAGTAGGGGAAAAACTTTCACTGGAAAACACTATTTTTCCATCAGTGCAAAACTTTCCTAAACAAGGTTAATTTTCTGGATTTTGACTTTCTGGTCCAGGTGGACCAAGAAGCCTTTATTTTCTTTTTCTAAAATCAAATAAAATCTGCAGAGCACCAGCTCAACTCCCCCTTCCTGCGAAAAAAACCTCGAGCGCAGAGGCTGGATTCAGACAACATGTGCATATGCAGCGTGGGTTTCCACTTGTTTGAGAGTTGGTTGCTGCAGTTGCTGCTGCCGTTGCTGCTGCCGCCGCTTCTCTCCTCAGTAACTTTGATCCAGGAGGGAACAGCCTCCCTGTCAATCAGCTAGAAAACGGCTTCCTTCCCTCGGCTTCCTTCGTGCTGAGTTATCCTTTAGAAACTTACTGTTAATGCCTACTTCCCTATCTCCCACAGGCTATCGGGGCTTTTTTTCCTGCTCCCGCCCCTCCGCCGCCTTCCTACTGGCTCCCGTAGCCTCAAAGGCTCCTCAAAGCCGCAGCGCCGGGCAGCAAATCCGGCGGTGCTGTTAGTGGAGGAGGAGGCTGCAGCAGTTAGTCTGGACTGCAAAGGACCTCCTCCCCAGCTTCCGGAGCCTGTGGAAATCACTGCGCGGGAATTGAAAAGTCCTGCGCGGTGTTTTCTTGCCATGTGCACGGCCGCGCAGCCGCGCACCTTAGAGGGAACAGTGCTGATAACCCTGAAAAATTTCTTTTGTGGGGATAGGTGCTTTTGATTCAAAGCGAGTCATTCAGAATGTGGCCAATATGGCATTTGGAGTAAATGCAATAACCAGTAAGTGCAGATATAGTCAAACTTACTTTCGGAAGCAGTGCCACCTCTTAGAGAAACTTGTTTGGTAAGAAGGTAGTAGCCTACTGGCAAATGTGTACTTTCCTAAAATCTGCCCACCAACCTTGCCCTACTTCCGTCCTATTTCTGCCACCAGTTATAGGTGCAAATACTATAACTTTTATTTATCTTTTATTATTTGAATATACTAACAGCCCTGGAGATCAAACAGTGAAATCTTCAAAATGAATAAACAACAAGAATCTTGGGAATTCCGTTTCTAGGAAAGGTGTACCAAATAAAACTGAATACAAATTTATGTAATAAGGTCCTGGAAATAGTGTTAAACATCGGGTCGGGACCAGAAACAGCAGGTAGAGCTGGTAACAGAAAATTGTAAACTAAAGTACACATTTGTGTTTTATCACAACAATATTCATTCCTAAGGATATTCCTTATTAGATACTATATTTAGGATTTCATGCTGATGAAAGCTGATGAGGATGTGTTATCATTAAGAGAAATAATTTCTGCATCTTAAGGAAAGACCAGGAGTTTCCCAAGCAGTATTTGCTGTAATCAGTAATTTTAATAATGTATAAAGAGAGTATTAAACACAATCAAGAGGGATTCACCCATACAGTTGAGCAAAGTGACTGAATATACAGAAACTCAGGCTACCACAATTGTTCGCCCTCCAGATGCATTGGGACTACAATTCCCAGAATTCCTGGTCAAAAGAAGCTCAAGAGGCAGTTATAGTCCCAACACATATGTTCTAACACCTTGTCATGAGTATCATGAATGACAGTTCCTTATGGATAATAATGCAACAAATTAAAGCCGTACATTAGTAGGGAATCTGTGGCTTTCCAGATGTTGAGGAACAACAATTCCCAGGAGAATCAGCCAGCAGTCATAGTAAGTTTGGCCTTGTTTTAAGTAAACTTTTTTGGATCTGTAAGCCAGGTCTTCATCCAAATGCTAATAAACAATTTTTGGCCAAATGGCTGAAAAAAACAAACAAATGCTAGAGGATCCTTCTGAATATTCTTTCAGGAGAGAGTGTGCACAGAAGAGAATCTGTGGTGCCAGCAGATACATAGTTTTGGTTACATAGGACCCTTGCACTCTTCTGCTTTAATCCCCTCCTTCAAAACAAATTAGATTGCTTGTTGTTTGAAACTTCTAAGATTCATCCCTGCTAGGAGAAAAGGACTTGTATTGGTTATCTAGTAACTGTCACAAATATTTACCTCCAAACAGCTAATATGCTGATTTAATTCTTTTTCAGGCTTGGTATTTGAAGAGATAACACAACGCAGCAATGAGCACAAACAGAAAGTATGAGACAAGCTTTTTCTCATGATGCTCTTTCATTTTATACATTTTAAAATCTCAAATGCAAGCCTGGAGATTCCTGATTTGTAACTGAAACCTTTTCTTGCGTTCTGCATTTTCATGGCTGCCTCAGTTGCATTTGCTATTATTAATAATCATGGGTCTTAATCTGCTAGAGCAGTACTAAAACACTATAACATGGGACATAATACACATAATACTAGAAGCTTATGATAAAATGTGATATCATGACTCTCAATTGCGCATTTTTGCAGGGAAATATGGCCAGCACCCTAACTCTGTAGCTCTATACAGTTTAACCCTGCACTAACTGTAACACTATCTCTATGACCCAATATATGATTAGTTGGTAAAGAGAACAGGCAGGGATGCTGGCATGCTCAGCTTTCCAAACATTCAAAATGAAGGTACAGGGTTTAGAGGCTAATACCAATTACATTAGAACTATTTTAGAATAATTATTCTGCCCATTTTTGAAATATCTTCATTATGCACCAAGATACTATCCTGAGGGATCTGTATGCATAAAGACAATAATGGCTTTAATAAGCATCCTATGCCCAACAATTGTTGTAGAGTTAGGCACACAGGGAGGGAGGGAGGAAGATTCTGTGTACCATGGAGAAAAGCAGAAAAAAAATGAAAGGAGAAATCATAACAGATAAATAATGTAACATTTGTAGAAACAGAAAAGATAATTTAAATTAACAAAATATTACTAGATTTGGCTCACTTACCTTGGGAGTGCCTGGCGTCATGACATCCTTCAGTAAAGCATTCTTACTATCAAAATAAAAAAAGAAGAAAACATAAATAAATGTAGGGTAACCTCTTCCCAAAGGAGCATGTCAAAGTCCTACTTGCTTTATTTGTAAAACCCTCTCCATAAAATTCATATCCATCGGAGTAAACTTCTGGAAGCTAAAAGATCACAATTGTACCATATTCCTACTTCTATTTTTATGAAAGGTAGTCCTCAACTTAATGACCACTATTGAGACCAAAATTTTTATTGCTCAGTGAAACAGTTAAGTGAGTTTTGCCCTATTTATGATCTTTCTTGTCATAGTTGTTGTGACTCACTGCAGTTGGTAAATTAATAACACAGTTGTTAAGTGAATCTGACATCCCCATTGACTAAGCTTGTCAGAAGGTCGTTCACATTGCAACCATTATAAATACAAATCAGTTGCCAAGCATCTGAATTTTGATCACATGACCATGGGTATACTGCAATGGTCGTCAATGTGAAAATTGGTAATAGGTCACTCTTTTCAGTGTTGTTTTAACTTTGAACAGTCACTAATTGAACTGTTGCAAGTCAGGGACTACCCATTATTAAATTTGCATTTCATTCCCCCCCCCCCTCAAAACCCTGGGGAGCATAGTTGCTATTTCTAATCTTATATAATATAACCTTCATTTAAAAAACTGAGGAAAGAGACTTAACATAGAAGTTGAATAGGGATTGACATTGAAATTATTATGCAAGACACCAAACTACAGAAAGTTTCTACAGCATTTCAGTTCTGTATTACACAGGACATTGATCTGGGGAGCAGCTCTTGAGGTAATGTCCAAAAACATCTTGTTAGCATACAATGTAAGGCCTCATGTGGTTCATGATACAAGGAACATATTACAGCTATGTTGAAGACCTGTATTCGTTGTTAATTGTTTATCAGGTTTAATCACTCAATGTAAATAGCTTAAATCCTTGGTATGAATCACTCTGGATATATAATTTAGAAGTAAAGGCTGCTCCTTTGTCAGAGACGTAAGAACTTGACTTCTGTTGGTTCCACTGTATGGAATATATTCTTTCAACCAATCTTTTGGCTTTCTTGAAAGGAATCAAGACCTACCTTTCAAACCAGACGTTCTCCATTTGCATTTCAGTAGTTATATAGTTAAAAAATATCATTAGCCACTTTATGAGTGTTTGATGGTGTTAAAGGTATCATTGCAGGGTGTAAGCTGTTCCAGGTAAAGCACCCTTTTACAATTGATAGATGGTGATTTTGCCCATGCCGATGGCATCCAAATGGTGTTCTAGTTCTTTTGGAATTGCACCCAAGGCACCTATTACTATTATCATTAATCCTACTTTTAGTTTGTACAACCCAAGGCAGCTTTTACAATGTTCCTGTTTCTTATTTTCCCCATTGTTGCATCCTCTTGACGCAGCCGGCAGCCAAGCCATGCCTTGCAGGAAGCTGATTGGCTCTGGCGCGGCTGCCGGCCGGAGGGAGAATTGCGATCTTCCTATTGGCCGCCCATTGCGGTCTTCCTATTGGCCACCCGCCTGACAGCTATTCGTATAAATAGCTGTCAGGTGGCACTGTCCAGCACGCATGTTCTGAACTTGCTGTTCGTGTTACTGCTGTTAATAAAGAGTTCAGTTATTTACCTCAGTGCCTCCTCGTACTTAAAACCCATAACATCCCTGTGAAGTCAGATTGGCTGAAAGAATCAGACTGGCCCAAATTCTGGATTTCATGGTTATTGGGAAGATCAGAATTCAAGGCCTCTTATACCACTGTGGCTCACATTTAGTGCATTTCTATAAAAACTATAGAAACTTGATATACTATGGCAGCAAACAATGTGACTACTGATGCTGGCGTACAGATACTACTAAAAAGCTATAGTATTCATTCTCCTGTTTGATCCAATCTTGTTTCCACATAACTGCCCACACGCATATTAACAAATGGTACCTTCCATGGGCTGGGTTATTCATATGAACTGCCCTTTTACCCTGTATTTGTCCATCAGTGCTCTCCATTCAGAAATAATTTGATGTTCAGCTACATTTCTAAATCTAAGTAACATTTCTCAGAAGTTCCAGGCATTCACAAAATACTTGGGCCAGTTCATATAATAACTTTCAGATAGAATAGATATACAATCTCAGTCTCAGGAATGAAAAACATAGACATCATACAGGGCTGGGTCTGAAGAAAAGATGACACAGGGTGGATGAATAGAAAATAACTAAAATTAGATAGGCTTTTCTGCAAACTATAGGAATTCCTTCTCTATTTGGTTGGCTGATTTGTTAATTTCACTCCATTTCTATTTAATGGCTGAAAGGAGGTTTACACCATGGTGATCCTCCCCGCTTTCTCCCTTCCTTCCCTGGAGCAAGATGCTTCACATTTAATAATGCCTTTCAACCTCACTCGAGACAGGTTAAATTTGAAACAATTACATATCAAAGGCGATGGGGCAGGGAGACCCCACACTGTAATTTTTTTGGTTATTAAAGTAATCTCTCTCATGTAAATTCTCTCACTAACATGCCACAAACAGCATTAGGAAATAAATGATTTCCCCATGATTCGATTTACCAATACAAAGCACCTGCAACAGGTAAAAATAGGGCTCTGATATATGTTACTGAGGCTGATGTTTTGCACTGCATGACTCCCACAGCTGGAGATCCCCCTCTGTTTCTTGGGGAGGGTGGGTGATGGATGGATGGGGGTTGTGGTTAGGGGAGTAGGAGGAGATGGTGGAGAGAAAGAATTATACTTAATAATAAAATTTGTATGCAAGTCAGCCTCCCAAGCTAGGGATGACTGATCGGCAGCCAGAAAGTATTAAAAAGGCTTGCTAAACAGATGCTGACAATAGAACAAGACATATCAAATCAAATCTATTCCAGAAGCATTAATACACACATACGCACGCACACACTTTTCTTCCCAATCACAGCAATATGGGAGACATCAATAAATTTTTATGAGACTTTCAGAAGCTCAACATGCTACTGGATGTGACAAAAAAGCAATGTGGCTGTCATGTTCGCTTTGTTGGGGACACTTTAGCCCCAGATGTCGAGCTGTGGCAGCAATGAGTAGAAATTGAATTTGGCTGGCTTTAATCTGCCTTTCGTTGGCAGATGGCTAGATGCTGTAAAATGAAGCAAAGAGGGTTGTTTGGGAAGGGTTTTCTCCTAGAGGCTGTTTCCTTCTATGTAGAACTTGCCTTTACATAGAAGCTGGGAACTTTATTGTCACAATCTCAGCATTCCCTAAAATGGAAGTCCAAAGTCATCCTTATGTTACAAAGATACTCAGTTAACTACTCTTACCAATAAATAAATATGGGTGTAGAGGTGTGTGCACATCTAAGTTAGGGATAAAAGTCACTACTAGTGAGAATAGCAAATTATTTTAAGCAGCATAAAATATGATATATAAAATCCAATCAAGTTTTATTTTCTTAAAAGTAGTGGCATTTTAATGTACTAAGAATATTTGATCAGGGAGCAGGTGTTTGAAATGAAATGCAAATATCATCTGTCAAAATAATTTAACTAATAGTAATCCAAGTTATTAACTTTGAGTATAATATTTTGATCTTTGGATATATCTTCAAATAAAGACAGGAATTATGAGGTCAAACCACAGATTATTCAATCTCCCATTCTCTTAACAGTAATTTATATTGCTTGCTTTACATAAAACCTAATCTACACATTTCTTCCAACCCACCCTTCTCTTCTTGAATCTAACACTGAGGTCTGAAATTAGGGTTTTAATTACATAATTTCTGTATACTTTGACAAATATATTATGGTGATTTTCTTTTTTTATTTCCTTCATGCAGAGATCATTGCAGAGTTATTAGCTGAAAAGCTATAAGCAAAGGGGGAAAACCCTTCCTACAAACAGTCCTGGAAAATTAAAAATGGTAAAGAAAATCATGACCTTTAAAGTTCAAACACCTTTCAGCACCTTTAAATTTCTTTTTTGCTCCAGGCCCTTCCAAAGAGCACAATCTTTGGAGACCTCAGAATTCTCTTTAATCACTAAGCAAGTCAGTGGTGGTCAGAAATCATCACACATTTACATAGTAATAACCTCAGACAACACTCCCAACTTTATTTCATAACCAGCATATTGCCACACAGTGAGAGATCCATGTGGTTTAAATTATAACCCATACATAGGAAATTAGTTGCTAGCTATGATCTTCACAGGTTTCTCTGACATTTCTAATTAAGATGATTTACATAGAATTATCCTTTGAAAGCAAAAAATTGTGTTTTGCTAGCTAATAAAATATAATTACTTCACACCCCTACCTACCCACCCTTTTCAAGTTATAGTTAGTTTTAATCTGTTTGGGGAATTATTTATCCAGTTCATTATGATAACACAGCTTACTTGCTCCTTTTATATGGAAGCAAATTGTAAGAAAAGAGTGATCAGTTGGAAATGAGTTTACCTTCTAAGGGATGGGGGACTAGAGAGGCAGGTATCTGTTATTGAGGCTTTGTATCTTGTCTAAGATGAATTTAGTTTTCATAATGACACATTTATAAAGGAAATACATATATGGTAAAGGTTCCCCTCGCACATATGTGCTAGTTGTTCCCAACTCTAGGGGGCAGTGGTCATCTCCAGCTAAAGAGTCAGCGCTGTCCAAAGACGTCTCCGTGGTTATGTGGCCAGCATGACTAGACCCTGAAAGCACAGCACACAGTACGCTACGTTACCTTCCCACCAAAGGTGGTTCCTATTTTTCTACTTGCATTTTTATATGCTTTTGAATTGCTAGTTGGCAGAAGCTGGGATAAGTAGTGGGAGCTCACTCTGTTATGTGGCACTAGGATTCAAACCACCGAACTGCCAACCTTTCTGATCAGCAAGCTCAGCGTCTTAGCCACTGAGCCACTGCGTCCCTTTTACCATGTGCATATCTATGTACAAACACATCTGGAAGTATGTCCATATACTAAGAAATTAATCATTTTATAGTTTATAATCTGTAATATCAGCATTCTAAAACCTATAGGCTGGAAAGAATAATATAAAGAAGCAAGTTGATAAAAAACTAGTCAAAGCCACTGAAAAAATTCCCCCTTCAGAAATATTTCCATTTTGTGCTACTGTAGCTGTTTGGTAAAATCACATCTGCACTTCCAAAGTTCCTTGTCAAAAACAAAATACATTTTCCAGTCTGTCCATATTGTTTGGAATGACAGCTTAACAAATCACCTGTAATTTGTCGTCCTCTACGTTGATAAAATTACAGCATTCAGCAATACCTTTCAGATTGTACACATTGTAAGTACTTTAAAAAAAGTTTAAGATTCAATAATTACACAAAGATCTCTGGGTGCTCTAAAAATACAATAACTAACAAATAATATCTAGCTTTCTGCTTACAAAAAGTCTCAGGTAGGAGACAGGAAAATTACCATTTTAAAAATCTTAGAATGCTCTTGATGCCACCAGCCATTTAAACATCTATTCTGGTTTGTTATAAGGCTGTCCAGCATATGTCCTACAGACATATTAAGCACATACATCTATCCTGAGATGGCTTTACATATCACTGTAAACCAGTTTTGGCCTAGCTTGTACAAACTAAACAAACTGTGATTAGTTCAAATAAGATATTAAGTAAACCATAGTTATGTGGGATGTGTTTTAAAAAACTTAGTTTTTTTAATACTGGGACAACTGTTCACTGAATAATCTCTAAGACATCTCTTAGGCATCTTGTTAATAAGATCATGGAACATTTCTTAGATCCAACTGAGGTGAAAGAAGTAACTGGAAATCACTCATCATTCAGCAATCATTTCATTCAGCATTTTAATATCAGTTTGAAATTAACCCTCTTGGTAACGATTTCTTTGGAGCAACATATTGCCTTTCTATACAGAAGAGTACAAAAAGACCACAAACAGCAGTGAAAAGGTAATCTAAAAGTAGTTTTGATCCAAGATGGTTCCATGGGAAAACAGAATAGTGAGGAAGTTTTTTGTGCATGTGTGCACACACAGAGACATATGGTCTAAATTTGAATGGGAAATATAATATGATACAAACGTATTATGGTCAAACTGAGCAAATACTATGTTGAAAGGTTAATGTTTAGATTAAGCCATTTCCCTTTGTTAGTTCCACCTCCTAATAGCGCCCCCCCCAGGAATCTTAACATAATTTGAACATAATGGTATATCAATCATTTTGGTTAATAGCTTGGTATGTGGATTTCCCTAAGATTTGCATAATCTTAAGATTTGCACAAACCTGTTTTTGTGTTTCTTTAATATAAGCTTCCCTTTGAAAGACCAAGTTTATGAATGCAAGTATTTGATGATGCAATCAGATTTTTATTTGAAATAAGGCACATAATATTTATTTATATACCAAGTAAGAATATTAATCTATCTCAGTGCTTTTAACAGCAACAGATCTCTCAAAGTTCCAATTGGATCATCCCCCCCCCCCCCCGGAGTTCTCTAAAGTTGTGAAGTAAAGGCTTTAGCAATGAGCTACAATCTTTTCCTATTGTTCCTATTAAGTTTTGGTTCATACACTATATATTTTAAATAAGAATTGCCTGAAAAATTTAATCTATAACAACAGCAATAGTATGAACAATGAAATGCTTTCTTTGAGCTACATATGGATCCATATCCTTAGCAAACCTAGTTCCAACTGAGCACCAAAATAGAAAGATAACTGTTTGAGAGCTTAATGATGGAAAACGTATCAAGGCAAAATTGAAAGGCCATTTTTGCCTCTACCTTATTAGAAGACAGTATTCTCATTTGTAGTATTCAGCCTTTATACAAAGGGGAAAAGCGTTTTGTTGCAAGGGGAGAATCCACTATTTGCCTCTTTGAACTATGGAGCACGCAAGTTTCAAAAAAGTAAACTAACGTTTATAAATTCACAAAAAGCTACCCTACAGCAGCAGATAATTGGATTTTCATTTACTATGAGCTAAAAATAAATTTTGGAAAGATTTTTAAAAAGCAGTTCTCATTACTCAGTGACTGAGGAAATTAAATGTCTATCATCTAGGCCAGGGATTGGCAACTTAAACACTAGGCCCTATCTGGAAACTCCCATTTAATTCTGGAGCTGACCAGAAATCCAGTTGCCTCACCATAGAGTCTCCTCCTAGCATGGCATCCTTTTTCCTCTTCCTATCCTAACCGAAGGCTCTACCAATTGTGGAGCCAACAGGCGACAGGGAGCCACAGTAGAGGGATGAGAGAGCCACATGCGGCTCCAGAGCCGCAGGTTGCTGACCCCTGATCTAGGCATCTCTTCAATAGGAGGAATTGCAGTTCCTGTTGAAACAAATTAACTTCAATTCAGGTAAATGACTTGGTCATAGTGTAAATGGCAATCCCTTGTCTTTATTAACACCCTAACAAAGAGCCTGCATATCAGGATAACTTGCATTTTGTATTGGTAAACAGTTTAAAATACTTTCTTTATGAACTAAGGATAAGCAGAGATTTTCTGTCTGTATGCAGCAACTTTAGGACAGAACTCCATGAAACAATTATTCACATTAAGATCAACTCAGTGCTGAAATACATTTTTTGCCTCTTTTTATAGACCAAACATGCTATGAGCTGAACTCTTTCATTCTCAGGAAATGAAAAGATGGGAACAGAAAAATATGATGCCAGTCAACTCAAGATAAGATAGTAGCCAGAAGGAAGATTAATGTGGATATATATATCTTAATCCCCAGCTCTGCCTTTAATGGCTCATAAGAATTCATATAATTTATCCTTAAAGGAATTTTAAAAAGACACAGAAATATTTTCCTAGACATTCAGGTGCCCAAGCTATCCTTCTGCTCATGCTTAAACCACTTGTGTTGGATCGGGTAAAGGAGGTACAAAATGCTAAGTGAACAACAGCTCTTTATTACAAATCAAGTAAACATCTGGCTGGAGAATGGTCGGGCAGCATCTCTTTTAAGGGGATCTGTCAGACCTCTCAGCCAATGAGACTCACCCTCTGTTCCCGCTGGAACAGAGGACCTTGATGGAAACCTCTTGCATCCAGTCAGGGGGGGGGATATCTAACACCCCTCCCCTCTATGGATGGAACATTATAACTGATGATGTAGTCACGCAGGTAGGCGGGCCTTTGTGTAGTTCTGCCTGACCTGGGCAGTTCAGTCCGGGTGTTTCCTTCGCGCAGGTTGGACAGACCTGTTGCTCCTGCAGATCCGCCTGGTGGAACCTCCTGGAACTTTTCACAGGCCACGGCTGGAGCTTCTGGGGATGACTCTCTAGGAGCTCACTGTGGGCCTGCGACGAAGTAAGATAAGTCATCCGACATTCTCGGGTCTTCTCTAGGATTGTTAGTTTGTGTGTGGCTTCTTTCAATTTGTGTAGGAGTTATGTTTGGTTGTCTGAGTGTTGAGTTAGCCAAACAGCTATTGGTCAATATGCCTTTTCCAATTTCTACCATCCTCGAGTCTTACTGTGTATGATCGCAGACCGGTAATGCCAATTATAGTTGCGGGAATCCATAACGTTCCCCCGGTGTAATTGTGTGCATAGACTGAATCTCCTTATGTTGAACGACCTGACTTTGCTCGTGGAGTCAGGGGGTGTTGAGCTGGAATAATTTGGGTATAGCCGGTCTAGGTGAGACCTAAGGCGGCGGCCCATGAGGAGTTCAGCTGGGCTTCTTCCAGTGGAGCACTGGGTGTGATGTGTTGTATGAGTAACTAGTGATCAATTCGTGTCTGCCAATCGCCTGGGCCCATCCTGTTGAAGGCTTCTTTTGCGGATCTTACCATTCATTCTGCCTGGCCATTGGAGGCCGGATGGAACTGCGCAACCAGGGCATGTCTGATTCCCTGAGCTGCTAGAAATGTTTTGAATCTCATGGCCATGAATTGAGGCCCGTTGTCGGAGACTAATACATCGGGGAACCCATGTGTGGCGAAAAATTTCCGTAGTACCTTGATGACCGATTCCGCTGTAGTGGAATTCATCAGGGCTACTTCTAACCATTTGGAAAATGTGTCCACGACTATAAAGAAGGTTTAACCATGAACTGGCCCAGCGAAATCAATGTGTATTCTGGACCATGGTGCTTGCGGGCACTCCCATTCCTTGGCGGGCGCTTCCAGGGGAGCCGGTCTGGACTCCCGACAGGGTGTGCATGTGGCTACCCATTCTTGTATGTCCTTATCCATGTTAGGCCACCAAATAAAACTCCTTGCTAGAGACTTCATTTTAACAATCCGCGGGTGCCCTACGTGCAGTGCTTCTAGGACTGCTATCCACAATTGTTTGGGAATGACTACCCTGTCCCCTCACAACAAACAACTGTTAATAACTGATCATCCCACTTAGAAAACTACATTTTGAATTCAGACCCAACAGGGTCTCCATACCCAGTTCAAAATTTGTTTTATTATGGGGTCACTGGAGGAGACGGGTCCGGAGTCCAGGCAGTCAATAAGGAGGACCAACGTCTCGGGGGTGGGGTCAGTGAGAAGTTCGGGCAATGGGCAGCGGCTTAAAGCATCTGCATGCCCTAATGTGGTGCCCGGTCGATGGATGAGGCGGTAGGAATAGGCTGCCAGGAATATTGTCCATCTGGTCATCCGGGGAGATAGTGACACCGGGGTGGAGCGGTCCCCAGCCAACAGTCCTAACAACGGTTTGTGGTCTGTGACCAGTTCGAAATCTCTGCCATATAGGTACTCATGGAATCTTTTCACTCCTGCTATTGCAGCCAGAGCCTCGCGGTCCAGCTGGCTGTAGTTGCGCTCAGCGGCGGATAATGTCCTGGAGTAAAAGGCAATGGGAGCTTCGGTACCATTTGGCATGCGGTGGCTAAGGACTGCGCCAACACTGAAAGGGGAGGCATCACAGGTCAGCACTAGAGGCAGGGTCTGACTATATTGAACTAGGAACGAGTCTGCTGATAAGAGTCTTTTTACAGCGGCGAATGTAGTGGCCTCGGTTTTGCCCCAGGACCACTTCACGTTTTTTGCTAGGAGATGGTGCAGTGGTTCAGCAACTGTTGCTTTCTGTTTGAGAAAGACGCTGTAGAAGTTAAGGAGCCCGAGGAATGCCTGTAGCTCGGTCTGATTAATTGCTTTAATTTTTTGTGCGGTTGGGTGAATCCCAGACCCATCGATCATGTACCCTAGAAATTCGACTTTTGATACATTGATTTTACATTTTTCTTTTTTGAAACAGAGGCCCTAGTCTCTGATTCTAGTCAGCACTGTTCTTACGCGTTTTAAAAGTTGTGCTTAATTTTCGGCCGATACCAGAATGTCGTCAAAATAGGGGATGACTCCTGGTATCCCCTGCAAAAGTCATTCCATGACGCTTTGGAACAGTCCAGGTGCAATACTAACGCCGAATTGTAGGCGGTTGCATTTGAATGCACCCTTGTGCATCACAATGGTTTGTGCCTCTGTGATAGTGCCATCTACTGGCAACTGCTGGTATAACTGCGCCATATCTAGTTTAGCGAAAAATTTTCCCGGGCTGAGGGAATGTAATAGGTGCTGTACAACGGGTACAGGATAAACGCTTTGTTGTAATGCTTTATTAATTGTGCATTTATAGTCAGCGCAGGTGCGTACAGACCCGTCAGATTTGACAGGTGTTACAATTGGCGTCTCCCAGCGTGCATGATCGACTGGTTCAAGGATGCCCTGGCTCACGAGTTTATCTACTTCTTTGTCAATTTTTGGCCAGAGAGCGAAAAGTACTCTCCTGAGCTTTAGCCTAATCGGGGCTATTGCTGGGTCTAAGCTAAAGGAAATGGGGGTTCCTTTGTACTCACCCAGACCTGTGCCGAAGACATCCTCAGACTCCTTAAAGATGGCTTCAGCGGTGGTTTTGGCGGCGGCTTCCGTGTCCTCTTCTATGGAGTTGACTCTGGTCACTTCCATTCCCAGGGCTTGGAACCAATCAAGCCCCAGTAGGCTCTGCAGGTCATCCCTGACCACTGTCACGGGGAGCTTTTTGCAAATTTTCTTGTGGCGTGCCCGGAAGGTGCCTTGGCCCACGATGGGGACCAGGTTCCCCTGGTAATCGCGTAGGCAGACATCGGGGCTTCTGAGATGTCTCTTTTGTATCTTCGGGATCGTTTGTTTCAGTACTGACCATGGGATTATGGTCAGTGATGACCCGGTGTCGATCTCCATTTCGCATGGAGAGTCCTCGATGAGAACAGTGACTTTCAGCTTTTTTGGGTGAATGGTGTCCGGATATGTCTAACCGGAACAGTGACATTCAGCTATTTTGTGCATCCCAGGCGACTTCACATGGCGGAAGTGAAGTTGGCGATTCTATCGTCGTTCTCTGAACCCCGTGGATACTTCTGCCAAGCCCCTGGTTTGGGTCGCTGATTGCAGTTTGAGCCCCTCTAGGGCTGTCCTGCGATTGCAGGAAAATCGCTGCGATACACCTTGGTGATGTGCCTTTCCGCTTGCATTGCTTGCAAATGGCGTTGCGGAAACGGCAGGATGATCGGACGTGATCTCCTCCACAGCTGACACAGGGCAAACTTTGGGAATTGAATTTCCACACCGGCTTTGTTCGGCTACTGCGCATGCGGTAGCTGTCTTCCTCCTCGCTCTCAGAGCTCTTGAGCTCTGTGGTCTCACTGTTGACGCGGGTACTTTTCTGTGCGTCCAGTGGCGCGCTGTGGCGCTGGATGGTCTCCATGGATTGGGTTGCTGATTCAGATGCTCTGGCTTCATCTAGTGTGATCTGTAGGGAGAGATTGGATCTGGCCAGAAGCCTTGTCTGCAGATTTAAATCTCGCACCCTCAATATTACATGATCAAGAATCAGATCGTCTAGTTCGCGGAACTCACAGTAGGCTGCGGCTTTTCGGAGAGCTGCCATGTATTCATTGATCGATTCACCCTCCTTCTGCTTCTGTATATTGAACTGGTACCAGTGAACGTATTTAGACGGCTTTGGCGCGTAGTGGGTCTTCAGCATTTGTTGTAGCACAGACCAGGATACGGCTTGCAGAGGGGTTGGTTCTGAAAGATTTTTCGCCATCTCGAATACTTCGCAGCTGCAGTAGCCTAAGAATAAATTCTTTTACCGAACTTCTGGAACACCTGTGAGGTTGTTTGCTTCCAGGAAGCACTTGAATCGCAGCATGTACGATTCCCAGTGTTCGGTAACTGGGTGGGGAGTGCATGGCCCTCCTGAGTCTCTCTGGGTGTTCAGCGATGGCTAGCTCAATGCCTCACTGAATGCTCCGGGCTGGATGTACTTGCAAGGATTCATTATTTTTGTTTGCAAGGCTTTGCTCTCTTTGTTTGCCTAATTGCCTTCCAATCCCACCTTCGGCGCCAGTGTTGGATCAGGTAAAGGAGGCACAAAAAAGCTAAGTGAAAACAGCTCTTTATTACAGGTCAAGTAAACATCCAGCTAGGGAACGGTCAGGCAGCATCCCCTTTTAAGGGGATCTGTCAGACCTCTCAGCCAATGAGACTCACCTTGGACCTTGGTGGAAACCTCTTGCAGCCAGTCAGCGGGGGGGGGGGGGATATCTAACAACTTCCCTGTTTAGCAGGGTATTTGGCCTCACCTTTATTATCTAATTAGTCCAATCATATGATGCATTTTTCATCAGCCAAATAGCTCACGATCACTGGCACATTTAAAATTATAGCCTTTATTAACCTTTTTATATATAGAGGAAACAGAAGCCAGGTGAGTTGCCAGATTCATTTAACATCATAAGCAAGCATGGTGTAGAGCTTGAGCTTATGCAATCTGAGGATTAGTTCATGCTCTACCACATTTAGAGCCTCAGTCAGAAAATGTGATCTAGCTTTATACTTCCATTGAATACACACACACACACACACACACACACACACACACGTATACGAATACATATACATATATGATGTCTCTCATACATACACTACTGACAGAGTGATCACTACACCTATCATTCTGTATATTCATCTTTCTGTTCTATCTTGTCTTTTATTTGCTATCCTCCTAGCTTCATATTGTCCACAAATTTTATAATTATATTTTCTAATCCTTCATCCAAATAATTTTTAAAAGTGTAGTTGAGCATAAATTCTAATAAGGAGCCTATGATATGGCATTTGATACTTTTAAGCAGCATTGTAACCATCTAATAGTACTACTGTCCAGCCTGTATTTAAAGATCTTATTTTCTTTTCTAGAATCCCCACCCTTCTGAAGTCAAGGTACACTGGGTCCATAACATTCCTAAACCAAGCACTATCAAAAAAGAATATCATGCTATTTTGGCATGACTTATTGTTGCTAAACCTATGTTGACTCGTGTCAAAACAAAGCATTTTCCCCCAAATACAAACTGACTGCTTAATAATCTGTTTGAGTTTTGCCTCAGCATCAAACTGTTCGGGCTGTAATGATTTTGTTTCTCTTTCTTAAAGAGAGAAACAAGATTTGCCCTTCTCTAATAGAGCAATTCTTGGCCCTCTCTTATATGACAACCTTTCAGAAACATGAAAGGTCCTATTATATTTCCCTCTTCTCAAGTCTAAACACATCCACTTTCTTCAGTCTCTCTTGGGTTTTAGTCTCCTGATCATCCTAGTTGCCCTTCCTTGAACCTGATCCGGTGTTTCTGATCTTTCGTAAAATATTGTGCATTTTAACAAAATAGTTTCTATCCAATGCAGAATATAATGGAAGCATCATTTCCTGTGATTTGGAAACTATACTGTTCATGAGCCAAAACACGTCTTTTTTGTATCTATCTCACGGTGCTGACTCATTTTTGGCTTGAGGTACACTACCATTCCAAAATCTTCACAATATGTTTTGGTACACTATATTATCACTAATCCCTCATCTATAACTATGCATTTTGTTTTTCTTAAATAAGTTTGTGTTGTCTAGTAAATTTCATTCTGTTATTTTCAATCCACTTTTCTAATGTAGCGAGATGATTTTGTAATTTGTCTTCTACAGTATTTGGTATCATTTGGTGTCATCTACAAATATAATACAAAAGGAGAAGAAGAATCCTGAAGGAAAAGAATCTTATGAAGTAACTGACAGAAATCTCAGTGCAAAGCTTCAATACATGCTAACACTGGGTAACTGACCATTTACAAAATAACCTTGCAGTACTTACAGTAAGTGAGGCTGTAACTCGAAAAGAGAAAAACTGCGCTGCATGCAAGGGGAAACACAGAAAAAATGCCCTTTCCAAGGCCCTTTCAGTGACAACAATAAAAAAATTCCACTCCCATAGAATTTATCATACACCCATTACGATGTTAATTGGCAAGACCCAGGAATCAATTAATTCACAAAAAAACAATTAAAAATTAAGACAAATTAGGATGTTTCAAGCAAAGCCAAATTCCATTAATTGATTTATCTTTTTCTATAGGGATATAAAGTATTAAAATACTTTCTAAAATTAAAAGCTAATCTTAAAATAATAATAATTACAACTCCCCCCCTTTTTAAAAAAATGCTTGTGTTGTTGAAAATCTGGTTGCCCTTGAGTGTCTTTGGTGAAGCACAGGAGGCCTGTCATCAGCAGGACTGGGCTGAAGACAGATAAAAAAGTATCGACCAGTCGGACACACAGCTTCTGCTTTATTGATCAGGCGGGAATTTAACTTGCTGTGCATATCCACAGTGTCAGCAAGGGCCACAGGCGAAATTAAAAGTACTTGGCTTGGAGATGTCGCCATGATATCAAGGGAGGGTGGGGGAGGTGGAATGGAAGGAGAGGGAAGAAAGGGAAGGATGAGCATTTTTAAAAAGCAGACGAGAAAAAAAATAAAAGAGAAATTGATGAGAAAACGGTTACTGGATGAAGGGAGATGGGGGGCCACCTGGGTTTAATTCTCATGAATGTAATGTTAGCTAATCACTGTCTCTCAATGCCTAGTTAGTTGTGAAGTTGCTTTTAAGATGAGATGATATATGTACCATGTATTTTAATGAGTTTTGTAGAAGAAGAAAATCTAAATATCTGTAATCTAACTCTTGCAAAACTCAGTAAAACCTAACTATTGCTTGCTTTGGAGGCCTCTGAACTACCTGGTTAGTTTACAACCTAGGAGATCAAGGCATGTGACAATAGAAGTTATATGTATTTTATGCACTTCATTTATCTTTTCAGAGAGTTGGTATAGTCTGAATATTTTTTGGAAGTTGGCCTGTCTGAAGGATTTTGAAATGTACAGTTCTCAGTAGGAACAGTTAATTATTGAATAATCCAGATAATTCTCTTACACTGCTTATAGGCTGCTTATAAGCTAAATCTTAATGATCAACATAGTTAAGGAGAGCAAAAATACTACATTTTTTTCCAAATTGGATGGATCTTATCCAGTTATGAGCCTGGTGGAATGCAATATGCCTGCTTTTCTTCTATCTGTTATGTTCTGGCAGTAGCAATGAAACAGGCTGCTGACCATATAATGCAAAAAGAAAGAAGGCAGGGGAATATTACATACTGGATATGGATCAAAAATTGAATCTTCTGAGCAAAATATGGAGAAATAACAAACATAACCCTACATTTATACATTAAAACACATTCCTAAGAGAGAGAAAAATATTTTGAATACGTAGGCACTTTCCCTTTCAAGAGGGAAATAATTAAAATTCTATTTTCTTTTAAAACATATTTTATGTAACTTGTACAGCATATGGATGTATTGTATTTACTGACTAAATGATTTATTGCGGCTATAGCTGCCTCTTTGCCAAGGAAATTTACAATATAATGCAACAACAAATAAAAGTGAGAGATGACAAAACAGCAGATGAGCAGATTCATTGGTAATCCTTCAAAAAATGATGACATAAAGATCTGGTTTAGCTTTCATTTCTTCTGCCTTGGCAAATGATATGTAGGAAGGGCAGCAGAGTGAAAAAATGTTTTATCCTCTTTCCTGATTCAGAAGTGTATTGGATAACTAGTTCCATTGGTGATCTAGACTTTTTTTAGATTACCCTATCTTCGTGAGTACAAACTATGAAATATAGTATTTTATTCTTAATGGAACCCATCTCAGATCCTGACTATCTTGCCAACCAATGCCAGGTGCTCATGTGCAAAGATACAAATGTAATATACAAATGTTTGTATTCTGCATATTAGAAGCTTGAGAGGCTATTTCCAATTAATTGTTTAGTTTAGGAGAGCCAATATCTGTGGCACAATGGTTGTTAGGAAAGAAGGCAAAAGACGACTTTAGGGATATTTCAAAACTAGGATCCTATTAATGGTTGTTGTTTTTTTCCAATCAAGATACTGAGTTTTTGGAGAGGGCATTTCTATTCCCAAATCACTTTGCCCTAGACCAGTAATTGCTTTATTCCCAAATCCTATTCCAGGCTTCTACGAGGCACAAGCTGCAACTTGGCATTCTGTGGGTTTGAGTAGAAGGGTGGGAAGGGAAAAGGCTGCATGCAAATTTCATTTCTGAGCCACTGGTGCTGTTTCAAGTGCCAGGAGCCTCGGAGCCCCTTCTCAGCATTACATATGTAACAGCCTCATTGAACTTGACATGTCAAATTCAGGCCATTTGTACAAAATCTCCCTTTAATAATACCGTTTCATTTCACTCAAATGAGACTTGAATGCATGTAAAATGGAAAAGGATATTTAAGCGCTAACATTAGGCAGATGTCTTGCCAGAGGCCGATTGAATATATGAGATTTTGAAGTGGTTAACACGATTTCGCTGCTCCCTCTTAGAATATGTCACCTGCTGGGCGATTTCACCCCCACCTTTTTTCCTTTTTAAGTGAAGGATATAAATTGAAAGAAAACAAAACTACAAACTTCAGCTTGGAGGCGATTAACTCCATCTATGCTGGTATGTTCTTTTAAAAAAAATAAACAAGCTTCCATCTTTTATATACAAGGCTGTTTAGGAATCTGTATGAAAGTACCAGCAAAATCTGGAGGCAAGGTAGGTGATAGAAATGTTATTAAGAAGGGTGAGATGAACTCTTTCAAAATCATATAATTCAACCTTGTCTACTGGCAAGATTTCTGCAGATTAAACCATTGCTAGTAAAAGACTATTGAAAAGAAAGCCTGGGTGTATAGGTAAAACTATTGCAATACTTAATTAATGAATTCAAGCTTCAATAGGCAATAGCACTCTTCTGTTCTATTTCTACACAATTTATTAGCCATCTCAACCCCTGAAGCAACTCTAAGCAGTATACAAAAGAATAAAGGTTAAAAATCAAAACATAAAAAGGAAATTTCTCTGAATATGTGAAAGAACAATAATATTGAATAAAAAATAGCTTCTTGCCTTCCTGGCATTGAGACAATTGGATGTTGTCTCTCATTTAACAAAATAACGTATTACAAAACTATTCCTGTACTTGAACATTGAATGGATCACTGCTAATTTAGCAGGTAAGTAAAAAAAAAAACAATCTACTTAACATCAAAGGAGTTGATACTACAAGCCAACATTAGCTGCAGCTGAATTTATTTTTCCCAAGTAAAGAAGATACTGCTATTTAAGTAGAGAAATCAATTGTCCTGGGATAGAGTCGAAGTAATGACCAATTTGAAAATAAAAGTGAGTTGACTGAAACAGAACAAACCCAGTTACAATCAGGGTCTCTTTAGGACACAATCATATTCTAAATGCCAAGGGATGATCTGAAGACATAACAGCACAGCCTCCTTACTGCCACTAAGTAGACAAGGGCCCAATCAGAACCTAGAAAACACCCAGAACCCTTGAGCTCAATGATGGAGGAAGATGCACAATATAAATAAAACAAGCAAATAAATATAATGTAAACTGAAGCAAAATTATAATCTCTGTAATGTTGAAAATTTCATTGAGAAACAGATAAAACACTGAATGCCAACAACAAGGATACATGGCTGTAACTCCAGTGCTTTATTGATGTAAATAAAGATTGTATGCTCAGGATTATTACCTTTAAATCTCTTTGGCTAGGTAAATGAACTTTCAGAAGCAATAAACTATGGCACAGCCAGTCCTTTCATGGACCTCAAGTCAAACGCTTGTGACCACATCCAAATTGCTCACAATTGCTATGATCACAGTGCCCAATGATGCTGAATGCATAATATGGGTTGGGACAACATTCTCTGATAGAATATTTCTCCTCCTCTTCTTCCTCCCACATATTAATCCAAGCAAAGCAAGAACCTCCCTGTTCCATATTACTAAATAGTAACTGCTGGCCATTTTGGTTACAACTAGATACAGTAGCGATGTTGTGTTGGACTAGGAGTAGGATGACATGGGTGCAAGTCCATTCTTAGCCATCAAAACTCCCTGGGTAACTGGGTCGGTCGTTCTCTACTTCAGTCCAACCTATTTCATAGGATTGTTGCTATGGGGAAAATGACAAAAAGAGGAGCAGTATATGCCACTTTTACCTCATGAACAAAAGGTAGATATTCATCCACTAAAGCAGTGGGTCTCAACCTTCCTAATGCTGTGACCCTTTAATACAGTTCCTCATGTGGTGACCCCCAAACATAAAAATATTTTATGTTTTCCGTATTTTTTCGAAAATATGTGTTTTCTGATGGTCTTAGGCGACCCTGTGAAAGGGTCGTTCGACCCCCAAAGGGGTCCTGACCCACAGGTTGAGAAGCATTGCACTAAAGAATTAAATGCATTTGTAAGTTTTATTTGCTTATTGGAGAGCTTTTCTTTTTTCTTTTTTTCCAATATGGGTTGCTTATATTCTTTTTTGTACATAGCTAAAGAGATTTAAAGGCTGGAAGGATAGTACCATCATCTTGATTATGAAAAACAACATTTTGTTCTTTTGCCAGCAGGATACATGCTACCCCTGGAAGGTTCAGGAATAGGAACATGTTCATCTGTCAGTGCAGAATCCCCCATTCCCAGGAATCCCAAAACACTCTGAAATTTAAAGCTGTTTGTTCCTATTGCCAGGTTAGGGCCGGGTCTGCCAGAAGGCCGATGATTAGCCCCTGGGGCCTGATTGATACATGAGGCCGAAGGCTATCTATTGCAGCAGGGTAGGAGTCATTACTTAATAATTAATAAAGGCTCTGCTATTGCTCTTCCACATGCATACAGCCAGAATAGTCAAGGGCTGGGAGTAAGCTTTCTCCCCCTTTTAACTGCCGTGGATATTTAAAGGAGTAATGCCATTCTTTTTCATTTGTCAGCTGGCCCACAATGGCTCTTGTCAGCCTTTATGATTTAGCGTTTCCTTTCCTTTCCCATTAAGTACTATTCCTCTCCGACCTCCCCCCCCCCCCCCCCCCCCCAGGTATCCAGCTACAGGCTGCTCTCAGCTCTCCTACAAGGCTTGCCTTGCTGTTTCCATAAGCTCTCTGAGGGCTAATTGCTTCTGTTCATTTACACCCATTCATTAATTTGCTGTGGCCCTTTATTAAGTCAGACAGACCCCCCAAACACACTATAAATTATATACACAAGGGAACAGAGTGTTGCATGACTTGTCCCCCACCCCACACTGTAAGAAATGGCAAGTTTGGGCTCAGTATCAGGGGGAAAAAACAGGCAACAGATGTGAAGCCAATGTAAATTTGCTTTTATGCCTGTACCCGTTAGGACATCTTGTTACTATGGGGTCCTTGGTGCTCTCTGAGCTTGAGGATTTTCTTGCAGACGTTTCACTCCAAACTAGGTAACATCATCAGTGCTGCAAAAAAACCTACCCAGCTCAGAGAACATCCAGGACCCTGCAGTTCAACCTTTAGCAGGAGTGGGTTCCTGCCAGTTCTAACCTCTTCTATAGAAGAGGTTCCACAAATCTACCATGCCGTTTAGAACCGGTTCCAGCTCCCTCCCCCCGCCTGTCCACACCACGCTTGCCCCACCCACCGCTCACTGATTGGCTGGCTCACCAATCGCCCCGCCCGCCTCTAAGAGTCCTATCTAAACCTTAGTCAAGTTTGAACACTCCTGGGGTTTTCTTTTCTAAAGGGTTAGGGGTGCAAGGGTCTTATAACTTGACAGCTTTAAGACTTGCACACTTCAATGCCAGAGTTCCTGAGCCAATATGACTGGAGGAGGAATTCTGGGAGTTGAAGTCCACAAGTCTTAAAGCTGTCAAGTTTGAACACCCCTGGGTTTCTTTTAAGGGTTAGGGGTGCAAGGGTCTTGTAACTTGACAGCTTTAAGACTTGCGTGCTTCAAATGCCAGAGTTTCTGAGCCAACATTTTGGTTGCTAAGCAAGAGCGTTGTTAAGTGAGTTTTACCACATTTTACAAGTTGGCCACGCCCACCCAGTCACATGACTGCCAAACCTCTCCCACTCGGTCACATGGCCAGCAAGCCACTCCTACGAAGCAGGCCACACCTACAGAAGAGGTTCTAAAAAAAATTTGAAACCCACCGCTGACCTTTAGCTACAAATATTCTCTTCAACTGACACCTTGTTTACCTTGAGAACAGACTTTGGACCAAGTTAAACTCCTTTTCCAAACTCCCCAATGTGATGGTCTTTTTCGGTATTGGGGCTTTTAAAACCTGAAGACTTGCTTACTACTCCCACCTCTCGGATTTCTTTCTTCACCTTTTAATCATGATAGAATTTATTAATAAATGAAATGAATACACTCTCTCTCCCAGGCTGCAATTTTACTGAGACAAGGACAGGAATCTGTTGCAGTGATTTCCCAAATAACTGCTAGCAGTTAAAATGCAATTAATTTTTTTAAAACAGGACTTTTGATATGATAGTGAAAGTAGAAGGCAACTAAAATCCTGCTTCAGAGCATAGAGTAACAAGAAGAGGGCCTCTAACTTTGTATCCAAATGCTTAATCTCTTCTCTACTTTCTTAGTTGTGAGACATCCAAGAAAATGATGCAGTTGTTTATAGGAGTCTATGAAAAAAGTTAACATTAATGTGTTTCTTTTTCTTACTTTATATTAGTTTTTATCTGCCTTCTTTGTGGTCTTTAATAAAAATTATATGTAAGTATGTGCCTAGCCCAAGAAAGGGAAAGCTGGAATGACATGAATTCCTGACCAAGGTTCACAGGAAATATTCCCAAAGACAGAATTTCTAATCTTTCAATGCTAATTCCAAAGCATAAACCAGGATGGAACTAATAAGAAGTCAAATATATCTTGAAAGCAGATCTACCATGGAGAGTTGATATACAATTCTCATCAGGCGGCTTGCTGTTAGTTGGCTGATGGAATATCTTACTTTGGTGGATCTTTGGGGCTGAAAAAGTAAGTTCATAAAAAAGAATATGCAAGTGATGTAATAAGAAAAAATATCTCTAACAAATGAAAGGGTTTTACGTTCTTTACCATGAGAGAATAGAATATGATGTGTGGCCTGATTGGCTATAAAAGGAAGACCTTCAGTTTAGTAGATCTAGGGCTAAAGCCCATATGATTCTGTGTGGACAGGACAGGTCAGGAGCAAAGTTGTTGTCCTTACCTGATATTCAGCTGTGTTAACTTCTCCAGCTCCTGCTCCATATGCTCCTGCAGCTCACCTGGGCGAAGCAAAACCTGACAAATAGGGCAGATAGGAGCCTGGCTGTCAAAGAGTGTTGCCTTCTTCTTGCCTGTAGGGAAACGGAGAACAGAGTTTCAAGCATCCAGAGTATTCACTTCCACTGCCTTGTATAATTGCAGGACACAAATATTTATTCACAAAGAAACTTCAGTGTTATTTATTAAGGAGCCAGAGTAGTATAGCTGCTACTTATTTTGCATACCAACCTTGTTTTTATTTCAGTAATGCCTTCTACCCTGCTTAGCTAAGATCAACGTGGAACTTCCTGCTTTCCCATTGGTTCTAACTTGCTGTTGTATCTAACCTGAACCCTGGGATTTAAGTTCAGACTAGTGTTTCTTTGAAGTCAAGGTAGGATTATTGACAAGAGATGATAAAGGAAAGATGGGCTAAAGAAAAGTTAAGCATTCCACTATGTAATCTATCTAATACCGTAAAAATAAAAAAGTTAAGTTCAAGAATAGTAACAAATTATTCTTTACATGTGTAGAAACTCATCTCTGGGGACAGAGCACCAAAACATATTGGAGTGGCAAAATGGCATAACCACCCAAAAACAGATTCCATGAACTGCAGGGTGTTATTTTATATACAAGAGTTTTCTAGCAGGAATATAATTCTGTTACAGCATGATGGGAAATATGTGGCTCCTGGCTGATTTCAAAAGCTCTCTATAAGTGATCAATTCCAACTCCCATAAGAGTTAACTGTTCCTTCTCTACTGCTCTATATCAGTTATTCTCAAATGGTCTATTACAATCTCCCCACATTCACCAAGTGCAACCTGCTCACTTATATTCTCACATTCATCTCACTTCCAGTTAGTTGGGACAAAGCTTACTCATTGCCTCACTGCAAGACAGCTGGCCAAATGCTCACTTCAGCCACCAATGAACTACTGATGAAGAGCTTGGAGGTTGGCTAATGCCAGTTATAATCTACACTGGAAAAAGATACATTGGGTTAAATATTAAAGGAGCTATGGGTGTAGTAGATCCCTCTCATGCACATGAAATAAGTTTTGTCTGAAGGCAAGATCCCATCATGCTTTATTCAGAGAAAAGTTTGCAGTAAAAAAGCCTCCTATTTGCAGTTCAGTCCTGAAGCAAGGTGTGACAGTTGTAAATTTGATCAAATAACATTTTTCAGCACATGCCTTTTCAACATGCCAAGAAGAAATAAGCAGTGTATACTGAAGTCTGCTTCTTAAGCAGTAAATAAATATTTGAGTTTTTTTAAAAAATATTTTCTTCTTAATTGTGTTCTGATGGTCTTAAAAATAACTTGAAGGGAGGGGTATCTTTTACTAATGTGAGTGATCCCCTGCTTTTCCTCAATGTTTATCCAGTGGTTTATGACTGCAGAAAACGGTCCAAAGCAAAGAAGATGTCAAAGAAAATGTATGCTTATATAAGAGAGAATGAAAAATGTCATAAGAAAAGCAAGTATTCATGTAATTTATTTGCCACCTCAATTAAATTTGTATCCATATCCACTTTTGGCTATGGTTCTTTCTATTGCTTGCTTCATCTGTACAGGAATATGACCTTTGAAACAAAACACAATTGCTCACCTTAGCTTTACAGGAATACTAAATATATACCATTATGCATATTCATGCAATGCAAAAAAAAATATGCATACGACTTTGCTGTAAGTAGAAAGTTAATTTTGTCCAAAATAGCTTTGAAAGTGACAATGTCTAATAACAGTATATTTTACTCAGCAGCAATAATCTAAACTTTCAACCCATAAACCCCATTGATCACTCTAGTTGAAACCAACCTTAAAAAAAAGATTAATGTTCTCTATCCTGTTGAATTGAATGTGAAAATTAAGTCATATAGTTTGAATTAAGGCACCTCATTCCAGTTCACTGTGGAGAGGAACAGTAAGAAGCAGAGCTGAGGACTTAAGATGTCCAATTTCTTTTCTGGAAGCTTCTTGAATTCTATGAAAGGTTTGAAGTGATTAATAAAATATACATGATGTTTAGAAAAAAAAATACTACTCATACTTGTACTGCTCAAACACTCAAGCATATGTAATTTATATATTCTTGCTATCCTAATCTAAAGGTAGTCCTTGACTTATGACTGGTCATTTAGCAATCATCTGAAGTTACAGTGCAGTTACTTGGAGAGTACTTACAATCCAGATTATATGTTCTGATAATTGCTCCCCCTGCGGCCATGATATTTCAATTAGGGTGTTTGCAACCAGGCTTCATTTACAATTGTTTGCAATACCCCATTTTATAATAATAAAATATTAGAATATTCATGATTGGGAGAGACATGGTAACAAGGTTAGCCACTGAATAGGTATAGCAACTAAGTCAGGCAATAGGAGCTTAAACAGATCTGAGTCTGTGATGAGAATCAAAACTGAAACTACTCTGTCTGCTTTGAACTCTGAAATGACACTAACTGTTCTCTTCTGCTTGTGTTTTGCTTGTAACTTCTACCACGTTGAAAGAATCTACTATTGGTATTATACGTTTATTCATTTGTTATTATATATATAAAGAAGTTAATGAATCCAGCTGAATCAGTTATCTGTTGTGTGCTTTCTACATTTGATTTTTCTGTAACATTGGTTTGCTTAACAACTGAGGATTTGCTTAACTGCAGTGATTCACTTAACAACTGGCGCAAAAAAGGTTGTAAAATCAGGTTAGTCATGTGACTTACTCCTTTTATGACTTTCATAAATTATGGCCATGATGGGCAGACTCCATTAAGATCGAGGATTATCAGTATGTGATGAATTGCTGCTAGATATTTACCTTGATTGTATGTTTCTTCTGAGAAAAACATTAACCAATAAAACTGATAAAACAAAAAATGCAATTCAAGGTGCTGGTTGTCACCTTTAAATTCCTTTATGGTTCAGGATCAAGTTACCTGAAGGACTGACCCTCTTTTCCCAAGAGTCTCTACCCACCTGGTTCAATCTAGCTGACTGAAGTAGTCTTTCCCCAAGGGAGAAAATGTTGGCACAAATACTTTGCTTGGGTATACCCAAGGGGTGCAAAGAGAAGTGTTGTAAAGAAAGAACAGCTGTTGTTAATATCCTTTAACATGAACAACAGGAAAGTAAATCTGGAAATAAGCTGCCTTTTGCTAGTAATTATCTAATTAGGATGTCATACCTACCTCCATGCATATTGTACATTTTAAATTCAAGACCCCCTGCTTTAGGTTTCTCCCTTTACTGTCAACCTATCCGCTATCTTTTCCTTTAATATTGATGAGAGGATCTACGATTGTTCTTTCCCTGCTCCATAGCTCCAAAGGGGATGGGAATACTGAGTTCTAGGAAGAAGCAGGAAGATATCTTAGATCAGGATGAAAGCCCCATCCCACAATTTTCCTTTTGAAATTCAAGCACCATTCTTTTTCCAAAGCAATGGGGGAGGAGACAAAAGAGAGTTCCCTAAAGTCAGATCCCCCCTCATATACACCTGCTTTTTACTCCTGGCCAGTATGCAAGAAACCTGAGGAAGGTAAGTAGCCTGTTTTCATTGCTCTCTGTGACTCTCTCAGACCCTTCAGAGTGTTGTTGCTTTTCAATCACAGCCAGAGCAAAACAATCCTCCCACTTTGACTGGAAGGTGAACAGCCCCAACTTCCTCTTGGAGCGTTTCCACTTTTGTGTGGTCAACGTCCAAAATAACCTAAGAAAGTCCCCCACTGCTACTATATATAACCATACTCCCCATTTGTGTAACAATACTGGTGTCTGAGCTCTCCCTCCTAAAACAAACACACAGCCTTTGAGCAAACGGGAAATCCTGCTGGATCCCTGCTGCAGTCTGGATGCCTGGACAGATAAACATGCAGAGCGATTTTACTGTCTCCTTCCCACAGCACTGCTAGGAAAGCTTCTCTGGGTTGCGTTGCTATCCATCACCACTAGATGTGATCTTGAGCTGCCACAGCCCACATGAATAACTCAATTCTGTTTGGTGGCTTCGTTTAGTTTCTGCTCCATCTTCTTCTAGTGAAAAATCTTGTTTTTCCAGCTTTGACTCTTTTAAAGTGAATGTGTATCCTAAGAAGGGCAATTTGCCATTGAAACATACATATGTACGTGTACACCCAGACTTAAAAGTAGAACAAACCCCATGCAAGTCAAATATTTACAGTTTGTTACCAAACTACACATTTACTTTTAACTTGCAGACAGCAGGGGGCACTATTAAAACAAAGCTAGTTGCAATTAGTGAAGGCTTAACTGAAACAGTAACCCATTAAAATGCCTGTCATTTGCCAATCTTAGATCTAAATAGACTTTAAGATCATTTAATTTATGTGACACAGAGAGAAAAAGACAGCGGTTCACTCAGTGGAGGAAACAAGATCCATTTCAATATTATACCCCTAACGCCATAGTACTAAAAATCATCCTGATCCAAAATGTAATCAGCTCTGCATCAAGACACCTCACAAAGAAGCCACTGGGAGTACTTTTCCACATCTTCCCAAATTATGTCTGCTAAGGGCTCTGGTGAAAATCAGAAAAAGCAGCTGAGAATATGATGCCCGGCAACTAGCCCCACTGCCTGATCTGTGCCAAGTCTGTGTCTACCACCTCACCGTGAGCTCCCACACCGCTCCATCTTAGCCAAGGCTGCATCCTCCAAACAGCCCCTTTCAAGTTTTGTTTTTTGGGCAGCTGTGTTTGTGTTTGCTTGGCCTCTGTGCCTGCCCTTCCCTTCTCTCTGGCCCCTTGTAACTCAGCAGGGTTTGTCTTCAGTGTTTACCCTCCTTGGCACTGCTGTCTGTCCCCTGCAGTCTTGGCTTGCTAATGCTGCAGAGATGAAAAGGGCCATCCACATCCCTCTCTTGTGCGTGCAGACTTCCCTGGGCTCTAAAGAAACATTTCCGTCTAAGGGTTTGAAACTAAATATTTCCTGTTCAGAAAGGGCCAGGGGTGGGGTGGGGAGAGAAAACATTGACACAGACATCACAAAATCAGTCCTGTGAAATGAAATATCTTCACACATCAGCCCTGGGTAGATCTGTACAACAGGAAAACACACCTAGTATTCTCTCCTCTTAGCCTGTGAACTCAACAGTTTTGTCACCTCCCCAGGAATTACCTCTGGGCATGTTCACACATTTAGGTTGAATAAGGATAGTTGTAAGGTTGTAACCTGATTCAATGGTCTTTCTGTCCTTTTTACTTCGGCTGCCAACCAAAAATCTGGAGATTCCAAAATTCCCCTCACAATAAAATTGTTCCTTGGGAAAGGATAAAAGGAGATATTCTAGCAATGCCCTGTGGCAGTATATGCCAAAAGAATTTGAGTGGTCACAACTACTTTTTTATTTCTATTGTGGGATATGATTTCTGAGAATTTGACATGCAAATGTACTGCAAAAAAAAGGGTAAAGGGCACCTGAGGCTTATCCATTTTCAAATTAAACTCAGCATTGAAAGAGGGATGAGCAGCACCCCCCTCCCCCCCCAAAAGAGACTCATTTCTGAATTCACTGAAGAGTCAGTTTTCCAGTGTGGAGTAAATTCTCAGCAATGAAGAGTTTGAATAGAAGTATGCTATTTAAAGGCAATGTGTAGCACTAGGCTTAGAACAAATGTGTACTAAAACGGCACTCTTATTTCATGCACATACATAATCAACTTAGACACCACACTATAATGCAAACATTGTACAAAACTCTCTTATTATGATGTCTTGTTCTCGCATAACAATGTTATAATGTGGATTTAATGCAATGTGTTGTTCATTTAGTGTGATATATTCATTAAAGTTTGTTAATCATGTGGATTTTTCTTTGGGAATTAAACCAAAGAAGTAACTACATTATTAATTAACATTATGATTGTGAGTAAGGATGTTGTAAAACTTCTTGTCTGTCTGTCTGTCTGTCTGTCTGTCTGTCTAGGGTATGTGTGTGTGTAGCCCTTTCATATATAGTTTTCTTGTATTACTTTTAAATTATTTTCTTTTTTCTATTAGGTTATGTTTCATTACTATTCTCTTTGTTCTGTTTTATTAAATAATGGGGAAAAACACTAAAAAACACTAAAAACACGTCTCTCTTTTTAAGATGCAAATATTTACCGGGGCGCTTTCCACTTTCTGCCACATCAAGATCTATGAAGGAACACTGCAATTTTCATGTTTAAGGAAATAATCTGTCATGTTCAGATACAGATGAAAAGGCAGGGCTTCAGGACAAGGGCACTATGCTTCATGATTTAAAAAAAAAACAATTTGTAGGTGCTTTGCATCAAAGCGATCTGATCACCAATGTTTTGTAATATACCCTTAATTTTAAGAAACTGTGGCTGCATTCTAGTCAAGCAGTAAAGCAAATCAATTTAACTCCCAGGTTCACATTTCATAAGTGCCTGTCAGACCTACTAAACCCAATCAAATAATTTACCCTGAATCACCCCGTATAAATGTGTTTCCTACACTCAACTCAGACCTGTTGCTTGAAGTGCAGCTCAGGAGACCGGAAGCAGAAAAAGAACCAAAATGCTGACAAAGCCTCGGGGTCTGTAGTCAAATTCCTCAAGTTTTTATGGAGGTTATTTCTCCTGCTGATGATAGACCCCCCCTGTTGTTTTTTTCTATATTGATAGCAGAATGATGGGATTATTCGGACTCCTAGACTTCATAAGTAAGCCTAGCCAAGTTCTGATTAGGCCAGAGACTGAAGAAAAAACGGGTAACAAAATGCTTGGTTGCCTCAACAATGTTCTCTGAACTCTTTTATAGCATATGATAATTCTGTTTGCCATGTCACATCCAAAAGCATAATGCCATGGCTAGATCTCACAATAAAGATAATTGCGTTCCAATGAAGAAAAATGCTTCATCCCAAAGAGCTCAGGAAGCGAAAGAGAGATGGTCAATTTTCACTGACTTAAAAGCTGGGTATGCTAGATCACTCATCAAAACAATGACAAGTTAATTATTATCTCATATAATTTAATCAGTTTACATGTAGACACATAAAGTTAAAAAGTATCACAGAAGCTACCTAGCTAAATTCTCCTTTGTAAGGTAAAATAGTATAGGTGTTAAAACCTGTTTCCTCTTTTTTTCAGACTCAGACTCATGATACATCCTGATGAATGGTCCACTGACAAATGCAATATCATGAAAGATTTTTACAATGCTAAATAACATAAAGAAGAGCCCCCAAAGAGATTTCAATAATCTCAAGGTCTGATGAGCTGTACTTCCTCAACCCTCAACTCCTTACAGGATTAATGCAGTACTGTAAAAGATCCCAGCTGGTTGCTTCAAGATTCACTTTGGAATAATCTAGTCAACTCTACAACAGGAAAACAATACATAAGAAAAAAGTAACAGGAATCCTTGTTGGGTTAGCTATTCCCATACTATTTTACCATTTTCATCATACATATATGCGATTTAAATGAAATATTCAAACACAAGGTGAAAGGTCACAAAAAATCTTTTATAATTATCCTTTAATATTTAGATGTTGGCATGCTGTATCACAAAGTATATCTAAATGTTTATAGAAAAAATGCCTGCAGGCCATAAAAATCCCTGGTGCTTCTATTACCAAGTCTTAGAGAGGCTCCTTTTCCTACTTTTTGTGATAGCCTGCTTAACTTCTAGGCAAAGCAATATGATATGGTTTTAATTCATAGGAATCAGACAGTGAAATTTATGGCATCTATTGAGATACTTTTTTTCCCCGCTCTACATTTTAATGTTAAGACTGGGCTATAATACAACCAGTGTGTGGCATTGAGTTCAGCTGGTACATTAAAAATAACGTCAGACATGATTTTAATACAGTTTGTTTCAAGAAAATTATAGTCAGTGAGCTCTCCCTAACAGAAGAACAAAAGAAAGGTGGAGCCATGTTAAGATGAGGAGAAAAATATTTAAGGTTAAAAATGGGCAAAGTGGTTTATTCCACAGCAAGAAGAGGAGGGGTGATGGGTAGTGCTTGGTGAGAGAAACACATTCAGCAGCACTTGGTCTTCCAGCCTGTCACACCACCTCCACTGCTGAGATCTACATTTTCACTGTTGGGCTCGTTTACAGTGGTCTTTCAAAGAATGTCTTCTGCTAACGTGAGGAATGCTTTCTCAATGTTTATATTTGCCTTTGCACTAGTTTCGAAAAACCTAATACCATGCTCCCTTGCAATCTGTTCACCTTTTGCTTTACGTACCACTCTTTTGTCATCCATATCACATTTATTTTCTAAAAGCATTATTTTATTACCTAAAAGCTCATCTATGTTTCTAAGCCATTTGCTGATGTTTTCAAAGCTTTTGGCACTGGTGATATCATACACTAGCATGATTCCCATGGCACCTCTATAGTAGGAGGTGGTAATGGTATGGAATCGCTCTTGTCCTCCTGTATCCTATATCTGTAGCTTTATCTTCTTTCCTTGCAATTCAACTGTTTTGATCTTGAAATCTATCCCGATGGTGGAGATGAACGTAGTGTTAAAAGCATCATCGGAGAACCGGAAAAGCACGCAGGTCTTGCTAACACCCGAGTCGCAGATCAGCAGCAGCTTGAAGAACAGGTCGTAGGTTTTCTTCGTCATGCCCCCCCCCCGCGCCGTGCGCCACTTCCTCGCCAGGCTCTGCTTAACTTCCACATTGAGATACTTCTTGATTTCCCTCTTAATTCACAGATATTTCCAGAAAGATTAGCCTGATATAAACTATTATCAGAAGCTGAGTAGTATCTTTTTAGTTTCAGGAACCACATATATCAGATTGCACTGAGAAAATATCTATAATTTTTAGACAGTGTTAGACAGTTGAGCTAAACACTTTAAGAAACATAGCTATCATGTTCTTTTTGACAACTTCAGGAACTAATTTATTGACTTGTAGTCATGTAGTCATGTCAAAGCATAAGCTAAAATAAAATATTAAGAAATGGAAAGAGAATTTCACACCAGGAAGCCGTTTCAGTGGCATACCCCTGTCTTTCATAACCTACAGTTACCCCTTACATCAGAGATGGTTCAGCCAGTTCAGACTGGTGCACCTGAAACGGTAGCGAAAATCATGGGTGGGCCTGCCCCACCTCAGCTCTATGCCATCCTATTTAGGTTTGTTTTCAAGGACAGGCACACACGCGGAAGTCATGCATGTGAGCAAAGCGGATGTGTGAAAGACCGGCACATGCAGGGAAGGGGTACATGCGAGTGGATGCATGCAGGGCAACCCAGTGGTAACAAAATGTGAAACCCACCACTGCCTTACATATATTTAAGACAAATAATGAAAAAAAACAAATCTCTGGATTATGATACATGCATTCCTGGCATCTAATGAATTCAACTGGAGAGAGATGAGCTTTGCTTCGGGGGGATCAACTCCATGGCCTCCACCAACCCTATATTCCATCTCAAGAAAACTGGAAACTGAGTCCCTTGCTCCCAATTCTGAGCCCACAGCTGCCCATCCTCAGTGAGAGCAAGATGGATTGAGCTGGGCAATAATTTAAGAAACTGAGCGAGTCTGTACATCCAATCACTTAACAAATCAGGAGAAAGGGAGAGAGGAGGAAGGGGGGAAGGGAAAAGAAGTGAAAAGGCCGTGCAGGGAAATGCATCACAATTACTGTCTAGTCTCTAATGAGGGGCCTGTCAGGAGGCTGTCATCCTGCGGAAAGCCACCTACTCAGAGAGATTCAATAAAAAAGTAGCAGAGAGATAAAAAAGAGATATATTTCAACCCCTGCTAATATTCTTTTCATTTGTCCCAGCACAAAATAAGATACTGCACTTAACCAGCTCGGTTAAAATGAAAGGGGGAGGGGGGCTGCGTTGATCAATACTGCTAAAAGCTGGGCGACACAGTGATGGAGTGCAATTTTTTTGTCTGTGCTAAAGCCTAGTAGAGGCCCAGGCTGTGTAATTTATGATTCACACGCACGCCAGCTAACTAGAGGCTGACAAGACAATGAATTCTCGATGAGAAGAAGGAAAGGAAGAAGACATTGTAGCATAGATGCGAAAGAAAAAACGGTAGACACCATTTGCATCTTTCATTTGTTTCTAAGTTTGCCTGGCCTATCAAGTGTGAAGGAAATTGGTATCCACCCAGAATCTCAGTAGAATAGGAATGAACAAATAGCAAACCTAAACTGTGGGACAAACATCCTGTACTGTTTCTTCATATTTCTGCTCCCAGATAATTGATATGTGTTACTTCATTATCTATACGAAATGGGAGCTTTGAGGAAGACTGAGTACACTAATCTTAACTTTTAAATGGTTGGAACTGGTTTGAGTCTTGTCATATCTATCTTCCAGGAAAAAGCTGATTGTGTTATGGTAGATGACAGTTTACAACCTTTAGATACATGCCCCCCTTTATATCCATCCTGACACATACTGCACAAGATAGTTTAAAAATTCCAAGTAATGTCAAATGCTTCTAGATGGAAAATAAGCAATAGCTTCCTCCCCACCCACCCCCAACACTTTCCTGCTCTCTCTCTGATTGGATAAATATAATTCTAGATCTGGGAAGATCGTCCTTGTAGGGGCTCTTCCAGTTTCCAGCACTCCCGAGTGTGCATGCCAGGGAGCTGTTCTTCCAGTTTTCCAGGGCTCCCTCCTTCCCGTATGTGTGTGTGTGCTCACATTTTGGCACTTGGTGCCGAAAAGGTTCACCAACACTGGCCAAGTCCAAACCTTCTTGAATTCCTTTAACCTCTATCTAACACCTTGGTAGTGCTAATGTTAGTTGACTAGAATCTTGTGCATAGGTATGATTAGTATTACATCAGTTTAATTGGAACTTCATGTATGATCCTGATCTTTTGTGCCTGACAAAATCACACTGACATCACACTCAAAAAAGACTTTAAAAAAACTTAAAAGAAAACAAAAAACCATAATACATCTTCTCCACCATCCAGCAACCCAGATGAGAATGGATTAACACTGATGAACAATCAAGCAAAAAACAATTACCTAATCAAGGAAATACCAACAAGAAAACCATACCCACACCAACACTGGCAGAAGAAAGAGGATATGGGTACTGTAGATGGGGTTCTACTGATAGTTGGTGTGTGATAACAGACAAATTGCTTCCAATTTTCATTCCTCAAATAAATGTACAAAAGGAGTCCCTGTGGATTTTATTCCACTAGTCTTTGCCAACTATAGGACAGGCAGAATGCTCAACTCGGGTGGGGGGAGACTTTGAATGCTGTTTTTTCATCAGTCATTCAACAGTGAGAGGTAGCATTTACACACCTTATCTTAAGCACAAACAGAAAGAATGAGGCAGACCTTCTGCCGAATATTTTCTCAGTTGTAAAAAGTTTCCAAACAAATGTTCATGGAAATGCATAGCTAATTTGGGATATTTCATGAAAACCACAAGGGAAAGGAAGAGGTTATAGATCTGAATTTGTGCAAATATTATGAATAGAATGTGATGCTTCAAGAAAAGTCAGTCAGTCTCCATTATGTGATTCCCATCCTTATTTCTATTCTTCTATTAGCAGAGATGCATTACAGGCTTTTGTGATAGGTATTTTTGTATTTGCAATATCTAAGTATTCGAGCAGTTTTTCATGTGCAATGTTTATGGAGACAACAATGATATGAGAAAGAAGTGCCTTGAATTTTAGTTCTGCTATTGCACTTGTAGGACATATGGAAGCCAACTTTCATCTTTCAAAAAGACCAAAGCAGTTCACTTTGTTCCACCAATACATCATTATAGGCAGATGCTGCCCTTGACTTGTATGCCAGTCAGCTAGTTTGGAATATACTGAGAGCTCTATAATTTGAAGCAACAATGGGGCAAAATCCACAATAGGCTCTTCTCCATTCCTTCACTACATTCCACTCCCACCTCCCACGAGCTTAGTGTGACAAGAAAGAGGAGAAAGCACACATACTGAAAACATAGATATTGAACTGTCAAAACTATTTCCTACAAGAAAATAGATTCATCAGCTTGCAGCAGGCAGGGTCAATGCCACATATCCCTCTGTCGTCGGCATCCGCTCATGTCGGCGCATACCCAATGCTTCTTCGCAGTGCCGGCACTTTAGCTTGTAGCTCAGGGCCCCTAAGTGACTTTGAGAAATGGGTAATCGATTATAATTCCAGAGGCCTCTCTGTAGATTTATCCAGAGAATGTAGAAAATGCACAGCTTAAGAGAAGATAGGTCCTTCTGGCCGACACATCAATTGCCCACACACTCTCCTGCTTGGAAAATCGCATCCTGAGCACAACTCTGTTTAATCCATCAGTACACAATCAATGCACTCTGTAATCAACTCTTGATCACTTAATTTTACACATGTTGGCTGAATCCCTTTGTTTAATCACAAGATCAGGCTACATTGCCACACTGCTTCCTTTCGCCAAACATAACTAAAGGCCTTTATTTCACCTTGAGCAACTGCTCAGTGCATCCAGAGAGCTCTCAATCATGATGGATGGATGGATGGACAGACAGACGGAAGGGAGGGAGGGAGGGAGGGAGGGAGGGAGGGAGGGAGGAAGGAAGGAAGGAAGTTTAAGCAAAGCTCCAGAGAATTATGGAGAGTGCATATTATTGTCCACTGTCAATTTATTCTTTCAGCAATAAAGATGGACACTGGTTATATTGACAATGCTTGGCCCAAGGTCACCTAGTGATTTAAATTTCCATCTCACTTTTGCTTTGGCATTCACACAATTTGAGCCTACTGATCGTTCATCTGCTTTACACTGAATACTTGCACATTTCAAAATTATCCAGAAAGTCTTATTTTATCAATATCACACTGTATTGTGGAAAATGAAAGGTTAATGTATTGTGACTATTCAAAATGTGTGCACACACTTTGTGTATGGGCAGACCTGGGCATTTTACAGCTCTGGGACCACATCCAGCCCTTTGGCTATTCCTGCCCACATGAAGTCAATCGGAAATTAGAAATCAGATGTAAATAAATGCATGCCATGCATGCAATACAACTACATTGCTTTTATTTAGAAGGCAACTATTTTTTTCAATTTACATATTGAAAAATGCATGCGTACCTACACACCTTCAAAGCTCTATTGATTCAGCCCTCTACAACAGTTGCTTGGAAAAATTAATTGCCCACCCTGGGTATACATTATCTTCAACTAGCCTGTTGACATTGAGTATCTCTCTACATACATAAGCACAGGCATGGAGTGCTAATAACACATGCATAACCATTCTTTGTATAATTCTTGTTTTGATATTTTATTAATTTCATGAAACATTATTGGAAGTGTTTTACTCAAAGAAGCAGAAAATGAACACTTAGAAGCCAATGAAGCTTGGAAATAGCCTTCCACAAACCAATACCATAACTTGGAACATATTCATACAGAATATACTTTTAGGTTTGGATTTGGTCCTGATTGCTTTCATGATATTATGTATTTTGGGAAGCTGAAATGATTCCTTTAGGTTCTACTTTATGAAAGTATTAAAAATCCAGGGGAAAAAAGTTTTCCTTGCATTACAACAGTTTTGAAATCTCCTATTGCAATTCTGCAGCCTTTGTGAATGGTCCACATTGCCAGGAGGAAGGATTCTTGTCTCATTCTGCTTCCCAATTTTGGCGCTCAAGTCAGCTGCACAGAATTACAATGCTCTGGCTGCACTGGCTCTACCCCCCCTCCCCCCCCAAAGTTCTGTGTTGTGTTCCTGAGCTTGTCTTTTCATGTATACGCTGCTTAGAATTTACCAGCCTTTGCTTGTCCCATCAGTCACTAATTCAGCCATCAAAACAACATATAACTACAGTTAGGACTACAGAGAATACTACCTGACTGCAAAATTATTGGCATGCTATCATGTCACCATCATAAATCACAGAGGCTGCTTAATATAATAGACAACAGGTGCAGTAAGCAGAGGAAAATTTGGGGGTACGGGGTGGGGGTTCAATGGCTTCATTTATATTTTGGACAATCTACTTTCCTGATAGCTTTCCTTCATTGCAGTTTTTCAGATTTGTTTTGGTAAACCACTAGAGAAAAGCCAGTTATTAAGTACAGGAGAGGAAAAAAAGAATTGGAAAAAATGTGTGTGGTAGGTTTGATAACATGTTGTTCTGTTTTGTTCCACTATTATTAATAATAGGTCAGGTATACTACATCATCACATACATTTTACTCTTATGGTGGCCAGTGGTATACTAACCATTAAGCAGACTAAGCACGTGCTTAGGGCCCCAAGCCCAAAGGGGACATCACAAAGTTGAGGAAAACAACAACAACAACAACAACAGAACTAAGTTAGGTACAATTAAAGTTTTGATTATTAGGGGGGAAATGTTATGATACAGGATATAGCCAAATAAAGGAGGGATAAGAATAACAACGTATATATAGATGTGGGTATAACATAAGGAAACTGGATGTAAAGTTTAAACAGTGATTTGGAAAGGAGGATTAGAAAACTTTGTTATTAAATATTATGGATGTTTAGCTAGAATAGGACATAAGGATTTAGTGTTAGTGGAGGATTTTAAAAATAGTAATTGAAAGGCCAGTATGTGGTTATGTATTAAATTTTATGATGGACGCTTAAACAATGATAGTCAAATGGAAATGGAAATATAATGATGGTGACATGTATAAATATTTGAGTTAAAATACTTAAGTTAATATGAATTATGTTTGTGGATTGTGGAAGAGATCCACGAAAGACTTTTTGTAACCAACTGATACACTTTCTATAGCATGTAAAGAAGGATGCTGTATTTGTTTTAAATTAAAAAAAAAGATTAAAAAAAAGATTTGTCAGTGCTTAGGGCACCAGTGAGCCTTAATCCTCCACTGATGGTGGCCAGCTGGAGATGTGGAAGTTGAACAACTATTGTGTAAAACACTCCATGCTGATATTGGCAGAGAACTGAAAATACTGACAAATAGACTATTGGTTTCAAAGTGGTTTGTAAAGGACTGGGAGAGTTTTTCACAATGTAAACTATGTTAAGATAGGTGGACTTCAATTCTCAGACTGAGCTGGCTCAGACTGAAACACACTGGTCTGGGAAGTAAAAATGCCAGTAGTTTGAAAGCTCTGAAATATACTGTAACACTTAAAGTGCATTTTTAAGTGTTACAGTACACTTCAGAGCACTTTCTAGAGATCTAGAGAAAAAAACACAGACAGAGCTATGATAGATAGAAATAAAACTGATACATAATCATTCTCTCACTTAAGTTTCCAGAAACTACTTAATCACTTATTTTAGCTACTTGTGTTCTTTGATCCTGTCATTCTCTTCCAATGAATATTTTTTTGAAACAAAACACTGGAAATTTGCTCTTCACCACTGATATTACTCAACTATTTCCATAACACACACAGCATATCAGACACACTGGATTTCCTCCGTAGTCATTGTAGTATAATGTAGGTTATTTCTCTCTTTCACACACATAGGCATCTATTATAATGAAGATTGTTTTTCTAAGTAACACTTACCGTAATTATGTGCTGATCATACTGCAGCAATAAAAGCAATAATAAGGAAAAATGCATTTCTAGGTAGACACCCATTTTAAAGATGATGGCATATAATTTTATTAGCATCTATTTACAAATAGGCATGATAGAATCTTTTTGAAAAGAAATGCCATGCAGACATGCAAATACACTACTTGTGATAGTAAACAAAAAAAATCTTAGATGCAAAAGAGTGTTTTGAAAAAGGCAGATGTTTAAAGAAGATGCTGGTGGCTCCCTATAGGAAGAGGTCTTCAAAGAGCCCCTGGCGTTACATACTTCTCAGCGGGGAAGGAGAGCTTGCACAAGATGAAACACAAATAAATGATTGCCAGTACAAAAAGATACACACTGAAAACCTGAAAGCTCACATTGGCCAGCTGTGCTTTCACTGGCACCTGGACATAAACAAGACATAACATTAACTCAGCTTGGATATTGTGAAATTAGGTACATATTTGAAGAATGCCTAACTAGACTTAAATTGGAATAGTCATCCTCTGAATCACTGTATCATATCCCCTCAAAGGTTTGTTAATAGAAAGCCACCCTTTCTCCATTTACCTCGAAAAATATTTCTTTCATGTGTTTAAATGGGCAGAGGAAAAGAGGAAAAGCAGGGGAAAAGCTTGCTTCATTTCTCTTTGGCACTGTATTTTTGCTACAACCAGTCTTGGTTTCTACCATGGATGTTATTTATCAGACAGAAACATAAATGAAAGTCCAGATAAGATTGACCAGTATGTTAAAAAAAAGTGTGGTGCATCTTAAATCCCATTAGCTGTAGTCAAAGCTTGTTCGGAATTTGCTTAATTTTCCTATTGAACCAAGGTGATGTCTGGGTAACACTTTTTCCAACTAACCAATTTTATCAAAAGCTATAAGCTTTTATGCGTTGCAGTTTCAATGAAATCTATTACTCTCAAAAGATATTAGCAGACACACTCTCATGCTTTGCTACCATAGACTAACATGGCTTTCTTCCTACAATGTCTCGAATCCCAGAAACGTAAAATGCTCAACTTTGGCTGAACTATACTGTTTATCTCCATTTCCAATCCCATTTAACTGAGGGAGGAATTTGCATTTAAGTTCCTAGATGGACTCAATCGTACATTAGCTTGCTTATGTGCCCTTAAGTCCACTCTTCAAAAGGAAGGAGCTTCCAATTTTGTGGAGCTACTGTTCTCCAGTTGCCACAGTCCCTCCAGTTTGTGTGCTGCCATTCTTTCTGATGCTGAGGGGGATCTTGGCACTTCTGCAGCGTCACAAGAAATTGGCAGTGAGACTGAGATATAGCAGCCAGTAAAAACAGCGAGAAAGGAGCGGAGAGCAACGAGGCGTCTGATGATTCTGGATGTTATCAGTTTAAAAAGAACATTCTCTGCTTGAGAAACAAGGAAGCCATGACAGCAACTGCCCAAGGAGCAAATAAAACAAACAAACAAACATTTTTAATTTATCCTGAAATTGAAGAAGCCCACTTTTCCTACTTTTGTGTTATCAACATACCAGCAGATGCAAGGTAGCTCAGCTATTCTCCCTTGCCTTTTTTCTGCTCTCCCCCACCCCTGTTCAGAAAGAAACAACAATCCACCAAGCACTAATTAATATTTAATTTACTGCAAAATGTACTTATTATTTTCAAGTAATTGGCTGGATGCACAGCTGTGGCCACTAATGAAGAGAGAGAGGAGCAAAATGTGGGGGGAGGGGTGACAGAGGGGCGTCTCTTTTTTCTCCCTTCCCTTCTCTGATCACATCATGTTGCTAAGCTTTAAAGTGCATAATAAGTAAACACTAATTACTTTTTTTTTCTTTACAAATATTTTAAAATGCCTTCCCTTGCTTCTGGTCATGTTGGGCTTATTGCTCTTTGATTGCTTTATTACAGCAGTGTTAATAAGTGAAGAAAACACAAAGGACCTGGTTTTTTTTGGAAAGGTGCTGGAAAAATGTCCCCAAAATACTGAACAATGCAGTGAACCCTCACTGTGGAAAAAAAACCTCAAGCAGCGACCATTTATTATGGCTGCCTCAATAGATTCCTCATATATTGGATTGTTGGCGCTTTCTATGATGGCTTTGTCTCATTCTCTGAGTTACTGGCTTGCAACTCTTTTCAGGCTGGAAAATATTATTTTAGTGGCTAATAAAGGAAAGGTCGGTTGCTAATTGGTAAGGTAAGGCAAGTTCTCCGAAGGGGCACATTCATTTGGCAAAAATATATTCCTGGGAAAAGGGCCTGATCAGGGTTAGAAGACTCAAATGTATGCATGGAATACAATGGAATATTTTGGAGTGACCAGTCTAATAGAGAAAATAACTGGATTCATACCCATATAAGCCATGGCTTCACTAAAGCTTACTGAACAAACCACAATGGATGAGTTGACAAAATTAGCAAAAACCAAAGAAAATTGACTGTCTCTTGTAATATGTGAGCTAAGCCAATACGAGTGATTTCTGAAGTTTGTGGGACTTTGGAAAAGCTTCTCCAGGCTTTTGGGAAAGAGTAAGGATTTTTTATATTAAAATATGAGTTAAGAGGAACTTACAATACATTATCATACATAATGTATGTCATTACATGTGTCATACACATACACTGAATTGATACATGAATATAAACTATAATATCAGCCATCTGAGTTAAGTTAGTACTTATATTTTGGCTAGCCTTAAGGTTCAATAAACATACATTCCAGCTTTTGGTAAAACATGTTGGTGTAATTTATTTTTAATTGAGGTGAACTATTTCAGTTTGAATATTGTCACTCACCAGTCAAGAAACAAAACCATTTTATAAAAGATTATCTTTCCAAAAAGTTGAGAACTTATCTGGTTATCTGTGGGACCATATATTCTGAGTAAAATATGCTCACCTAAGATGTGCAGGCACCAAATCCTCACCTACTCCTATGAAATGCAGCAGGAGTGAATTTGGAGGTGAAAATTTATTCTATCCTGTGAAGTGATAGTATCACAGTCACTTTTAATTTTTAGGAAGGTAGATAAAACTTGGCTGTGGTGGAAAGCCCTTTGGGACAGAAAAGCTGAGAAGAATGGATGTTATCTGGGATGAGTAATGGGTAATGGAAATAGGATTGTTATATTCATTATATAGTTTGCATTATCCAAATACACATTTTATTATATTTGTATTATTAATGGACTTGTATGCTATTTAGCATTGATTGACTGAAACAACATATGTGTAGAAAGAGCTACTATCAATCTAAAACATTAAAAACCAATGACTTTATTACTGTATTTTTTGAAGTATAAGACACCCCTTTTTCCTTCAAAAAAGAGGCTGAAAATCCTCTAGGAAGCTTTTAGAGAGCTCCTGGGGGCTGGGGAGGGCAGAAATGAGCAAAAAATGGCACGTTTTTTGCTTAATTCCCCTCCCCCAGCCCCAAGGAGCACTATAAGCTTCCTAAAGGCTATCCATGCCCTTTTTTAAAATGAAAAATGGGTCCGTTTTTGCAAAGAATGGGCTGTTTTTTTGCTCGTTTTTGGGGGTCCCACCCCCGCAGGAGCACTCTGCAAGCCCCCTAAAGCTATTCATGTCTTTTTTGGGGGGGAAAATGGGTCTGTTTTTGCAAAAAAATGTGCTGTTTTTGGGAGGTTTGCAGAGTGCAAAATCTTTTTTTTTAATTTGCCTCTTCAAAATCTTGGTGCGTCTTATACTCCTGTGCATCTTATACTCCGAAAAATACAGTAATTACATTGAGCTTTCAGAAACAAAGAACAATGTTCTTTCTGAATTTGATAACTGCAAACTGGAAACAGGGAGACACTTCAAAGTTACCATACTATGGAATGCTGTTTTATCTTAGAATTGTCCTTGCTTTTACTTTAAATGGGTAAGCATTCACAACATTACTTCTCTGCCCATAATCCAGACACTTTGGAAACTTTTCCAGTTTTAAGTTTCTCCCGTAAGGCAGGTTGATTCACTTGCTTTTTCTAATTGCATGGTGTTGTCTTGTTCAGAAGCTTGATAGTCACTGATATTTTTGAACATCTATTAAAAGTCTTATTTTTATAACTTACAGGCAGTTCACAAAACTGTGAAGACCTTATCTATATATTCCTACAACACTAAAAGGCTATAACACTGAAGGAATTTTACTTGTCATTGTGAGACAGTAAATCATGGTGAAAATTTAAAAAAAAAATTGAGTTCCTTATGTCACCATCTAAGCTGATGTGATTCAGACAATATTTATTTGATTTATATCCCACTTCTTTTTGAAACTCTATATGGCATACATAGCACTCTTTCCTTTGATTCCCCCCACCACCACATATGCTTATGAGGAAGATTGGATTGAGAGATAATTACAGGTCCAAAATCAGTCAGTGAACTTCCGTAGCTGGGAGTGGACTTAAAACACTTTAACCAATACACCACACTGGCTATGAGATTATATTTGGTAGTTCTACATTTTCTGCTTAAAATTATTACTATGAATTCCCATGCAGAACTATCACAGCAGATGTGCTTCCTACCACAGGATTCCTTTCTCCCAGTGGGCTTTTCTTCTTTGATTAACTCTTCAAATATTATTCTAGCTAGACGGACATGAGGGAAAGTCTCATCAGCAGGAGACCAACAGCAGGTTGTTAAGAACTAGTCATAAAATAAGGACCACTGAAATGCTGAGGGAGATCAGCAAATAACAGCATGTCTCAAGAAGCCTGCGTGAGTCTTGATGATTTGGAGATAAAGAACAACTACATGTCTGGATTGTTTAAGTAAGTGAAGATGTTGCCATACACATGCAAAACATACGATGTTTATGTAATGACTTAGACACAAATGTGGTCTCCATTTTCAGGACACAGTTGCCATTTCTCCCAATCAAATGAGCACATTCTTGCAAGAACAGTACTATAAAAAGTGGAATCCTTCCATGTTTCACCAATAGTGTCAGTTGTGAAATCCTGGTGACTTCCTGGATAAATTCCTGCTGTTTCCAAAAAAGGGGAATATTTGTAGCTCAGGGCTGAAATTAGGGGTTTACTACCGCACTCCTTACCAGCACTGGTGATATTACCTAGTTTGGGTAATGAAATGTCTACAAGAAAACAAGCAAGCTCAGAGTGCATTGCTGTTTTCTTGGCAAGGTTTCAGAAATGATTTGCCATTGCTTGCTTCCTAGGGCTGAGAGACATTGACCGGCCAAAGACTATACAGTTGGCTCATGCTTAAGGCAGGACTAGAACTCTCCCAGTTTCTAGTCTGGTCCTTAACCACTACAGACTGGGTCTTTTATACAATGTAAAACAGTAATAGTTAAGGCTAGGCAGCACTTCATTTTCAAAGGAAAAAAACTACTTTGGGTTGCAAATATAGTATCATTTAGAACTCCTTAAAAGACATCATACAGTCACTCTACACCGCTGCCACATCAAGCTATGAAAAAATGTTTTACGGAGTTGTAGATACATTTGTACCCTTGCATGCTTCAAAATTCTTGTTTGCCTTTGGATCTGATGTACTTCCTGGCCCTCATAATGTAAAGGAATGTGTAGAAAACCGTGAAGGAGAAATGCAGGAACAGTTAAAGCAGATGTTGCTATTACTTTATTTGCCAAGGAAGCTTATATGGAAGACTGGCATTTCCGTAAACAAAGGCCTTGAAAATATGTTTTTACTATGATAGCTGTTGAAAAGAATGCTTTCCTGTAAGATACGTTTTGACAGGAGACTTGATCATATTGATCAACTTTTGAATAAGCATGGCATGAACGTTCTACTTGTGTTTAGATTTTAAAATGTAAAATTCCTTTGAGTTGAGTATGACTTCTACTGATTTCCACCTAAACATAATAAATGGCGCTAGTGTAACTCCTCACTCCTTTTCTATGCTTACCCTAAAACCCAAACTACAATCAGTGGTTATTTATCTTATAGTTTAGCCCAATGATTCTCAATCTCAGCAACGTTTTAAGAAGTGTGGACTTCAGCTCCCATTATACAGTTGAAGATAAATCTTAAAAGTTGCTAAGGTTGAGACACACTGGCTTAGCCCTTAGCCCTGGAGTTTCCTAATATTCTGCCTCCCCAGTACTAAGGTAACCAGGTCCAACTCAAATTAAGGGCTAATCTAGACTTATATAGCATTACAAGTAGTCTTTGCTTAGTGATCCTAGCTGGGACCTGAAGCAAAGCAGTTGTTAGGCAAAATATTACCACGCTGCTTAGCGATAGCAGTTCTAGTAGTCCTGGTTATGGTCATTAGGCCAGGACCATGCCTTCGTTAGGCAAGGACCTTACGCATCTCCTGTTCTACTATGTTCCCCTCAGCTTCATACCTCCCCTCTCTCCTTCCATTTCTGCTCTTTTGGCTGCCCTATACATGGCCACACCTGCTGCCCTGCACCTCCACTGTCCTGCACCTCTGCCTCCCCCATCTCTAGCAGACCCTCATTGTCTTCCTCCTGCTGATGACAAGATACGCTTGGGAAGGCCTCATGCCCATCTTGGAAAAGCGTGTGGCCAGTAGCTGCCTCAAAAAGGGCCATGTGGGACACACCTCTCAGCAGCAGAAGGAAGAGGAGCATAAAGGTCAGCTGGAGTTTAGGGCAGAGTGCAGGATATCAGAGGTGGCAGAGAACAGGGCAGCAAAAAGAGCAAAGGTGAAGGAATATAGGCAAGTTGAAGGGCACCCTATTGTTGTAAATGCAGATGGGCTGCCAAATGCCTGAATTTTCACCAAATGACCACAGGGGTGCTACAACAGCTGCAGCTTTGAGGAACATTTGTATATGTCATTTGTTCAGTGCCTTTGGGACTTTGAAGTCACTGAACAAATGGTCATTAAGCAAGGATTACCTGTAATTAATAATTGAAGACTTTCTCTACTATTTGAATTTTTCCTATCCTGCAGGTCTTGTCTACTTTAAGGTAACTCAACTGCAGTTCTGAGTCAAAAGAGAAGACCCATCTGGAGCCCATTAATCAGAAAAAAAATGTGGGTTCTTTAGAACTTACTGGGTGTAGCAGAAGACTGAGCAAAGCAAAATCTTACTATTCAACAGAGGTTTGCTGTTATTATATAGAACAAAACTGCAAGGATTTATTTTTGTATATAAGAATGAAGGGTGATATAATTTCCCCACCCACAAAAACATTTATTTTCACCTTAAGTAATTTAAAAATAGCTGTTTAAAAAACTTTGAAATCATCAGCATCATAGCATTTACACTAGTAAAAATTAATGGGAAGGTTGCTGCTGCTGCTGGTGAGGTGTGCTCAGCATGGCGTGCACACACGTACATATCAAGCCATCATGCTCTGTTTGATTTGGGTTTTGCACGTGGGTGAATCAAACCAATGTGGTTTTCAAACCGCGATTCATAGTTTAATGTACTAAATACTCAATATTTGGTGTTTGTTTTGATATTTACCCATTGTTTATGAACAAACCATAGTTTAAGGTAATATTTGGGCTCCATCAGAGAGACACACACAATGAGTGGATTCTCTCAGAGCATTAAAGTTGTGCTCAGGCTCTGCTGAATGTTTCCTTTCTTCTGCTTCAAAGGAGTTATCTTTGATGCCCTTTGGATCTCGCTGAAATTTGTCATCATTCTGACTGGATAGTGCACACGGTATCTGTAAGACTATGAATAATCCCATGAATGAAAGCTAGTAGGCAGGAACTGACACAGTTGTCAGAGACCAAATACACCAGGAAAGATCCACTGGCACTGAAGCCAAGCAAATGAACACAGGTAAGAATATTAATATGTGCCGTCATTTCTTTCATAGTGGGCTATCTGAGAGAATTGGAAGCTGGTTCTTATTTTGGGATTATGGTACCAGAGCAGGGGAAAAATGCTACCGGTCTGGGTCGGTTCACCCAACCAGTAGTAAAAAATGCTACCTTTAGCTGAACCAGTAGTAAAAAAATGCTTTAAAAAGTAAAAAAAGTTTCGACAATCAGATATGCCGCACAATTGTTGGAACTTTTTAAAACTTTTTTTTTAGCATTTTTAACTACCTATTCGCCCAAACCGGTAGTAAAATGTATATTTTTTACTACCAATCAGCTGTGGGACAATAAGCTGTGCCTGGTTGTCTGTGAGGTTCCTGCTTGTTGCAGAAGCCATTTTGTGTGAAGTCCAGCTGCTTTTGCATTGTGTGTGAATCAGTTGTGTAGCTTTTGTGTTAATTTTGTGTAAAGTGTGAGAGTTTGTTTTTGAGCTCTCTGTGACTCTGTGAGGTTCCTGCTTCTTGCAGGAGCCATTTTGTGTGAAGTCCAGTTCCTTTTACATTGTGTGTGAGTCAATTGTGCAGCCACCACCCATCCAGTCATATGACAAGCAACCCACACCTGCCCGGTCACATGACCACCAAGCCACACCCACAGAACCAGTAGGGAAAATGTTTGAATTTCACCACTGTACTTTTACACCACTGTATATGTTGACCTTTATTCTCTGATCGTTGTTTGGATGTGCTGGATGACTAACTGAGAAGAGACACAGTCTTCTCAAGTATGGTACTCTACTTGTATTTTCTTTTTTGGGTATCAGATAAAGATATATTTAACAATTAAATTAATTAGTTGTTCATTTACTGTTTTATCATCCTAGTTTTTCTATATTGTAGTTGCTTCCATGTTACATGGTTTATTGGTTTATTTATGAGACAGCCTTATAATGTTTATCTTGAAGTACAGCACAGAAAGCAATAGTATGAGAGGCTGCTGTTGGGGGGGGGTCTAGAAAAATGAATGGGAGAAAATGAATACAAACTTTTGTCAAGAGTCTATTTGGAATGCAGCATTTTTCTTCCACTGAAGAATAGGTATGGAAGGCAAATTTTTCATCTGCATTTATTTTCCAACAGTTCCTTTGTAGAGGGGGGGCGGGGGCGGGACTCACAGTCCATTTTAAGGTTGAAACAAACAAGCCAACCGGGAATGATGGGTGTTACAATCTAATTCATCTCGAGTGCACCCCCTTAGGAGACAGTGCTAACCTTTCTAAACTTGTGAGAGAGAACAGCTTAAAGAATTCTTCAAAGCTTGCCAATGTCAACTGTCCCAGCATCCAAGAAAGTCTGAGATAGTTTCACCCCCAGCTGTTCCTTGTGTGCTTCCTCTCTTGTCCTTTAATTTTCTCACGTTGGTACTTCTTTGACTGTTTGGGTCACAATAGCAGTCGCAATCAAAACACTCTCTTCCTCACAACCACATTTTTATGTTGCTGCCAATGCTAGAGGCTTATAAAAAAAGGAGTCAGAGAAAAGACAATATTGAGTCTGCTCTTTGGCAAGCTCGGGAGTTGTTTTTGTTCACTGTTTGATTTGTTTTTACAGTCTGTCCAGCCCTCTCTCCACCTCTCCAGGACCACAAAAAGGCACAATGTCAATAACCCGTCCCTCTCCTTGGCTTTTCGTTTTCTGAATGCATTAACCTCAGGGCTCACACTGAAAAACACCATGATGGTGAAGGCCTAATCCATCCTCTTCAATCTGCTGGCCTCCAGATGTGTTGACATAGCTACTGGTTGACGATTTTGGAAGTTGAATGCAACTGGAGAAATTAGATTGGAGAAGACCAAGTGCGCCATCTAGACAGGGGTGACAAACTCACAGTCCATGGGCCGGATGCGTGACATGCTGGCCAGCCTCACCCCCGTTTTAGTGAAGGGGGAAAAAGTTCCGATACATCACATGATGACAATGTGTGGTTGCGAGTTTGACACCCCTGATGTTCTCACCGGTTATTTATAGCATCATTCAACCAACATTTTGCTGGTAGTGTACAACAGTAATGAAGACAAGCATCACTTCAATTATGGCTTAGCAGACACTATAAATCAGTAAGGAAACAGCTTTAAAAACTCATAAGGATGCTTATCAGAATCGTTTTTGGATTAGCACCAATGTGATCTTTTTTTTTGCTTCTACCTGAACTCATTTAGGCCATTAATAATTACAATAATGCATATATAATGCAATTAGGAAGATAGTTTGATATTGCATTGGAGATGTGTTGCCCTGAGGCAAAAGATACAATTTATTATAAAACCAAAACCAGATATCTGTGGCTATCATTCCAAGAGAGCAGGTATTTAGAGTTATACTAAAATACTTGGGAGAGACTGATCAAGAAGAATTTCACATCTTAGTTTATGATACCTAATGCTGAATCCTATCAGTCATAAACACAGAGCTGGGTGAATTATAATGGTTGGGCCTTGCCTAGATTCATATATCTGCTAGCTTGAGAAATCTGTCAATTTTGATTTCATTCAACTTTTCATTTTCATACCAGGCCAAATTCAATTTTATTATATTTTTTCATTTTGCAAGTATGTCTTATCTGGTTTTGCAAACTTGTTTTTTTAAAGTTCATATATATTCTACCACATTTCTCCAAATATATGCATTAGATAGTGATTTTATCTAATATATACAGATTTGACATACAATTTTAAAACAATGAATGCTTGTAAAACATATTTTTACATTGTATTGGAAGAGTACATTGCAAAATTGGGAAAACTGAATTTCAACGGATAAATATGACAAATTGGTTTCAAACTGCAAAAATCAAAGATGAACCAAATTAATTTCTCCCCCACCCTAGCAAATGTGATCAAGGATAAGCCCCGTCTGGATTCTGTAATCATTCACATAAATAGCTTAATGATAAATGAAAAACTGAATAAATTAGTGGAAACTGAGTAAGAAAGTAGGACTACCAAATAGTAAGAGTAATAGTTGAAGCAACAAAAGTGGTAGACATATAGTCAACAAAAGGAAAATAGGAGGAGAAAGGGCTCTCTTTGGTTCCTAGAATATAAAACTAATAACAAATTTAAGAAACTAGCTTGACTTATGGTCTAGGCAAGATATAATTAAAAAACCCACTGTTTAAATCCTTTTGTTCATTTTGGCAGTTTTTCTTTACTTTTGTACTGTTTGCCATACATTTAGGTTATACTATAATTATGAACTTTGAGAGGCAATCATTTCATAGACACAAAAAAGAACTTATACTCTAATTTTGATTTTACTCTTGCACAAATGTATAAAGTATTATTGTTAAAATGCAATTTTAACATTAATTAAATTAGAAGCAACATTAGTAATATTAATTTTCAAATATTATATTAGTTGATGAGCACTACATTACATTTACATCCATTATAAAGAATTTGAGTAATTTTCCATGCAATGTTTCAGGGATCACAATAAATTAAAAAAGAACAAATGTTTTTCTGGTTTATTTTATAGCACTACTTTCTTTTCTTGGTTCTTTAATTAACCATTTGCTAATATAGGGCTTGCGGGAACTGATTCTGAAATGGAAAGTTAATTAAAGGGTCAGTAACTAAGTAAACTGCTTTGAACATTAAATGAGGACCTTACTGACAGAAAATTACAACCAAGAAATGACTAATTAAGGGCCAATACCTAGGAAAATAGAAACATTTCAAGTAGGAATATTTTGCTGATCAAAGCCTGAAAACTTAAAAAAAATCTAGACAAACAGTTCCATCAAACTAATGGAACTATTATTCCTGAGTAAGCTCCTATGGATAGTATGAACTATAGGATTATTTGAGGGAATATAACAACAATGTTATACGGTACAGTAAATGTTATTGGTTTAAACTAATTACAAAACAGTTTGATAAGAACTCCAAAGCCTACTTACCGGTACTTATATACCATATCCAGAGGGGGGAAAGATTGTCCGTGCTTCAGCTTGAATTTTAGCATATTGAATTGGTAGTGATTGGATAGTTTTAGATAGTGGTCCTAAATCCTCTCTTTCAAATGCTTCATCTATTTTCCCCTCCCCCTTGGGGTAAGGTGGAACATCTATCCCAGGGGAATTGGAAACCCTTGACAAGGTAGACACTATTGATAAAGGAATATAAACATTTATATTATGACAGCAGCAACAGCTTCACAGATCCTAAACCTGAATAGCCCAAAGAGATTGTTGGGTTCAATCTATCATATTCAGAATACTGGTAAGTTGAAGACTGTATTTTATAGGAGCTCTCCGCAACCCTCCATAAAAATGTATTAGATTAGTAATTTGAGTCCCAAATGACCGATTTGAAACAATTGCTTTCTTATCATTTTTCTGAAAGTGCCTGTTTCATGAGAAATTGCAGAGAGGGGGGAAAAAAGCTTTTTTTTTCTCCTAAAAAAGAATTGTAGTCAGTTATTAAGGGCAGGTGAGACTAGGGAGTACCCATACGTTAAATAGATTCATGCTTTGACATCCTGTACACAGGAGCATCATAGTACAACACAGGAATTATTTTATATATGAACAATTCAGAAGAATTATATATTGGAGCACAGTGCTACAACTTATTGTCTGTGGGCTTTATTGCTCCCCAGAAGACACACATGGGCCCATTATAGGTATCTTGTTCCTCTTCCTACAGTTTACCAACTAGTAGACCAAGAGGCTACAAGACACCATCTTTACTAGAGGAATGGGCAGCCATAAATCATCATCTTCTTGTGAAATGGGCTCAGAATTGTTTTATTCTCATTACTCATTAGGGACATGGTAATACTGTATTGCAGTGGGGATATGCCTTCAGCAAGAGGAAAAGAGAAATCTTTTTTAACAGCATAAAAGGCTTAACATGGTACAGGAAATCATAATACCCCCTATTATTAAAGGCAGATTTATAAAGCATTAAATTGAGGAAAATTGCCTTGTTTCAGAATATTAAAATTGTAAAAAATAAAAATGCATCCTCTAATATTACTCTTAATTTTCAGAAATTTCAACAATAATTATTGATGAGGACAGGTCTCAGCTATCCACAATTTTTTTTAAATACCGTAAAAGAAATTGAATAGCAGGGTAATCCTTTCAATTTTACAGTAATGAAAATAGTGGTACTGCAATATTAATAATAATATTGAAGGTTATAATACAAATATGTTTTAAAATAAATTATTTTGGGAAAGGGGAATTGACACCCTGGCTGTTTACAAAATAGCCACTTCTCAAAATGAAAGAGATAATATTCTTAACATGAATCCTGAGAAGAATTAATGCTTGTTTCTTTCATAAGCAGCTCTCTACAAGATACAGAATCTATTACACAAAGGGGCAGTTTTTTTCAGTTTCCATCACTTGCAGTAAGATTTGTATGTAAATATATTAATAGTACTATTAATAATTTAACAGGGGCAAGACATGCTGTGTTTACATAATAAATATGATTAAGAGTTTTCATCACATGACGGTAGTGAACGGTCATGCTACCACAGATTTATTGTCGATATGGCTTTAAATGTTAATCAGACAATCAAACAATTGTTTCTAGAGCCTAGCTATATGCAATACAAATGTCCTTTGAACAATAAACTAGGTACAACACTATCTGAAGAAATCTCCCATCTAGCAAGCTGACATTACTACCTAGGGCAAGATTAGGTCACTAGATATCCTTCACTGGTATTAGGTCACAATGTCCACAAGTCCAGCTAATAAATAGAAATCAAAGGAGGTAAAGTCTGAAGCAAGTGAAAGGTGCCCTGTTACTTACTCCCTAATGTATGGAATCATGCACACAATGTAGAAAAATGTGCAACTGCTCACAGCACATACATAAAGAATTACAAGGTCATCATGAAGTGGCACATGGGACATATAGCAAAGACAATACTTTTACTATTGTTGAAGAGATTAAAATTAATTTCATTCAAGGACTAAACATGAGAGTTTTACAGAGTATGACATAGGAGTAAGACATTAGTGCAACTAAGTGTTAATGCAATTCGAAAACTCACAGAAATTTGTCCTGCCTTATAGCATGGGCATATACGTAGGCAAGATTGTATTTTATTTTAGAGATTAAAATGTCATCATTAGGTTTCCTAAGAAGCAGAAATCGCTTTAAATAGACCATATAAAGCATATTTTTAAAAATGAGTGGGGCCTTATAGGCCATTTTAATTACTGGGTAAAAGGCTAGAGAGAGACAGACAAACATTTATTGACCTGGCTTCATACCCTCCCTCCTAGGAGTCTTGGACCAGAACAGTGTTTCTCTGTCTAGAGAATTCTGAAAGTTGAAGTCCACACATTTTAAAGTTGTCATAGTTGAGAGACACTGAACTGGAGCCCCGAAGACTTACCCAGAAGTTTACTTGCAGGTTGCCTGTTATTTTATAAGTAATTTTAAGCAGGGAGGATGGGGCCTACTCATTCCTCCTCAACCCTGGGATTGCCCTCAGTGTCACTGGTTTAGCCAACTTCTAATGGCAATGAGAGACAGGAAAACTTGGCCAGGGATGAAATAGAGTTACCGTATTTTTCAGAGTATAAGACGCACTCTCTCCCCCCAAAAAGAGGGTGAAAATCTGGGTGTGTCTTATACACAAAATACAACCATTTTTGGTTTCCTGAAACCCCGCCCCATGCATCCCATTTTTCGCAAAAATGAACGCAGAGAGGGTTTAGGAGGCCTACAAAGTGCTCCTGGAAGCTGGGAAAGGCAAAAACGAGGGGAAAATGGGCCTTTTTTAAAAAAAATGAGGCATGCAGTGGGTTTGGGAGGCCTGTAAAGTGCTCCTGGGGGCTGAGGAGGGCAAAAACAAGTGAAAATGGGCCCGTTTTTCACAAAAACGGGGGTGTTTTGCCCTCCCAAGCCCCCAGGAGCACTTTACAAGCCTTCCAAACCCTCTGCATGCCTCGTTTTTGCCCTCCCTGGTTGATAAACAGGCCCAGTTTTTGCTTCGTTTTGCCCTTCTCAGCCCCCAAGAGCACTTTACAGGCCTTCCAAACCCTCTGCATGGCCTGTTTTTGCCCTCCCTGGTCTTTAGGAGCAATTTGCAGGCCTCCTAAACTCTCTGCATGCCCAGCTTTTCACAAAAAACGCAGGCAAGGGCAAAAACTTTTTTATTTAAAAATAAAAGGTAAATAAAAAGTTTTATTTACCTCTTCAAAATCTTGATGCGTCTTATACTCCGGTGCATCTTATAGTCTGAAAAATGCAGTAGTTATATTTCTTCTACCAGTGATCCACAATGCATAATAATGATCAGCAAACCGTATAGCAAGTTACCGTATTTTTCTGAGTATAAGACGCACCTTTTTCCCTCAAAAAAGAAGCTGAAAATCTGGGTGCATCTTATACATTGAATACAGCATTTTTTGCCTCCCAAAGCCCTGCCTCCTTTACCAAAATGGCAATGCATACCCTTATGGAGGCTTTCAGAGAGCTCCTGGGGCTGGGAAGGGAAGAAATGAGCAAAAAACAGGCTGTTTTTTGCCCCCCCAGCCCCCAGCAGCACTCTAGAAGCCTCCATAAGGCTATGCATACAATTTTTTTTGACAAAAAACGGGCCTTTTTGCTCGTTTTTGGTGCCCCCCCCAGGAGCATTCTGCAAGCCCCCCCAAGGCTATTCAAGCCTTTTAAAAAAATGGGCCTGCTTTTGCGAAAAATGGGCCATTTCTGGGAGGTTTGCAGAGTGCAAAAACTTTTTTTTCCCTTTTGGAAAGCTCTTTAACTGATTGATGAGAATTACATTGATCAAGTGCTGTGCCAGCAGAAACAAAGTCTTAGGCTCTGCAGATTGTCAGTGATTTCCTTCTACAGCACATGGAAAATACACCTGGAAACATCTACCTACCTACCTACTCACTCTCTCTCTCCTTACCTACCTACTGTATTTCTCTCTCTTTCTCTCCCTCTCTATCCCTCTATCTACCTACTTTTTTAAAAATTTGTGTTTTCAAAACCTTGGGGCATCTTATACACTGGTGCGTCTTATACTCTGAAAAATCGATAAATAATTGGCTACTGGGAAAACTGGATATGATTTCACACACTATCATGGCCTTCATTTCTATGAATAAAAGCAGTGTGTACCTGGTAGCCAACTCTGGATTAAGTAGGGATAGAAATGAAATGACTAGGTTGAATGGGTTATAGGGTTTGTAGCTCTTTGGGAAGAATGAGATAGTTGCTTCTGTGCATAGCAGTCTTGCAATCAATCTATTCATAGCCCTCTGGGGAGGTTCTGAATCTTTCCTCTGGCAGAAATCAGGTTTTATTCTAGCCCAGAAGTGGGGGGTATTAATTTGAACTGAAGGCATGGTCACTGGCGCCAGATTGTCAAACTATAATTTTATATTAGCCACCATAATACTTACTAGAATTTTATGACAATATCTACATGTCCAAGCAGAGTTTAATGAGAAAATCTATAGTTTTGCTAGGGTATTTTCTCCTAGTTTGCATAACCTTGACTACAATCCACTAAAGCTTCTGTCCCAAGATAATAAAAAGGTGATAAAAACAAGCTATAAAAATCAGTTTGTATGTATATTTGAAACAGACACTACAAGATTATGGATTGTTTCCACAAAAATAAAAGAAAACAAAATGCTCCCAGCTGGCGATTAATCTAAGGAGAAAGGAGAGAGGAATAAATGAAACAATTTAAATACAATTTCTAAGAAGAATGCAGGAATATACAAAAGACAATTTGGCAGTGATGGTGAAATGGAGCAATATTGGCCCAGAAATATAGATATTTAATTCTTGAATACAATTTGCAAAATTGATTTGCAAGAACTTATAACTAGGCCTTTTTAAGTTGAAGAAGGAATATCAGTTAACAGTGGAACCTGTGTCCTGCTAGATTAGTTGCACCTTTGCTGAAAGCCAGCATCTTTCGAAGGAAATCTTGTTTCACCAACTTTTAAAATATTTTTAAAACTGTGTGTAAGAGAAGGAGATGGATGAGAGATGCTGGCAGATTACTAGAAACTTAGAAGCTGAAAAGGCTAATCAGCAGAAGAGTTATACTTATAGCATATCACTTTTTTGGATCTTAAACATTGTAATTTAATCCTCCCTTATCTTCCCAGGCATAAAAGGTAAAAATTAAGCTCAATTTTCCTCAGATAAAGCTAGGGGAAAATGCTGTCTAAACTCCTAGTAAAATTGATGATATTGAGCTAAATGTATCAATGCTCTGACATTCTACGTGACAATTTCTTATGCTTGTAATAAATTAAAATTCAATTCAACCTCATCCCAGCTCATTGTTGATTCATGAAAAGGACAAGAATCTCTCTCTCTGTCTCTGTCTATCTATCTAGAGTTTGAGATCCAAGGACGCATGACAGGATGAGTTCCCATTTCTTGCCCCAACCCCTGACTTCCGAGCAGTTTAAAACATGCAAATGACAGTAGATAAATAGATAACAGTTTGGTGGGAAGGTAACAGCAATCCATGAGCCCAGCCATATGAGTGTTTTCCCAAAGCAGGATATTCTTTGGGAGAAAGCAGGGAGAGGTTGATATGTGATTCATTACATTCAGAGTTTTTCTAGCCTCCTAGAGAAGCTCAATCTGTATCTATCAACTATTTCAGCTCTGGATGGTGCTAATTTCCTTTCCCTATTTACTGTCAATGCAAAGAGGTTTGGGTTTTGTTTTTTGGTAAATATTACAAATCTGTCAGCCTAGTGTTACAATGTCCTTTCTCTTCCCCTTCTGTCTAATCCAAATTGGGGATGGGCTGGGAAAAAGCCTGCAGCTTGTCAACTCAGAATTGTTTTTCCTATAATTTGTCATTTTATATCAGTCATCCTCCAAAAATTCAGGTGGCATATATGCACAGATAAGAATGTATGACTAACACAAGGTTTGCTATGAATTTCACGCCTCAGCAAGGATCAGAACCTAAACATTACTGGTCAAAACACAAATTCTCTTAATTATACCATATTTGTTTTCCAAATTAATGGTATGATATATTAATGATAAAAACCTGGTTAAAAATAAATGAAGCATTAACTGAGCATTCTACATCTCTTCAGGAAATATCTTGATTCCTACTTACTACAAAGGTGCGCTATTTATTAGAAGTTTTTTCCTTTCATGAAGTGTTTTAGGATGAGGCCATAAAATATCTATCCAGGTGGGTTGGGCAAAATAGTGAGATGGGAGAGAGCAGGACATTTTGTTATTAAGACCATATTCAGCAGACATTGCAAGCCTATGGAATAGGCTTAATATCTCGTAATATTGTCAGTATTCTTTTTTCTCTAGACCAGTCTTTCCCAGAGATGTACGGGATATTAATCTCATTCCATTGCTCCCATTCTGTTAAAGCTATATCTAAACCATAGGCCCCCAATGGGGATATGCCACCATGCATAATGTGACAAAATAGAGGTGAATATGAAAATGATACACACTTATGAACTGAAATTTGTAGAGTGCAATTACTGGCAATTAAAATTTATTAATTGCCATTTATCTCTATTTGATTTTTAATCAGGCTTGCCTCTATTACTCCCTCCCACTCTGCTAAACAGATTGTTTGTTCCACCCCACCTCCTCCACCAAAAATATTCATTGCTCCTTTTTCTCAGATCCACATTTTACAGCTGGCAAAAGGGAGAATCACTCCAGAAAATGTTAGCTGCAAACAAGACCCCAGAAGACATTGTTTCTACTACATAAGAGGTGTATCCCTTCAAGAGACTACAGAGAAGGAGATATATGCATTTTGTACCAGATGCCATATTTACTATCATTATTTGCCAGTACAGCTAGACTCAACTTCTGTATCAAACCAAAAATCAGTAACGGACACACTGCCTTTGTACAAAAAAACCTTTAAGATTAACAGATTCACAGACTTGACTTTACATGGACAGTAGCCTTTGCCAAGATGATCCTCAAAGTGGACGCAACACCTTGGCATCCTCTTGTTTGTCGCTATTGCCAGCGTTAGATTCTCCTTCTCAGAGCACCCCCATCAATCAGCAGCCACAGGGATGATCTGTTAATGTTTTTCCTATAGACAGACACATTATGTTTCTACGCTGCCTCTGCACACACCATGTTTACACCCCTTCTCTCTCCAGGGAGTAAATCAACCAAATTGATACCAGCCGTGATTAATTGTGTATCTCGGACCAATCTTTCCTTGAGTCCCTCATGCGGGTGGCTTCCTCCTCCTCCTGCAACAAACCAGGGAAGAAAGGAGGCTCTGCATGGTTTGACGGATAGAGCCTGCCCAGGACGCAGCGAGATAAATTTGAGAGGCCTATGCTGGGCTGTCAGTGTTAAAGATGATGGATGGAGGAGGTGAGGCGGGAGGGACCCATTGAGCTTGGTGTAATGGAGAAGGTTCCTGGGGGATAGATGTTTGCCTGGTGATTCGGCGTTAATCTCTGGGCCCTGCTGAGGTGCTGACGACTGATAACAAGGAAATAGGAATGACAACAATTTTTAGCCAAGAGATTCTTCACAAAAATGCCAAGCTGCCGGAGGTCTGACAGGTTCTGATTGAATGGGCATAGGGAGGGGGCAGCCACTTTGGTGAACATGCAAAAGATGGATCATTTTATTCCCCCGCCTGACCATCTACATTTATTATCATTCCTCCTAATTCCACCTCGCTTAGCAGCTTGTCACCACTGTTTCTCTTCTGCCTGGGAGCTAATGGAATCAGACCTTTTCCGCAGGTGAGTCTGCAAGTTAATGTAACCAAAGGCCAGGTTCTCTGGTGAAAAGCAGGCTGCTTAAAACAATGAGCCAGAAATGCTCTACTAAAAAAGAAGGCATTTGAAGAGAGGTGATAGAGAGAATTGCTGAAGAGTTTGACCAAAGGGAATACAAAGAATGCTGCCAGCCAACCATCCTTCTTGTCAACTAGCTTTCCATTCCCATAATGAAAATGAAGCAGAACTTGTGGATGCTGTGCAGATAATTTACAGCCACATGTCTACTACTTTCCCAGTTGGCTGTGCTCACAGTGAATCAGTAGCCACTTATAACTCACTTTTCCTGTCCAATAAACAAACACGGAGATGGCACAATCAGCCTTATCCTACTCATCTTTAGCTTCATGCCAAGAATGACCCCCCCCCCTTTTCTCCCTATCAAAGTTGGAGTTGGGCCAAGTCTGATGTTTCTTCCAATGGATTCTAAGACCACCCAAAATAAAATTGGAATAATGAAATGGTGTCACATTTACAATGATATTCACTGCCTGTTGTACAATTGCAAGAGAACAGATCAGTACAGTATTCAATTGCTGGGAAAGGGTCAATTCGACCTATGGTTGGCTCTACAATGTATGGAAGTTCCTAAATCAAACACATTTTGCATATACTTTCACAGAGAAATTAAAAAGAAAAAACCTAGACAGAAAATATCCACGAGAGATAGACTTACTAATCTACTGTTTTAGATGATGCAAGTCAGTGAATGATTTATATCAGGATACAACCTCTGCTACAGAAATGAATCCTGGAATATAATATTAAAGTTCCTCTGAGCTTGTACAGAATATCTTTTTCTTAGCACTGAGAAAAAACAAAAGAGTTAGGCTTCAGCAATTCTTGTTTTAGAAATTAAATTTTTGGCATGGTATATGTCAGGGACAGCGAACCTTTTTCTAAAGGCATGCCAAAATTGTGCGTGTGTGCGCTTTATCACCCTCTTTACCCACACCCACAATTCAATGCACCCCACCCACCTGTGCATGCATGCGTGACAACCCTCACGTGCAAGGGGAGGGGAGTTTTTGCCCTCCTCAGGCTCTGGAAGCTTTCCTGAGGCCTGGGGGAGTGAAAACGGCAGCCTCCCAGAGGCCCTCCGGAAGCCAGAAAGGGATCATTTCTGAACTTCAGGTTGGCCTGTTGGGGCCATTTTTCATCCTCCGCAGGCTTCAGGAAAGCTATCGGAGTCTGTGGAGGGCGAAAAAATGCGGCCCCATTCTGGACCAATTGTAGTCTCCGAACACTCTTCAGGGGCAGCCCCAAGTAAAGCACATTACAGTAATCAAGCCTAGCAGTGATGAGAGCATGAGTGACCATTTGAAGTGCCTCCCGGTTCAGGTAGGGCCGCAACTGGTGCACCAGGTGAACCTGGGCAAAAGCCCCCCTGGTCACAGCCAACAGGTGGTATTCTAATGTCAGCTGAGGGTCCAGGAGGACACCCAAGTTGCGGACCCTCTCTGAGGGGTGAAGAATTTCAGCCCCCAGGCTGAGAGATGGAATATCTGGACCATTTTTAGGGGGCAACATCAATAGCCACTCGGTCTTGTCTGGATTGAGTGCCAGCTTGTTTACTCCCATCCAGACCCTGATAGCCTGCAGGCACTGGCACATCACTTTTACTGCTTCGCTGAGTTGGCAAGGGGCGGACAGATACAACTGGGTATCGTCCGCGTATTGGAGGTATTTGATCCCGTGCTGATGAATCATCTCACCCAGCGGCTTCATGTAGATGTTAAGGGGGGGGGACAGGACCAAGCCCTGAGGCACCCCATACTTTAGGGGCCTAGGGGTCTTACCACCGCGTCCTTTAAGGGTAGCGGGAAAGATCCCTCCTGTAGAGAGGTATTAACAATCCTCTGGAGCCAGCCTCGTGTAATCTCCCTGCTGGTCGAAACCAGCCAGGAGGGACATGGGTCCAGTAAACAGGTGGAGGCACTCACAGCTCCCATGGCCTTGTCCACTTCCTCAGGAGTAACAGGCTGGAACTCGCTCCAAGAAATCCAATCAAGGCCTACTCTTGGCATCTCTGCAGGTACTGTCCAAGTGGAGTCCAGGTCCGTCCGAATCTGAGCGACTTTGTCCAACAGAAACTGAACAAATTCCTCGGCTCTTCCCTGTAAGGGTTCACCCCCATCCCCCCCTTTCAGGAGGGAGCAGATTATCCTAAACAGGGCGGCCAGACGGGATTCTGAGGACGCGATGAGTGGAGAAATGCGTACATTTTGCCGCTAGAATTGCCACTAGATAAGTCCTAATAAAGGCTCTTAATTGTGTTCGGTCAGATTCAGATTTACTGGCCCTCCAGCGTCGCTCTAGGCGTCTCTTTTGGCGCTTCATCTCCCGGAGTTCCTCGGTAAACCAAGGGGCCCTCCTGGATCCACTGCCGTGGAGAGGCCGCAAAGGCGCAATCTGATCAAGAGCCTCAGCCGCCGCTCTGTTCCAAGCAGCGACCAAGGACTCTGTCCGATTGTGGGCAAGGGAGTCGGGTATCTCCCCAAGCTCCGTCTGAAATCTCAAGGGATCCATTAGGCGTCTAGGGCGGAACCATTTAATCGGTTCCACCTCCTTGCAGTGGGGGAGTAGTTTCTGAAAATCAAGCCTCAGTAGGAAGTGATCTGACCATGACAAGGGCGAGATCTCTATGCCCTTCAGTTCCAGATCACGTCTCCACTGCCCCAAGAGAAACACAAGGTCAAGAATGTGTCCCGCTGTATGAGTCGGACCCTGAATTACCTGGGTCAAGTCCATGGCTGTCATGGAAGCCATGAACTCCTGCACCCCATCAGAGCGTTCGCCGAGAGATGGCAGGTTAAAGTCCCCCAGTACTATAAGTCTGGGGAACTCAACCGCCAGTCCGGCTACTGACTACAGGAGCGAAGGCAGGGCTGTTGTAATGCAGCTGGGAGGTAGGTACATTAACAACAAGGCCACTTGACCACCAAGGTCCAGCTTCACCAGAAGGGACTCACACCCGACAGTCTCCGGAGCAGGGATCCCACAAGGTGCTAATGACTTCTGGATAACAACTGCCACTCCCCCACCCCTTTTCTGGTGTTGTGGTTGGTGCAGCACCTGAAAAAAGGAAAAAAAATAAGGACTGATTCACATGGATTTCCAACTACTTGTGGAGAAAAAGGTGTCACCCAGAAATATTTACCTGAAATACACACAGGCCACAAAAAGGCAGAAAATTTTTTGCTCTTAGTAACCTACATATGTAAATTGGGAAGTATTGCTATGTTATAGAACATTTGCACTATTTCTCATGAAAATAGATTATTGTGATCTGAAATGTTAATTAGGGAGGCTGTAGTAAACTTACTAGCAATAGGCTTTTAGCAGATGCAAGATATATGCATTGCAAAACAACATAAACTGTTTCCACAGATTAAGCAGAGTAACTGAAGGATAAAATTAAGGCATTTTGAAACCACATGTTAATAATCTATGTGACAAATAACTGATTTAAAGGTTATGTGTACTGAAGAAAGTGTCATTATTGATCTGGCTTTTCCATTTGTACCGTTTCCCGAAAATAAGACCTCCCCAGATAATAAGCCCAATTGGGCTTTTGAGAGCATGTGCTAAAATAAGCTGTCCACCAAAAATAAACCCTCCCCAAAAATATTGCAACAGAGCAGCAGCCATGAGGTGATCACACTCGCTGTCTCCTGCACCTCAAAAATAATAAGACCTGTCTGAAAATAAGGCCAAGTGCTTATTTCAGTGGTCAAAAGAAAATAAGACCCTGTCTTATTTTTGGGGAAACACTGTATGAAATACAAAAATAGATATTTTTTCATTTTCTGGAATACAGAAATGATGTTAATATATCAGATGTGAGCAAGTCACATAGCCCACAGCACCTGACACAGGGCAGCTGAATTTTATGACAACATTTTTGTTTCCTTACCCATTCAATGTCATGAAATGGAGCATCTCCCACCTTTAACGTCTCCATCCCAGGAATTGCTGTTTTTCAAACCAATTTGGGTAAAGGTTTTGCTTTTTATATTTGTTTAAATCAGGCTTTAAACAAAGGAATAAGAGTTGAAGGCCTCTCTGTCAGAAAAACTGTTTCCAATCCTGTTCTTAGGTCTCTCCTAAACAATTATATACAGAAGGCTTGTAAGATTTTAATAATAGTGATAGGAGTGGCTTTTCTACTAGAAAACTCTCCCTCCATCCCTCTCCTATCCCCCAAATGTATCATAAATTTTCGGCCTCTCTCAGTGACTTCATCACACCAGAAAACCTTCAATAGCCCTTTTGAAGGTCCACAGAGCTGTTGCTTTTCATATATTGCCCAACTTTTACAGATTGTGCATAGATTCAGTTTTATTTGGTTATGAACTGAGTGGTTTATAAATTACTCCTGTAATTGGAGGGAAGGATGTGGCTCAGGATGGCTCCCAGACTATGTCCAACATGGAAATGGATGTCAAAGTATAGAAGGCATCAGCATAGGTTCAATCTGTCTTTGGGCCAAAAGATAAAGCTGAAGGCTATACAGGTCAAGCCTCAAAATGATTCACAATTCTCTCCTTGGGGCAACAATACTGGTCTTAAATTCTGCTAAAGGTGACTTGACTATGTATTTGAAACATGGTTGCAACATGAAAAAAGTGTAACAAATTGAGTAAAGTAGAAAACAGTTATGTTGTTAAGAAAAACCTAGAAGCATTAAGTGGGATTTTAGATCTACTGAAAAAGCTAGAGCAATAAACCACTGTTTACTGAAAAAAATAAATTCACCTAGTCATTTGGGAGATGGCCAGATGCACTGTGCTCCTGTGTAATGGAATATCTGAGTAATTAATGCTGAGTACAGGTTATGATTTTGTAGTCTGTTGCAATGATTCTTAAAATAGAATGACTATAGCATAAAAAATACTGCATACTATTTATAAAACCCATATGCTATAAGTTTCAAGTTTCAAGTTTATTAGAATTTGTATGCTGCCCACTCCCATAGGGACTCTGGGCGGCTCACAACAGACAAGAAACATTTAAAATTCAAAAAATAGAAATAAAAAATAAAAAATACAGTATTAAAATTTACATCACCCATTCCATCTAAGCGGGGCTGAGTATCAATCAACAGCCCCAGGCCTGCCGGAACAGCCAGGTCTTGACGGCTTTACGGAAGGCCAGGAGAGTGGTAAGGGTCCGGATCTCTGCAGGTAGATCGTTCCACAGGGCCGGCGCAGCAACAGAGAAGGCCGTCCCCCGGGGAGTCGCCAGCCGGCATTGTCCGGTTGACGGCACCCGGAGGAGGCCCAACCTGTGCGATCTTGTTGGTCGTTGGGAGGTAAGTGGCAGGAGGCGGTCCCTCAGGTAGCCAGGTCCTAAACCATGAAGAGCTTTAAACGACTAGCACCTTGAAGTGCGTCCGGAGACCAATAGAAAACCAGTGCAGCTCGCGGAGGATAGGTGTAACATGGGTGTATCTAGATACACCCCATATCACTCACACGGCTGTGTTCTGGACCAGCTGTAGTCTTCGAACACTCTTCAGGGGCAGCCCCATGTAGAGCGCATTACAGTAATCCAGTCTTGAGGTGACGAGGGCATGAGTGACCATTCGAAGTGCCTCTCGGTCCAGGTAGGGCCGCAACTGATGCACCAGGCGAACCTGGGCGAAAGCCCCCTGGTCACAGCCGACAGATGGTGCTCTAACGTCAGCTGTGGGTCCAGGAGGACACCCAAATTGCGGGCCCTCTCTGAGGGGTGTATAATTTCACCCCCCCAGGCTAAGAGGTGGAATGTCTGGACTAACCTTGGGAGGCAGCATCAATAGCCACTCGGTCTGGTACAGGAAGAAGGAAGGGAAAGGAGAGGAGGAAGGAAGAAAGGGAGGGAGGGAGAAAAGAAAGGGAAAATAAGGTGGTGTTACAACAGGAGGAAGGGATGGTAAACAAAGCAACTCAAACAATATATTATAACCTATTAAATGAAATAATAAATGTATAAGAATGATAAATGTTAAAACATCTGTAGCCAAACGACATGCTTTATGTGATGATGGTTTTTTTTGTGTGTGTTTGTTTTCTTTTTTTCTTTCTTTTTTGTTTTTTTTATTATTATTATTGTGTTGTCTATGTAATAAAAATAAATTTATTAAAAAAAAAACAGCCACTTGGTCTTGTCTAGATTGAGTGCAAGCTTGTTCGCTCCCATCCAGACCCTGACAGCCTCCAGGCACTGACACATCACTTCCTCTGTTTCGCTGAGTTGGCACGGGGCGGACAGATACAATTGAGTATCGTCCGCATATTGATGATATTTGATCCCGTGGTGCCAGATGATCTCACCCAGCGGCTTCATGTAGATGTTAAATATGAGGGGAGACAGGACCAAACCCTGCGGCATCCCATCTTTGAGGGGCCTAGGGGTCGACCTCTGTCCTCCAACCAACACCGACTGCGACCTGTCCGAGAGGTAGGAGGAGAACCACCTTAGAACGGTGCCTCCCACTCCCACCTCCCGTAACCGTCGCAGAAGGATACCATGGTCGATGGTATCGAAGGCCGCTGAGAGGTCAAGGAGCACTAGGATAGAGGAATGTCCTCTATCCCTGGCCCGCCAGAGGTCATCGATCAGCGCGACCAAAGCAGTTTCTGTGCTGTAACCAGGCCTGAAACCCGACTGAAAGGGATCCAGATAATCTGCTTCATCCAAGGTCCACTGGTGTTGAAAGGCCACCACTTTCTCAACAACCTTCCCTACGAACGGGAGGTTGGAGACTGGGCGATAGTTGTTTAAAATGGCTGGATCTAGGGATGGTTTCTTGAGGAGGGGTCTCACCACCGCATCCTTTAGAGGATATGGGAAGGATCCCTCCAGAAGAGAGGCGTTAACAATCCTCTAGAGCCAGCCATGTGTCACCTCCCTGCTGGTCGAGACCAGCCAGGAGGGACACGAGTCCAGTAAACAGGTGGAGGCACTCACCGCTCCCATGGCCTTGTCCACTTCCTCAGAAGTGACAAGTTGAAACTCGCTCCATAAAATCCGATCAGGACCTTCCCCCGGCGCCTCGGCTGGTACCGTCCAAGTGGAGTCCAGGTCTGTCCGGATCCGAGCGATTTTATCTGATAGAAACTGAACAAATTCCTCAGCTCTACCCTGTAAGGGTTCGTCCGCATCCCTCCCTTTCAAGAGGGAGCGGGCTATCCTAAACAGGGCGGCTGGGCGAGATTCTGCGGATGCGATAAGAGCGGAAAAATGTGCACATTTTGCCGCCCGTATCGCCACTAGATAAGTCCTAATAAAGGCTCTTAATTGTGTTCGGTCGGATTCGGAGTTACTAGCCCTCCAACGTCGCTCCAGGCGTCTCTTTTGGCTTGATGCAATTTAGTTAGAGAAGACAAAAAGGGAGATTTGAGCACTTGCTTTTAGTGAACTGAGCGCAAACAAACTGGTGTATTGGGAATGTGGGTTGATGCTGATGCTGATATGTAATTGTTTTGTAATGTGCAGTCTTATAATTTATTAACCTGTTAGTATCACAACTCAATAAGGATAGTTACCCCTCCCGAATGATGAATGTATGTTGCCTATTATTTTATTATATGTTTCTATCTTGATGTCTGTATTCCCCCTTCCCGGTTTTATGTGAGCCGCCCTGAGTCCCCTCAGGGAAAAGGGCGGCCTACAAATACTAATAAAACTCTAAAACTCTAAACTCTAAACCCACCAGGTAGAATTCTGCCACTATAATAAGTAAATAACCAACTTCTAGTGGAGCATATGTTGAAACAAACACAGAATGATGTGACAGCTTATATAACAGTTAGGAAATAAAGACTAACAGAAATGTACAAATGGGAGAAATTGCATGTACTTAAGTATATTTAATCTCATAGCACAACCTGCTGTGCTTAACCAACATGGAAATAAATAAGTGTATAGCTAGCACAAACCCTTTGGGAGGGTGAAACAAATTGGGATATTCACTTTTTTGAGCTAGTCTAGGCTATTTAACAAGCAATATTTAGAAGGCAGGGACATTCCTTGATATGGACCTACAAATAAATGTTTATAATTGAAAAAGAAATTACAAAGCTGAAATTGAAAAACTGTAATCTTCACAATTTTGTTGAACTACAATTCCCAGCAAACATCCAGTGGGGAGGAACACTGGCAGCATTGACACAGCAATATCACAAAGGCTACAGGTTGCATATCCTAGAATACAACTTTTGTTGTGCTCTCTGCCTCATATTGGAGTAGGTTTTTTCCTGCCAAAAAGCTACACATAACTATTGCAATACTTTTAGTAGAGTTTGCTTTTCTCTGAATAGCGACTAAAATTAGAAGTGAATTACATTTTGCTTTCAGTTCCAAGGAGGTCTTAACTGCAGGAGATGAGGGAAATTCTGTTATTTCACATGAATTCTGCAATATTTGTATGGGGGATTTGGGGAGGGAACTTTTGGCAGTGGCAAATTATGGTCCAAAATTGCATGATTTTGATATGCTTCCTATCAGAGAGCAGAGTAATATAGACACAAAATAGGTGAACTCCATTCCCACATTCCCCAGCCTTGTAAGAAGCATCATAGTGTAAAATGTTAAATCAATGACCATCTTTGAATAGGATTACATCGGCACTGAGAACAGATATAGTGACACAGCTGTGTAGGGTTAAGGTGGTAGATGGCTTATCCATACTTTGCTATTTCTAAGCTGTAGATTAATGCTTTTTTCCACCATTCATCTTCCTACTATGGTATTAAAAAGCAACCCACTGCTGGGAACACATTAGTGACTTGCAGCAGATTTTTCTTTGTGATGATAATTACAAAAAACAGAGAGACAATAACTATTAATATTTTATTGCAGTCTTTAATGAGCTAAAGCAGATCATATCGCAATCCACTGGAACTTGGTTATTCTTCTATCCTTACTCCCCTCCTCCCAAAGGGAAGGGGGATTTCCTTCCTGACAAGCCTTAACTGCATTATATATTCATACTGTCTGGCATGTTTTCAGAATGCAAACAATCCTCTTTATCCTTATTCTTATGGTTTATGCATGGTACCTGATTCTACAAAAGACCCAAACACCTTTAAGCCTATAGTGAAGAGAAGAATCTGTTTTGCCACAAGAGGCTCAAAGGTGGGCTAGTTAAGAATGTGTCCCATAGGGACTTGAGTGTTAATGGTGCAAAGCACATCCTGAGCTGCAGGATAGGGAAATATAATCTTTTGTTGGCTGGGGGATACAGTGTGCTCTTCTGTCTAGTTGAAGGCCGCAAGATGACCTTCCAATGATATCACCAGAAGATATAAGGGCAATTTTCTGCACTTTTGAATGAGGTTAAAGATTGGGATATCAGAGGTTCTGGGACGCAAACCTAGTATCATTCCCAGCTTTGAAATTGCCTAAATTGGCCTGAAATTATTCGACTGAAATGTGATTGCAAAAGAGCAGAATTTCGGTAACCCAATTTGGGGCACTAAACAAGGGGTTAAGGATGGGAAATTGAACAGCTTGCTACTACCATTTCCATTTTTGAAAAAGAAATCACACTGCCCCAAATTGGTATTTTGCTGCTGAATTTTGTTGCCACTGTATTGGGATGTTGAGGAATCTGTGCTGTAAGCTGTAATGTTCATTATATAACTACTGACTTACATTTGAGCCCACTTTTAAGCAGTACGCATTTATATTTTTCTCAAAATTAAATTTATATTTAAAACCATTCTGAGTTTCTCTTTTTCATGGAGAAAGTGGAAGATAAAAGTATTTCAATAGTAGGGCATAAGAATTCTCATGACAAAAAATAACTCTGGAAAAAAAAAGCAGGCAAATAAAATCCATCAATAATGTAAGATGAAGGATAGCATAGCTGTATTTTTAAAAGATTACATAAGATTTTAAAACACAATAAATGTCAGGTCTTTTGTCTGAATTGTGAGATTTTAATTTTATGTTTTTCAATGTCAATTATTACTGAAACATTTTCCAATCAATATTGTGTATTACTATTAAGGTTATGTGGTTCTTAGTATAGTATAAATGCTACAGCAGTAAGGTTATTTATCCCTGTCTGAGTAACAAACTAGCTAAGTAATAAACCATCACTAATTTCTTACTATGACTAGGTTCATATACTGCATGAAGACATAGTGAATTTTGTTCAATTTTGACTCTGTAGGTTGCATAAACCCAATTACTGGTGGCTTGGAGGATATGGCTAAAATATTTATATTACTTGTGAATCCAATCTACATGGTTAATGCAACAAACCAAGGTTAAAATAACATAGTGTGCTGTAAATCCAACCATATTTGAAAACTGAAGATCAAGTTTCATAAAAATGTATGGCCAAGATGAAATGATTCAAGCTGTCTTTCTATGAAATGACTAACCTTCCACAACCAAATACCCTGCAAATGTGATAACTATAGTTCTCTTAAATTCCAAGTCAACATAGAAATACCGGTAACAGGTGCAAATAAGATGGAAGGAACCAAAGGCACAGATTTGGGGAAGAGTTTGAAAATGCAACTACCATTTTGACATGTTTTCCATAGTATAAGTGGATCGATGTGCATAGTAGGAAAGACTCCTGATGAGCCTAGCCTGCCTGCAGCTGTTTTAAAGCAAGAGATCAACAACTAATCGATCAATTAGTACCCTATGCAGCTAGATGGGGAGGTAGGATAAAAATAACTCTTATGATAATCAATACCTTTTACAGCCATATTTTTTTTCAAAACAGGAAGACTCAGCACTCCTATATTTCGTTAACTTTCAAAGTTGCTATGTCTTGTTCTACAAAACCAGTTTGGTGTAGCGATTAAGGCATCAGACTAGAAATTGGGAGTCTTGAGTTCTAATGCAGCCTTAGGCATAAGGCCAGCTGACTGACCTAGGGCCAGTCACTTTCTCTCAACCCTAGGAAGGAGGCAATGGCAAACCGCTTCTGAAAAACCTTGCCAAGAAAACTGCAGACTTGTCCAGGTCTTCTCCAAGAATCAAACATCCTTGAACGAAAGAAAAAAATAAAGTCTGTTCTAAAAGAGAAGGCTACAATAGACTCACTTCCCCAAAAATGTAAATCTGTCACATGTGTGATGGAGCAACAAAGCAAACATGTATTGTTATAAGAAACAGATCAGACCTACAATGTTTTGTTTCCACAAACTGCCATGCTTTTTACTTGACAAAGAACACCTTGGAGTTTATCCTCGGTAGGAGGTAAGAAACAAGGGCTAGGTTTCCCTGCACCTGTAACCAGGGAGCCTGGCCAAAAGGAAGTGGGATGGGGCTAGCATATGGCTACTATTCAGAAATACATAATTACTTCAACAGCCTCCATGAGCAGCAGGGAGACTTAATGTGCTGACAGCGCTGCATGTTTTACCTTTAGTCAATATGAGAAAGGCCCTAGACTATGACTCTAAACATCTGGATTCCATCAATCTGTGATCTATCATCACCTATTGGCATTCGACCATTGCCTAGCCAGAGCAATGCTGCTTGTTTTATTAATATGTCAAATACATTATCCATGTAATACACTTGTCTTCCTTTCCCCCTCCCTCCGAACTTCCCCACTGCTTCTGTGCAACAGATTTGAATTTATAATAGATCAGTTTGCATTACATGTCTGTACATCATAATTTGTCAAGTTTAATAGAACTTAGTAAGGAGAGAAGGGAGAAATGCTTTCACGTCATGTGTGTTTACTGTTGAAATGTCCATATAACTTTATTTCTCTTCTTATTCCTATAAATCGGAGGAATTGCCTTGTTTGGGAATTGGCAACTTTATTCTTAAATCATTGCTCAGGGTTTTCCCTATTTCTCACACCTCTCTTCTAAATAGCGTACTGTATATCGTACCACAAAATAGTTTGCACTGAGTGGTAAGTAAAATTGCCTGCCTCTCTGTGGCCTGGATTTCTAGTGCTGAGAATTCCAACTACATTTCTTAGAGAACCCGTCACTTGAAGTTTTAATACAATTGTGACAAGGAAGACACATTCAAACTAAAGATTAGATTCTGTTAGATAAGATAGCTAGAATAATAATTATTGTCACATTGAATGTACACTAATTGGCATACATTAAAAAGAAATTTCACTGCATTAGAGAACAATAATGACATATATGCATTTCTTTTTGGCTGTAAATTAAAAATGACACTTGTGAAGGAGAGGGTTTTTTGGTGTGCAATAAAAGGAACCTACCTCACCTGTTTAGGAGTTGTGGTATTATTCACTTGACCCAGATTGGCAATAGTCTGGCAATGCCATCAAACTCAGAATTCATGACTGAAAACTGTGTGGATTTCAAGAAGCAGTTATAACTGAAAATGGATTAAAAAGGCACTACCATCTGAAGATTTCCACACATTGCTTTTAATGTCTTTATAAGGAGGTATATACAAACAATGGTGGAGTGAGAGAAGAGGTTTATATCTTTTGATTTTTGCTCTTCCTTATCACCAGAAAGCCATGGATCCCCATTCACAATTACAGAGGCAGAAGCAATGAAATACTCACTTAGATTTTGTGGTAAGTTTATTTGCAACACTACAGATGATTCACAAACTGCACTAGTAAGCTCTAATTCCAGTTGAAACCCATGCAACCACACAAACATTTCTTGTCAAACTTTGAGCATGGCTTTTCCTATCTAAATTATCACAAGTGTCCAAAATAGTTAGCAACCAGATTCAAGGAGTGACAACATCCCTCTCACTGCTTCAGGTGCTTTGCAAATGCAATAAATTTGCATTTCCTTATGTAAAAAGTAATAATGAAATAGTAAATTGTAAAATCTGCTCCAGGTCAAGCTTGAATCTTGATAATTTCATGGACTCATTCATTTTTGCTTTCTTGGCAAAGGTTTTTTATGGGGTTCCCACTCTAGTCCACAACTTGAAAATTTCCTTCAGCTTTCCTGTTCAAATATTAACCTAATCCTGCATATTTGTGTGTTTGTACAAATTGTATGGCCACCTATCTCATAATCACAACTCTAGGCAGCTAACTTATAAAAACAATCAAAACATGTATCAAAACAACTTTATTCCTTAATTGTTTGAAGATCTGTCATGGTCAGCCAGGGCTAAAGTTTCTGTAACTATTAACCATGGCACCCCCTCAAGAATCCTAACAAGCATTGTCTGTACGCATCTATTTAGTTTGATGTCCTTGAAAAGAATAAATTGTTGCTTAGTTCACTGCACTACAAATAAGCTAGTTTGAGAGGGCTTGATATTTCTGAATCCGAATATACTTGGTTTTTGGGACAACTGGTTTTAATACTAACTGCCTCCATTTTTCTAGTCGGGATTATTTCCTGAGGAAGTTATGCCAGATTTCCTTAAAAGGCAACAGTCAATGTCTATTCAGTAAGAATTGCATATATTATCAAGCTCACAAAAGCAAATTTCCCATTACAAGATATAATTTTATTTTTATATGCTGGTTTAAGATTAAAGAGATCTCATTAAAATGAAATCCAAATACACACACACACACACACACACACACAGACATATATATACTGCAGCTGTCCTCACGTTTTACTAAAAAGTGCTTGATCTCCACTTTTTTTCAGGAGAGAAAATCCAAGAGGTGTTTACACTTTTGCTTGACTTATTAAATGCAAACCTCTTCAGCTGTGGGATATAATTTTTTTTCTAATGCCACTAACTAGGGGTGGGGTGGGGTGGGGAGGGGAGAATGCACTCAAAGAAAGTTACGATCTCTGTCCAGGAAACACTTCTACCTTTCTTGAATGAGGATGCTCCTGTGTAAAATTGTTAGGGATCCATCCTGATGGGAGTCTCAACAAACAGCACATATGCAGAAAGGAGTAAATTGAGAAAAAGACCATTGGCTTACCTGAATGGTCGTTCTCAAGGCGCTGCGGAGTGTCCAAGCACGGGTTAACTTCAGCTTGCTGCCCAAGGAACTGAGTTTAAATTTTGATTGTAGCTCCGCCTCTTGGTTGCCTCAGAGGCTCAGTTTCAAAAAATGAAGGAGATCAATAGTCCATGACCGAACTAGTCAGATTGCAAGTCCAAGACATGAAGGTGCTAACAACACACCTTGCGGCCCCAACTTAAGGGTGGGTTTGGACACTCTGCAGCGCCGAGAGAACGACCATTCAGGTAAGCCAATGGACTTTCTCCTAGGCGCTGCTTGGAGTGTCCAAGCACGGGACATGCCAAAGCTATGTTGAAGTCAGGAGGGAAGAAGAAATGTCTGGGGCTGCAGTGCTTGCCACGACCCTCTGTAGAACTCTCCTCCCAAAGGACGCCTCAGCGGAGGCGAAAGTGTCAAGTCTGTAGTTACGGATGAACGGAGACGGGCCAGACCATGTCGCAGCACGGCAGATTTCTTCAATCGGTGCTTGAGTAGCCCAGGCGGCTGAGGTCGCTGCGCTCCTCGTAGAGTGCGCTGTGATACGCGAAGGAACCGGTCTGGCCTGAGTCTCATAAGACATCTTGATGCTCGCTCTGAGCCAGTGTCCGATGGTAGAGGACGTGACTTTCTTCCCCATGGAATCTGGCTGGAAAGACACAAATAAGGCTTCCGACTTACGGAAGGGAGCAGTCCGTTTGATGTAGATGCGCACTGCCCTCCGCACGTCTAGCTTGTGCCATGTCACTTCTCTCTGGTGTCTGGGTTGAGGACAAAAGTCCGGGAGTATCACCTCCTGCGCCCTGTGGAAGACGGTGTTAACCTTTGGGACAAAGGCTGGATCCAATCTTAAGACGACCCTATCGGGGTGGAAAATACAAAGGTCGCCTCTAAAAGATAAGGCGGCCAACTCCGATATCCTGCGGGCTGAGGTGATGGCGACCAGAAAGACAGTCTTTAGAGTCAGGTGGCGTAGGCCCACCATCCACAAAGGTTCGAATGGTGGCACGGCAAGCGCCTGCAGAATGACAGTCAAGTCCCAGGTAGGGTACCTATGGATGGGAGGCGGACACAAGTTGGATGCCCCCTTCAGGAACCCTTTTACCTGAGGATGCCAGGAAATCGGTAACTGAGTGTCAGAAGACAGAATGGTGCTCAGAGCCGCCACCTGTCTGCGGAGAGTGTTTGGTGCCAGGCCCTTGTCCAAACCATCCTGTAGGAATTCAAGGACTTGCGGAATGGTCGCGGAGGATGCCTCAAGGTGATGGTTGAGGCACCAATGGGAGAAGGCTGACCAAGTTGCCTCGTAGATTCTGATGGTGGAAGGTCGTCTAGAGGCCTGAATCGTCTGGATGACTCTGTCAGAATAGCAATGAAGCCTCAGGAGGTCCCCTTCAAGTGCCAGACGGCCAGCTGCAGCCACTGGGGCTCCGGATGTTCGACGGCCCCCTGGCTGAGGGAAATTTGCTCTTGAGGTATGTGCCACGGCCGGGACACCGACAGATGACCAGGTCGGCGAACCAAGTCCTCCTCAGTCAGTGAGGAGCTACCAGAAGCACCTTTGCCCCCTCCTCCAGAATCTTCCGGATGACGTGCAGAATTAGAGGAAGAGGGGGGAAGGCGTACAGTTGACCCGGAGGCCAGCGGGATCTTAGAGTGTCCATGCCCTCCGCCCCGGGGCAGTGGAACCGGGTGAAGAATCTGGGAAGGTGGGCGTTGGCTGGTGAGGCGAACAGGTCGACCACCGGGTGGCCGAACCTCTGGGACAGCTGGTAGAACAGTCTCGGGTGCAGCCGCCATTCCGAGTTCTGGATGGTGGTCCTGCTGAGCCAGTCTGCCATCACATTGTCCACGCCGGAGATGTGGTCTGCTCGAATTGACACCAGATGTCTCTCCGCCCAGCAACCCAGAACCTCCGCTTCCGACATCAGTGCCAGGGACCGCGTGCCACCTTGGTGGTTGATGTAGGCCTTGGCGGCGATGTTGTCCATCAGGATCAGTACATCGCGGCCCCTGTCCTGGTCGAGGAAGTGGCGCAGGGTGAGTTTCGCGGCCCTGAGCTCTAGCCAGTTGATGTTGTGGGCGAGCTCCGTCTGCGATCACCTGCCCTGGACCACCGAGGTCCCTAGATGAGCGCCCCAGCCGAAAAGGCTGGCGTCTGTGGTGATGATCAGCCGCTCCGGTTCCCTGAAGTGACTGCCCTTGAGGATGGCATCTGACAGCCACCAATGGAGGGAGCGAAGGACCTTCAGGGGGACCTGTATCACCCGCCTGGAGTTGCTGGCCTTCTTCCTCTGGAGAGGGAGCAGGAACCATTGCAGTTCTCACGTGTGTACCCGCGCCCGCGGGACCACCGAGATGCAAGACACCAGCTTCCCCATCAGTCGCGCGAGAGAGAGGACCGACGCAGACCCGGTCGAGCGGATGCTCCTCACCAGGGTCCAGATGCTGTCGACTCGCTCCTGGGTGAGGAAGACTTGACAGGCCTCGGAGTCGATGATGGTCCCGAGGTGCTGGATCCTGCAGATCGTGGTCAGGTGGCTCTTGGTCAGGTTGACGGAGAACCCGTGAAGCTGAAGGACCCTGATGGTGGTGGTCAGGTCTGCGTGGGCTTGCCCCCTGGACGACGAGTGGATGAGGATGTCATCCAGGTAGCATTCCAATCTCACGGGAAGACCCCGGAGCCATGCAGCCACTGCGGCCAGCAGCTTGGTGAAAGTCCGCGGGGCCGATGAAAGACCGAAAGGAAGGGCCTTGTACTGGTAATGGCGATTGGCGAACTGGAACCTCAAGAACTTGTGATGCGCCGGGTGGATCGGAACATACAGGTACGCTTCTTTCAGCAGATCGCCCGGTCTGACACAGCCCAGGATGGTCTGGAGGGACTGCATTTTGAAGTGCTTGTACGCCAGATGTTTGTTCAGCTGCTTGAGGTCCAGAATCGCCCTCACCCCCCCTGATGACTTGGGGACCAGGAAGAGGATGGAATAGAACCCCCTGCCTTCTTGATCCCTGGGGACCTCCTCTATGGCCGCTATCTCCAGGAAGTGGTCTATCTCCCCCCTCATCAGTTGGAGCTTGTGGGCGGACCTGGGGACAGGGCAACGGAGGAAGGTTCTCGGGGGAAAGGAGAGGAACTCCAGGGTCAGCCCATGGCGAACCGTGTTCCTGACCCAACTGTCCATCGTGGTTTCCTCCCACTGGGCGGCATAGAGCTGGAGGCGGCCACCTATGGGGGGGAGCCCTGTGATGGTCACTTGGATTTCCTGAAGGGCTTGTTGGAATAGCCCCCTCGGAAAGGCTTGCGGAACCCCTGCTGCTTCCCTCTGTCCCTAAACGAGGACCTGTCCTGGGAGCGATCCTGGGGGGGGGCGCTCTAGGCGCGACTGGGGCCGCCTGAGGAAGTGGAGAACTCGTTATTCTGAAAGGAAGTCTTGCAGAAGGGCTGGCCCTTCCACTCCTGTTTCTTAGTGACCGGGGGGAGCACCTTGCGCTTGTCCTTGGTCTCAGTTAGGAACGGATCCAAGGCCTCCCCAAAAATCTTACCCCCATTGAAGGGAGCGGAAGCCACCTTCCATTTCGCCTTCACGTCGGCCTGCCAGTGGCGGAGCCACAGCAGGCGCCTCGAGGTGACATTCGAGGCCAAGGCTCTGGAGGAAAATTTTGTGGCCGCAAGGGACGCGGCGGCTGAATACTCCACGGCAGCAATAATTTTTGTGATGTCCTGCCTAGTTCTGGAGTTCTCTGCCGGGAGCCCGGCCCGCAACTTGCGAAGCCAGAAGAGGGCTGCCCTGCTAAAATAAGAGGAGCTGACGGAAGTGCACATGGCCCAGGTGGTAGCCTGGTGAGTCTTAAGAGCTGCGGACTCCACCCTCTTGTCCTCCGCTTTACGCCCTTCCAGCAATTCCACGGGAAGGGAAGAGGGGGAGGTAAGGGACATGATGGGATCGTCCACTTGGGGGAGCTTTAAGAGCTCCTCCAGAGGGGCCTCCATAGTGAAAAGTTTCCTGTCCGTCCCACTTGGGTTGGCCATTGTCCCCGGCTGAGCCCATTGCCGTTGGATAATGTCTATAAATAATTGAGGGGCTGGAACAAGGTCCAAGGGTGGAGGCACCTCCTTAAAAAGGCCTGCACTGGGATCCTGGGGACCTATGGTGATGCCCGTGACTGGGTCAGATGTAGGTTTGGCCTCGGGGGCCAGAAGACCCATTTGGGGCCCTGTTGCCCGGGCCTTGGTAAGAAGGGCCCTAAACATGGCGGGATTAAATAGCCCTGAGCCGGTGGCCTGCTCAGGGGCGGGGTTCTCATCGTCAGAAAGAACCGGAACCTCTATTTCAGCCTCCTCCAGATCTGACACCTCACTAAGCCCCATTGGGGTAAGGGATGGTGCCCTAGCCTCTGAAGCCGCAGGGGCCTTGGCCTGGCTGGCAGCTGTTTGAGGTGCCACAGAGGGCAACTTGGCCGCTAACTGAATCATGCCATCGGAAATGCCTTTCGATATGGCACGAGCTACAACCTCCTCCATGGCCCTGGACAAAATAGAATCCTGACCCTGAGGGGGATGGGGCTCCAATTCTGAGGGAGCTAAGGATTCCTCCTCAGCCCCCGAATCCAAATCTGCCAGGGAATCTAGAGCCATGGAATGGGTAGGTGACCCCAAGGATGCCCTATGAGGGTTGGGGGAAAACTAAGGTGACCAGATTTTCAGATTGGTAAAGAGGGATGCCATTGACGGGGAGGGGGCTTGATTAAAAATTTTATATTTTGTCAAAAGGTCACCCCAGGACACTGAAACCAGCATAAATATGAATCTGTTGCCAAACAAAATTTTGATCACGTGACCATGAGGATGCTGCAACGGTTGCTAAGTGTGAAAATTGGTCACAACCATTGACTTATAAATAGACTAATGTTCTGAAAACCTGACCTAAATTACTATATATTTTAAATAGCTGTAAAGCTATGCTGAAAAAGTTGTTCTCAAGGTATTGTGATAAATTCAATAAAAAGAAGGGAATTCTTCATGAACTTAAGGAGAAATGAGAGTATTGGATAGTAAATGGGCAAATAAAATTACCAATCAAAGAGAATATTTGCACCTCAGGGTTGAAATGAGATGTTCTCTCCTACTCTTTCCTCTTCCTCTCTTCCCTCTCTGTCTCTCTCATCCTCTTTCTCTTTGTCTCTTTTCTCTTTCTCCTTCTTTTCCATTCTTCCTTCACTTATTCTTTCTTTCTCCCTTCTCTCTCCTCTTTATCTCTTTCTGTCTCTCATCCTTTCTCTTTGTCTCTCTTCTCTTTCTCTCTCCTTCTTTTCCATTCTTCTGTCACTTTCTCTCTCCTTCTCCCTTCTCTCTCCTCTTTGTCTCTTTCTCTCTCTCACCATCTTTCTCTTTGTCTCTCTTCTCTTTCTCCTCCTTTTCCATTCTTCTATCACTTTCTCTCTCCTTCTCCCTTCTCTCTCCTCTTTGTCTCTTTCTCTCTCTCTCTTACCCTCTTTCTCTTTTTCTTTCTTTCTCTCTCCTTCTTTCCCACTCTTCTGTCACTTTCTCTTTCCTTCTCTGTCTCTTTCTGTCTCTCTCCCCTCTTTTTTCTTCCTCTCTCCCACTCTTTTATCACTTTCTCTCTACCACCCAACCTGTCCCCATACTTATCTTCAACTGATCATGTTTGCAATAATTTACCTTTTCTAAATAGGCGCAGTTCCCTTACTGGATCCCTCGCTCGAACACACACACACACACACAAAAAACCATTTTTCTCCAAACTTTGGTCACAGTATGGTTCTGACTTCGGCTGGTGGGAACAGCTTTCCCTTTTCCCCGTCCAGTTTGGCAGTGAATCTAGCGGAGAGCTGTCCCCATCCCCGGTGACCGGGGCGGAGTGGGGGTAGCGAGAAGGCAGGCCTGGCTCTTCTTGGCTTCTGCCTCCCCTTGCAGCATACAAGAAACCCCGTGATCTCCGGTCTCTCTTAAGATACGGAAACTAAGCCCGGCGCTTGATACAGACGTCACAAAGGAAACGGCCAATAGGAACAGCTCGTGGTCACAGATCAAAAGAGGAGATCACGACAGAGAAAGAGCATCAATTAGCGCTGCCCTTCCTCCCTTCCCTACTTCTGCGCATCTCGAGACCACCGCGTAAACAGAATTTGCCCCGAAGTTTTTCCCGCGGACAATGAGCTCTTTCTCAGACCTTTTACGCACGCGAAAGATTAAAAAGCTAAATTTACTGCCACGCATGCCTGGAACGCCTGCAAAGAAAGAAGGGGAATGCGGGCAAATGTGTGAAGGAGAAAGAACAAAAACCAACCTGTCCTTGCGCCATTCCAACGATACAGCCACGCGCTGCCAGACTCCAAATAAGTTCGAACTAGGTCGCCTGTCCGCCCAGACCCATCATTTTCTCTGTGGAGCAACCCAGACAAGCAAAAACTTCTTGAGTTAGGTGGCTGGATCCGGGGTGAACAGGAGGCTGGGGTGGGCACGGAGGCGCAGGCGGCTGGGACGGTTGCAGCCCCGACTTGCCTCGCCCAGCGGTGGCCCAGAGTAGTTTCCCCTACCGCCTCGGAGGTGCCCCGCTCACCATCTGCTGGTGGGCGTCTTCGGCGATCCCCCGCTGACGGCGAAAAAAAGGCCCAACACCACGCGGAGGGTAGAGAAGACCATCGTCGCCTTCGCTCTTTCTCCCGCCTTTCCCTCCCGTTGGCCGCCAGCCGGAGGAGGTGGAACCGGGGCGGGGGCACAGAAAGGAGTCTGGGAAAGCCGCCCCGGATGGCTTTCTCGCACACAGGACGGGCGCAACCTGGGAGACACAGGGAAAGGCTCCCGCGCACCAGCCCGCCCACCCACCCTTGGGCTCCGGGGGCAGCACCTCCCCAGCGCCGCCGCTGCTGCGCTGCTTCCTTCGTGCCCTGCGGAGTTTCTCGCACACAGGACGGGCGCGACCTGGGAGACACAGGGAAACTCCGCAGGGCACGAAGGAAGCAGCGCGGCAGCAGCGGCGCTGGGAAGGCCCCGGAACCCAAGGGTGGGTGGGCTGGCGAGCGGGCGCCTTTCTCACACACAGGGAAGGGGAGGAGGGCGGCGGTGGCTGTTTCACTAACCCCACGCAGGTTACTAAAGGCCCTCAGCAGCAGCAGCAGCAGCAGCTGCTACCGCCGACCTCGCACGGCGGTCCTTGGGGGCGCTGCGGAAGCCCTGCCAAAGCGCCCCTTTCCTGGCTCAGAGCGGGACGAGCAGCGAGCGGAGCCCCGTTTAAAATGACGGCCATGGCCATTCATTTGCTCCGCTGCTCTTGCGTGGAGGTCTGAGGAGGCAGAGGAGTGGGAGGGGCGCGAAGGAACCAGCGCGGCGGCGCTGGGAAGGTGCTGCCCCCGGAGCCCAAGGGTGGGCGGGTTGGCGAGCGGGTGCCTTTCTCGCACACAGGGAAGGGGAGGAAGGCGGCGGCGGCTGATTCACTAACCCCGCGCAGGTTACTAACTCCCGGTGGCTCACCAGTGAAGCAGCAAAACAAAGCAAACGGCCGTGAAGGCAAAATGAAATGGAGACTCCTGCGACTCATGCGGCGTGCTAAGCAGACTCCACGCCAATCAGTGAGCGGCAGGCTGGGTTGGCTTAGATTTTTAGAAATAGATGGGAGATCTAACGAGTGAGCTAGCGGCAGCTGATGGGCGGGGGAGCAAGCGAGCCCCAAAATAAACCGGGGTTTTTCTAGAACGGCCTGGGACGTGGGAAAAATTATGAAAAGGCGTGCCTGTCCTGCCAAATGCGGGACGTCTGGTCACCCTAGGGAAAACCCAAAGTCCTCACTGCCTGGGCCTAAGGGGGATTCCCCTCACTGGGATTCACCTCTGGGAGACCCACCCTTGATCTCAGCTGGGGAGGGCTCCACAGGATCCTTGCGCTGTGTGGCCTGGGCCTTCTGGAACTGCTTTTCCAGGGCCTTCTGGCGTCTCACAGCCATTTTCTCCTCAACTTTGGAAGGCACCAAGGGCTGTCTGCCTTTAGAAGGGGCACCCACCCTAACACTCTTGGCTGCAGGGGTAGGCCTACTAGGCCCCGTCATGGTCTCCTCCTGTCTCTCCCCAGTGCCACCCTGATGGCCTGCCTGCTGTTCCATTGAGGTTGGTTAGAATACAGGCCTGAAGAGGTGATGTAGGCTGGGCTCAGGGCCTCTGATGGCTTTGGGCCTACTGCTCTGGAGAGGAGAGACTGCTTAGGGCGGGCTAGAGAGTCTAGCCGAGAGCCTGCAGATCTGCGCTGGCAGGTAGGTCAGCATGGGGTGCCAAGGTTCCCTGCGGCCGCAGTGAGGAGGGATGGTTCCTGCCTGGCTACCCAGAACGAGGTCCCATGCTTAGAGCTGCCCTCCGCGGCGATCTGCTGGATGGACAAGGCTGCGCGGTTAATTAGAGGCTTCTGAGGAGATTCGCACCAAAATAAACCATCCAAAATGGTGGCCGGCCGGCCGGCCGCGCACGTGCACCAGGAGCAAATTCAGGGCCTTCGGAGCCTAGCGCTCCTTGCAAGGGGAATATCAGCTGTTAAAACTCACCCTCGCAATGCGGGCAATCCACAGCACGACTCACGGAGGAGGATAGGCTGGGATGACTCCAGGCAGCCTGTCCGCGCTGCTAGCAATTACCCCCCCCAATGCAAAGGAATATAAGGGGGAAAGGCTAACCTAAACTACACTATCTAAGCTAAGAAACCTAGGGAATAACCCAAGGAATAAACGAAAATAAAAATAAAGGGAGTTACAATCTCTCACAAGAAGGGTCTGAGTCCAGGATGATGCCCAAGAACTGGAGCTCAGCAAAATACGTCCTATAGGGCGACTGGGTTTTTTGAAACTGAGCCTCTGAGGCAACCAAGAGGCGGAGCTACAATCAAAATTTAAACTCAGTTCCTTGGGCAGCAAGCTGAAGTTAACCCATGCTTGGACACTCCAAGCAGCGCCTAGGAGAAGGAGAAAGCAGTAAGAGCTCTCCCAGCTGAATTGTGCCTCAATTCCTGACTTAATTTAATTGCCATAGAAAATGAATGCATAATTTTTATGTAGAATTAATAGAATAATCCCAACTTTTCCTTGTCAGCAATCTGCATTTCTTAGCAGAGTTGTGGGGAAAGGCACAACTCTGGAATAGCTGGCTGGGTCATCTTGGGTTGGTCACCCTCTCTCAGCACAACTCACCTTCACAGGGTTGTTGTTGATGTGGGGAAAACAGGCGGAAGAAGGAGTATTAGGTATGTTTGCCACCTTGAGTTATTTATAAAAATAATAAAGGCAGGACAACAAACAAACAAATAACTGGAAAGAAAGCTTCTGAATAAATTTCAGGGTTGTAGATTCTATGAGTGGTTTATCTTGCATTTTCCAGCAGGGGGCACTGTAAAGTGGCCATGAAAACCAAGTCCGGAGAACTATTATGTGCTATTTCAGCATTAACCTCTCCTGAAAGAGGGCACTAGAGAATTGGCAGAAGAGAAGGCATCAATGTAGCAGCTGTGCTGTTTTGTCTGTGCTTTGCATTTATTTTAGTTTCTTAACTCAGGATCATTCATATTTTATAGATGGAACAAAATGAAGGTGATCAACAGATTCATGGTTAGGTCTCCCAGATTTAAGTCCACTTTTCTCTATTTTGGAGACACATGGTACTTGTGAAGGAAGTTCAATTTATGCATAAGATAGACTATACCTACTCTATATAATGCTCTTTCCACACAGTGCACCGATACATTTGTCATTCTAACAATTAAAACTATTAAAATCAAAATCTCCCCAAATCCTATGAAATGCAGCAGCTGAAACAAGATTTGACTGAGCATAAGACAAAGACTGAAAAGCAGTCGCATTGGGGCTAATCTAAAAGCTTGTCCAATGTATAGCCAGGACTTTATCCTTAAACTTATTTTCTTTTCATCTTTTCATCCCCAGCCTCCTACCTTACTTCTCAGGACAGAAATTAGTTTTACCGTCGTGAAGTGTTTACATTTTTTTCCAGCAAACAGGCAATAGTAAACAATAAATGCTCGGCAGCAAAATTGAATTTATAACTGCATTATGGTGCCAGATAACGCCCTAAAATAACAGCCCGATAAGGAAATTCTATTTGATTGCCTCTGCACATCAGCTCGGGCTCATCTGCAGCCAGTGCCTCCCCATAATAATTTTCAATTGGGTTTGTAAACCTTATTTGTCCTTAAATATTTCTGTCATTTTTCATGGCAGAAGACAAATCTTTCCCAATACAGCAGTAGCTGTACGGGCTCTCCTTAGTGAAGATTTGTGTGGGTGAGGGTAGCAGCATCTCTGTGCTTGCCAGAGGCATGGTATGTGTGTATGTGTGGGGAAACATCTTCATATTCAGGCAGGAGCCGTGTGGGGTAAAGAAGGGGATGGGGGAATTGGGAGCAGGCGCTGACAGCCGTAAATCCAATCCATCACACTGCTGACAAGGAAAAATCACAGACCAGAAATTGAGTTTGACTCACATGGGACAACTGAACAAATTAATAGACCATTAGCCAAGCGGTGACCTGAGAAACAATGGGCGGATGCTGCTCCGTAAGGCTAGCGTTAGCATTGTTTTAAATATTCACATTCACTCCAATCCAGCTAAATTCTAATGGAGTATGGTTTTGGAAATCTAGCACCAGTCAGATGCATGTTTTAGAGCAACTCTTGTGAAGATGGTAACTAATTCAAAGCCTCAGAGTTGACATTTAGGCTACAGTGGACAAACACATCCCTTCCTTTAACATACCTTAAAATAACACACAAATATAAAACAAGCTTATTGGATAAAAGTAACAACAGGAACTAGACAAGACTTCTATATATTGGAAGGTGTCACTTATTTCCAATCTAATATTTAAAGATACCATTATATTTTAATTATTAGAAAGCAGTTTCCTTATTTGTATCATTCTTATCTGAATCCAATTATTCTGCTGGCCTTTGTCATAACATGGGGCAATGAGTTCCAAAGTTAAATTACGAGGAGACATTTTCTATTTAAACTCCCTCTTTGTTCACTTGATTTATACCTAATGATAGCAATTTAAAAATCCTACATCTACAGTAAGATGTAGGTAGGGCTGTCTTTACATTTTTCTCTGTATATATGATTTACTTTTTGCAAGAAATGAATATCATTTGCCTTTCTACTGCCAACCCTCCCCACATGATATATCTATTCCTGGCTAACACCTTACATCCTGGCTGAAAATTGACTGTCATAAATTTCTTAACTGGTGTCTACATACGCAGTAAAGATTTTTGGGGAAGCAGGATTTTCCATACCGTATCACAGCTAGGAAAAACGTAGATTTGTCCTTAACAGTATGGACACTTTAGAATAGAATAATAGAATAATAACTTTATTATCACTTTGAATGTACATAATTGGCATACATAAAAATGAAATTTCATTGTATATAGCTCTCAAAGGGGACCCACTTCCAATGTACACTACATAAACATGACAAAACAAATAAATACAAGATTATGCATATACCCACATATATTATATGACACAGAGAAACAACACAGTCTAGTCTGGATGTATAGATATACATGGCAAGAAAAACAAATCTTGCAAGTTTATCAGATGGATGTCATAGGGAACAAAGCTGTTACAGAATCTGGTAGTCCTGCTAGAAAAACTATATACATATTTAGGAAAAGGAGAAAGGCTTGACACTGGGAAGCATCAACATATCCAAATATGGAAGGGAGAGAGGGAGGGGGAGGGAGATCCTACAATTTATAATAAGAAAACTATATAATATGATAGATTGTTTATCTTCCCTAGTAACCAACCTCAGCCTTTTAAGAAATATAGGCAGCTCTTATTTAGTGACTGTCTCATTTAGCAACCATTCAAACAGTGATGAAAAAAAACTGCAACCAGTATTTGCATTTACAATTTTCAGAGATCTGTAAAGCAAAGAAAAGCTGAAATAAAATCATAAGCACAGTTATGGTTGTATTTAGCAACCACTTCAACCACTTCTCTTAAGAACTGAGTTACTGGTCACAACTATGGTTGTGAAGGAGCATTATCTATAATTAGAACTGTACTGGAAATGGTGAGTTTTCCAGGGCGCTGCTCAGGAGAGTCCAAGCAAGGGGTTAAATACAGCCAAACTGCCCAGAGCTGAATTGAAACTTTAAGCCACGCCTCTGGTGCTGAATATCCTTAGATTTTTCTATTCAGCTAGCCCAGCTAGACGCGCTTTAAGTTTCTCTTCATTTAGTTTATTAGCTTGGACTCTCTTGAGCAATTACTGTGAGTATTTTCAGTTTAGGGGTGATCAGGCTGAGTGAGTGTAATTAGATTTCTTTAATTCGTTTCTAACTCCCTCTTCGGTTCTACGGCGTCCTGCTTAACTCCCAGGCACCGTGCGGAACGCAGGCAGCTGCTGGGGCAAGTGCGTGGGTCGGAGTGCCGACGCCAGTGCTGTTGTGACCCTCGCTGGGGAGGGGGAAAACACCGCTGAGGCTCCTGCAGTTGGCATCCGTGCTTCTGGTGGCCGGCTTGCAGGTGCGGTGCCTCAGAGCTCCGGATGGTTTGGCGGCAACTTTTAAAAGTTATTAGATCTTCTGGTCGCCATTTTGGGAGCTATTTGCAATTTCGGTTTCTGATTTCAACCTCGTGCCGCAGCTGCCTGCAGCCTGATTCACAGCAGGTGCCGCGAGGAGCCACTCTTTGTCCGGCCTGGCTGGCAATTAGGTGTAACATTTTCACCTGAGCGGCAAGGATTGGGGCCGCTGGCCACAAGCCTCATTCCTGCAGCGCTGGGAGCTGTTAACGCTCACACTTTATTCCACCTGCTGGATATTGCTGCTGCAACCCCCCTCACATCTCTTCAGAGCGTCTATTGGTTTGCAGGGCTATTCCAAGGTGGTGAGTGGAGGTAGCCCCTGATTATATTTGGCCCACAGTTACTAATGGCTGAGCAGGCTTCCGAGGATTCCACCCAGGCAGGGTGTTCCTCCAGGGTTTTCTCCAGGCAGGCTGGTGTGGCTGCCAGGGAGGCCATCAGGGGCTCCAACCCATATTCTAGGCCAGCCCCTAAGCAGGGATCAGGGCCAGACAAGGATGCATTGCGACGCCAAAAGGCCCTTGAAAAGCAACTCCCTTTGGAAGTTGTGGGAGCTTCATCACTTGAGACCTTCAAGAAGAGATTGGACTGCCATTTGCCGGAAATGGTGTAGGGCAGTCACGTTTAACCATTTTGGTGCCGAGTGAGCATGCCCCAATCCCCAAAATGCAATGTGAGCGCCCCCTACACATGCGTCCGCCTCTGCATGCCCATTCCTTGCACATCCGGCCCCCCCCCGCACATGTGCCCCACGTCCTGGCCCTTGTTTTGGCTTTCAGGTTGGTGCAGGAGAGTTTTCAGGCCCAAAACAGGGTGCCGGGGGGGGGGCCTTGTGATCTCCACAGTTTCTCCCCCCCCCCCCAGCATGTCCTAGCTTCCTCCTGCATTCCTGCCATGGAGAGGCACCTGCGAAGGGTGGAACCTGCGGAGATCCGGGAAGGTATGGACAGCAGAAATGCTGGAGAAAGCTAGAGTGTGCTGGGGGGAAACACTGGAGATCAGGGAAGACCCTGCCCCCACCCATGTATGGCAGAGACCCTGGGTGGTGGGAGGCACGTGCGCATGCACATTAGCCTGGGCTGGGGCAATGGCTGGTGTGCCTGCAGACAGGGTTCTGCATGCCACCTGTGGCATGTGTGCCATAGGTTTGCCATCACAGGTGTAGGGTCTCCTACTTGAGTGGGGGGTTGAACTATATGACCTATACAGTCCCTTCCAACTCTGTTAATCTGTTAAGTCAGTGGGTCTCAACCTTCCTAATGCTGCAACCCTTTAATACAGTTCCTCATGTTGTGGTGACCCCCAACCATAAAATTATTTTATGTTTTCCCTATTATTATTTTTTTGAAAATATGTGTTTTCTGATGGTCTTATGCGACCCCTGTGAAAGGGTCATTCGACCTCCAAAGGGGTCCCGACCCACAGGTTGAGAACCACTGTGTTAAGTGGTTTCTGTTAAGATGTAGTTTGGGCTGAGAAAGACTGACTAGCCCAAAGTCATCAAGTCTACTTTCTTGCCTAAGGCAAGATTGGTATTTCTGATTTCTAGCTAATGCTTTAACCACTAGATCAAACTAGCTCATCTGGATCTATTCCTGAACAGAATTCAGTGGTAGGTTCAACCTCATTGACAGAAATATGATGTTCCAACTCAGAACCACATCTCAGGGCGGGGAAGGGGGGGGAATAAAAACCTGTCCGCTCCCCCACCCCTACCCCCACTCTATTCTTGTCAACCCCTTTCAGTAATCCAGATAAGCAGCACAAACCACAAATACTAACACTACATTTATTGTAAAGTTAAAGTAACGGAATCGTGCCAAATGGTAAGAATAAGAATTAGGAAAGGCCATAATGTCAGGTAAAATCACTCTGAGAGTAGGTCCAAGTAAATATTTTATTGCTGAACATTATATTACAAGAATCTTGTCAGACTGTCTTGCCTTCCTTTGGGAAATGGCAGATTTAGACCTAAGGATTTGACCTCAGACATTATCTTCCCTGAACCGACTCCAAACTGGAATGCCTTTTACTCCCCATAGAGAGGCTCCCCTCTCCTTCAGCCACTGATTCCACCACACATAATCAATAATTATGATATAGGCATTCAATTTTAAGAGAAGTTAAACGTGGCTATAACCAATCTTTCATCCATTGGGAATTTTGATCAGCAGAAAGACCCACTGCCAGCCACGTTCCTTCCTCTAAATTTTGGACTGGCAAATAGTGACCTGGATGGTATTATTATTATGGTTTGTCAGATGTTCAGACTGGATTTGGCATTTTTGACTCCTTTCCAAAGACTTGGGATGGGCATTATTATTCTTTGTTAAATTTATTTGCCACTCATCTTACTATGGAGCTTCTCTGGGCTGCTTAAAACAATAAAATAGGAAAAATGATATGTGTTTGTCTTGAAAATGTTACATTACCTGTGCAATTTTAGCATTTATCTATCCATATATATCCGTGATGGAAAATCTGTGGCACAGGCGCCCAAGTGGCACATGGTGCCATGTCGCCTGGCACATGCGGCATTGCCCGTTCCTCTTCTGGGTTTCTGGCACACATGCACTCATGACGATCAGCTGGCCTTCGTTTGTGCAGCAGTGCTGGAAACTGGAAGAGCTGCTCTTCTCTTTTCCAGCGGGAGCATGCATGCCAGCCAGCTGATTGTTACGAGTGCATGCACACCAGTAACAGGAAGACTAGCTATCCAGTACGCATGCACATGCCGGAAACCAAAAATTCATTTATCGGTGCACACATGCCTCCTGCGCAGCTCCTCTTCCGGGTTGCGGCCCACATGAGCATGCTCGCTCTCTTTTTGGCCGAATATATGATATATATCATAGAAATTATATTTTATATTTTATAAGTATATTCTATTTTCAAAGGATTACAGAGTTAGTAGCTTCTTTTTCTATTGTATAAGTACTAGTGTATTTAGATATTTATATAAATAAGGTAATAAAATACTAATTTAAAAGAAAACAATATTTCAGTCTTTAACAGCAGACTCACATATATATTAGAGTATTCAAGCTTGGATGCCAAGTATGAGTTCTCCAAACAAGGTTATTAAAAAGCATTTGTTAGATAACTGAGTTACTGAAACTCCAGATATAAGGATCCCTTCCCTCCCAGAAAATAGACACCGAAAATAGACAATAGACATATTGTGCAAAGTGGAGTATTTTCCCAAAGATGCAAAATACATACTAGTACTGTCTTTATGTATTTATTAAATCAAACTACAATTATCCCAGAACTATTATATACAGAATTTAGTTATTCACTTGTACGCATTTTTTGAAGTGTGAAATACTGTGCATTAATTTGAAAGTCTTGCTTTTCTTTGTCTGGGAGATAATCAGGTAAACTATAATAAAAACACACATATGCCATTTACCTTTTCATCCCTATGAGCTTGGAGGGTTTCAATTACCAGATTCTGGGATTTAGTGCTTTCAGCTTTTTGGTGTGTGTAAGATTTATTAGAAGGTTTAGTATCAGTGAAGAATTCATGCATTTACTCCCTCGAGCTGGGCTTCCGCTCAGAGCCTCTAAATCATGATCCTAAAGATGGGTCACTGTCACATAGGGCATTAGCACCATTAGTGTGCGCCACAGATTATTAATGATCATGTATGTGGAGTCCTTTTGGTCTTATTCTTCTGATATGGGCATGCTCCATTCTCCAAGTCTCAAACCCCAACCAACAGAGTTAGTTATGGTTGGTTCATACCTACAGTAGAGATGCATTACTTTTCTTCTAAATAAAATGTAAAAAACACTATCACCTGAATGCACAAAAAGTGTATCAAGAAATGGAGAGCGCTGGTTTTGCTGTAAGTATTTCACACCCCCAACCTCCAGCTTTGCAATATTTGGTATTATTCTATTTAAGATGATCTCCAAGTTTAATTCAATGATTTCTGAAATCATGTATATGAAGCAGTGTGTCAGCCCCAGGATAAATCAAAATGTGAAGAGTTCAAGTTGACTATTGCAATTCTACTTATATTATAGGAATCTTTCCAGATTGCTCATCTACAGTTGAGAATAGATAGAGAAGGTTCCATGGAGCTGGTGTGTTTGTGTGTGTGTTTAATTCCTGGATCTTTTGCAGCTATGTAATGATTCAAGGCTAATTCCTTGTTTGATTGCTCCTCTTTGCCTAACTGGGCCTTTCCCAATACAGGGGGAAGAAAAGCTATTGATAAAGAACTTTCTAGGAATGGCAGAGAATGTTGTGGTAAGGGAAAAATCTTTTCTTCATTTTTCTTGGGGTCTTGCCTTCTTAGCAATTGTTTTAAATATGCCCACCACAGGGAGCCATAATCTTATACCTTATATATAATTTATTATCAGATTGCTATTTTCTCTAATGCTCTCACTTTGTATATTCCCTACAACTATCCTATAAGGTGGCTTGGGCTGACAAAGTCAAAGAGCCAGCTTTTGTGGATGAGGGAGGACTAGAATTCACCATCTCTTGGTTTCTAGGCCAGCACCTTAGCCACTACACCAAACTGGTTCTCATTATGCGCCCTTCTCTGTGGAAGACATAAGAAATTAGACTTACGTGGTGGATGAATTCCAAAAGATTGACACAATGTAAATCATGTAGCTAAAATAAGAATTTTGGTCATGTTATAACCATTTCTGCCTCCAAGACATTGCAATATTTATACTAGTGCAGTTGAAAAACATACACAATCAGGAAACATCCAGTGAGGAAAATGGCATTTTAAATGCCTCCATCATTTTCAGAGATGATGTCTTAGCTTGTTTTGCTCCCTGCATAATGGGGGAAGGGGCATTCTTTCTTCCTTTGGATTAAAGGAGAAAACCAAAAATCAGCCCGCTTGATCCTGGACCAGAGGTGGGTTCCTACCACTTCGCACCTATTCGGTAGAACCGGTTTGTCAAATCTACCAAACCAATTAGAAGAGGTTCCACCAGTGGACCCGGAAAGCAGGCCACACCTACAGAAGAGGTTCCAAAATTTTTTGAAACCCACCACTGTCTTGGACCATTGCTCCTTGCAAATAAATTGCAGAAACTTAGATTCCCATGATAGGCTTGTAAGTTGAGTAATGGAAGACAGGGGATTTCAGGTGTAACATAGCCAAATTTATGGACATTAGAGCAAGCTTTCTTCATTTCTAAATCACCTTTTGGATTTATTCACCTTTGTAGATAATATTACAGATAAGTACTTCTCTATAGAGACTTTATTTCTGGAGCTCATATTCAAATTGAAACATTGAGAATTTGGGAGATTTGGAAACAAAAGAGATTAAAAGAATTTAAACAGAAAGTTAATTTTAACATTTGAGAAATTTTAACTGAAAGTTTTATTTTTTGATGAATATGTGCTATTGGATCACAGCTTCATGCTTCATACTGGCTTTGCTCATTTTTTAAACTTTATCCTTCTACCAATTGGTTGAATTTACAAAGGCCTTCCTTCTTTTAATTATGGGCTGTTATTATATCTTTTACCAGCAGTGTGTGCTAAAAACCAAAGATGAGGGTCCAGAGATGACAAATTCCACTGTCCTTAATGAAATCAATGTTCAATGACGGTTAAAACACTTACACAATCTTTAGAAACCAAGTTTGAGGATTTGAAAAAAAGGTTGGATGAAACACAATAAAATTTCAGAGGAAATCAAACAAACTAATGACAGGATAGAATTTTTAGACAAAAGATCAAACTTTGGACTTAGAGAGATGGCTGGATAATTTGGTTATGCTGGAACTGAAGGAATTCTGTTTGATGTTTAGGACTATTCCAGAGGACCTCATGAAAATAAATGAAAAAAGGCTTGTTCAGGCATTAGTAGATTTACTGAACTGGAAAGAGGAAGGATGAAGAGCTACACAAAGTATAATGTATAAATTTACGTTTTACTGCAATTTACGTTTTACTGGGACAGACATAAAGAGATGTTTCAGTACATTTTCTGAGAAAAAGAATTCCACATTGTCATTTTGAGCCAAAATTGAAGGTTGATTATGTTGAAATATTTGTTATAAAGGAGATTCCTATTCAGATCCTACAGAAGTATAAATATTATTTCTTCCTAACAGATACTTTGAAGCATAAAAATATCCCATTTTGATATAAATAATATATAAGGGATGTGGGAGCAATTTTTACCTTTCAACAACAAAGACTGAATACAGTCCAAAAAGCTAAAGATTTTGTGGGGAAATGTAAGGAAGAGCTGTCTCACCTTCTATGGAGATTGTTGACACAGATTTATAGGGACTGCAATTGACTAAAGATACTAAGAGCTCCTTTACTACAGGAACCACAGAGAAAAGAAACTGCTATTGAAAATTCAAGGGGATTAAGACATTAATGGATAATGTGTGTTTATTTATTTTGGAGATTTATATTGTCGCCTATTCGCACATGCGACTCAAGGCAGCTTACAAGAAACATCATCTAAAAAACAATAAAACTAATAACAAAGAAAATTGAATAATTAATAAAATAATCCTCCACTCTGGCAACAACACATCATATGAGCCATTTGGGCTCCATCCCGCTCTGCGTTTTCCAGGCCCGTTGGCAGAACCAGGTTTTCAGTGTCTTTTGGAAAAGCGTCAGAGTGGGGGGGGGCATTCTAATCTCTGGGGGAAATGATGATCCAGAGAGTGGGAGCACCACAGAGAAGGCCTTTCTTCTGGGTCCCACCAGGTATATCTTTCTAAGGGATGGGACAACAAGATTCCTTGCCTCCCCGTTCTGGTGGGTCAGGTAGATGTGACTGGCAAGAGACGGTCCCTCAGATAATCTGGTCCCAAGCCATGAAGGGCTTTAAAGGTGACAACCAGTACCTTGAATTGCACCCAGAAGCAGATTGGCAACCAATGCAGCTCTACCAGGAGATGTGATACATTTGCACACCAAAGTCTGCACAAAACCGCGTGGGCCTCTGTATTTTGCATCAACTGGAGATTCTGAATGCTCTTCATGGGCAGCCCAATATAGAGCACATTGCAATAGTCAAGACAGGACATGACTAGGGCATGAGTGACTGTGAGAACCTTATAGAGAACTTTATTTCTTTATTACTCTAATTTGAATAAAACACAAAATATGTCCTCAGAAAAAAATTAGAAATACCTTAAAAAACAAAATTTAACAAACTTTCACAATCACAGAAATAAATTATGAACAGTACTGTATCTATTATAAAGATTATCAGAAGCTATAAAAATATTAAAACAAGGAAGGCACCAGGACTCAATAAATTCCCTGGTGCCTATCAATGTTTTAAAGATCAACTTTAACAACCACTTCAAAAAATTCTATTGTAAGGAGATATAATGCCAGAATCTTTCAAAGAGGCTAATACAGTGTTGCTACCAAAAGGACGACAGATTTTTTACTATAAATTATAGACCAATTTTTTTATTGAACAATGATTATAGTGTTCTCAGCAATTTTGGTAGACAAACTAAAAAAGGTTTCTACGAGAGTTTATTCATGAAGATCAACATAGATTTTTGCCAAAAAGACGATTAAAAGACAATGTGAGGACTGTATTGGATTGTAATGGAATATTTACAATATCATAATAAAAAACAAGGTATTTTAATTTTTTTGGATGCCATGAAAGCATTTGACAATTTGAAGTGGTCATTCTGGAAGATACGGAATGGTGAGAATTTTATTCATGGAATCAAATTGATATATACATCCCAAAAGGCTCAAATTACAGTCAATAATGATTTCACAAAACCATGTGATATCCAGAAAGGGGTCGGTGGACCGGGGTGACCAGTGCACTTGCCAGTGGCAAGAAATCAGTGGGCGCAAGGCCAGTGAGGGATCGGAAGCCGAGCTCTGCGCTGTGGCTATACTGTTGCTCATGTCATTCTCCCTTTCGGTCAATTGTCCAACAACAGCCTCTGATGGGAGAATCCAAGGTAAATGATCTTCTGTCTAACTGCTAAACAAAGGTAAAGTTTTCCATGTCTTTTTAGGGCAAAGACTGAGTTGAAAAACTGGGCTCAGAGAAGCAGAGGGGGCATGGCTAAATTTGGTTAATTCAGTCTCTGGGCAGAAAGACAGAAGTCAACCTATACTTGGATTCTCCCACTGGTGCACTGGAGAATTGGAACATTTTCCTCTATCCACTTTGTTCTTAAAAGTCTGAGCAGAAACATTAGACAAGATGAAGATGATAATGGCCTAACAATTAAAAATGAGACTATTAAATTGAAACCTTTTGCTGATTATTTGTTTTTAATATTACAAAACCCCCTTAATGTGATTGAATTTTTGATGAAAAATAGGAAGATTTTAGCACATTTTTCAATTAATAAACAGAAAACAAAGAGAATGGTTAAAATATGAATACAAAGATCAAGTTGCTTTGATAAAGAAATCTGGTTTTAAAATTAAAAAAAATATTTGGAGTTTACTTTGACTAATATGAACTGTATGTTGTTTTGAAACAACTACATTTAGTTATGGAATAAAGTTATAAAAAGATACTGAGATGTTGAAAATTACAATTGTCATTATTGGAAAGAATTTCTGTGATTAAATTTTTTTAATCACCCTGGAGCAGACAGAAACCTGTCCTGCTAATGATTACAGGCAGCCCCAATGCTTTTGTCCTTTTTTCCCAATACAATGCTATTTGCATTCATTCTTTTTTAATTAAAACATCCCCAACTGATTTTACAAGCTACTGCTTCTCTCCAGTCTCTCTCATATGCTTGAGTGCTAGTATTAATTATTAGAGCCAATTTACTGTTTATACTTGATGTTTTAACTAATTACCACTAATGGCAGACACCAGTGGGCAATCAACTTCATTTAGTTCCCATTGCAAACCACTCATTATCAGCAGCAAGGGGAGGAAAGGGAGAGAGAGAAAATGAGCAAGCAAGGGAGCAAGCAGCTACTCACTCATACAGACACCAAAGCAATGAACAGATGTTGCTATACTCATGGATGAGTTAAGAATAAGAGAGGAGTAAAACTTATTCAAAGCAGTATCTTTGATGTAAACGAGTTATATCAGGTTCATCATTAAAGCCTATAAACTGAATGGCTGGCTACTAGTGACATTGTAAAACTATAGCAACATTCTATTGTTTCCAACTTTTACATAAGTCACACACATAAGTTTGCTTAACGAAGTTTATTAAATAGGTACTATGGGTTGGATTCACATAATATGCTCAATTAAAAACTATAAAAACCAATCCAATTTTTGTTTTTACAAAACAGGCTTAGTCAGAAAAAAAGCTTAGTACAATCACACAGAAAAAAAAACCAGCTTCTGAGTTTAAATCAGTGACGTGCAGTCACTAGAGGCAGGGGAGGCGGGACCTCACCAGTCTCCTAAGGAAAAGGAAACTATTTTTAAAATAATTAAAAAGGCCAAGGTAGTTGCTCCCGGACTCTAAGTCACGTGACTCTGAGTCTCCTTAGTGCAGTTAGTAGGAGGAGGCTAGAGAACTATGGACCTCCTTTGCATAAGGAATTTTTCGCCTTTTAAGAGTTAACCTGCCGGCACTCTAAAACGCTGATTGTATTCCTCCTTTGCTAGAGTCCGCAAGCAGTAGCAGACGCTGCAGGAGCGATTGTCAGGAGGCTGCATTGTCCGGGCGACCCTCGCTCCCCAACTTCTTCCCTGGCAATCCTGAAGGTGCTCTGCACGCACTCAGGAGCCCGTCACCTCCGCCCATCGGCGGCTCGGCGCTTCTCTGGCCAGCGTGGCTCATTTGGCGCTGCCTTGGTGGCTCCATGTGGGCGCAGCGGCCATGGCGGCGGGCGCGGAGGGAGGCGGCGGCGCCCCCCTGGCCCTGGCAGCAGGTGAGCGCTCCTCCGGGAGGGTGGGGGGCTTTGGGGCCAGGGGGAGGGGAGGGGTGCCTGGGGGGGCAGGGTGGGGGCTTGTGGAGGGACATGGGGGGAGGTCCTGGGTGGAGGGAGGGGGACAGGAGGTCCTGCCAAGGGTGGTTATAGATCAGTGACGTGCGGTGAGCTTCATGGCCGGTGAGGGTCCCACTCTATGGCGGACGTGGCGCCGGGGCTTCGGCGGGGCTTTTGTGCTTGCCTCACCGGCCATGAAGCTCATCCCGCGCGTCACTGGTTTAAATGTAGTGATATCTATGACAGACCTGCCCATGGTTAACTGAATTGAGTGAGTGTACTTGAACTACTTTCTGAATTTGCACAACACATTGAATCCAAAGTAATTGTGGACTAGGGTTGTACAAAGTAGAAAACTTAATTTCATTGACTAAGGTATGGTTTAAAATGCTTTTAAAACATAGCTGTAACAAGTTAATAATAAGGGATCTTACATCAGGAATTCAAAGAAGGAGATTCAAATTCTTTATTTCGTGTGCCTAATAGAACAATAAACAGTCAAAACCTGTAAGATAAGTTATTACATTTTCTTTTATTTGATTTTATCCCCCAGAATCAAGGATGACTCATTATCATTACTGAATTTGCAGGCATTCGCTGTTTAAACAATCAAAAGAAAAGTTATTCAAAAGAGTGGGGGGAGTTAAAATGTTTCCCTATCAATCACTTTAGGGCAGGGATCAGCAACCCGCGGCTCTGGAGCTGCATGTGATTCTTTCATCTCTCTGCTGTGGCTCCCTGTCACTGGTCAGTGCCACAATTTTCAGAGGAGCTTCTGGTTGTGGGGGGGGGGGAAGCACAGCACACCAGAAGGAGACTCCATGGCAAAGAGCAGGTTTTCTGGTCAGCTCCACAATTGATAGGGTTTTTGGTTAGGACAGGTAGAGGAAAATAGATGCTGTGCTAGTAGGAGACTCTACGGTGGGAAAACTGGACTTCCGGTTGGCTCCAGAATTGAACGGGGGGCTTCCAATTAGGACCTTTGTGGCTCTCTGAATATTTAAGGTTGCCGACCCCTGCCTTAGGGCATCTCTGTTTTTTGGCTGAGGGAGCCATGAAGACAATTTCCATAGGTGGCACTGAAGTGGTACCAATTAATCTATTTGCATTTGCATGCTTTTGAACTACTAGGTGGAATGTATCTGTAATTATACTGTTACCTGAAGACTTATGATATGTACCATATTTTTTGGAGTATAAGATGCACTGGAGTATAAGACGCAGCAAGGTTTTGAAGAGAAAAATAATAAAAAAAAGTTTTTGCACTCTGCAAACCTCCCAAAAATGGCCCATTTTTCTCAAAAACGGGCCAGTTCCCCCCCCAAAAAGGCATTTAGGAGGCTTGTAGAGTGCTCGGGGGGGGCGCAAAAACGAGGAAAAAACACGGCCTGTTTTTAGCAAAAAATGGCCTGGTTTTTGTCAAAAAAAGGGGGCTGGATAGCCTGTAGGAAGCTTATAGAGTGCTGCTGGGGGCTGGGGGGGGCAAAAAATGGGCCATTTTTCCAGAGATCCGGACCATACCCACTCTCATGGCCTTCAGGAAGGCTGTAAAAACGTGGCTGTTCCGGCAGGCCTGGGGCTGTTGACCTCACTGTTGAGGTCCAGCCCCGATTAGAATGAAAGTATGAGGGTGTTGCTGTTTTTAAACTGTTTCTTTTCTCGTTATGTGTTTTTTTCTCTTATTTTTTGTAAGCTGCCCAGAGTCCTTCGGGATTGGGTGGCATATAAATATATTTAATAAAATAAATAATAAATAAAATTTTTGCTCATTTCTGCCCTGCCCAGCCCCTAGGAGCTCTCTGAAAGCCTTCTAATGGCATGGCCATTTTGGTGAAGGGGACGGAGTTTCGGGAGGCAAAAAAATGCTGTATTCAGTGTTTAAGATGCACCCAGATTTTCAGCCTCTTTTCTGAGGAAAAAAGGTGCATTTTATATTCCGAAAAATACAGTATGTTCCATATGTCCTAGCCAATATATTTCTGTTTTCTACACTTTTACTATATAATTTTACCTCTCCATCTTCTCTGAAGAGTATCATTATAGAATAAGCTTCACCTGCCCTACCATAAGTAGATATTAGTTATCATCGGTGTGATACAAAAGTTCACACAATATGATAAATTCTGGTTTGCTTAAGCATGATTTTCTATAATATTTTAGATGGATTCAGTCAGTTTATTAAATCCTAAAACATAGGCAACAATTGGCTTTTCATGTTGAGTGAATCATGTTTATGCAAATATGTTATACTTGATCAAAGTATTTTAAAATTCAACATGCATCCCTGCAAAGATCTAAAAAAAAAACCATAAGGCTATCATATGAATGGATGGATGAATAAATAACAGGCTTTGGGGAATTGACTGAGGGGCAAAAAAATCTCTGAGGAGTTAACTGCATCGTGGCAAGGCACATTATAACTGCTCACACATCTGCACACTAATTGATGTAAGCTCTTGGAGTGCAAAAGCTTAATCTGTCCCCCCAGACTCAACTATCCTGATGTTGCAAATCCAGCACAGCTGGTTTTATGGAGTATCACCTCATGACCTTTACAAATCCCATCATTCCAAACAATATGTCTCATTAGCATTAGGTAAATGTATGTGGTAAGTTGGGAGGAAAACTTCTAGGCAATGGTATTCTGATTAGGCTGTTGTTTGGTTGTATTGAATTATTTTTTGCTTGTGACATAGGATGGTTATTAAACTGAATTCCTTGCCATATCAGCAAAGCTGTGCTGTTAACATACCAACATGCCATTTCTTTTTCTTCTTGGGAAATAGCTTTTTGATTAACAGTTTTCCATTTCACCAGATTAACTGATTCCCTATCAAATATCATCCAGAATTGAAGGCTAAACATATGGTAGACCTCAAATTCATTATTAAAATTCAAAGAGATTGCTTTACCAATGCCCACCTGACCTGAGATACCAAGCAGGATTATTGCAGCAGGGATAAAAAATAATGTGGTTAAATATTAAATAAACTAACCATTTATAATTATTAGGCAACAGAATTGCCAGTTCAATTAAGATATTTTTTCAATTGATAGAGATCCAACTCATAGACTAAAAGCACAAAGGCTATGTCCAATAATTGCTGAGACACTGAATATTGACTCTGGTAGTCTCTATATTCAATATGGGTGCAAGCTGTTTAATTTGGCACATTGTGCAAACCAATCAGTATAGTTATAAACCATAATTTATGATTCGGTAAGAGATGTTAATTCAGTCATGTATGATTCATTCAATAAACCAGGCTTTATAAAAATTGCAAACAAAGTTACTGTCTTAAGATGCTTGTCAATATCATTCAGAAGTCAGTTTATTTATATCCAGTTAGCCTGATATAAATACATGCTTAAGACATTTTTATCCCGGAATCTCATACATAATACTGCAAATGTCTTCATGTTGAAAATGAACTTCAATACTGTAACAATTCTTAGATAACTGCTACATCTATTCTGCATACTCTTTATGATAAGAGTTATATTGTGCTAAATACTACTATTACAAGTGTTAATAAAATATAAGGTCTTTCACATATGGCTTTGTGTTTAGTTGTTTTAAATATTATAGATGTGTTTCATGAAAGCATGTTTTAGAAACTGAAAAACCAGAGAACTTTCTGATGGTCGTTGCTGTTAGCTTTTGAAAATCTTACGATTTCCCTATCAATATCAGGCAGAAGAAGCTGGCTAATAAACTTTTAGCAATAGCAATATCACTTATATACTGCTTCATAGTAGTTTATAGCACTCTCTGAGCAGTTTGTAAAGTCAGCATATTGCCTCCTATATGCTGGTATTCAGCAGGTTCTGACCAGTTCTGGAGAACCAGTAGCGGAAATTTTTCGGAGAACCGGTAAATACCACCTCTGATTGGCCACACCCCATCTATTCTCTATCTCCCGAGTCCCAGCTGATCAGGAGGAAATGGGGATTTTGCAGTAACCTTCCCCTGGAGTGGGGTGGGAATGGGGATTTTACAGTATTCTTCCCCTGCCATGCCCACCAAGCCACGCTGTCAGCCACAACTTCATTTACTAATCAGGAAAGAAGCCACTCAACTTCATTTGATTGAAATCAAGTGTACTTTTACTAATTATAAACGAACAGTTGCAAATCTAAGCTGAATCTGGTTAATTAGGCGCAAAAGCGAATAATATCATGTATAACTCAATCCCCTCCCCTTGGCACCCCAGTCCATAGTCCAATTATAATGCACCCAACTGTCAGGTGGGAGATAACTTCAAAAGGCATCACCAGGATGGAATGCTGGACAGTTAACCTTGGCGGGAAACTCCCTTCTTCCACATGCGCAGTAAGATGGTCAAACAGTGTCTAGAATCTTCCTCCAGCACAACATGATTCCCCTCTCAAATACCATGCCCCCCCTTCCCATTTCAACGGCAGCCGAAGCAGCAGAACCGGTAGTAAAAAAATTTGAATCCCACCACTGATTGCCTCCAAATCTAGGTCCTCATTTTACCGACCTCAGAAGGATGGAAGTCTGAGTCAATTAAGATCAAACTCCAGACTGAGGGCAGGGTTAGCCTGCAATACTGAATTCTAACCACTATGCTTTATGGGCTTTTAAAAGCATTTGTTGCATAGTAAGAGAAATGTAAATCCTGTACTTAATACTTGAGCACAAAATTATAAAAGATACAGTATGCTTTTGTGGAAAGCTTCTAAATCTAGAGGATCACCGTCCTAAAACCAGTGTCCATCTCATGAAAGATTTCTAGGCTTCAGAGATAAATCAGATAAGCTCCATTTCAAATAAAAAGCAGAAGCCAAATAGTTTATCCTCATTCCCAGAATGGCTATATTGTGTATACCGTTTAGTTCAACTATTGGTGCTGTCTGCTTGTTGCCATCTTCGTGTGTGGACCCTTCTTCAGGGCTCTCAAGCATGGCTCACTGTAGTGGCAGCAAAACCATTTAAAGAGCTAAGCTGCCTTGAGCTTTAGCGGGATCGCTGTACAGCAAAAGCTCTTAGCAGAACACCTGCCACAAGGCAGAGAAAAAGAGAAATGAATAAATCCAGTAGCCAGCCAATTTTGCTCAGGCTGACATGCTTCTTCTCCTGGAATTAGATGAAAAGCTCCCCAGGCACCTTGTCCCACACGATCACTAGCCACGCTATATCCTGCAGCCATACAGACTAAGCTAGCTAGACACAGAAACCACCATCACATTTGGGTTTTGTGCTTCCTAGAAGCAAGGTGAAATCAAAATTAGAAAGAAATGTTTGATCCAGCAGGGAGAAACAAAGTGGAAATTTGTAGCTGAGAGCTAAATCTGAATGCATTCCAGCCCAGAGGAAGGTAATTAGTTTATCCTGGATCTGTGTTGTTCAATCTTTTTATTAATGGCTTGATTTTTTAAAAAAAATGCACAACCCACTTATCAAAGTTGCAGATGACATGAAGTTGGAAGGAATCCTGAATACTTTGGGGAAAGTATTAAAATTCAATATTTCCTTGATAAATTGGAAGACTGGACATGTAAAATTAAATTCTATAAAAACATGCACATTCATCCTTCTCTGTATTGCTATAATTTACCTATTTATTCTCCATTATAGCAATACAGAGAAGGTCCAATGTGCATGATAAAACAAACATGAATGATGCTGACAAAGAAAAAAGGTGGCAAGTGAGATAAGAGAAACAGTTTTGTGTTTAGTTATCTAAAGGATTTATATCTCCCATATGTCCCTTTCTGTGCTTTAATATCCCTTTTAAAAAGACCCTGCTATATAAGATTAGAGCAAGGATTGCAAATCTTTTTAGACCCTCAAGCAATAACCCCCACATGCTCAAACAGCCTTTCATCCTGTAAGATTGCTAACCATCATGAGATTTCTCTGATCTTATCCTAGGATTTTATGATCTTATATAAGAGCACAAAAATCTCTTTAAATTTCTGAATGATTTCAATATGATGCCAAACAGCTGCATTCACATGCATTCTGTTGATGGTGATCTCCTCTGAAAAAGCAAAAAATGGAATATTTAAGTGAACCAAGGTATATTAAGGACAACATAAGAGTAAGGCTTGTGCAATCGCTTTCCTGGAACCAGTGTCTCTTGGAGTCTCATTGTCCCATTGTTAATTCTTCTCATTGTGGTAGCCAAGTTATTGGACTATGGCTGGAGAAGTTCACTCTTGACCATAGAGAATGCATGCATGCATGCACGCACGCACGCACGCACGCACACACACACACACACACAGGTAACTTTGAGCTCATCAAATTCTCTTAGTATAAGTTTAATTGGGTTTTTTAATTTTGTTTTTAACTTTAAAAGTTTTTATATCATTTTATTGTTTTATCTGTAAACCACCCAGAGGTATACAAGTGTGATGGGAGATATAGAAATTTGATAGATAGGTAGATGTAGACAGCGAGAGAGGCAAGCAGTTAGATTTTCTCATAAGATTTGGGTTGAGTGGATAACATAAAAATATCACCCCATCAAAGCTGCCATAGTTTATGATAAAATGGTGTTATATAAAGGCAATGAACAAACAAATACATACATGTGTGCCATCTCCTCAAGTAAATCTCACTGTTTCAGCAAGATTTAGTCCCTGGCAAAGAAGCTTAATATTGCACTCTAAAGAGGAAAAACTCTTTCTACAATTTAGCCTACGTTGGTCTCCTACTGACATTAATTTGTTGTACATTACTCTTTTTAAAAGGCAATGCTCAATATACACTACTATACTTACAACTAGTGAATCTAAGAACACTGCAAATTTTCAAAAACGGGCAGATGCCAACATGTTTGACATTCTGACGCAAATACATAATGAAGGTATTTCCATGATTAGGTCATTGTTGTATATGTGTTGCCACTTTGCATCACTGCAGGTTTGCTACAAAAAGTGCTTACAGGGGAGCAAGAGGTTCCTTCTTGGAGATAAAGATATAATATAGTTAAGGGATTATGCTTTGCAGCATGTCAACTGCTGCTATCATGGTGGAGAAAGCATGCAGAGCATTGCTTCTTGAACTCCTTCCTATCAACAACAACTACAGGAGGTGTCTCTATGATCTTCTGTGTAATGAAATGACAAATGGTATCTGGATATAAGCATGTGTGTATCCGTACAGTGATACGTACTGGGCAGCTACATGGGTCATATGACCAGAGAGAAGGAAGATTATGCTAGCTCATGCTTACATGGTAGATTACTAGGATAGCAACATATCCCTCTCACAATTACTAATGTTGTGCCAGGTACCATGTCAGGCCTGCAGCCAGTTCCTTTTGGGATCTTTGGCCTGCCACACTAATATTCTATTCTACTATGCTGTTTCATTAGTGGGGAATTGGGAGGGGGAATAGTAAGGAGTAGAATGTGATGTTGTCAAACTAAAATTCTTTTCTAGAATCCAAGGATATCCTTTGTCTCTGTGACCTGACAAATGCGCACACGACAAAAGCGCGCCGACAAAACCGTGGCGCTAAAACCGCGATGTCATCAACGTGACATCATCAACGCGACATCATCAACGCGGCGACAACAGTGCGCCGACAGAAGCGCGATTTAAGTTAAGGTAAGGGTTAGGTTTAGGGTTAGGTTTAGGGTTAGGTTTACAGCACGTTTCTGTCAGTGCGCTTCACCGCTCATTCGTCACTGCGCTTTAGAACTCACAGTTTTGTCACCGCAGTTTAGTCAGGCGCGGTTTTGTCGTTCGCCCTTTTGTTTGTGAACCCTTTGTCTCTACACCTCTGTACCTGACCGGAACTAGATGGGTGGAACTGCTAGCATGGCAGTGGAAGATTGGACCATGTGATGGACTTGTGGGTGTGAGGGCAAAATCATGAACTCTCATCTGGGTGGGAAAAACCCAGGAAGCTCAGATTCGGGTTTTCCCAGATGAGCCAACATGACTCTCTTAATAAATTGGAATTTCAAGCAATCCTTTGCCTCGGACTCTGATTTAATTTTGGATGTTATTTGGAACCCTGACATTCCACCTATTCTTATCTCTATGGATTTGGTTTTTCTTGTCTATTTGTAGGAACTTAATTTTCTCTCCATTGAACTGCATCTTGTTGAATAGGGCCAGGGTTCAAGACTATCAAGATCCTTCTGAATAGTATTAGCTATTAGAAAAGTATTAGCTATTCCCCCCCACCAGTTTCTGCAAATTTGATGAGTTCCCCTTCCCTCATCAAGATCATTTATGAAGATGTTGAAGAGTAGTGAGCCCAAAGAGGCAACAAACTTGTAAAAAAAAACACAAAAGACTAATATCCAAACTGAAGATGAATTTAAAAAGCATGCATGTATACTCTGACTTTGTCCTCTGTTATCTCTCCATATCACAGGATTATAACTATAACTTTCTCAAATACCTTCCAATTGCCAGGAGAAAAGGACTGCATTGCGAAGATATTGGTTCCTCACAACAGAAAACAGTTCAACTATGATAGCAAAGTTACAAGTAACTTTGTTGTAAAGAATTTTCAAAAGGAATATATGATCATCCCATTCAATCCCACCGTATGCCATTCGTTAAAGGAAAGCCACATCTTGGAAGATTTTCCCTGCAACATTACTGGCTGAAGCATTGGAATATGATTGTACCTCTCTATCAACCACAGGAGTATCAGACAATAATATATTTTCATAAAATTTCTGATACAGAAAATGATGTTAGACCAATTATGAAAGAGCTTTGGAGAATATAGTGTTCTAATGAAGAGACATTATTCTGTTCAAGCCGAACTGTTTCTCCATTCAAAGTTTTATATTTATATATATATATATATATATATATATATATATATATATATATATATATATATATATATATATATATATATATATATATATATATATATATATATATATTGCTAAATAATAAAGTTCAATCTATATACCACTAAGCAACTGCGATTTATAAAAACAAATCAGATGATCTTGGTTTAGTGAGAAATCAGGTTTATGCCACAATGAGCTCTATTTTGACTCAGTATGCTGTGTAAATACAAGAACAGTAATTGTTAACTATGGCTTATGATTTAGTGTTATGGTACAAACAGAATCAATGTTTTCACTGCTCTGGGAACTGAAATTACACCTCTTCTCCCTCATGTACACTGAGGAAATTATCTTTCTGTTCAAGCTTGCCCTGTTCTGAAAGAATTATAGTAGGTTAAAATTCTGTTTTAAGAAGTTTCAATCTATCTCCCCTATAGCTCAGCAGCAGACAGAATGCCAGAACAGTTGAAGTGTTTGAATATCCTTGATAGGCTTAAAGTGCCTGAGACCCTTTTCCAGCAATCACAATGCTGGAAACAATACTTCACAACAATTTAGCTGAATTAAAATGATTTCTTTTATTGCTTCCATTAACAGCAAAGTCATTTTCTTTCAGTTTGGCTTCCTTTTTTTATTGTGCTAAAAACATGTTTGTTGAACAAGCTATCGTGATCTGATGGATACATGCTTAATCATATACTATAGTTTATAAATCACATTGGCTGGATTGATGCATTACATAATCCAAAACCAATTAAACCCCAGAATGGCTTAGTATGACATGTGAATCTAGCCATGAGGGATTTTCTTGGAATTCTGTGGGAATTTCTTGGGATTTCTCTTCTAATTCTTGTATAATAGCTTAATTTTGTCGAACTGTGTACACTGGACATGCTATGCAAATCCATTAATCCCTATTATTTTTCAGGGTCAATTATAATACTCATTTCTGTGGAAGGAATGGTGTCCCACTGCAACAGAAATCTTTTAGTCTGTTTTTGAAGCCTTCTCTTCACAAGTTAAGTATTCACAAGCCCCTGTGCAAGGCCATAGGAAAAGATCATCCATTAACATTAACAGGACCAGAGAAAACTACAAACTTTGTAATACTTTTATTCAAAAATTATTTTCTATACCACAATCTCAGATAAAGAAACACAGGCTAGAGCAGTGATGGCAAACCTTTTTTGGCTGCCGTGCGAAAAGCAGGGGGAGCACAGGGTGGTCATGTGCCGGCGTGCCACACCTGTAATGCTATGCACGTGTGCCCCCAGCATGCACGCATGCGTGCTATCAGCGACCCCCCCTGCTTTTGTGCATTTTTTTCGTCTTCCTCGGGCTTTAGAGGCTTTCTAGGAACCTGGGGAGGGAGAAAACAGCCTCTGCCCCCCAAGACGGTCCTATGGACAAACCGGAAGTCACCATTCCTGAACTTCCTGGTTCCCCGTAGGGCCGATTTTCAACCTCCGGAGCCTCCAGGGGCCTTCAGGAGGCTTCCCTGAAGGCTCAGAGGGTGAAAAATGGTCCTACGAGCAAACCGGAAGTCCATTCCTGAACTTCCGGTTTGCCCATAGGGTTGGTTTTTCACACTTTGGAGGCTTTAGGGAAGCCTCCGGAGGGTGAAAAATGGCCTCAAAAAAAGCCCGAAGTTAGCTGGCTAGCACGCACATGCATGCCACCTGTGGCAAATCACTTCTTGTGCCACCTGTGGCACCCATGCCATAGGTTCGCCATCATGGGGCTAGAGGATTACTACTGGTAGAACTAATCTAACTGCCTAACATTATACTCATCCATAATTGTCTAAAGCATAATTACTTTATTAATTCATTATCTTACATTATTCTTAGAACATCCAGAACCCTCAACTGACTATACTGGCTGGTTGTCACAAAATTCAGAGCCACAGACAAACATTTTAGCCTAACCATGTACAAATCCAGACAGCACATTAACTACAAACCTAAGAATTCAGTTACTGGATAACAATCCAAATATTGCTTCTGTCTGCTGCTACCACTCACCAGGCAGCAGGGGGTGATATTTAGCCAATTCTGACAGGTTCTGGAGAACCAGTAGCAGAAATTTTGAGTAGTTTGGAGAACTGGCAAATAGGCTGGTTTGCCTCTGCTGCCTCCCAGCTGATCTTCTTTTGTTGCCCTGACCAGGAGAACGGAACTGGAAAGCAGGTTATTGGGGTCGGGAGGAAATGGGGATTTTGCAGCATCCTTCCCTTGCCACAAGCCATGCCCAAAAGCCACACCCATAGAACTGTTAGTAAAAAAAATTGTATCCCACCACTGCCAGGCAATTATATTCTCCTCCCCAAATATGGATGGACATTTTAACAACATAGAGATTTTTGAAGTTGGGTGCATGTTGTTTTTGCTGAGATTCTTCAAAGAAATTAATATCTGCGATACCTCAATAGGGCCATATTGAGTACTCTTTCCATCTCTCTATTTCACAATAAAAAATGCAGTCTACATTTGCCTCAAACACCTCATATGATATGTGCTAAGTTTACAAAGAAAATTCACAAGATATTGTGAGACCTCTACATTTTTGCTGAGTTTTCCAATTTTTCCTTGCAATTTCATTTTTTTCCTACCAAAAGAGACAGATAAGTATCTTGCATGATGTGGAGAAAGAAATGATTGAATGGTATATCTATTTCTATTACAACTTACGGAGCTATGACATGTTACACAACACTAAGTAGTACCTGATAGTTGTAATAATGCCCTTAATTCACTGTTTTTGGTACACATTTTACACTTATATTCAAAACCTGAAAAAGAATGCCACTTCCTTTTGCCAGGGGAGAAAAACTAGGCAAAGAGGGAATACTGTTAATGAATTTAAGAAATCATAATTCAATGGCAATAGCTTTTTTAAAAAAAAAAGATGTGAGTAAATATGACAAAATTTTACTGACATATCAACAGGCTGATGCCAAGAACTTTTCCTTCCTCTTTGACATGATGACCTTAGTACAAGGAACACAAATCATCCAAAGCGGGACTCTCTTGAACAATCAAGAGCAATGTATGGTTAGACAAAGGGAGCTGTGTCCTATGTAGGCCATGTGGGGTAAATCCAGAGATAGTACAATGGTGTCAGCTGCTGATGAGGTGACAGAAGCTGCTTGATGCAGGGCTAACATCCCTGAATTAGCACTAGCACAACATGCCACTGTTTTTATTTATTAAAGTCAATACAACCTTTTTCTTTGTGTTTGCTAGTTTCAGCTCTGTTGACCAGACATGCTGTCCATCAGCACCAGCTACCCAATCAATCCAGGGCTCTGAGACCTTGCTCCCAGCAGTAGAAGACATAAAATGTAGTATCCTGCCACTGTCTTTTTTCTTTTATCAGTCTAGCACATCTCTAGTAGAAAAATTATCCTAAGAATCATGGGGTTCTTTTCATGGAAATAAGCCAGGGCCAAGAGGATTGGATTCAGGTTATGAATCATAAACGGTAGAAATTAACAAATGAAATGAAAGAAATAAAAATGGGTATTATATGCTCTGCATCTGTAAAGCTAAGAGAAATGGGAAGGTTTAATAGGTATGAGTAAAAGTATTCTAAACAGGGAATGGTGTTCATGAATGCACACAGGAGAACTAAAGCAGACACCATTATGATGGTTAAGTCGAGAACTATCCAAAACTTTGCAAAACTGTTCTTAGATTTAATATAAGGGACATAAATTTAAATAAAAAAGAATTAATAAAGGGATTTTGATTAGGCTCCACTGATAGTTTCCATGAATATAGATGGGGAAAGAATCACAATTTTATTTTCACTAACTCTATCTGAATTTAGCTTTTCATTCAATGATGAATGTAAGCAAAAAAAAAGTAATTTAGACTCCAAAATATTTGTTAAATCTTACTATCTAAAATTACTATACCCTTGAAAAGTAAATCTGGGATACATTTGATTGTGTGAGATACCTTTTTCTCTAAAGGCATGTACATTGTGAGACTTCTGGGGAAGAAATGGTGAATTGCAGATTGTTTTGCTACACTGGCTCTTTATAATTCCTTTCCGGACAAGGAAAGGACATGAGACTGCCCACAAGGGCTCCATACAATTGGCCCTCACAAGGAGACTGAAAGAAAGTGATCTCCAGCAGATATACAGCTCTGGGAGATGATGGAGTAACCAAGGTTATCCTGAAACCGCATTTTTGGGAATGGACAGTTGCAAATCAGAAGGTACAAATCTCCCGCTGCCATTTTTAATTGCCTGATCAATTAGGGAAGATCCTTCCTAAGGTTCTTCCTCTGACCTCTAAGCCATTGGGGGCTCTTCCCTCTTTTGTTTGATCATTTCCTAGACAGCATCTGTTCCCCGCATCACTTAAAGTCATTCTCACATACTATTACATTTCTTTACATATTTATTTCGCTTCTTTTCTATTTTTAAATTTTTGGGTTTTTTTCTTTTATATCTTTTATTTGTAACTTTTAATAAAATTACTATAAAACACAAAAGTATGTACATTGTAGTAATCCTTATCCATGTATTTTATTTCATGCATTTAAATATATTTTCGTGAGAAGGGGCCTAGACTCAGGGACGTGCAGTCATTAGAGGCAGGGGAGGCGTGGCCTCACCAGTCATGAGGAAAAGGAAAGAATTTTAAAGAATTTTAAAAAAATAATTAAAGCCAAGGTAGTTGCTGCCAGATTCCAAGTCACAGACTTGGAGTCTGCTCAGTGTTAACTATAGGAGGAGGCGAGAGAACTATGGGCCTCCTGTGCATAAGCAATTTTTCACCTTTTAAGAGTTAAGCAAGGGTTAAAAAGCGAAAAATTTCATATGCAAAGGAGGCACGTGTTCTCTTACCTCCTGTAGAGGGCATTTTTAGAGGCTTTTTAGAGTTCTCTGGGAGCAACTAGCTCAGTCTGACTCAGAGCTCTGGCCTTTCATGAGGGCAGGCAAAAGCAGAGTTGAAATCCTCTCTGAAACAGCTGGAAAAGGTGCGTGTGTGGGGAGGGGGGAGGAATTCAAAAAGTTTGATTACATGCAGAACCATGTTGCCTTTTCAAACACACACACACACACACACACACACACACACTTGGATAAAAGTATATAAGCCCAGCTTCACTGATTACAAGTTTGAAAAGGCAACGTGATTCACCTGCAATCAAAGGCTCCAATTGGAAGGCAGCATGGGAAGGGGGGGTATGGCAGAGAAGCTGCTTTCAAGCCTTTGGAAAATATATCCAATCCAACTTCTGTGTTTGTGTTTGTTTGAGAGTGAGTGAGTGAGAGAGGGATCCAACTTCTCTGTGTGCGTGTGTCTGTTTGAGAGAGGGGGAGGGAGGGAGAGAGAGAGGGAGGAAGGAGGGGGAGGGAGAAGAAAAAGAATGGGAAAACTTTATTTTGCAAGGGGGAGAAATGTTGTCGCTTTAAATCGGAACTGAGCATGCCTGGCTGTGGAATTCTGGGAGTTGAAGTCCACAAGTCTAAAAAAATTGCTGCCTCACCAGCCATAAAGCTCACCGCACGTCACTGCCTGGACTATCCCAAAGATATCCATGGCACAAAACAAGAGCTGTGGTGGTGCAGTGGTTAGAATGCAGTACTGCAGGCTACTTCTGCTGACTCACCGGCTCAAGGCCTACCATCCTTCCATGATAAAATAAGGACTCAGATTGTTGGGGGCAAAATGCTGACACTATCTTAAAGAGGGCTGTAAAGCACTGTGAAGCAGTATATAAGTCTAAGTGCTATTGTTATTATGAATCCCTATTCCAGGTATTTTAGAAAGAATTTGAACAGGATAGATACATAAAGTTGACATTATATGTGTGAATTTTGTCCTGCAATTAAAAATGTGTTGGATTAAAACATATCAACAATCCAGAATTATGTAAACTGTAGTCAAAACATTCTAGAGAGCATCATGCTCCCCTAGCTTGTTAATTTTATGATTAACTGAATTGATTAAACAAATTCTGCTGAGAGACAGGAGGGTTATGGCTTTATATGGTTGTTGATCTAAATTATGGCAACTGGAAACTGGCTGAAAGGATTTCTTTCATCATTAAAGCTAATGTATCTTCTGGGAATACAGACATGCTAGCAGTAGACTTAGAGAATCACAGCTTGAAATCACTGTGCAGAATACTGAGATCAGGAGAAAACCAGCTAAATTATTACTGTACTGGCTTTAAGGAAAAGTGGATACTACAGTAATCTAGATCCAGTATAATAATAATATGTTCTCCTAAAAATAGGAGAACAGTATGTATTTTAAAAAATAAATTAAAATAACATGCATTCTTGTATGTCTTTCTGGTTTTGAAATTTTGCTTCACTCATATTTTCAAAAGTTATCATATCAAGGAACTAAAGCACATGGTTATTTTAGAAGACATTATATAAGGGAGGCGTTGTTATTAAACTGGGAAAAGGTAAAAAGATTACACTACTTAAAAGTTCCAGCCTGGATATCAACAATTGAAGCATTTTCATATCCAATAATATATAAAAAGGAACAAACAGTTAGATGTGTTGAATTATTGAATGCAGAGGGTGAACTCAAATCTATCCAAGAGTTGAAACAAGAAGGGATAGAAATGAACTGGTATTCATATGTACAGATACAATCTAGATATAATGAAGATAGAAAATCCAAAGGTTTTTACAACAAAATGACTGAGTTAGACAAAATTTTAACAGGTACTGATGAAAAGCTAATTAAAAAACTATACGGATATTTATTGGAGGTTAAATTACAAGAACAAGAGGTTAAAGAAACTATGATAGCTTGGGGGAAAAATTTTAGGTATGGGATTGATTTAAAGAAATGGCAGAAACTGTGGTCTCAAAATTATAAAATGACAATGTCTACTGCATATAGAGAAAACTTGTATAAGATGTTTTACAGGTGGCATCTACCCCCATGGGAATTGTTAGAGTGGATAAATGAGAATGTTTGACTCGGAGGACCTGCTGGGGAAGGCGGGAGGAACCGGGGTGGTTGGGGGGACCATGGACATGGGAGTGGGTCGGAGCATAGCGGTCGTGACAGGGAGAGGCAGATACGGCGGGGACCTTAGGGCTGGCCATTATCGGGGAAGGAGGGTTCGCTACATTACAGAGATCCCTCCTTCCGGCCCTAGGAGTCCCACTCCAAGACCAGATGGCGCGAGTAGTCAGGACCCTGGTCTCAGGCTGTTGTCGCTAAATGCCAGGTCTGTTGTTCACAAAGCTCCCCTCGTCCGGGACTTAATTGTTGACGAGAGGGCAGACCTGGCATGTATTACTGAAACCTGGCTGGGCACAGAAGGAGGAGTCCCCCTTGTAGAGATGTGCCCAGAGGGATTTCAGGTGCTTCATCAGCCGAGAGCCCAGGGAAGGGGTGGCGGTGTGGCTATTGTAATCCGGGAATCTCTGTTACCTCGTAGGGTCCCTGCTCCGGAGCTTGTCGGGTGTGAGTCCCTGCTGATAAAGTTGGACCTCAAGGGTCAAGTGGGTTTGCTGCTAACGTACCTGCCTCCCAACTGCGTTGCAGCATCCCTCCCCTCGCTCCTCGAGTCAGTAGCCGAGCTGGCAGTTGAGTTCCCCAGGCTTATAGTTCTGGGGGACTTCAATTTGCCATCGCTCGGTGAACGCTCTGATGGGGCGCAGGAGTTCATGGCTTCCATGACAGCCATGGGCTTGACCCAAGTAATTCGGGGCCCAACCCACGCAGCGGGTCACATGCTCGACCTCGTATTCCTCTCGGAGCAGTGGATGTGTGATCTTGGTCTGAGGGGTAATGAGATCATACCCCTGTCGTGGTCAGACCATTGCCTACTGAGGCTTGACTTCCGGAGGCCAAACCCCCACCGTAGGGAGGAGGAACCGACCAGGTGGTTCCGCCCCAGGCGACTTATGGACCCTCTGAGGTTCCAGACGGAGCTTGGGGTTATTCCTGATACCCTCGCCCACAGTTCGGCGGAGACTCTGGCCGCCGCCTGGCACTCGGCGGCGTCGGAGTCTCTCGACCGGATTGCGCCACTACGGCCCCTCCGGGTCAGTGGATCCCGGAGAGTTCCCTGGTTCACCGAGGAACTCCGGGAGAAGAAACGCCGGAGGAGATGCCTAGAGCACCAGTGGAGGTCTGACAGGTCCGAAGCAAACCGAGCACTCTTAACTACCTGCACCAGGGACTATGTCCGAGCATTAAGAACTGCAAAAAGATCATATATTTCTTCCCTGGTTGCGTCCGCCGAGTCGCGCCCAGCCGCCCTGTTTAGGATAACCCGCTCCCTCCTTAATAGGAGGGAGGCGGGAAACCCCTTGCAGGGTAGGGCTGAGGACTATGCTCAATTCTTGGCGGACAAAGTAGCTCGGTTTCGGTCGGACCTGGACTCCACCGCAGTAGATCCAGCTGAGACACAGGAGGACTATTTGCCACATCAGCTCTGGGTTGAGTTCCAGGAAGTTGCCTCTGGGGATGTGGACAAGGCCATCCGAGCTGTAAGTGCCTCCACTTGTATTTTGGACCCGTGTCCCTCCTGGCTGGTGGCTAACAGCAGGGAGGTGACACATGGCTGGATCCAGGCGGTTGTCACCGCCTCCCTTCGGGAGGGGCACTTCCCCGCCGTACTCAAAACGGCGGTGGTGAGACCCCTCCTGAAGAAACCATCGTTAGATCCAGCCATTTTAAACAACTTTCGTCCTATCTCCAACCTTCCCTTTATTGGGAAGGTTGTTGAGAAGGTGGTGGCCTTTCAGCTTCAACGGACCTTGGAGGAAGCTAGCTATCTTGACCCCTTCCAGTCCGGCTTCAGACCTGGTTACAGCACAGAAACCGCTTTGGTCGCATTGACCGATGATCTCTGGAGGGCCAGAGATGGAGGCTATGCGTCCATCCTGGTTCTCCTTGACCTCTCAGCGGCTTTCGATACCATCGACCATGGTATCCTTCTGCGACGACTGCGGGAGGTGGGAGTGGGAGGCACTGTTCTGCGGTGGTTCTCCTCCTACCTCTCGGACAGGTCGCAGTCGGTGTTAGTCGGGGGGCAGAGATCGTCCCTGAGGCCCCTAACATGTGGGGTACCCCAGGGTTCGGTCCTATCACCCCTACTATTTAACATATACATGAAACCGCTGGGCGAGATCATTCGGAGGCACGGTATAAAATACCATCAATATGCGGACGATACACAATTGTATCTGTCCGCCCCGTGCCAACTCAATGAAGCGGTGGACGTGATGAACCAGGGGCTGGAGGCCGTTAAGAACTGGATGAGTGTTAACAAACTGGTACTCAACCCGGATAAGACCGAGTGGCTGTTGTGTTTCCCCCCCAATAATTTGGCTAATATACCAACGCTTAGGCTGGGGGGTCAAATTCTATACCCCTCAGATAGGGTCCGCAACTTAGGAGTCCTCCTGGATCCACAGCTGACTCTTGATCACCAGCTGTCGGCTGTGACCAGGGGGGCATTTGCCCAGGTTCGCCTGGTCCGTCAGTTGCGGCCCTACTTAGATCGGGGGGCTCTCACAACAGTCGCTCGAGCCCTTGTGATCTCTAGACTGGAATACTGCAATGGGCTCTACATGGGGTTGCCCCTGAAGTGCATCCGGCGACTACAGCTAGTCCAAAATGCAGCCGCGCGAGTGATAGTGGGCGCACCGCGGTTCGCCCACGTTACACCTGTCCTCCGCGAGCTGCACTGGCTGCCTGTTGGTCTCCGGGTGCGCTTCAGGATACTGATGACCATCTTTAAAGCACTCCATGGTAGTGGATCTGGGTACTTGAGAGACCGCCTTCTGCCGATTACCTCCCTAAATCGACCAATTAGATCGCACAGACTGGGCCTCCTGCGAATTCCATCTGCCAGTCAATGCCGACTGGCGACCACACGGAGGAGAGCCTTTTCTGTTGCTGCCCCGACCCTATGGAACGAGCTCCCCATGGAGATCCGCACCCTCACCACTATCCAGACCTTCCGCGCAGCCCTCAAGATCTGGCTCTCCCAGCAGGCCTGGGGATAGGCTCCTAATTACCCGCCCGAGTGTTTTGTTTGATTGCTGAATGAAAGTTGGGTTTTATTATTTTTCTGTTGTTCACATATTGTTTTGTTTTGACCTTGCACTTCCCCTCCCCTGTGGTTGTAAGCCGCCCTGAGTCCCCTCAGGGAAAAGGGCGGCATATAAATCCCAATAAATACCTAAAATACCTAAATACCCATCCAGAATTGCAAGAATGTCCAAGAATAAATCAGAAAAGTGTTGGAAATGTCATCAGATACCGGGATCATATTACCACATGTGGTGGACTTGCATTGAAGCTAAAAGATACTGGACTAAAATCCACTAAAATCCAAATGACACACAAACAAATAGACTTCAAACCAGAGGTCTTTTTATTGGGGATCATACCAGAAATCTATAACAGACTTAAAATATCTGATTGTAAATGTGTTAACAGCAGCCAGAATCGTATTTGCAAAAAACTGGAAAAATGAAACAATACCAAAACAGGAAGAAGTTATCCGAAAAATAATGGACTGTGCTGAAATAAGTAAATTGACACTTGAAATTAGAGAACAAGAGAACGAGCAATTTTATAAGATATGGGACTTGTTTTATCAGTGGCTAGGGGAAAAAACTTGGAAATGAAAAATGATTTACTGATGCTTTAATTGAAGAAGTTAAATGATAACACAATTACGTTGTGAAATAAATTAACAATGATACAATGAAAAATTAATATATCTATGAATTGAATATTTTAGAACTTTTTGCTTTAAAAAGGATAAGGATAATAATGATTCTATGTATACTTAATAGAGGCCTGGTGATATAATGTATAATGTTAAGAACGTACTATAATGATATCCTGTTGTTGATAAATAATTTTAATAAGGGAATAATTGAAAATTGGTATATATATGTAGCGACTATTTAGAATATTTGGTTGAAAAATGAAGGAATAAGACTTCTGTTTGAAAGTATGATGTACAAGGATAATAATGAACATAAGCATATTTTCTGGGAAAAAATAATACTAATGGTAACTGAATATATATTGTAGAATGAAAGTGAGGCATTTAGTCATACTAGATGAAAAGTCTGAGATGGTAAATATTATTCGAGAATATGGATGTTAAAACACCTGTAACCAAACAACATGCTGTATGTGATGATGGTTTTTTTCTTTTTGTGTTTTTTTTAATTGTTGTGTGTATTAAATATATAAGCATATATATAACAGAGAGATACAAAGTGTGTGTGTGGGGGGGGAAATATAGTTAGGATAGATTAGCAAAGGTAAGGGAATAAGAAATGATACTAAATTATGTTTGGGTTGGCGGAAATACCATCCCAAGGAAACATAAACTGAGATTTAAAATAGATACACCAACAACAATAGAAAAAGAAAGGGAGAGAGGAGGAGAGAATGAAAGGAAGACGGGGGAAAGAAGAAAGAGGTAAGGAGAGGAGGATGGAAAGGAGAGAAAGAGGAGGAGAGAGGGTAGAAAGGGGAAGAGGAAGAGCAGGAGTAGGAGAAAGGTACGGGAAGAAGGAAGGGGAAGGAGAGGAGGAAGGAGGAAAGTAGAGAAGGGAGGGAGGGAGAAAGGAAAGGGAAAGGAAAGGAGGATGGAAGGGAGAGAAGAGGAAGGAGAGAGGGTAGGAAGGGAAAGAGGAAGAGCAGGAGCAAAGGAGAGGTAAGGGAAGAAGGAAGGGGAAGGAGAGGAGGAAGGAAGAAAGTAGAGAAGGGAGAGAGGGTGGAAAGAAAGAGGTAAGCAGAGGAGGATGGAAAGGAGAGAAAGAGGAGGAGAGAGGGTAGAAAGGGGAAGAGGAAGAGCAGGAGTAGGAGAAAGGTACGGGAAGAAGGAAGGGGAAGGAGAGGAGGAAGGAGGAAAGTAGAGAAGGGAGGGAGAAAGGAAAGGGAAAGGAAAGGAGGATGGAAGGGAGAGAAGAGGAAGGAGAGAGGGTAGGAAGGGAAAGGAGAGGAGGAGCAGGAGCAAAGGAGAGGTAAGGGAAGAAGGAAGGGGAAGGAGAGGAGGAAGGAAGAAAGTAGAGAAGGGAGAGAGAGTGGAAAGAAAGAGGTAAGCAGAGGAGGATGGAAAGGAGAGAAAGAGGAGAAAAGAGGGAAGGAAGGGGAAGAGGAAGAGCAGGAGTAGGAGAAAGGTACAGGAAGAAGGAAGGGAAAGGAGAGGATGAAGGAAGAAAGTAGAGAAGGGAGGGAGGGAGAAAAGAAAGGGAAAATAAGGTGGTGTTATAGCAGGAGGAAGGGATGGTAAACAAAGCAACCCAAACTGTATATTATAACCTATTAAATGAAATAATAAATGTATAAGAATGATAAATGTTAAAACACCTGTAACTAAACGACATGCTGTATGTGATGATGGTTTTTTTTTCTTCTTTTTTGTTTTTGTTTTTTCATTGTTGTGTGTATGTGTTGTTTATGTAATAAAAATAATTTTTTTAAAAAAAAGTTATCATATCGTCTACAGGTAGTCCTCAACTTACAACAATTTATTTAGTGACTGTTCAAAGTTACCATGGCACTGAAAAAAGTGACTTATGACTGTCTTTCACACTTATGACTGTTATAGCTTCCCCATGGTCATGTGATCAAAATTTGGATGCTTGGCAACTGACTTATATTTATGATAGTTGGAATGTCCCAGAATCATGAGATCACCTTTTGCGACCCTTTCAATTAACTAACAAATGCAGTGATTCACTTAATAACCGAGGCAAGAAAAGTCGTAAAATGGGGCAAATTTCACTAAACAAATGTTTCACTTAGCAACAGAAATGTTGAGCTCAATTATAGTCATAAGTTGAGGACTACCTGTGCTGTGAAGGACAAGAAAATCAACAATCCTATGTTCTTACTTCTTCAAGACTGAAATTGATAAGATTAACAAGATTTTGGGTGGGTCATCCAGAAGTTTACACACAGACTGTGAAATCAGTATAGTTCCACTTACATCTGGCTCTAACACAAAATAAATAATTTAGTTTTTGCCTGTGTATTTTACAATATTTCCTATTAATACATGAACTACATCCTGAAAACCACTGTACTGTCAGTAATATACAAGTCTTATTTTGGAGTTTTATTTGTGACCATTTATCCATAAGTCATTACAGATACATTACAACATGACCATTTAATGACTGTTGGAGTTACATGGCCTCATAACTTTGTAGTTATGGCCCATAAAATTGTAGCCATTGTTAAATGTTGTGCTAACCCCCGCTGCAGTCACATAACTGCATTTTGGATGCTAGGCAATTGGTTCAACGTTTAGAACTGGTTGTAGAATCTCACTGTTACATTATGAATTGCGATGTTGTTTTGCCAGTTTATGGCAAAAAAAAAAAATCCCATTTGGGAAAATGGATTTAAACTTATGACTGCACTGTTTAACAACCACCATAAAAATGATCATAAAATTGGGTCCGGTCACATGAGTGCCTTGGCTTATGACTGAAATTCCAGTCCAGATTGTGATCGTAAGTCGAGGACTACTTATATTTGATTTGGTAACCAGATATGAATCATGCATGCATGTATGAACTCATTCTGAGGTGGGAAGAAGAGGGGAATGAATACATTCTTCTCTGCTAGGATGGTATACTTTCTTGTTTATTTATTTACTTATTGATTCATTCACTTTGGTTGTGCATTGCCTTCCCAAAGGCTAAGGAAAGCATCTCAACAAACTACTATTTTTGTCCTACATTTCCCTCTTCTTCCTAGAATATTATTCTCTAGAAATAGAAATGTCACTAGATCAGTTTCTTGGCTCCCCTCCTGCTTCTGACGTCCTGATCCAATAACTGAAACATCTGTTTCACCTCTTCAATCAATACTTACTTCTTAATAGTCTTAACTATCCACAAAAAACCCAGTGACATTAAATGTTAATTATATCTATTTGGATTCTAAAAAATTTTATGGCTTGAGTTAATTATACCCAGAGTCATAAAAAGGTAGGAGAGGAAAAAGACTGCTGTCTTTCTAGGCCAAAAGGCAAGCGATACAAAAAGAAAAGCCCCAAAAACCCTTTTTCTTGGCAATAACTTACAGTAACGCAAGGGGATTTAAGACATACCCTTCTGTAGCACAATCTGATACAACAGATAATGGTATCAGGAGATCTGAAAAACCTCTTCAAACATTCTAGCCAACAAAATAATGCCAAGGAATGTCATCAGAGGCATTAATGAAAAGCTGTCTTTCTTCTTTTTTGCTGGTAAAGTCAAAACCAGCCTTCCTAATCTGGACCCTCTACATTCTTGATGGTGAACGTATGGCACGCGTGCCACAGATGGCACGCAGCGCCTTTTCTTTGGGCATTCGAGCCATCAGCCCAGTTCAGCTGTGCTACGCATGTGCCTGCCGCCAGCAAGCTGGTCGTTGGGTCTCTGCCACACATTCGTGGGGGGGGGGGGTTGCACATGTGCGGGGATAGCATGTGCATGTGTGGGGCATATGCACATGGGCTGTGTGCATATGCACAGGGGCTATGTGCACATTGCACGCACTTTGGGCACTCGGTCCAGAAAAGGTTAGCCATCACTGCTCTAGATAATGCTGAGGTCACAATTTCTAGAATTCCTGAATACATACTAGCTGGCAATTTTAAGAACAGATAGTATCAAAATCATTGTATAAATAAGAAAATAAATAAATGTAGCCCAAACATACATGGAGGATATCCAACTGGGAGATACCTGTCTGTATAAAATACTACATAATGCCATGTAATCATAGTGCACATAGGATTGCTGCATTAGATATCAGAAACAAGAACTGAGAAAATGTGTCATGCTATCTTTTTATCCCTACTGTTTAGCAATATCTAATATACTATCACAACATGGATAAAAAGGTAGCAAATGCAACAGCTTCTTTAACATTGGTTTCAATCTTAGTAATATAGTGTATTTTTTAATGCTGGCTGTTTGGGAGAGAGATTGCCTTGTGTTGGCTCTACCAATGGCAGAAGTTGTGATATCACAGAACAGTTACTGTTCTCATGTATTTCCTATTGCGTTGGCTAATAGGAATTAACTATTAATAATAATTCAAAGATCCATAAAATTCAAGAGTCAGTGAATGATAAAAAAGACTTTATTTACATTTTGATATGGGGAATAATTTTAAATAAAGCCTATTGTAAATAAAGTCTAAAATGCAATACACTTGAATGACATGTATTTTATGAGCAATCTTTAAAGCATTGTTGCGTCTTATTCTACAATGCCTTAGTCCCATATAGCGAACTATTTTTGTCATAAACCAATTAATTCTGTTGTTCTATAATACAAAACCCACCACAATAGGTCATTTTTATGACAGAGCCATCAATCTTTCAAATCTTCATATAACATGTATCATCTACAGTATATCATCTATAGTAATTTGTCAAGTGGGAATCAACTCTAATGGCTGATCACGTTTAATAACGAAGCCAGATTGTAAATGGTAGGCATCCTCATTGTAAGTGATGTGAACTACTTTTCTAATGAATTGCCTCCATTTTCTGCTAACTTCCATTTCATCCATGTTCCTATAACATTCCTATCAACAAGGCCCATGTCTATACTGTAATTTACAATAATCTGCCCTCTGTATTTGGTGGTATGATAGAACAATATTGTGGACAATTACTGAAGATTATATCAGCTCTGAATTTATGTCAATGAATTCCTGATATTTTTTCAATATGGGCAAATAATGTGGGCTGAGTGAGTAGTTTCACTAATCCCTCTCTGTCCCGTATGTTCAATTAATATAGAAATGGGACAACCTTCAGATTATAATTTTGTTTGCTAGAAAATAACCAAAAGAGCACTTTTTACATTTCTATGTACTGACAAAACCTATTTATGAGGGGTACATTTGTGTATAATTGTGGGCACACCTTGACTCCCTGAAGACACCCACATTGCATTGCTGCATATATGAATGAAGGAGGATATAAATCTAACAAATACATACAGGTACTCCTCGAGCACAAATTTTTGATGCTAAGTGAGACATTTCTTGAATTCGTGAATTATTCTCCATTTTATTACTTTTCTTGCCACAGTTTTTAAGTGAATTACACAGTTAATACCACAGTTGTTAAGTGAATCTGACTTCCCTATTGTCAGAAGGTCACAAAAAGTGATCACATGACCCCAGGACACTGCAATCATCATAAATATGAGTCAGTTGCCAAACATCTGAATTTTGATCATGTGATCATGGAGATTCTACAACAGTCGTAATTGTGAAAAATAATCATAAATCACTTTTTTCAATGCCTTTGTAACTTCAAATAGTAACTGAATAAACTGTTGTAAGTTGAGGGCTATTTGTATACACAAACATGTATGCCCAGATACTCTATAGAAGGAACTGATTTTGAGAAAAAAATGCATTTGTTCATGTTATTAAAGATTTTTTCAATAATTGTATATGTTTAATACATCTATAAATTAGTACATTTTGCTTTGCATCTGAATTACATTCTGAAGACTGCAAGAGTCATGAAGAAGGAACAAAATTTTAACACTGTTGGAAACTATGAGATATATTTCTGAAGTTTTTCTTGTATACCCAAATAACTTTAGGATATCACGTTAGATTGGATATTGGAGGAAGGGGTTACTATATACCAGTGATGGCTAAACTTTTGGTCCTCATGTGCTCATACCCATAATACAATGTGCATGCAACACCCCTTTTTTGGGCCCACCTTCTGCGCATGTGCATGTAACACCCTCACACTCCCTCCTGCGGCCCCTTTTGGGCCTAGCAGGCCTCCCTGAAGCCCCCTGGGACCAAAAATGTGGTGCGGGGGGGCACGCTGTACCCCCCTGCACTCCCCCACCACATGCGTGCACGTCTCTCAAATGCTGGCAGACCTGAAAATCAGCTGGCTGGTGAAGTGTGCGCACATGCGCGGTGGAGCTGAACTGGGTGACTTCTTGCGTGCCTGTAGAGAAGGCTCTACGTGCCACCTGTGGCACGCGTGACATAGTATCGCCATCACGGCCATATACACTTGCCTCAGGAAATAAAATGTTCTGGGCTAGCCCTGTAATGTTTCCTATAATGGAGAATTAATGAACAATAGACATTGTCCTAGAAAAATAGTCCTTACCATTTAGTTCTAGGATATGGCAGGATGCAGAATTGTACATAACTCTGTAGGAAAAGGTTCCTATGTACCAGAACATATTCAAGAAGTTGCTATACACCATCACACTTGTATTGCTGATTTCCTGGCTTATGCAACTAGAAGGCTTCTGAAGTTCTTGATGCAGAACTACACTAGGACTTACTAGCTATCAGAGCAGCAGCAGGTAGTTATGTCAGGGCAAAGCCTGCCCTAAAGCCTCAGGGTCTCTAATTTACTGCTTTTCTCTTACCATAAAACAGAAAAGGGGAAGGTGCTGCCTTTAATCGCTGCCTCAGGCGGCCCCTCCTGGAACCACACAGCAGCTGAGCAAAGGCTACGAGTTAATGCGCCTTCCGACACCTCTGCCTGATTCATGAGCCTGGCCTTGAGCAATAAACCGCTGAACCTCCTCAGCTGGGCAGCAGGATTTACAGCCTGCAGGGCTGGCACTCACATATGACAACTAGAACACCAACTGACAAGCCCATTACGGCCACTTTGTCAGGATAGGTGATGGTTCATGTGCCCACTGTACGTGTATAAGCATGAGTGGAAATTAAGAACATTAAGACGCAGATACAGAAGTATAATGCAGATGCAAAGCAAAAGATAAAAATTACAAATACATAATATAGAAGTCTTACAACCTTATGTACTAGTAAACGTAGATGTGCAAGTATTAATATCAAATTTGTTAAATGAAAAATTCCTAGGTATACATTACAAAGGTATATGTAATATATTAATTGGTTGTCCTGAATCTACAGACAGGCCACTTAAGTGTACACTGTAATAGAAGCTGTGACAGGACAATCAACATACAAGAATCATGTGATACCTAATCTACAAATAGGGTCCTTTTGATTCTCATTTACTGACGTAAATAAAGTCAAGAACTTTAATAGTACAATTCATGATGCATCAGATTAATTCTCCATCCATTCAGGATTACTTAACACAGAAAATGTGCTGGTTCTACTGTCTTCTTCACTGTGAATAGAGCTGATACATATGCATGCATTTATTATTCTGGAATTCTAGAAAATAGAAGGCATATTCCTGAAGAACACTGTAACACTCATGCTTTATTTCTTAAATGTTACAAGTATCAATGGTCTCACTTGCTTATCAATGGTCTCACTTAGTGAGTGTATTAATCTATAATGTTGTAGAAAAACCCAGCTTTTTGACCAGCCCTGGCATTTAAGAGCATTATAGTGTCCTGTGATCACAGAATCGCCATTTGTATGTTTCTCAACCAGCTTGCAAAAAGCAGAATTATTAGAGAATGCAGAAGCAAAATCACATCACAATCATGTGAAGTTTCATTTAGCAACCATAGTGACTTGCTCAATGACCAAATGGCCAATGACATTGTAATGCCAACACAGTTGTGTGGTTTTCTGCTTACTGACTATAGCACTTAGAAATGGAGTGGCTGATCCCAATTTTTGTTGAGAAGCAAGGACTACTCTCTCTCTCTCTCTCTCTCTCTCTCACACACACACACACACACACCTCGTTTTTTTTCTCTCTCTCATACACACACACACCACACACACACACACAAACACACACACAACTTGGATGACAAATTCTGCTTTTCCTCCATTTATTCCTGCACACAAGTATCCATATAAGGCCAACCATTTATAAATTCTGTAAGAGACATGGTGATACATGGTGAGAACTACAGTTTGTAGAGGCTAGACAAAGTGAACATGCATATTTATTTGGGGCAACACTTCACTGTGTCCATCTTTCAACTCACTGATGCATTTGCTACACTCAGAGAGAATTTCTGGTCATTGCCCAGAAAATATTGCACCAGGCAGTGTCACTTAATGGAATGACACAATCTTGTTTTTCAGGCAAGTAAAAATATCTGGCTTCTTTTAAATAAAAATGATCTAAACATTGGCTTAAAAGCTTTTCCAGTGTCAGAATACACTACCTAACCCACTACAAATGTGTCACTCATCTCTCTTGCTTATATTGAATCTTAGCAACAAGATAGATTTGAAATGCACCATTAAACACATATTCTTTGAATTTTTTTTCGTACTGTGATATTTTCAAAGAGCACATGAGGACATGGGAATTTCAGTATGGACACTGCTAACAGCTTTTCTGACAAGAGATTTCTGAGTTATCCCAGTGAACTATTTTATTATTTATTTATATACCACTTTCCTATTAATGCTTCCAGAGAGAGAATTCCCAGCATTAGCAATTTTTTTTAAACAGAATTCTTCTTAACAGAATTCTGTAGAAAGAGGGGAAAAACAAGGAAGACATTCTATAAAAACAGCTCACTGCCTGATAGAAAGGCAGTGTTTGGAAAAAACAGCTTTATTCAATTTGATTTTTCTTTGGCCAAATATTTTTAAACAAAGAATGCTACCTGGACTGTCAATAATCATGCTACTTAAACACCGTAACAGATCTAAGCATTCTCCTTTCTTTCTTATATCTTGCTTTGATTCAATAGACTTGTACAGTCTTTCTTATCTCCCACTCCTGATCAAATTTACAAGGCAGAATTGTGAATCCTACTACTACTTTCTCCAAATAATTAACTTGATATATGCCTTTTATTTCTGTTTATTTAAAAAAAACCAGTCTCCCTAAATCTACCGTATGTTTTGTCCTACCAAACAAAGGAGGGAAAAAACAGCCTTATCTTAGAAGTAGAGTTCAGGAAAAAGCTACTGGTCTTTTGGACTTTGTGAGTCCCACTCAGTAGCCTTGCTTGTCATCTAGAATTTATCAGCCCAACGCAGATCTGCCATAATGTGTTGTATAACCAGTGCATAAACAAACTTCAGCATGATAAATGCTTTGCTTTGAAAGCCATAAAGTTATTAGCTGGTGGCTGTTAGCTACCACTGAGCACAAGGCACATTTCCTCCATTAACCCTTGACTGCCCACCCCTGTGCCTGTACATTCATCATACATGGGGACAGAATTTGGTGGCAAAAAGCAAGGGAACCCAAAGAACTGAGAATGGGATCTCTGATTATTTAGCAGTGACACTAAATAATCAGAGATCCCGTGGTGTCTCTGGACTTCAGGGAATTTTCTGGGTTCAAGATATACTGGTGGAATATATAGTAATACTTATCATTCTAAGATCAGTAATATAATAATACTTGTCATTCTACAAGTAGCAAAGCATATACATTTAGTTACAATCTTCTCTTTCCAATACTGGAAAAAGCAATAGTAAGCAGCACAAAAGGGTCTGAGACTGCAAGAAGGGAACATTACTTAAATCCAGCAGTCAGTTAATAGTAAAACTCAGATGCCTGAACAGAAGGTAACTCAATTCATAATTCAGTCCTTTATTCACTATGTTACATCCGATTCTACTTACAACTAGATCCTCCCACCTATGACTCAAATGAAAAGGCCATCTGATTTCACTGACAGTTCCAACATTTTGCCAGACAATTAAAAATACCTCTTTGTTTTAGTTGCAATGCTATACATGCTCTAATCTCTAATTAATGCTAGTAATATGATCTCATAAACAGGTCAATAGAACATAATGGGCAAGGGCAGCATATCAGAAGTGTATGGAGTAGTCACTGTTTGTTTGTTTTTAATGACAGAATTCAGTAAAAAGAAAAAATATTTTCATTTCTTCTAAGGAGAAAATGTTTTGCCACTGTTTTCTGGTTTAGGAGTGTAACAATTTAAATAAATACTTTTAAGTATAATCTTTACACTGAAGTGCTACATCAGAAGAATAAAATAATGGTGTGTGTGTGTTTGTGTGTAGCACTAGTCACAAGAAAATGTCAAAGAAGACCAGGAATTTTCACACTCTCAAGGTTGCATGATAGATAGTAGTCTGAGGCTAGTTGAGCTAGTTGAGTCAGGGAATCATAGCTGAGGAACAGAAAGATAAAGCCCAGGAAAAATTAGTTGTTCCAGCAGGCTCTCAATCCAAACAGGAAACTGCCTATCCAAGAGGTCCAACTACAATACAATACAATAGCAGTTGGAAGGGACCTTGGAGGTCTTCTAGTCCAACCCCCTGCCTACGCAGGAAACCCTATACCGTTTCAGACAAATGGCTATAGAACATCTTAAAGACTTCCAGTGTTGGGGCAATCACAACTTCTGGAGGCAAGCTGTTCCACTGATTAATTGTTCTAACTGTCAGGAAATTTCTCCTCAGTTCTAAGTTGCTTCTCTCCTTGATTAGTTTCCACCCACTGCTTCTTGTTCTACGCTCAGGTGCTTTGGAGAATAGTTTGACTCCCTCTTCTTTGTGGCAACCCCTGAGATATTGGAATACTGCTATCATGTGTCCCCTAGTCCTTCTTTTCATTAAACTAGACATACCCAGTTCCTGCAACCATTCTTCATATGTTTTAGTCTCCAGTCCCCTAATCATCTTTGTTGCTCTTCTCTGCACTCTTTCTAAAGTCTCCACATCTTTTTCTACATCGTGGTGACCAAAACTGAATACAGTATTTCAAGTGTGGCCTTACCAAGGCATTATAAAGTGGTATGAACACTTCACGTGATCTTGATTCTATCCCTCTGTTTATGCAGCCTAGAACTGTGTTGGCTTTTTTGGCAGTTGCTGCACACTGCTGGCTCATATTTAAATGGTTGTCCACTAGGATCCAAGATCCCTGTCTCAGTTACTACTATTGAGCAAGGTACCACCTACACTGTACCTGGGCACTTTGTTTTTCTTGCCTAAATGTAGAACCATACTCTTTTCACCATCCACTAGTCAGTCCTGATTTGAGGGGAAATATTTAATTGCCATAATAAAAAGCTGAGCTTTTTTTTCCAAATCTTCTATAGTGTGGCAAGCTGACTATATATGCATATGCTATTTGCAAATAAGTATCAGTTAAAACTTGATCCGATTTCAATTCTATAAGTTGCTGATTCTGAGCCAATTCAAACGGAGCAAGATAAGACTTTCTGAAAGATGAAAATGCAGCTTTTTCAAGATGGAATCTGTATTACATATAAAGCAAGTTACTTTATTTCTCAATGACCTACTGGTGGCTCTTTGATTGTCCTTGCCAGTAGCCATTCATATGGACTCCCAGGTTGGACAGTAAACTATAATTAACTACAGTTTCCTTGTGTGTTTTGCCAGTCATATGAATATGAAAGAAAATGAAAAGTTGCTAGCATAGATGCCCACAACCTAAGATCCTAACTATTAATCTTATTCAGTGTCCTGTCTTTACATACAGCTTATTTAAACAGAAACTGTTCCATTGTTTTGGAAGGAAACAATGTTTTTTCCAGCGTTGTCATAATATAATACTACTAAGAGACTTTATTAGGACTTACCTAGTGGCGATACGGGCGGCAAAATCCCGCCCAGCTGCCCTGTTCAGGGTGATCTGCTCCCTCCTGAAACTTGAGGGGGTGGGGGAACCCCTGCAGGGAAAGAGCTGAGGAATTTGTTCAGTTTCTGTCGGATAAAATCACTGTTTCGGACAGACCTTGACTCCGCTTGGGCAATACCAGCCGAGATGCCGAGGGTAAGTCTAAGTCGGATTTCCTGGGATGAGTTCGAATTTGTCACCCCTGAGGAAGTGGACAAGGCCATGGGAGCAATAAGCGCCTCCACCTGCTTAGTGGACCCGTGCCCCTCCTGGCTGGTCTCGACCAGCAGAGAGGTGACATGAGGCTGGCTCCAGGCGATTACCAATGGATCTTTGCAGGAGGGGTCTTTCCCGCAACCACTAAAGGAAGCGGTGGTGAGACCCCCTCCTCAAGAAGCCTTTCCTGGATCCAGCCGTCCTGAAAAACTACCGTCCTGTCTCCAACCTTCCTTTTTGGGGGAAGGTTGTTGAGAAGGTGGTGGCGCTTCAACTCTGACGGACCTTGAATGAAGCGGATTATCTGGATTCCTTTCAGTCTGGTTTCAGGCCTGGGTACAGCACTGAAACCGCTTTGGTCGCACTGATCGATGATCTCTGGCGGGCTAGGGATAGAGGGCATACCTCTATCCTGGTGCTTCTTGACCTCTCAGCGGCTTTCGATACCATCGACCATGGTATCCTTCTGCGACATCTGGAAGAGGTGGGAGTGAGAGGCACCGTTTTACGGTGGTTCTCCTCTTACCTCTCCGGTAGGTCACAGTCGGCGTTGGTCGGGGGACAGAGGTCGACCCCTAGGCCCCTCAAATGTGGGGTGCCGCAGTGTTCGGTCCTGTCCCCCCTTCTATTCAACATCTACATGAAGCCGCTGGGTGAGATCATACGACGGCACGGGATAAAGTACCATCAATATAAAGATGATACACAATTGTATCTATCTGCCCCGTGCCAGCTCAGTGTAGCGACGGACGTGATGTGCTGATGCCTGGAAGCTGTCAGGATCTGGATGGGGATGAACAAATTGGTACTCAATCCTGATAAAACCGAGTGGCTTTGGATGTTGCCCCCGAAGGACAGTTCAGACAGTCCATCCTTGATCCTGGGGGGTGAAAATTTACACCCCTCAGAGAGGGCCCGCAATTTGGGGGTCCTCCTGGATTCACAGCTGACACTGGAACACCATCTGTTGGCTGTGACCAGGGGGGCCTTTGCCCAGATTCGCCTGGTACACCAATTGCAGCCCTACTTGGACCGGGGGGCACTTCAAACGGTCACTCATGCCCTTGTCACCTCAAGGCTCGATTATTGCAATGCGCTCTACATGGGCTACCCTTGAAAAGCGTTTGGAGACTACACCTAGTCCAGAATGCAGCTGCGCGAGCGATATTGGGTGTACCGAGATACACCCATATTACACCTGTCCTCTGCGAGCTGCACTGGCTGCCAATTGGTCTCCGGATGCAATTCAAGGTGTTGGTTATTACCTTTAAAGCCCTACATGGCTTAGGACCAGCCTATCTGCGAGACCGCTTACTGCCACACACCTCCCAACGGCCGATAAGATCCCACAGGGTGGGCCTCCTTCGGATGCAGTCAGCCGGACAGTGTCGGCTGGCGGGCCCCTGGAGGAGAGCCTTCTCTGTGGCTGCTCCGACCCTGTGGAATCAACTACCCCCAGAGGTCCGGACCTTACCCACTCTCATGGCCTTCAGGAAAGCTGTTAAAACCTGGCTGTTCCGGCAGGCCTGGGGCTGTTGACCTTATTGTTAAGGTCCAGCCCCAATTAGAACGTATGTGTGTTGTGAATTTTAAACTATTCTTTTATTTTGCTTTTCTTTTTTCTTCTTTTGTTGTAAGCCGCCCGGAGTCCTCCGGGATTGGGCGGCCTATAAATTTAATAAATAATAATAATTTAATAAATAATAATGAAATTGATATTATAACCTCTGTAATGATGGAGAAGACACAAAAGAAAATATTTATTGTTTTTGCTGTACCCATTTTTTTACATCCCCCCAAAACTGGAAAACTCTTCAGTGACAAAGAACTTGAACTATTTTTTTCAACAATACATTTCCCCCCCTATAGGAATCCAATACAATTTTGTACAGAGACCATCAGCAATTCAGTTTGTATCATTCAAAGTGCATATAGTTAAAAGCATGCAATAAGAAAATAATTTCATATATTGCAAGCCGTATTAATAAAGGCAGTAGCAACTAAATATTAACCAACAACAACTTTTCAGACCTATCAAGAACTCTCAAGTCTATTTTTTCTCCCTTTTTTGCTGCTGAAGCAATAAAAAGGGGAAAACCAACATCCAAATGATCTTGTTTATGGTGGTTAAATAAGCTGCATGTGCTTAATCCGTTAGAGTTTAATGAATTTATGACTTGCTTTGGAATTTGACAAGGGCCATAAAAGAGTAATTAACATTTATCAGCGTGTTTGCTCCGCCTGCACACACCCTCCTCCTCTTGGCCCCTCTCATGGCAGTGTCGGGCACCATAGAGACATATAAAAGCGATCAATTAATTTTTAATAATCTCAGGGAAAGATTGTAGAATTGCAGTATGAACTCTGGGAGTGTCAATAAACATGCCGAAGGTCATCTACTTTCTTCCTCTATCTATATGCTTGTCAGTAAAGTGGTTGGAGGGGAGGGCAGAGGAGAATGGGACACACATATCAAAACCTGCCATGGGAATAGATGATGGAGCAATCCATCCCAACTACTCATCCAATCACTTTACCTCATTGGCTAATATGTAGTCCTTTATTCTAAACTGAACAGGAAGCATACCCAATTTCTACTATATCTGTAAATTACTAGTTTCAAAGTTGTCTATACAATTGCCCAAAATATTATATGCATTAAAGGCCTTTGACTAGCCTAATTACAATATAAAAATGATACTCCCCCAGCATCTTCATTCTGCTATGTCCCTATGGCACCCTTTTTATCTTGTTTCTAGTCATACGTAAAGACACATCCACACAACTTTCTCTAGAATGAGAATGTCCTAACAACACTCCCCTGAGCAAGTTTCAGCCAGAGGCCATGTTTAGGCACTTAGCTACTCAAATGATGTTTTCCATTATATTATTGCTTCCATGCAACCAATGTAGGGTGCATTGATGAGAAGAGGGGAGGCAATTTGCTATAACAAAGTGCCTAGTGCCTCTGTCACTGGGGTCCTGACTCTCTCCCTTCTTTCCAGTCTCTGACCATTGCACACACCATCCATTCTTGTTTCATCTGACAACGCGCTCATTCTCCTTTTTAAGTTATTTTTTGAGTGGTTAGGAATACTTTGAAAGGTGATGGTTTGTCTACTTGGCCTATGTCTGCGATGGCGAACCTGTGGCACGTGTGCAAGAGCTGGCATGCAGAGCCCTCTCTGTGGGCACGCGCGCCATTGTCAGCTGATCTTCTGGTTTCAGGTTGTCTTCACGGGCACCAGAACACTGAAAAATGGTCTGAAGGTGGAAAACGGCCTGAAAATGGCCAAAACCAGCCGGAAAACAGCTAAAAATAGGAATGCACACCCCCGCCAGCTGGTCTTCAGGTTTCTAACACTCCGGTGCATACACAAGCACGCGCATTCTGGTTTGGGCACTCAGTGCCGAAAAGTTTAGCCATCACTGGCCTATGTCATCAACAGCACATCTAAAAGTATAGCATGCGAATTGGTGAAGGCCTTGTAGGAAGTGGATAACATTATTAGCCAGACTGCGAATCAAATTGCCAATCACATCTCTTATTGTTCATATATGAATCAGCAGTAAAGAGAACTCAAGCTTTGAGTGCACTGTGGGTGCACTTTGGATACATGTTGGTTTCTTGTCAGCTCTATCAGGGGGTGACAGTATGCCAATTCTGTGGATTCCACCCAAGACAGCCTTAAGTCATCCATGCACCAGTATTATAGTACTGCTTTGTCTTATTTCAACTACATCCAAGGGCAGCCTCAATGTGTACAAAGCCTATTAAGGTATGTTAGCCATTACCAAGGAAGAAAGTCAAAAGTCTGAAGTAACTGGATTCGAACTGGTAGATGTGACAGCAAATTCTATAACATCCAAGACAAGTGGATAGTATTTGAAATGGAATATCAGTGAAAGACATAAGGCTTTTACTCAGAATTTCAGATTGCATTTTTAACTATCAAGACAATCTGGAGAAAATTCCAGATGGTGAAAAGGAAAATTAGGCATTTCAGAGGATCACAGTAATAGTAGGATTTAACTGTGTTTTGGTAATATATAACATCCAGTTATTGCTTCTCCCAGTCAGCAAACATGCGTTGAAGTAGACTAGGATAGCTGCTCCTGTCATACAAAACTTTTTTAAAAATTCCTTCCAGTTGCCATAAAAGAGGCTGGAAGATTTTTACTCTGTTCCCAGCTCCTGCTTTAAAAAAAAAAACCAAATCTGTAATTTTTAAAATCTGCACTGGCTTAAAAAAAAAAAAAAATCTCCAGATGGACCTAAAAAAAAAAAAATCCCTAGTGTGTGCCCACAATTGGCACTACTACTGGCAGACTCATGGGTTTAACCACAGTTATTTCTTTCTGTCCTTTTTTCATCACCTCTGTGTGATCTGAGGGTGGTGAAAACTGAGACAGAGGTGGGAGTTCCTGGAGAGATCCCCTTTTTACAGGAAAAGAATCAACTAATTGCCCAGATGCTAGGCTCATATCACAGGGGAATTAATTGACGAAATTAGCAATTGAATTGAGCCCCAAATACAGTTTGTCTATTTGGGGGAAAAAATCTAGCATTCTTTCAGTTATTTAAGGAAGTTATCAACATGGATTAAATAACTCGTATGGAAACCCTCCCCCTAACACACACACACACAGGGATGCTACATACATACCAAATTTTAATGTTAATGTTAATTTTTAATGACACTTTATTTATAAATTATATTATATTGGATAGCCCTCTTTGAGCCAGGAGGATGGTTTAGAAATATGAAATATAAATAAATTAATGGTATAATTACATATCATATGAGTAGGGCCAATATATATAATTCGAACTGATTATAGCCTGTCATTCATTTAGAATGTCTGAACAATGGAAATACAACAATAACAACAAAGGTTAATTTGCAGTAGAAGCAAGGAAATATGGAACAGGGGAAAAAAAGAAGAGGCTTTTCTATGCTATGCTAGTAATCCTTATATAAAGTATCCTTTCCCCCTTAAAATTTAGAAATATTTTTCAAAAAGCCAGGTAAATGACCATTGGCTTACCTGAAGGGTCATTTTCAGGGCGCTGCAAGAGAGTCCAAGCAAGGGTTAAATACAGCCAATCTGCCGAGAACTGAATTGAAACTTTAAGCCACGCCTCTGGTGCTGACTATCTTCAGATTTTTTCAATGAAGGTGTGGAATTGTTGCGCGCTGAGAAGTTCAACAATAATTCCAAAAGGAACCATATCCAACATAGGCACAAATCCGACTGGAACTGCGGACGCCTGTACTGAAACCAGTGGAACCAGACCCCAGGGTGGGGTTGGACTCTCCTTCGCAGTGCCCTGAAAACGACCCTTCAGGTAAGCCAATGATCATTTTCCAGGGCGCTGCTCTGGAGAGTCCAAGCAAGGGACATACCCAAGCACTAGGGCGGGAAGCAGTCATGTTCAGGGTCTCTCCGCTGGTATGAATGCCCTGAAGAACTCGCCTCCCAAAGGCCCCTTCCGCCGAGGCAAACTTGTCCAACTTGTAATTCCAAACAAATGGAGATAACGAAGTCCAAGTGGCCGCCCTACAAATCTCCTCAATCGGCGCTGTGTCGCCAAGGCTGCCGTGGTGGTGGCACTCCTAGTAGAATGTACTGTGATATGGCTAGGCACAGGTTTGGACTGCAGAACATGAGCGAGGGCAATGCAGGCCCTCAACCACTGTCCGATAGTAAAGGAGGAAACTTTCCGGCCCTGGGAGGCCAGTTGGAAAGAAACGAAGAGCGATTTGGAACGGCGAAAAACAACCGTGGCTTGATATATCTGCAGAGCATCCTGCGGACATCGAGCATATGCCAACGCTTCTCCCTCGGGTGCCTGGGATGCGGGCAAAAATCTGGGAAAATGACCTCCTGGGCCCGATGAAACCAGGAGTTGATCTTGGGGATGAACTTTGGGAACAGTCGAAGGACCACCCTGTCCTGTTTTATCAAACACAAGTCCTCTCGAATCGATAGGGCTGCCAGCTCTGAGATACGCTGCGCAGAAGTGATGGCGATCAAAAAGGCGGTCTTAAAGGTCAAATGCTTAATGCTGGCCGAACGAAGTGGTTCAAATGGAAAACCGATCAGAGCGCAGAGAACAACGTTAAGGTCCCATGAGGGATATCTGTGGACCACCGGGGGCCTCAGATTGGTTGTGCCCCTCAGAAAGCTATGTATAGTAGGAGGACGTCCAAGGGAGGAGTGTTCGTCAGGCACAAGTATCGTGGAGATTGCGGCCACCTGACGTCGCAGAGTGTTGGGCGCTAGTCCCTTGTCAAGTCCATCTTGCAAGAAGTCCAGGATGATGGGAATCATGGCCGAAGTCGCAGATACCTCGTGGGAGGTGCACCAGGCAGCGAATGACCTCCAGGTGGCATTGTAGATCCGGGCTTTGGAGGGATGCCTGGATGTTGTAGATGACCTTGGTTCAAGAGGTTGCCCCTGCTTAGGAGATCCCTCTCAAGTGCTAGACAGCCAGTTGCAGCCACTGGGGTTCTGGGTGTTGAAGGGCCCCCTGGTTGAGGGAAATCTCATGCGGCGGGATCTGCCAAGGAGGGTCGATGGACTCACCAGATCGGCAAACCAGGTTCCCCTGGGCCAGAACAGTGCCACAAGCAAGACCTCCGCTGCCTCCAATAGGATCTTCCAGATGACTCTGGAAAGGAGAGGTAATGGCAGGAGCGCATACAACAGTCCCCGCGGACATGGGCAGTGCAAGGTGTTGACTCCCTCGGCCTGCGGACCGTGAAACCTCATGAAGAACCTGGGAAGGTGTGTGTTGGCCGGGGTGGCAAACAGATCAACTAGCGGACAGCCAAACCTCTGGGACAGGCATTGGAATAGAAGCAGATGTAGTCACCACTCCGAGTGGTCAACCGTGGCCTTGCTCAGCAATCTGCCTGGCTGTTGCTTGCTCCAGAAATGTGCTCCGCCTGTATCAACAGATGTTTCTCCGCCCACTGACCTAGGGTGTAGGCTTCTGCCATTACGGATCTGGAGCGAGTGCCCCGCTGGTGGTTGATATGCGCCTTTGTCGCTACATTGTCCATTAGCACTCTCGCGTGATGGCCCTGTATGTTGAGGCAGAAATGGAGGAGGGCCAATCTGACAGCTCTCAGCTCCAGCCACTTCATGCTGTGAGAGGCCTCAGCTGAAGACTACCTGCCCTGCATGAGTTGATTGTGGAGATGGGCTCCCCAGCCATAAAGGCTGCCGTCCGTTGTGATGATGAGACCTGCTGGTTCCCTGAACGGAGTGCCCCTCACTAGGGCTGGAGACAGCCACCACCTGAGGGTGTGATGTACCTTCAGGGAGACCGGTACCAACCTCATCAAGCTGCTTTCGTTGGCCCTCTGGTAGGGCAGCAGGAGCCACTGCAAGGGACGAGAATGGAGTCTTGCCCACGGGACGATGGACAGGCACGATATCATCTTGCCTAGGAGTTGCGACAACTGCATGACCTTGGCGTGAGGGGACCGCTGCACCTGTAAGATCCTATCTTTGAGGCTCGCTATCCGCTCTGGGGACAGGAAGACCTGGCAGGTGACGGTGTCAATGATGGCGCCCAGATGTTGCAACCTTGGTTGAAGATGACTTTTGTCCGAACTTATGGAGAAGCCGTGGTCCTGGAGGACCTCCATGGTGTACCTGAGGTCTTGGATCACCTGCTTTGGCTATGACGACTGGATGAGGACGTCGTCTAGGTAGCAATGGAGTCACGCAGGACGAGATCTGAAAAAAGCTGCCACTGCTGCAAGGAGCTTTGTAAACGTCCTGGGGGCTGATGACAGGCCGAATGGCAAGGCCCAGTACTGGTAGTGGCGGCTGGCATAAATGAATCTCAGGTACCTGCGGTGAGTTTTACGAATGGGTACGTGGAGGTAGGCCTCTTTGAGATCTATGGATGTCAAGATGTCTCCTGACCTGATGCAGCCCAGGATGGACTGTAGGGACTGCATCTTGAATCTCCGGTAAGTTATATGATAATTTAATCTTTTTAGATCTAGAATTCCCCTGCACTCCCCGGAGCTTTTGGGGATCAGGAACAGAATGGAGTAGAATCCTGTTCCTTCCTGACCTGGTGAAACCGGTTCTATGGCTCTGATGTCCCTGAGATGTCTGATCTCCTGTTCCATGAAAGCCTTTTTGACAGGACACAAAGGGGTGTGACAGCGGATGAAGTGTCGGGGGGGGAGGGAGAGAAATTCTAAGGTGAGACCCAAGTGGATTGTCTGTAGGACCCACTGGTCCGACGTGATCTGCTCCCATTGGGCGTGGAATAACTGAAGACGTCCTCCTATGGGAGCTGACCGTTGGTGGTCACTTGTATCTTTTGAAAGGTCAGGAACCAGACCCCCTCAAAAGGGACACATGGAGAAATTCTGCTGGAGACCTCTGTCGCGAAATGGCTGATGGTCCTGGGACCGATCACCCTGCTGTGAGTATGGCTGATGGAAAGAAGCAGAGCTGGAGGAAGGCTCCGTGTTCCGAAAGGGCTGTCTACTGTAGGAGTTGGAGCCCTTCCGGTCGGATTTCTTGGTGACCGATGGAATCACCTTCTTTTTGTCCTTATTTTCTACTAGGACTGGGTCCAGTACCTCCCCGAAAAGCTTGTCCCCTTTAAAGGGGGCCGAGACAAGCTTCCACTTGGAACACATGCCAACATTCCAGTGCCTGAGCCACAAGAGACGCCTAGTAGTGACATTGGACACCAAGGCCTGGGAGGCAAATTTGGCTGCACTCAGGGTGGCATCAGCAGTGTACTCAGTAGCCGCCATAATCTTATTGACAACCTGCCTTAATTTGGTATCTCCGGCCAGAAGCTTGGTCAGCAACTGTCTCAACCAGAGAAGGGCAGCCCTAGAAAGGAAGGACGCAGAGACGGACGTTTTAATCGCCCAAGCCACTGCCTGGTGGATTTTATGGCAGGCGTTCTTTGTTTTATTGTCCTCTGCCTTGAGTCCCTCCAGTAAATCGGGGGGGGGGGGAGTACAGAGGATGAGGTAAGGGCTGCCACAGGAGGATCAATGGGAGGTAATTTAAGCAAGTCCTCCAGACTGGCATCTACCATGTACAACCTCTTATCATTGCTACTGGGAGTAGCAAGGGTGGCTGGTTGTGCCCATTGCTTTTGAACCACATTCAGAAAGAGCTTGGGAACTGGCACTATCTCTTGGGCCGACACAGGCTCTTCAAATAGGTCCCCAGATAGATCGTCTTGATCGTTAATCACCTGATCTGGGGGGATAGACCCTAAGCGGGTCAAGACCTTTGCCTTATTCAAGATGGTTTTGAAGTTGGCTAGCTTAAATAACACCCCCGCCCCCGCAAAACAGGCTTTTTGGATGTGACCCCTTCGTTCCCAGAAAACTCAGGTTCCTGCCTAGGTAGGATGTCTTCTTCCTCCCAGTCAGAATCCTCACTGGCCAGAGAGGAATGTGGAGACTGAGAAGGCTGGGTGAAGGATGCTTCTCTAGGAGCATCTTGGGGCTGGAAATGTCGGGTCTTGAGTGGGCGCTTGCCTTGCTGCAGCATGCCTGCCTCTATGCCCTGGGATATAGCCCTGTTAATGACCTCCTCCATTTCTGCTGAAAGGTTAGGGCCTTGGTCCTCAATGAGTCGAACCCCTGGAATGGGTCGCGGCTGCTGGGGTGCAAAGGGGCCCATGGGAACAGGCCCTTCCTCCAGGTCTGAAGGATAGGTGAAGAGATCAGCCTGGTCAACCAATGACGGGCCTGGAGAAGCTGCCATGGCAAGGGAAGCAGTGGGAGAAATCTCCTGGCCCTCCTCATCACTATCGGAGACGGGTTGCCTCTGATCTGTTTGAACCTCCATGGAGGGCTCCACTGGAGACACCGATTGGGAGGTTTGGGCCTGCTGCTGAGCTTTGGAAAAGTGCTTCTCCAAAGCCTTCTGGTGACGGATGGCATCCTTATCCGGGCCTGAGCCATGTTTGGGTCCAGGCCTAGACTAGGGTTTGCTGCCCCTGATGGCTTCCTGGGCAGCCCTGCCGGCTTGCCTGGAGAAAGCTCTGAAAGAGGGCCCAAGCTGCTCTGAATTCTCAGGGATCTGATCTGCCATGGCTGAAAGGTTGGGGTCTAACTGAAACAGGCAGGGACTACCTCCACTCACCACCTTCACAGTTGCCGACCGCGGACCCAAGCACTCAGAAGAGAGACACAGAAGGTCACTGAGATCAGATCCAGCCAAGCAGGAATGCGGTGCGAGCGTTAGCAGTTCCCAGCACCTTGCAGGTCAGGTAAGGAGGCGACCTAAGTAAGCCATGATCCTTTGCCACACTAATCTGATGGTTTCACTAGATTAGGAGCCAAATCGCTGGTCAAACTGGACAAAGAGTCTCCACGCGGCTACCTGCAACGAGTCAGGCGACCAGGCAGCTGCGAAAATGTGCTCAGAAGCGAAACTGGTGAAAACAAAATGGCGGACAGAACTTCCTGTTTCCCAAATTGGCCGCTGCACCAGTCATGCAACTTAAATTGGCCGCTGGAACTAAATAGGAGCCCTGAAGAGCCATGCCAAATGCCGGCTTCTGCAAAGTGTGGACAGCGGCAACGGAGCCTTCAGCCGGGGTCCCCACCGCAGCAGGGGTGCTGCAACAGCGCTGGCGTCGGCACTCTGACCCACGCGCCTCCCACAACAGCGGACTGTGGCCCTACAGCGCCCAAGCGAAACCAGGACACCAGGAGGACCAAAAAGGTGAACAAATAGCCAAATTGAAAAGATAGGAATTTTCCCTCACCAAGCCTGCTCTTGATGAACACATTAAGGAAACTTTTCCTACTTTTAACTCTAGGAGAGTCCAATTGGAGAGAAACTTGAAAGCACGTCCACTGGGCTAGCTGAATTGAAAAAAACTGAAGATAGTCAGCACCAGAGCTGTGGCTTAAAGTTTCAATTCAGTTCTGGGCAGATTGGCTGTATTTAACCCTTGCTTAGACTCTCCAGAGCAGCGCCCTGGAAAAATTCTAATTCTATACTGAACAATGATCGCAGAGATGTTCATAATTTAGATGTATGGGTCCAAGTAATGGGTCCAATCAATCCAGGACTCTGAGGCTGTGGTTTTTCTAAGAGATCCATTTTATTGGGTTTATCATATAGGACAGCAATGGTGAACCTTTTTTGGCTCAAGTGCCATAAGCAGGGGGTTGTGCGCAGGGGTGCCACACCCATAATGCAATGCGTGACCCTCCCCAGTGCGCATGCACGAATAGCAGGCTCCCCCTCCATTTTTTGCATGCTTTTTTCGCCCTCCCCAGGCTCCAGAGGCTTTATAGGAGCCTGGGGAGGGAGAAAACAGCCTCCCCTGCCTCCCCCGGAGGCGCTCCGGAGCCTTCAGGGACCTTCAGGAGGATTCCCTGAAGGCTCCGGAGGATTAAAAACAGCCCTATGAGCAAACTGGAAGTCCGTTCCCAAACTTCCGGTTTGCCCATAGGGTCATTTTTTTGCACTCTGGAGGCTTCAGGGAAGCTCCTGAAGCCTCCGGAGGGCCTCCAGGAGTGGGTGGGGAAGGCTGTTTTCGCCCTCCCCAGGCTCCTATAAAGCCTCTGGAGCCTGGGGAGGGCGAAAAATGACTTTAGAAAAGGCTGAACTCAGAGAAGGGAGGGAGGGAGAAAAGAAAGGGAAAATAAGGTGGTGTTACAACAGGAGGAAGAGATGGTAAACAAAGCAACCCAAACTGTATATTATAACCTATTAAATGAAATAATAAATGTATAAGAATGATAAATGTTAAAACAATTGTAACCAAATGACATGCTGTATGTAATGATCGGGTTTTTTTGTGTTTTTTTTTTCTTGTTTTTTTATTGTTGTGTGTATGTGTTGTTTATGTAATAAAAAAAATTATATTAAAAAAAGAAGAAAAGGCTGAACTCAGCTGGCCAGCGTGCGCATGCGCGCTGGCCAGCTGACAGGACAACACCTCGCGTGCCCTGACAAATGGCTCCGCGTGCCACCTGTATCATGCGTGCCATAGGTTCGCCATCCCGGATATAGGCACATTCAAATGTGGCTTAATGTCAAGGCTCTGACTCCTGACTCCAAGCAAGCCAGCTACTTGGGATTCCTCAGGACATGGCATCTGGTGTGAAGACAATTTTGGTGATCAGCAATGAAAAAGAACAAAAAGATACGAAAATATGTTCAAATGTGCCGATATGATATACCCAATAAAATAGATCTTTGAGAAAAACCACAGCCTCAGAGTCCTGGATTGATTTGGCCCATTACTCAGAAACATGACATTAGAGATATGAGCTACAAATTTTACAGAGCAGGTACATAATCCTACTGGCATTCATTAATGATTACTGTAAGATCCAGGATGAAACATTTGTCTGACCCAACGAAAGTGACTCTTTCATTTTCATTTCTCACCTAGTATTCTAAGGATAATTTTTAAGTGATTTTCATCCATAACTTTTAGCAACTACCCATTTCTGCTTATAATGAAACTTTTCCCCTAAAACTAAGGATATACAGTATTAACTACCCTTGATAAAACAATGACAGATTTGTTCTCAGCAATTTTCAATCAAAAGCTATAGTATAGGTTAGTAGTGATACTTTAAATATATTGTATCTTTTTATTCCTTAACTATATTTTTTATTACTGCCCTAATATCATCTACGCAAATTGATGAGGCTTCTACTGTTTTTCCAAAATATCCCACAACAGTAATAAAAATAAATAAACACTTACAGAGGGGGAAAGTTAACGCCATGCGCTGGCTGGCCCCCACGGACACTGGTGGCCCTCCTTGGCTGTCGCTTCTATCTGGCAATCAATTGACAAGAAATTGAGATTATGAGATATGACAATCACCATCAGAAGGGAGACAATCAATCAACTGACTACTATAACTGAGCAAGTGACATTTAACAATAGAGATTTTCCAAATTTAGTTGCTATCATGGGATTAGATATCAAAAACTGCAGTTTTAGTCTTATAAAGAACACACAAAAAGAATTGCTGTAAATACACTGTTTTTTATAGATCCTGATACTTAATATTTTCTCACAAGGAACAACATACAATATAATGAGATTAGGAAAGAGGAATGTAGAAATAATGTACAAGTGTTATATATTGAACTGTGGAATAATGCTGCACAGTATTTTAGAAATATGCAGAAGCATAAATATAGCACCTGTATACAACTCTTTAAAGCTGCTGGCCCCACAATCCCACAGAAGACCTAAATGTTTTAAAGAGATGTAGACAGATGTTACTTTCACACCTTTGTACTGGTCAATGTAACTGTTCTATGTTATTCCCAAAGCACTGTAATGTTTTACTGTAGAATTTATTTAAAGAAAGCTAAATGCTGTTAAACCATCTCACTGAATAGGCACCATATTTTCACACGTAGGCAACCTTGAGGTTATATTTATTTATTTGCTTTATATATTTTCTTCTGTCAGGAGCCCAAGGAAGATTATCTACATCCTCATCCCATTTTCTTCCACAAGATAGGATGGGTCAGCCCGCAAATGACTGGCTCAAAAGCATTGAGTGAATTTCCAGGGCTAAAGGTGGATCTGAACCTGGATATCCGTGTCCAAATCTGATGTGTTAACCCAGTGTTTCTCAATCTGTGGTTCACAGATCCTTTGGGGGGGGGGGGGAGCTGCAAGCGAAGGCTTGGAGAAATGTTATGATTTAAATCTTAGATTAAGTCTTGGTGGTCTGTGGCTATGATCCATGGGCATAAAAATGGGGCCCGGGGTGAAAAAATAGTTGAGTACCACTGCTTTAACCACTATATCAGCATGGTTCTATTCCTTTCCAGAGCAACAGCTATTAATCAGCTACTCATCCTCTTACAAAATCAGACAAGGTTACAGTTTTACAAATCAATTTGAATCCAGTTCATATTTTGTTTCCCAGAAATTTTTAATTACTGAAATGTCTCTTGCAAAGTGCCTTCATAAATGTTGTTTGTTCACACATAACTCATGCTTGCAATTTGGTATAAAACTTGACCTGATGAGAATCCTAACTTGATCATTGCAAAGAACTGGAAACAGTCTACAAAAATCAAAGAGAACATTGGGAAGTTTTAGCAGACCGAAACAATTAATCTTTTTTGCCTATTTTCTTGCTTCTACCATTCCCTCTCTCATCTTCCTGTCTTTTTCAGCTTCTAACATATCATTCAACAGAATTCTCCTGATCAATCAAATTCATACATTTATATTTTAATTGAAATGTTTACATCCTTCAAGGTTACATTAAATATCTAGGTTTTGTATGATTAATACTAACTTTCCCCATTGCTTCTTCAATTGAAAAATGGTAGTTTCCTTAAACAATATAAGGGAGGAAAGAGACAATAATTTGGCATGTGTGATATACTAGCTATGTGCCCTTAACTTTAAAAAGTAATGTAAATCTGAATATTCTACTTAAACCACTTCATCCTATCCTAAATAAATAAAAACAAAAAGTATTGATTAATGTACAGCTAATCTCTTAAAAACTATCCAGTGTAGAAACTGCGCCCTGGAATTAAATTTTTTCATTATTTAACTTGCAAAAATTACATTAATTGTCAAGACCATTAGTTAGAAATAAATCAGAATGGAATATTTTAAATATTCTCCAGTCCTCTATAATTGTAAAAACAAATCTCAATACATTTGTAGCAATTTTCAAAGTAAATTATTCCAGTATTGAACTTCTATATGACTATTAAAGCTGTTTTGTTTAAACATGAATATGAGAATCATGATTTGTTAACACTGTTTTCTTAGATTTGGGCAGAGCTACCATTTATATATGAGTTTTGTTGTTGTTTTGGCTTGAGAAGAATTTGCTTTCTTAACCCAATTAATTACCCAATTAATTTCTTTGTTTTGGGATTGTGGACAATTTGTCTTTTTGGCATTTATTACTATAAACCACCTAGAATCTTAGGAGGTGGGCAGTATTTGTATTTGTATACTTTATTTGTATGCCGCCCTTTTCCCTGAGGGGACTCAGGGCGGCTCACATTTCTGGGGGAGGGGAAGACAAACAAGTTACAACAAGAAGACAGTACATTGTTAAAAAAAGCACAACAGTCATACCATTCGGGTGGGGTTAAAGTCATTAGCCCCAGGCCTGCTGGGACAGCCAGATTTTAAGGGCAGCGCGGAAGGTCTGGAGGGTGGTGAGGGTCCGGATCTCCATGGGGAGTTCGTTCCAGAGGGTCGGAGCAGCCACCGAGAAGGCTCTCCTCCGGGTAGTCGCCAGTCGGCATTGGCCGGCGGATGGAATTCGGAGGAGGCCTAATCTATGCGATCTTATTGGTCTAGTGGAGGTAATTGGCAGTAGGCGGTCTCTCAAGTATGTAAATATCCAGATTTCATTCATTCATTAGTTAACATACAAAAAATCTGAGCTGGCCCAATTTACCAGCTTTGCCTTTAGAAATAATGCATTGGTTGTAAGTGCTATTAGGATACTTAATTGAGGAAATGAATGGTTTATAGTAGTTCAGACTAAATCAAGCAAAACAAATCAAACCTGAAAGAGATATGATTCAGTTGCTGAACACTGGCCAAAACCTGCCTATACTAGATACAGTTTGCTAGGTTTATACAACTGAAAGAGACAACATCTACGTTAATGAGGTTCTGATGTTGTCCTTCTATAGATGGGTCTAGTTAGTACAATATAGACAAACATACAGATGAAGCTGACATTTCAACATTCCATGATGCACCCATCAATGGCTGATATTCTTGCTAGATCGCAGAATTGTTATCCACACAGTCCCATTGTTGTAAAGAGCAACTTAGGAATCATTTCCAGACACTATACTGTACATGTGCACAGCCTGTTGCATAACAAACCAAGGTCCCATTTCCTGTTCCCCCAGAACCGTTAAAACCTCACAAACCACTAGGAAGAACTGTTTCCTGCAGGTGTCCCAGGAACATGAATCACACCTTGTCAAAATGCTGGGTATGAACCAATGGAACAAGATCCTTCAAAAAGTAGATACATCTTGCAGTCTTTGTCCATGCATAACTTTCTAACTTGCTTATCTACATCCTGATCAGGAAAGGGTTAAATGAGTATTAATCAGACACTTTCAAGAAGCTTTGAACACTCATCCAAATATTATAAAAAATGCCTTTAATCATCTAATAGCCCAAACAGGGAAGTGATGGATGGGCTGATCTTTGCCTGAACAGATGAGCCTGGGGATGTGGGCTTACAGGAGATGGGAAAAGAGACGATGACACTTTTCCTTCCTCCCTCGCTGCTTGGAGCAGTTAGAAATATGAGGTCACCCAGCAAGAGATGATAACACATTAAGGGCTCTTGAGAGATTGGCCTGTCAGCCTTGTTAGGAAGAGGCAATTGGGGCTGACTGTATAATTAAAGGCTGGAGAAAACCATAACTCACAGCAGTTTAGACAGCAATGAAGGGACTTTATCCACTACAGTCTTTTCTGTTTGGAAAAAACACCTCAGTAGAAGTGATCTTAGTTCAGTGTAGTTTGGGCCTCAGTGAGGTGCTCTTAATGAATTGCAAATCTGCAATTTCAATTGCAGTCTTTCTGCATCAAGTTTTGCAAATATGAATTTGTCAGACAAAGCTACTACATTATTGGGTGAAGAAAAACAAGCCAAGGTCAGGACTAAGGATTATTCAAATAGCATGACTTATAATAGGAATCGTAGGCCTAATTGAAAATCACCAGATTATTTTGCTATATGCCTAAACCTTGTCCTAACGTATGAATCCAACTGGTATGTCTGAATTACTTCCAAAAGTAGTTGTTTGATGCAGACCACATACCCCTGAAAAAAATGTTTATAAGCTCTGTCTGCTTATTATGAATTAAAAGCATCCTCCAACAGATCAGTTCTGTTAGTAATGAAATTGTAGAATTCCTGTTCCTCAGTACAGAGAATGGTGACAGTTTCTCACTGTATACTCATAAGGTATAGAAGATAGCAAGTTTGGTACACTGTTGCTATATTACTATAAATTAATATATGAATAGTTTCTTAACGGAAGTAAAGAAAAGAAGAGGACAATCAGCAGGAAGCTGGATAGACTTTGTTAACGTGGCAATTAATACACCATTAGAAGCGTGAAGGATCAAGTTAGAAACAGATCATCATGGAGAAAGTCAACAATGATGTGACAGAACATAATCGATCAGTTCACTTAAAAGAACACTGAACTTCCTTGGGATATTAAGGATTTATTGAACTAAATCTCTCTCTATAATACTCTGAACAGTAAACGCTCTACTTATCTCACTTGAATCTTACTGATGGCATTCCAATGATGGCAGTATTTCATGTAATCTCTGGACTACAGTTGGAGACAAGATATTAGACACTACTTCATAGTCCTCCCCTCTCTCAGTATTTTTACAGTGGAATCTATGTTTCAATGAACTTGATTCTGCAATTCCCTTTGGCAGTCTATTGTTTCATAAACCATGATGATGATGAACACTGAAGCTCAAAAGCAGTAATACTCTTGCTTCTTGTTTCTCTACCATTCAATTTTTAGAATCACATCATTGTTTGCACGATTCTGATTTTTGTAGGTAGAGACATAATGGACTCTGAATACTTTTTCCAAGTCTTTCATTGCTATTTTGCCAAGTATTAGTCTACCACAGGAATGTCAAACTGATGTCGTCACGGCAGCATCAAGTGACATATCACAACTTTTCCCCTTTGCTAAACTGGGCATGGATGTGGCCAGCATGTGATATTTAATCCTTTTTTCACTGTGCTCCTTAATTTCCATTACTAGAACTTGAAGATCATTTACATTTTCAGCTATCAGAATAGTGTCGCTTGCATAGTACAGGCTACTAATCTTTCTTTCACTAAAGGGGATGTATGGGGAACTCATCAAATTTGCAGATGACACCAAGCTGGCAGGAATAGCCAACACTCCAGAAGATAGGCTTAAGATACAGAAGGTTCTTGACAGACTTGAACATTGGGCACTATCTAAAAAAATGAAATTCAATGGCGGGAAAAAATAATGTTCTACATTTAGGCAAGAAAAACCAATAGCATAGATCAGTGATGGCGAACCCTTTTTGGCTCACATGCCAAAAGCGAGGGGGAGTGCAGGGGGGTCATGCATGGGCATGCCACACCCATAATGCTATGCGCACAACCACAGTGTGCATGCACTCTGGACTAGCACTCCCCCCCCCCATTTTCGGCATGCTTTTTTCACTCTCCCCAGGCTCCAGAGGCTTTATAGGAGCCTGGGGAGAGTGAAAGCAGCCTCAGCCCCCGGAGGCCCTCCGGAGGCTTCAGGAGCTTCCATGAAGCCTCCGGAGCGTGAAAAACCAGCCCTACGGGCAAACTGGAAGTTTGGGAACAGACTTCTGGTTTGCTCGTAGGGCTCCAGGAGGCTTCCCTGAAGGCTCCGGAGGGCAAAAAATGACCCTACGAGCAAACCGGAAGTTACTTCCAGGTTGCTCTAGGGCTGGTTTTAGCCCTCCAGAGCCTTCAAGGGCCTCCTGAGGACTCCTGAATGCTCCAGAGGGCTAAAATCAGCCCTACAAGCAAGCCGGAAGTCCGTTCCTGAACTTCCGGTTGGACCGTAGGGCGGTTTTTCATGCTCCAGAGACTTCGGGGAAGCCTCCGGAGGGCGAAAAATGGCCTCAAAAGAAGGCCAAAGTCAGCTGGCCAGCTTGTGAATGTGCTCTGGCCAGCTGACAGGGCAATGCCTCACGTGCCCTGACAAATGGCCCCGTGTGCCACCTGTGACACGCGTGCCATAGGTTCGCCATCACGGGCATAGATGATACTTGGCTCAATAGTAATAACTGTGAGAGGAGTCTTGGCGTCCTAGTAGACAATCATTTAAATATGAGCCAGCAATGTGCTGCAGCTGCCAAAAAAGCCAACACAGTGCTAGACTGCATAAACAGAAGGAAGAATCAAGTTCACGTGAAGTGTTAATACCACTTTATAATGCCTTGGTAAGGTCACACTTGCAATATTGCATCCAGTTTTCGTCACCACGATGTAAAAAAGATGTTGAGACTCTAGAAGGAGTGCAGAGAAGAGCAACAAAGACGATTAGGGGACTTATAAAACATATAAAGAACGACTGCTGGAATTGGATATGTCTAATGAACAGAAGGACTAGAGGTGACATGATAGCAGTGTTCCAATATCTCAGGGGTTGCCACAAAGAAGAGGGAGTCAAGCTATTGTTCAAAGCACCTGAAGACAGGACAAAAAGCAATAAGTGGAAAGTAATCAAGGAGAGAAGCAACCTAGAGGTTTCTCTGAGGAGAAATTTCCTGACAGAACAATTAATAAGTGGAACAACTTGCCTCCAGACATTGTGAATGCTCCAATACTGGAAGTTTTTAAGAAGAGATTGGACAACCATTTTTCTGAAATGACGACTGAGCAGGGAGCTGAACTAGAAGACCTCCAATGTCTCTTCACACTCTTGTCATTCTATTCTATTCTAATTTAAACCATGCCTACATGCATCCAGTCTAGCTTTCCTTGATACATATTCAATATATAAACCGAATAAATAACTGAAGCGTATGCAACTTGTGTCACTTCTCATATACCTAGAACCAGTCTGTTTCACAGCATTCTATCTGGACTATGCCTTCCTGACCTTTGTATAGATTTTGTAGGACGACAGTAAGATGTTCTGAGATTCTCATTTTTCTCAGGACATTTCACAGCTTGACATAATTGACATTAACTGAAGGCCTTTCTATAATCAATGAAACACATATTGATTTATTTTTGGCAATTCTTTGGTTTTCTCAATTATCTAGCATGCATCAGCACTACGAAATCCTATTATTACAATTGCTAGTATGCTCAGAAACCGATTTTTGCAATAGAATTTTCAAAACCTTGCCAGCATATTCTATTTCTATACTTTGCCTTATTCATTGAACAGCTGTATCTGGTCAGTAAAGATTTGACTTGTTTTCAGCTACCGTATATACTCAAGTATAAGCCGAGTTTTTCAGCCCACTTTTTGGGCTGAAAAAAGCCGCCTCGGCTTATACTCGAGTCAGTGAAAAATTTGCCCGAAATGGAGGAGAAAAAGGGGCGGGGCCATGCTGCTGGGTGACGCTCGTGAATGGCCCGGTGCCCCTTTTTCTCCTCCATTTCATGACCCAGTGGAAGTTCTCTGCGCGAGGTGAAACGGCCGGCAGCAGCCTCGCTCTCCTGCCGCGGCTTCCGTTTTAGTCACGCAGAAAACTTCCACTCGCTTCCCAGGCTTGTGCCGCCCGGCAGAAGCCCCGGGACCCAGTGGAAGTTCTCTGCGCGAGGTGAAACGGCCGGCAGCAGCCTCGCTCTCCTGCCGCGGCTTCCGTTTCAGTTGCGCAGAAAACTTCCACTCGCTTCCCAGGCTTGTGCCGCCCGGCAGAAGCCCCGGGACCCAGTGGAAGTTCTCTGCGCGAGGTGAAACGGCCAGCAGCAGCCTCGCTCTCCTGCCGCGGCTTCCGTTTCAGTCGCGCAGAAAACTTCCACTCGCTTCCCAGGCTTGTGCCGCCCGGCAGAAGCCCTGGGACCCAGTGGAAGTTCTCTGCGTGAAGTGAAACGGCCGGCAGCAGCCTCGCTCTCCTGCCGCGGCTTCCGTTTCAGTCACGCAGAAAACTTCCACTCGCTTCCCAGGCTTGTGCCGCCTGGCAGAAACCCCGGGACCCAGTGGAAGTTCTCTGCGCGAGGTGAAACGGCCAGCAGCAGCCTCGCTCTCCTGCCGCGGCTTCCGTTTCAGTCACGCAGAAAACTTCCACTCGCTTCCCAGGCTTGTGCCGCCCGGCAGAAACCCCGGGACCCAGTGGAAGTTCTCTGCGCGAGGTGAAACGGCCGGCAGCAGCCTCGCTCTCCTGCGGCCAGCGTCCGTTTCAGTCGCTTCCCTTGTCCGTCTTGATTGCTGGAAGCAGTAACAAACGGCGTGTCCGCTCCGCAGCGCCCTGACACCCACCCCAGCCGGCGGCTACCGGGCCTCACTGGAGTCAATTGCAAAACCGCGTTCAGCGCTTTGAGGACCTGAGGCATCTTGGGAAATGCAGTTCCCTATCAGAAAGAATGGAGTAGCTGCGAATTTGTAACAACATAATATAACTTGGTGCTTCGCAGGTTACGAAAATCTCGTTTGATTTGCACACTGTTTTTTAAAAGTTAGATAAAGAAATTATGCTGTGAAAGCGACTAGAAAGCCCCCCCTCCCCTTCCTGTGTGCGAGAAAGGGAAGGAGAGGAAGGAAATCTGATGAAGCCCGACATAGAATTGATAGCAAAGTGGGTTCGTGATGCATGGGAAGAGATTCCGGAGGACATGGTGCAACGCGCCTTCAAGAAATGTGGCATTAGTAATGCTATGGATGGCAGTGAAGACAGCGCTTTGTATGAGTTTTGAAGGATTTTAACTCTTGTGTTTTAGCTTGGTTGCTGAATGAGCTAAGGTTTTTGTACTTTTAAAGTTATTGTTGATACCATATTGTTTTTATTGACCCTCTTTTCCACTTACAGAGCTAGTTTACTGTTTTTCTTTGAAATAAATATTCAAAAACATTATTGGTATCTATTTTTATTTTTGAAATTTACCGGTAGCTGCTGCATTTCCCACCCTAGGCTTATACTCGAGTCAATAACTTTTCCAGTTTTTTGTGGTAAAATTAGGTGCCTCGGCTTATATTCGGGTCGGCTTATACTCGAGTATATACGGTACTTACTTCCTCTTATGCAGCCACTGCACCTGCCATTATATTAATGATAAAGTCTCCTAAAAATGAGAAATTACCCCATAATCTCTTTCTTAAATCCTTTATGTTGCATGGGCAATAATAATCCCTATTCTGCTTTTTATAACTTTAGGATGGATCAATAGCTTCACTGAAAAGACAATGAACTTGAGGATTGTTTGGCTGGGGCAGTTATGAATTCTTGGGGGAGAAATGACCTTTATCAAATGTCACATGTCATTGGATTTTATATCAAACATGGGTCGCATGCTCTAGTTATGCAAATCTCTCTGCCAATATATAGGTATATGTATACATGGTTTGAAAAGGTGAATATGGGCATCACTGTGATTATGAGGGATGAACATAAAATGACCTTCCAGGACAGGCTGGTAGTGTCCTGCTGAAATTAATTGATATAGATTGGAATGCATATTTCTTGTAAAGTTTTTTTTTTTTTTTTGCACTGTTGCAAGCGAGCCACAGAGTCAGAAATTAAGAATTCAAAAATGTTGTGTCATGAAGACTATGATTCAAAGTTTCTTACAAAACAAGAATGCTACTTGAGGTAACTACTTGAAAAACATTAATTATTACTTAGCATATGTATTATCATTTCCAGATAATAGCAGGAAAATAATGATCTTTAAGATAATTTCCCTATAAAGTATAACTAAATGATGCATATAGAGTTATCTCTTTGTATTCTTCAAAGTTTCTGTGCATGCATGTGAATGTTGGATTGAGTACTTGCTTAGAAAGGAAAGGTTTCGAACCATACACATATAATATACAAGTGTGGTATGCAGACTATTAATTCCTGAACATTCAAGGACATGGAAAGTAACTGTAATTTAGAGATGACATAGATTCATGGCAAATCATCATTTCAAAAAGTATGGTAAAGAAGAACAGCAAAATTACATTAAATTTATACTTGATCTCTGCAATATGAGGAACAATTGTTTGGGTTACAATACAAATGTTGGGTTACAATCAAGAGAACAAGTGAAGGGACAAGCTTTGTTTGTTTATCCAGTTTCCTCTCCTTGCAAGAATGCCCTGACACTGTGTCCTGTAGTGCTGAGTATGCAGCCCCAAATAGCTAAATTTATCCCAGCTGCAGTTGTGTTTACAAAGCCGTTCCTGTTTATACTCCTGTTCCATTCTGATCAAATTCAGCCAATGACATTTTACAAACTAAGCGCTATATTCAGTTGCTTCCTCTTTCTTGCTGCTGATTGGCAAGAACAAAAGTGGTTACATGCAAACGTGATTGCTGCTCTATCGCCAAGGTCCCTTCCAACTCTGTTGTTCAGCATTCTGTAAGTGCTCGTACTGTATATAGGAATGTAAGAAGCAGAATGGTATTGTCTTGTCTGTTTATATATTTTTGTAAGAATTCTATATCCACCACTTGTGTTGAAGGACTAGGAATCGCCTATGACTGTGATGGTGAACCTATGGAATGTGTGCCAGAGGTTGCATACAGAGTACTCTCTGTGGGCACGCATGCCGTTTCCAGCTGCTCTTCTGGTTTCCAGCACGCACATACACGCCGGCCAGTTGGTCTTCGTGCTCGCCAGAGTGCCGGAAACTCAAAAACCAGTTGGCCGGTGGGCATGAGCATGCCGGCCAGCTGCTCCTCTGGCCAGCTACGCTTTGCACACTCTGGAAACCTGAAGACCAGCTGGCTGGTGCGCATGCACACTGGCCAGCTGGTCTTCGGGTTTCCGGTGTACACGCATGCACACGCATTCCAGTTTGGGCACTCGGTGCTGAAAAGCTTCGCCATCAATAGACTATGATTACTACTTAACTGGTCATCTTCTTGGTTAAGCTACTTAATTTGTAATATCCATTTCAACACATTTAATTGACTAAGTCATTACTTCTTCCTGAATGAAAATATATATTGACAAGAAGTTTACATGTGACATTTTAAGAAGTCTTACTTTGTCTCAAAAAACTGCAGGAATTGGTAATAGGAAGCTGATTAGACAAACAATCGTTTGAATGGTTGAAACAGAGAAGGCAATACTAACAAGTATAGCCTTAGTTTGTGAAGAATAGGATCCCAGATTTAGACAGAAATAAAGAAAGTTAAATAATTCCACGCAACTGCAACAGAATTCTTCTTACTTTGGATTACTTTCAGGCAGAATAAAAGAAATAGAAAATGCCGAAGAAAAACCATTTGAATTGCTACTAGACAGAATAATAAAGGTATCTTGTGTTCAGAGTGACAATTGTAAAGCCTGTTTTCCAGACATTATTCAATTTCAGTTTTCATAAACCCTTACTAGCCTGGCCAATAGTGAATGACAGTGGAGCTGCATTTCAAAAGTCTCTGCAGAGTCAACATGTGTGCAGCCTTTCCCACAGAAGCAAATGATGTCCAACCTAAATCTGAGTTCACCTGGTAGCTCTAGATATTTATATTATCTTCAACATTTCATCTATTTTTACAGCTTCAGTTTTAGCTGCAAATAGCTCGGTGTTCCATTTTTTCTGTTATCATTCCTACAGATCTAGAGTTTCATATGTATTGAATTTAAATGATAAACTTATTTGAACAAGGGTTAAATCCAGACTAATATCTGGACAGAGCAGTACATGAACTAACTATACAAAGTATCAAGAGAAACACAAAGCATATGTGCATTTGATTCATGCAGGCAACTTCTCATCTCCGGACGAGAATTCTTTAGTCAGGAAGTCATGGCCTTGATTACTTTGTCTTCCCCATTTAAGTACATCCCTAACTGCTCCTTGGATGGCTCAATTAGCAAAGTGAATATATTATATAAAGTCTAAAAGATTAAACTATCATAGGCAGCCCATAATTTCATGAAGAAGTCAGGGGAGCATATCCCTCTTATTAACTCTATAACAAATGTGATGAAAATGTTCAAATAGAATGTTAATGCAATGTTACATGTAATTTTCCCAGGCGATCTCCTGCTGAAATATTTCTTTATTAATAGTAATTGAAGGTATAAATTATGAATGAGGCAACTTTCTCCTTTCACCAAGAAAGACGTCCTAATAGCAATAATTCTTTCTAATCATTTTTGCATAGTGAAGACAGATGGAGCAAAAGATTCTTTTTTAAAAATAAAAAAACTGATCAAGAGAACACAAAAGGCAGAAGAAGAATAAATATCTGTAACAGTATTAAGGCATAGAAGGAGGAACAGTTTATATACACATTAAGTGTTGTAAATGTTAAGGTTGAGGTTTATTGGATTTATATGTCGCCTTTCTCTCAACGACTCAGGGCGGCATACAACATAAAAGAAAACACATATTACAAATTAAAAGGGATATTAAATAAAGTATCCAAAAAGCCCCAATTGATATTTACAATAAAATTTTAAAAATTAAATTAAAATTAATAACCAAATTAATCCTGTATTTTATTCTATTCAGGCCAGGCCGACTTGCTGAAAAAGCCAACTTTTTAGGGCGCGTCAGAAGGACCGGAGGTCAGGGATTATGCGAAGCTCCGGGGGCAGCTCATTCCAGAGGGAAGGCGCTCCCTCTCCCTTCTCTGATGTAAGATAAATATCCTATAATTAGCACAAACAGAACAGAAAGCAATTTTTACTGACTAGATGTGCATCTAATCTGTGCTTTGATTTAGTCTCGGAACATAGTTTATCTCTGTATTTTTAGAAAATATATTTGAGATTTACAGAATATATGCATCAGTTGAACTCGACTTAGTAGGCAAACAAGCAGTACTTTTGTTTTCAAAAGAATGATTAGATAATTCCTTTTTGAAACTGAAGCTTCAAAGTTCCCATCTATCACTCCTTGTTCAATTTATTTCACTCATGGAATGCATTTGTGGCCAATATTTCTTTCCCATAATCAAGATGTCACTTACCATTCTTCATGAACAACTTGGGGCCCAACAGCATATTATGTTAAATAGGTAGTTTGCCCTTGTGTGTTTTTTTTCCCTTTATAAAAATCTTTAAAGGTGATCAATATAGGTAAGCATGAGCTAGGAAGGATGAATGCAACTTTTGTTATTTTCATTAGATTCATTGCACCAAAGACATAGATGCACTTTCTTTCTATCTAGCATTAATTTTTGATGTTTCCTTTTTTTCTTTCCCACTTCTTCCCTACCTCTAAGCTTGCTGGAGAAAGGAAGATCACTCATGACTTCAAACTAAACTGATTACTTGCTAAATGTGTTTAAAACTGACTCAAGAGCTTTACATGGCCTCATGATAAGTTACCCATCCCAGCACTAAGTATAGATATGAAAAAGGCATATGCTTGTTATACACAGCTTACATGCTGTTTTCTTATAATAGATATATGTAATGTGTTAAAACCATCAATTGGTCAAGTGGCTCTTCAGTCAGATGGTGCATTCTACTGCATTTTAAATTCCCATGCTATAATTCTGTACCTGCAAATTATAATGAGTAAATTGCTACTTGTAACTCCTTCACTATATTGCCTTACAAATGAAATGGCAAGTTATATTGTTCATGATATAACTTTTTAAGAGTTTTGAGTAAGCTTAGGTTGATATACTGAAAAGAAATATATAAAACATCTGAAAATGCAGTAAAAACAGGTATAAAAGTTGGTCTTTCCCATAGGATCAAATAAACTTCCTTTTCACTTTTGACTGAAAAGTACTGAACTCTTTCCCAATTGGTAAGCAATGAAAAGACCTATGGAGAACTTCCAGTTTTATTGTTCATCTACTTGTGTTCCTCTCTATTAAACCCAAAAGACTCACTTCAGCTCTTTCTTGTAGCTTGCAATCAACGTGGACATACTAATATGAGTAACCAGGTTACTCACATTTTCATATTGTACTGGATTTAAATCAGAGTGATTTAGATTTTCTTTCCTGATAATCAGAATGAAATATTTATACTTAAGGCAAATCACCATCTTGGAAAACAAGGGTTTCCTAATTAATTAAAGAAACAGAAAGTGAGGGCCTAATGAATTTTTGGGGAAAGGAAGATCGTCTTCTTGAAATTAGAAATGGGATGTGTCTTTGCTATTGCAACCAAATGGCTCAAATGAAGTCTACTAGATTGGCGAAGGGAGTTGGATTGAAGTGAGGGGAACACCTGCGTCCTTCCTCCTATTCACCTGATTGAATTTGCAGTCCACTGCTCATTCTTTTTGCAGCTGCAAGGCATGAATGCCCAGCTGCCAACCCCATACTTTTCCTTTCAAAGAGGGGCTAATTCAATTATCCCAGTGGCATTAGCTTCTATGAAGGATAGCTCACCAGCATAGGCTATGTCCTGGATATAATATTAAAGTCCCTACTACCTTGCTGAGGGCAGATTAAATTCTATTCATTGTTTTAATGCTGGGCTCCCCACAAGATTCTGCACCTTAACTCTATTACCCCCTGCTTGGAACTGCCTGACCCATTGTTACTACTCCCTCTGATAATTCACCTCTCTGGAAACTTTGCCTTCTTGACCTCCTCATGGAGCAGCAAAATGAGGCTGAATCATATGTTCTATGGCACAAGCAGGGCCATACCTCCCTCTGCCTACTTTCTTGATAGCTGCCCTATATCTCAGGTAAGGTCCACTGTAAGTGATGAGGTTTCTTCTTTGTCTCAAGGGCTCTGAAGAATAAGCTTCTCCCTAGAACGGAACATGCTAATATGCAGTCATACTTAAATGAAAAGGAGAAGAGCAGGGAAAGAAAAATGGGGTGCAATGAGTTTTGTGTCAAAGGAAAATGAAATAAAACAAGTACAAATCTACCAGGACTGTCCTCAGAGCATTTTTTCTGCTATTCATCAATAATTATTGCTCTTAATATTTTTAACCTATTGGGTTCCAACACAACATGCCCTTTTAATTCCAATCAACTTTAGCTGAAGAATAAAACTGAAGCTAACATCAAGTTTCAGCTTTTCTCACAGATATATCTGTGAGATTTTATGAGCTGTCCTAGGTACTGCAGATTTTCTGATGAAATAACTGTTTTAACCTGTGAGCTGTTTAATCAAGTTTTATTGAATGTATTATAAGTTTTCACAAATATATTAAACTACACTAAGCAAGCTCCTCTGTGGCTTACAGCTATGCTTGAAACTCAAGTTACCCCATGTAATGGTCAATGTTCCCACTGATTTCCTATACTTTATTTGGCTTCTATTTCAGACATCTAGCAATCTGCCTCATGAAGATTAAGAAGTGTCAGTTACTGCACATATAGCTTATCTCTCTGATAAGAAATGGGTTTCTTGGCGCACAATCCCACTAACTCTAAGTAAAACAAGATCATGAATAATATAGATCAATTTCAAAAAAGAAAAACAAAATGATTCCCAATACTGAAATAAGCTCTGTGGATTTTCTCAGTGGTGCTTATCAAGTAACCTATAGAAAGACCCTTGAATGCTCCAGTATTACATATATTTTTTACTGGCATTATTGCTCATATTTAAAAATTATGGATGTACATAAGATGTTTGTTCTCCTCCCAAGTTATATTCCAGTTTCTGTAACCATGTGTTGTCATTTCTCTTTAGCCATTTATTTCTAGTTCAGTTGTAGTGTAAGAGGAAGTCACTTTTCATCTGGAGAATCCTGAGTTTTGTTGCTCTTGGAAGCAAGCCACTTCATCATTAGAGAATTCTTACCACACTCCTCCTCCTCCTTTTCCTGAACTTCAGTTGTACAATTGTCCTTCAACCTGTAAGAAGATGGTGGCCTAATCCATCTGCATTTCCTCCTTAGTATCCCTAGCAATAAGCAAACTGAGATTGACAAGCATGCTAGATTCTCTATATACCTAATGTAAAAAACACCAGGCTACTTGGATTTTATGTATCTTCCCCCTGTCTCCTCAGCTACCCAACTTTCTTTTAAAGCTTTCTGGAGCCAGAGTGACAGGACCTTAGGGCAGCGTAGTGATTTTTGCTCTGTATTCTCAATGCTGTAAATTCGGCAGCAGAAAAGATGATTGTGGATTATTTTCAAGCAGTTTTTAATGAACTGGAGAGTTGAAATGGTGATAGTGTGGAAATGCCATGAATAATTAAACATTGTTAACATGAAGAAGAACCACAAGGCATATTGAATACTAGGTAGGTGGCAGTTATGTCTCTTCACAGCCCATCCACTCTTCAATCAATAGAAACAAAGGCTGAATGAGAAGTAGCTAAAGTAACAGGAAATAAAGCCTTGCACAGCTGAGAACAGAAAGTGACTAGAAGTTAACACAAAGGGAAATTGCAGTAATAGGTCTAGGAGTGTAAGTTAGATTCTTGGGCACATTAACCTCTTTCTTGGCTTTTCACTGTAATGTAGCATGTAGAACATGGGTGTCAAACTTGTCACATCACTTTGCCATAACATGATGCATCACAACTTTTTTTTCCCTTTGCAGAGCTGGGGTGGGTGTGTCCTGCGCATGATGCATCTGGCCCACAGGCCGCCTTTGAAGGTATCTTTCCTCATCCATAAATGATCTCAAAAAAATAACAGAAAGGACACTCATACATATGTTAAAATTTTATTACTAATAAGCAGTTATACTGATTAGTATAGCTAATCAGAGCAGAGAAGGAAAAAGATAACAATGAAGCAAACTGGAAATTAACAATGAGAAGAATGAAAGTAGTGAATTACTGTATCCTGAGAACACAAACAATGCCTATATCTTTTTCTGAAGGAATAATAAATCACATGTTTATGAGAACCATGTGAATCAAGTCAGTCTTAAGGATACTAGCCTTTCAGTTATTGCTATTTACTTTCAAAATTAATTATTACATCTAATTATTTTGAAAATCTCTAACTCTAAAATCATAATTTTTCCATAAGACTACAAGTTCCATACCAAATTCCTCCTTCTCTCTCTCTCTCACTCCCCCTGCCCCCCAAGGATGTGGGTACTAATCTTCCCATTCATCTATCTTAAAAGCACTATGCCTATACTTGCATGTCTCCGAAAAGCTTCCTAGCTTGTCATATATCTGTCTAATTAATATTATTCCTAGCCTAGCACAGTCTTTTCCTCTTAATAAGCAAAGTGCTGACTTTATTACAGCTTTCTTCCCCACTTATTACTTTAAATCATATTCAGAAAATAGCTTACAGAGACAAATGCCCAAATGCCTCTCCAATCAGCACCTTCACCCAAAACGTATCTAGGCTCACTAAATTTAAAGGATGCCAAAGGGGGAGGGGGACTACCAGGATGCATTCCAAGAGTTCCCAGCTGCCAGGAGGTTCTCAACTGAACAGAGAGGTCAATAGGTTACTGATGTGTTGTCTGGTCCAAGCAAAACAAGATGTTAAATGTACACTAATTAGATGGGATTCAATATGGCTGCCTCAGCAAAACTGGTTTAGGTCACAAAATGTGGAGGAAATTTGTAACAGATGTACACAGGAATAAGATTATTACATTATGAGATATGGAAGATGAATCATTAATCTGTCAAATTTAACCTATACCTCACTTTCCAATAATGCCCATAAATACAAACCTTGGTAAACATGGGAATAAAGACATATAACCCATGTGACCTCCTAAACCATGTCCATTTCTCCATAGGCATCTGGTATCATTAGTAAGTATTTTGATATTATGGCCTGCTACTTATAAAGCAGCATGACAAACGGTATAAGCAATCAATCCTCATACTGCCAGAAATTAATGCTTCTTTATTGGAATGATGTATCTTTAGGGCAGTGCTATTCTAAACATGGCACTACCCTTTCACAAGGGCACTACCCTTTCCAATTTTTATTTACTTTTATTTATTTATTAAATTTATTTGCTGCCCATCTCACCACAACTTTTTAATTTTGTTAGATTTAAAAATATTTAATTATTACTTGCTGTATTTGCTGACAAAATCTCTATTCATATTTTGTCCTAGCAAGCCATATATTTAGTTTTTAGTCTATGACAATGGTTTAACTGAGTAAACCATGGTCCATTAACTATAGCCAGGATGGTGAACCTATGGCACACATGCCCAAGTGGCACACAGAGCTATGTTGCCTGGCACACGCAGCATCGCCCATTCCTCTTCCGGGTTTCTGGAGTGCATGCACGCGTGACGATCAGTTGGCCTTGTGTGTGTGGCAATGCTGGAAACTAGAAGAGGTGGTCTTCCATTTTCCGGCAAAACGTATCAGTCATTATTTCAGTTACCAGCGTACCTTTGGGCCCCACATAGTCCAGGAATACTATTCAAGAAGAACAGGTCACCTGCCAAAAATTCATTAAAGTAGTGAAGGGATCTTAGTACTTGATAGGATCACAGACAGCGCACTATAGACTCAAAGAAAGACAACTAATACCGTGGTGAAAGTTCAGCCAGAAAGCATGCAGCTGGGCTCAATAACCATTTGGTTACAATGTTATGGCTAATATGATTACTTATGGCTTAATGCTGTGTAAACCCAGGTACTTAGACTTAATTTAGCAACAACAAGAGGCTGGCAAAATAATCCAGGATGGATTTGAGGAAAAAACGATTTAGAAAGAAATAACTGTGTAGAGAAAAAGAATGGTGAATTTAAAGGGGTGGGGTTATTTGGGAGACCAAACACTATGCCTATCATGTATTCTAATGTTTCAGTAAACTGCTTTTCTTTTTAAAATTACCTTTATACCTTTCTGCAAAACAGCTATTTTATGACTAGCTATTGTTACCACATAATCACTGCCTGAATGCAGAATACCCCACTTGATTTGTAGCCGTGTTGTGATGCCTATGATACCTTCTCAAAATTCCAAATAAGTTTTGAAACCTTTCATCTAGATCCAATTTTGCATAACAAAGTATAGTTCGCAAATTAGAAATGATTAATGTCATAACATCCACCTTTAAATCTTGTACTGACTGAATAGCACAGAACACTTTTTAATCTTAGATTTCTTCAGTAAGTAGCATGTCCCTGCTCCTGAATGACTTAAGGTTCCTAGTCTGGGTGTTAAGGTGAAAGGGTTATATATGTTGGGCTTGGATCCTCTGGTTGTAATGCAATTTCTCAGCTCTCACATCTATATTATTCAGTTTTGTAACACCACTCCACACCGCCACCATCACACTTGGGCAGCAGTATTGATCAGTCTAATGGAAGAGATCCAATTGCACACACTCTGGTGTGTCTCTGCATAGCCTCTCCCACTCCAGGCCAGCCAATCAATGCTGTGATGGTTCCGAAAATTTGAGATAATCCAATTTGAAACATGTGCTCTACCTTAATGAAATCTGTAGCTTTCCCTTCCTCTTTAAAGCACATGCTTGGATCTTTCCAAGTCAGCTGCAACTCTATCAGTGCTACTAGTGCACTCTCTCAGAAACATAACCAAACAGGCCAAGAGAAAAGCGCCTAGACGTAATGAGTACAGTGGACATGGCTTTTGGTGAATGGAAAGCTATTCAGTTCCCCGTCATATATAAAAGAACATCCAAGTGTTTTACTCTGGCTAAAATTCCACATCCAGATGGGTAAAATGAAACCTCAACAGAGAATCTCAGTGTATCATTACAGACATCTCTCATATTTTAACAATTCCCTTAGTAAAGTTTGATGCCCAGACCAGCCACCTTGTTAGGATTTATGATATTTCATTTTTGTTCATTTACAGCCATTTATCTTTTTGGGGCCATTATCAGATATGATAGAAGAAAACTCTGAAGCTGCATATAACGTAGGAGAAAAAGCAGAAGAACCTGTGGCTTCCTTATATTGGTTGTAAATCAGAAGTGGGTTTCTGCCGGTTCGGCCTGGATCGAGCAACTGGTAGTGGCAGTGGAGGCTCGCCCACCCGCTCATCGCACACACAAGCAAGCACACCATGGACGAGCAAACTGGTAGTTTAAAACAAAAAGGAAACTCACCACGTTGTAAATGCAATATAGCATAACATAGGTTAACCAAACATCTGTATACATTCCCACAGTAATTCCAATAAGATTATTTAATAAGTGGGGCAATATTACTATTGAAAGGGGAAGCTGAGGTTAAGAGATAACTTCCCTCTGACCCTTATAAACCAATGATAGAGCAGCGGGATTTGTTGGCACCCAGCTTATAGTTAACCACTATGTTACAAGTCAGTATTGCATGTCAATTTTAAGTGGAAAGGAAATATTCCATCACATTGTATTACACAATGAAAATATATTTCTTGAACTATCTCCTTTTTCTCTTACTTTGGACATTTACTAATTGTGAATCATCTAAATACTATGACTTCCCTTTCAAATATTAAGAAGAGTGAAACATTCCTAAGAAATATAAATTTGCAAGCCATTTGCTGAGCAAGGTGGTTGTTAAATGAGTCCTGCCTGATTTTATAACCTATTTTGCCATAGTTAACTGAATAACTGCAGTTTTTAAGTGAATCATGCAGTCATTAAGCAAATCTGACTTTCCCCCATTGACTTTGCTTGTTGGAAGATTGATAGAAAGGTCCTGCAACTGTGACCCTGCAACTGTTGTAAATACATGCTGGTTGCCAAATGCCTGAAATTTATCCTATGACTGTGATGGTCATAAGTATAAGGACTGGTTGTTAGTCACTTTTTTCTGTACCTTGTAACATCAAACTGTCATTAAACAAATGATTGTAAATTGCAAAAAATTGTAAATTGCAAAAGAGCCAAGGTGGCGCAGTGGTTAAATGCAGCACTGCAGGCTACTGCTAGATCAGCAGGTCAGCGGTTCAAATCTCACCGGCTCAGGGTTGACTCAGCCTTCCATCCTTCCGAGGTGGGTAAAATGAGGACCCAGATTGTTGGGGGCAATATGCTGACTCTCTGTAAACTGCTTAGAGAGGCCTGAAAGGCCTATGAAGCGGTATATAAGTCTACTGCTATTGCTATTGCTATTGCTATAAATTGAAGACTACCTTTAATATTCAAAAGTGATTCAGAACAGCTACAATGGATGCAGAATAAGAACACGAGTCAGAACAGCAAATTTTATGCAGGCATTGTTTTGTGCCAATTATGGATGGATGGAAAGTACTATTAACAAAGAAAGTATAGTTTATCCAAGACTCTAATTCAGCCTCCTGTTCCAACTGTAAAAGGACGTTGGTCTTACCTGAACGTCTATTTTCAGAGTGGGGGAGGGAGTGGTCACGTGTGGGTTTTCTCTTAGCCTGATTGGTCCAAAGACTGAGAGCAAAGCTTTAAATACTGGTGCCTTCCAATCCTGGCCCAGATTCTCAGCCGAACGGTATAACTGAAACAACAAAAAAACAACCACAACAAACCCTGGGAACGCCCAGGCCCTCCCCTTGGCCCCAACGGAACACAACTCAGGGCGGGTCGTGACCACTCCCTCCCCCACTCTGAAAATAGACGTTCAGGTAAGACCAACGTCCTTTTTCCAGAGGAGGGGGAGGGAGTGGTCACGTGTGGGACATACCCAAGCTAGAGTCCCAGGGAGGGAGAACAAGAATCACTAGGGCCCAAGGGGAACCTCAGCCACCCCCCCCTGCAAGACCCTCCGATCGAAGGACGCGTCCGCAGACGCGAAGGCATCCAGACGATAATGTCGGATGAAAGACGTCGGGGAAGCCCAAGTGGCCGCACGACAGATGTCCTCAAACGGGGCCCTCGTGGCCCACGCCGCCGTGGTCGCGGCACTCCTAGTAGAATGGGCCGTGATCCCCGACGCGGCTGGCCGACCCGAAGCCCCGTAAGCCGCCACAATGGCCTGATGCAGCCAACGGCCAATGGTAGCCGAAGACACCCTCGACCCCAGCGTCCCCGGCTGGAAGGAAACAAACAAGGCCTCCGACCTACGGACCCCCTCAGTCCGTCGGAGGTAGATCCGCAGAGCGCAGCGGACATCCAACCGATGCCAGAGTTGTTCCCTGTCATTGGATGGACCCGGGCAAAAGTCGGGCAGGACGATCTCCTGAGCCCTATGAAAGGGGGTATTCACCTTCGGGACGAAGGCCGGGTCAAGGCAAAGCACCACCCTGTCCTGGTGAAAGTGACAAAGGTCGTCCCTGGAAGACAGGGCACCCAGCTCAGAAACACGTTGGGCGGATGTAACCACCAGGAAGGCCACTTTCAGTGACAAGAAACGTAAATGAACAGACCAGAGAGGCTCGAACGGGGCCCCCGTCAAAGCCTTGAGCACCAGGGGAAGATCCCACATGGGGAACCTGTGGACGGGGGGAAACCTGAGATTAGCCGCCCCCTTCAGGAAACGCTTGATCAGGGGAAACTGGGGAAGGGAAGAAGACCCCCCAGGATCAAAGACAGAGCTGCCACCTGGCGGCGCAAAGTATTCTGCGAAAGCCCGTCCTCAAGACCTTTCTGAAGGAAATCCAAGACGTTAGGAATGGTGGCCCTATTGGGAGAAATGCCCCTAGGCGAGCACCACTGGACAAAGGCCATCCAGGTGGAATTATAAATGCGGGTCGCTGACGGCCGCCGAGAAGCCTCAATGGTATGAATGACCCGGAGGACAGATGAGCCTCCCTCAGAAGCCGCCGTTCAAGAGCCAGGTGGTCAGATGGAGCCACTGGGGCTCCAGGTGAACCAGAGCCCCCTGCAGCAAGATTACTTCCCCACGGAATCCTCCATGGGGGGGCCACCGACAGCTGTACCAGGTCCGCGAACCAGGGCCTCCTGGGCCAATACAGGGCCACCATAATGACCAGGGCCCCCTCCGCCACCACCTTCCTGACGGTCCCCGGGATGAGGGGAATGGGAGAGAAAGCATAAAGAAGGCCCAGGGGCCACCGGCTCCTGAGGGCATCCGTGCCCTCCGCCGACCTGGACTGGAAATGGATGAAAAACCATGGAAGCTGGGAGTTCACGGGCGACGCAAACAGATCCACCCGAGGAGACCCGAACCTTTGGCAGATCCTCCAAAACAGCGACGGGTGGAGTTGCCACTCGCCATTGTCCAGAGTCGCCCGACTCAGCCAATCCGCCTGGACATTGGAGAGTCTGGAGATGTGCTCCGACACTAGGAACAGCAGGTGTCTCTCCGCCCAGGAGCCCAGACGGAGAGCCTCCAACCAGAGGGCCCGTGAGTGGGTCACCCCTTGACGATTGATGTGTGCTTGGTGGCCACATTGTCCGTCAGGAGGAGCATATGACGCCCCTCCACCGAGGACTGAAAGTGACACAGAGCCAGTCATGCGGCCTTCAGCTCCAGCCAATTTATGTTGTGGCGGAGGTCCGAGGCCCTCCACCTGCCTTGCGCCATCTGAGAGCCCACCAGGGCCCCCCACCCGAACAGACTCGCATCTGTGGTGACGGTCACCCTGTCCGGCTCCCAGAAGCATCAGCCCCGCTGAATGGCCGGGGAAAGCCACCACGCCAGAGAGGCCCGGACCCCCGCCGGGAGACGGAGAGTCCGAAGAGAATTGCTCAATCGTCCCCTCTGAAAGGGGATGAGCTCCCACTGGAGGGGCCTGAGATTAAGCCTGGCCCATGGGACAATCCCGATGCAAGAGACCATCTTGCCCAATAACTGTGACAGAGAGAGGATGGAAGTGAACCGCCTTCCGCGAACGCTTTTCGCTAGTTGACGAAGGCTGTTCTGCCGTTCCTGAGACAGACTCACCACCCCCGACATGGAATCTATGACTGTCCCCAGGTGGAGAATGCGAGTGGAGGGGGAAAGATGGCTCTTGGCGAAGTTCACCGAAAAGCCCAGGCTTTGAAGGCTCCGAATGGTGAGCCGAAGATCTGAGACGGCCTGAGGCAGGGACCCAGCCTGAACCAAGACATCATCTAAATAACATTGGAGCCAAACCAGAACGGGACCGTAGATGAGCCGACAGGGCACCAGAACCTTCATGAAGGTCCGGGAGCCGAGGCCAGCCCGAAGGGAAGAGCCCTGTATTGGTAGTGGCGGGACCCGTGTGAGAACTTCAAGAACCTGCGGTGAGCGGGCAGAATAGGAATGTGAGATAGGCCTCCGTGAGGTCCACAGAGGCCAGGAAGTCCCCCTTTTGATGACCTGAAGGATAGATTTGAGAGAGGACATTTTGAAGCGCCTGTACACCAGGAACCTGTTCAGGTGCTTGAGGTCTAGAATCGCCCTCCAGCCCCCCGTGCTCTTCGGAACCACAAACAGATTGGAGTAGTGGCCCCGGCCTCATTCCCCTAGAGGAACTGCCTCCACCGCCCGAATGTCGAGGAGGTGGACGATCGCCTGATCCATCAGGCGGCGGCGCTCCCTGCTCCGAGAAGGAGGGAACGACTGAAAGAGGTTCGGAGGAGTGGAGAGAAATTCTAACCTGAGACCGTGACGAACCGTGGCTCGGACCCAAGCATCCGATGTGATCTCGTCCCAACGATCCGCATAGAAGGAGAGGCGACCGCCGATGGGACGACTCGGGTTCGAGTCACTTCCCCTTGCGGTAGGGACGACTGCCTCCACCACGAAAGGGCTGCCTGGAATGGCCCTGGAAACGATTCCTGTCCTGAAAGGACAACCCAGAGAACTATCTATCAGTTGGGAAGGAAGGAAAACGCTGGTTATAGCCGTAATCTGCAGCCCTATACCTTTGTCTACGGAAAGGGCGAGACTTAGCCTCGGGCTTCTTAGCATTAGAGGGAAGGACCTTCTTCTTGTCCTTATTCTCTACCAGGATGGGGATGAGGGCCTCCCTGAAAAGATTGAGCCCCTTGAAAGGGGCGGCTGCCAAATCCCACTTAGCCTTGTTATCCATCTGCCAGTGGCGCAGCCAAAGAAGCCTACGGGAGGTGACAGAGGTGGCTAAGGCACTGGAAGCAAACTTGACCATGTCCAGGGTCGCATCAGCGGAGAGCTGGCAAGCCGCCATGATCTTAAAGAGATCTTGGTGGAGCCGCTCGTCGTGGATGGGAATGCGCTCCTGGAGCTTCTTAAGCCACATGACAGTGGCGCGGTTAAAGTAGGAGGCCGAGGCCACGGACTTGATAGCCCATGCTGTGGCATTAAAATTGTTCCACAAGGTAAGCTCTGCACGCTTATCCCCGGCTTCATCTTATCTGCTGCATCGCCTGAAACCACCGGAGAGGAGGAAACCAGGGCGGCCACCGGGGTGTCAATGTCAGGCAGCTGAATGGCCTGGGCAAAGGTCTGCTCCACGTTATAGTGCCAGCGGTCATTACTCCCTGGAACAGAGAAATTGGAGGGGCGAGCCCATTGATTGGTCAAGACCTCTAAAAATAGGGGAGGAGCTGGAATCTCCTCCTTGTTTGTGGCCATGGCGGAGAACATGGCCATGTCAGGATCTCTAAGCGGGGGCACCGAGGGGTCCCCTGTTCCAACTTTGGTGGTCTGCCTCGCCTTATCCAAGAGGATTTTGAACATGGCTGGAACAAAGAGGCCCTTAGACAAGGGCTCATCTGAAAGACCTGCATTCTCATCATCTGAGAAGCCCATGTCCTGGAGGTTCTCCCCCTCCCAAGAACGAAGCTTCACTCACCATGGAAGGAGAGGAAGCACGACACTGGGCCCTGCCAAGTCCCCCATGCCTGGAAGAAAAGGAACCCTTGTCCTGCTGGGCAACACCCCTAGAAATGGCTGCAGAAATAAGCCTTTTAATACCCTCAGGGAGGTTCTCCAAATCTTCTACATCACCAAAGGCAGAGCTAGGCCCTTGCGGAGCCAACCTGCGTGAGGGACAGGGCCCCCTAGACGTACCCTCCAAGGGATCCCTAGAAGGGAAAGGAGAGGGAGATCGCCTCCTTCTGGAATAGGAACGAGGCCTATCTGGAGAGACCAAGGGAGAAGAGTAAGGGCTAAATCCCCTAGGAGAAGAGCGTGCTGAAAGAGGACCCAGAGGGGACCTGGATCTATCCCGGGATGAAGGCCTAGCAGACCTGGCCAGTCTTTCAGCCCTTGCAAAAGTTTTCTCAATAGCCCTGTGCCTCCTGGCTTCCTCCCTAGTGGAGGACCTAGATGGGCATTGGGCATTCCCAGAAGCTGGGGGGGGAATACCCTGATCCAGCCCCCGCCCTAAGCCTTCTCCACCCCCGATCGGGCCCACCTCCTGGCCCTGGGGGATTTCAGGCCCCTCGTCCATGCCTGGAACGAGGGCTTCAAGGCTCTGTAGGCCCCACCGGGACCGAGGCCTTCAGCACGCTGAGGGAAATAAGGCCTGAGCAGCCGCAGATCGAAGCGTGCTCCTCGTGCACGTGGCGGCAACAAAATGGCCGCCAGACCTCTTCGCACCAGCCCAGCGGCCAAATCAAGTCTCCAGTGGCTCATGGGCGCTCAGACACCCGCACCGCTTCCAGAGAGGACGGGGGAGGCCACACGGCACGCAGGCTCGCACCCCCTCCCCCAGAGGCCACTCGCAGCCAGAGAATGCAAAGAAGACAACGCAGAGGCCGATCCGATGATCGTCGGCTCCGTGAGCAGCTAGCGGACACCTCGTGGCGCCGCTGCTGCTGTCTGAGGCTTTATGGCCTGCACAGCTGCCGCTGCAGCTGCCAATAAAGGAGCTGGCACCCCCGCAGCCCCGGGGATAGAGCTGAGGCTCCAGGCCCGCGGGGGGAGGCAGAATGCCCCACAGGGCCCTCCCCAACCGCCCGAGGCAGATAACTGTCCCTTGGGGCCGCAGCTGCACAATTTGGAATTTAGGAGAACTTTTTAAAGTGCCCAATTAAGTCAAATAGAGATCAGATTGCAAACAACAATAAATCCTACCTATATTCTCTACCAGAGTTTGGACCAAAGACTGAGAGAAACTGGGCCAGGATTGGAAGGCACCAGTATTTAAAGCTTCGCTCTCAGTCTTTGGACCAATCAGGATAAGATAAAACCCACACATGACCACTCTCTCCCCTCCTCTGGAAAAGGTGCAGAATACTCAGTCCAGATAGTTCCCATAAACAGCATGGACAGTACATACACTTGTCAGATGACACAGGCAGAAAAATGTATTGGGTCTAAATTAAGTTACATCTACATTTCCCTGTATAACATACCAACACACAGTAACAGGAGGATATACAGTTTCTTCCCAGAAAAAAACTGGATTCAAATATTGCTTGTTCTTCTTGAAGAATGCTATAACACCTGTCTCTCTATCCCTGATGCAATTAACAGTCCAAACTGATGCACGAATTCCCTTGAAGCAACCAGAGATCATGCCTGTTCCTCTGTACAATGAAGAAAAAACTACTGTAAACTGAGACAGCAACAACTCACATAGGAATAGGGTCACACAGGCTGCCAGTTGAACTTGAGCCCTCTGGATCAATGGTATGCTCCATTCATGTCCGTCAGGGCTGAAACTCAATACCAATGCTCAATACTTTCAGGGGGAAGAGCAGGAGTGATGCTACTGATGACTTCTCAGCTCTTCAAAGAAAATAGCAAATTGAAAGGCTTGTCAGGAGTCACAACAAAGCAGGGCAGGGATGTGCTGAATGTCAGAAAGGTTACAACCAGATGTAGGAAAGAGAGGAGGGCAGATGGACCAAAGGATGTAACTATCGCTACCAGTCAGCAACTTTTATGTGCAACAATTATAGCATTAAATGAGGATTATCAGTATTCAATTACTCCGCACTATACAATTTTTAGAAAAAATGCATCTGATTTTTTCATTCTTCCTATTTCATTACCTTTTGTTTTGGATTAATATTAAAAAACACTATTTTCTTTAAAAATATATAACCACGTATTATATCCATTACAAAAATAAGGCAGTCATCTCTTTCCTAAATTCTGATGGGTTGAAACATACCGTTATTTTTCCTAGGAAGTCCATTAGCTGTACAGGCACATGCATGTAAATGATATCCTAAATACAAGTCACATCCTACTGGAAAGCATGAGCTGTGACAACTCACAATTTTATAACAAGCTTTTCATTAGTTTCTATTCCAAAGCTCACAAAATTACATCCCTTGCCCTCTCATGTACACTACTTCCTTCTGTTATAGAAGTGCCACAATAAATAATAGTAATATTTCAAAAGACACAGGTATGATAATGAAGAGTTATCCTTTTTCCACAAAGCTCAATTGTAGAATTAAATATTTATAAATGATTTTAGTACACCTTTTGTTCTGTAGATATATATGCTGACACTGGAGAACCAACCTAGTTCAATGTGATTACATAGAGAGATAAATTACATGATTCACAGTTTTTTTCTTACAGGACTTGTAAGGCTTTCAGTATATTCTTGAAAATTGTAATTAAAATTGTAACTTTCTACATACAATAGATACATACTGGATTTGGAAACTACACAAATCAGGATTTTGAATATCTGTCAGGTGCAAAAGACCAGATCCACATGTGAAGTCCAATTAAACTGATTTATTGCTAAAAAGCCTATGCCCAGGAATCTTTTCAACTAACAGCACCTTCTTGGTCAACAGAATAGATACAGGTCAACAGATTTTTTTTGGGGGGGGAGGGAGAGGTTGGACTTAGTTTGCTTGTGGCTACATAGGAATTCTAGGCTGATTCCTCTTTGAACTCTGCCCCCAGGTACTGCTACCCCGCCTCCTACAATATCCCCTCCATTGAACAGGTTTTTGAAAAGGGAATCTATTATTAAATCTTCATCCAGGAAACAAACTGCACATGTTCTAAATCTGATGATATTTAGTTTAATTTCTGGATGGAAAATTTTCTGGGAACACTATATTTATTATTTTGAGATTCTTAAATAAAAGGGGGAATAAAAACACGAAGCAATTATCATATACACTAAAAAAATAAATTGATGGCATGTTTAAAAATAATCAATAGGCAAGCTCTTCAACAAACATTGTTTCAGTTTTCCTAGGGACTGAGAACTGGTGCACAATTGTTTTAATTTTTTATAAACGTAAGGTAGATTTGCTTCTTTTGAAAAGATCAGAGTCAAATTGCTATTCCCACCAATTGTGGCTGACATAAGGTCATCTAAATAGTTATTAAAAGTGTTGGTTGTACAAGAAAATAACAATTTCTTTGCAAATGATTGGGGGAGAATCTAGGTAGTATTTTGCAGCTGTCCCCACCTTCTTTCCCCACTCCACTGTGGCACAGATGTTTATCAAAGAGCAAAAGCTCTGATTGACAGCATATGTCCTATAAAATAGCCTGCTGAGCATATCAGGCATCAAGTGTAAATAACAAGCAAAAGTGGCTGTGCAAATCAAAGGTTCAAAACTGATGACACACAGCATGCAAGAGGACTGAATTGTAGGCTTTGATGTTCTGCAGCCGTAATGAAGTTGGTGTTAAAGATTATTTAGAAATTGTTGTTTGCAGCTGCTAGAAGGGCTAGGCAGGCCCTTAAAACAAAGGATCAGATTTAAAAGGAATTACTTGGAGGGGGGGATTGGAAATCTAGCATCAGCTCAGGGTTGAACATTTTCTGGAACCTTTCCTTCTATTGTAGTCCTCTCTAATTCCTAGGAACAATACTAATTTTCTTCTCCATCTGTTCCCAATTGTAGAAGGTACATGGCCTTGACAGTCCTGAATTACGCAAAGAAAACAATGCTTGGCAGAGCCATGGGGAATTAGTTTTTACACACACCTGAACTGTAGAACTCACAGACTTAAAGAGAAGATAACAGAATAATAGAGCTGGAAGGAGTCTTGGAGGTCTTCTTATCCGATCCCCTGCTCAAGCAAGAAACCCTATATCATTTCAAACAAATACTGTAGCTGTCCAATCGCTTCTTAAAAATCTCTAGTGTTGGACCACCCACAACTTTTGGAAGCAACACTGATTAATTGTTCTGTCAGGAAATTTCTTCTTACTTCTAGGTTGGTTCTCTCCTTAATTCATTTCCACCATTGCTCCTGCCTTCAGATGCTAGGCTTTCTTTCCAATTACCTTGAAGAGATGTATCATTTTATATAGGAGCTCAATGATGGGTATCTAGTCCTTCCTCTTTTTCCACACAATATACAGATGAAAAGGCGGGGGTGGTAAACGCACATTTTACACAGCTTTTCAATGAACTTCATTTGTTTGCTAGAGTTTCCAGACAGCTTCAAGAATATTTTGGAGCTCTCCATAGTTACTTCCTACATTTATTTACCTGAACACTTTGGTATCATCAGCAAACCCGACCATTTCACTAATCAGCCATAAGTCGTGATCTTTTATAACGAAATTAAAAGCCACTATGGACAAAGAAAAGATTCGTTCTACATATTCCTCTACTGTGAAACATTCATTTATTCCGATTCTGGTTCTTTTCCTTAACCAGTTATCAAGCGAGGAGCCACCTCTGATCCTCTGGAGATTGTATTTGATTATTTTCTCTTTCACAATATTTTCTATCATTTTATTCTGAATGGATATTAAGCTAAATGGCCTATAATTTCCCAAGTCCCTACTTGATCCCTTTTTAAAATTGCAGTCATATTGGTTATTTTCCAAACCTCAGATATAAAAGATATATATATTTCTATTAAATATCAGTACTTGCACATTTTAGTTCTCTAAGAACTCTTAGATGGGTCCTGTATGGACCAAGTGATTTATTTATTTTTAATCTGTCAAGTGAGAAAATGTATACTCTTCACATTTTGTTGTTTCTGTTTGCCACAATGTGAGTCCACTCCTGAAAAAAACCAACTCAAGCATAGGCATCTGCCCTCAGCAATAAAAAGACAAGCATAATTCTTTGTCATTTCCCTATCCTCTTTCACCACATTTTATCAGCCCTCACCCAATCATCTTACAGCCTCCTTATTCTTTTTCCTGTTTCAAAGCTATTTTGAAAATATTTGACATTGTCTTAATGTTCCTTTTAATCTTTTTGTACTATCTTCTATTCTCTTTGTGTATTTCTTTTACCAAACTTTATATTCTTCTTTATTCTCATTTGGCCACAATTTGTTTTAAATATATGTATATATCTTCTTGCTTCTCATAGATTCTTTGTCTGTGCTGTGCTTATCCACTCAACATGGAAATGCTGCTTGAACCAGTGCTAGTAGAAGTCCTAGTCAACACTCCAAATGTTCTGTCATTGGTGAGTGGCTGGAAGAAGGTAAATGTAAAAGAGATTTACTCAGCTGCTTTAAGCAATGACCCAAAGAACAGGAACTGAGCATTTCCTTCTTCCAGCTGCTGTTTTTTCTCATGGTCTCCTGCTTACCTCCTGCCCTTTCACCCTGGACTGCACCTATCAGGACCTAGGGTTTGAATGAAGAAGGAAGACAGAAAAAAGAGGAAGGTAATCTCCAGCTGCTGCTTTTCTCTAGCATATGGTCAACTGCTTGTTCATTCAAGTGATCTATCACAATTAAGCTGCCAGCTTCTGCCTTCTCATTCTAGGTAGTGCCAGCAGATTTGATGCATGCTCAGATGGCTTATGTCATGATAGTTTTGACTACACAAACTTGTTATTGATTGGCAAAGGGGGAAGCCTCTATCCTAGTTATAAAAGATAACTGAGTTTTGTCTTTTGAAATTGTGCCTATTTTTAAGTTCTTCAGCAATGATCCACAAGGCCTGAAGATTTGGTTTCAGCATCTACTTAGTGATGTAAAATAGGATTGACAATCTCACATGATCCAGCTAAGACAAAACATTTCTTTTTAAAAAGCAAAAAAGACTATTAAAATCTTAACTCATAAAAATTAGCAGATTTTGGTAATAAAAAGTAAATGTATTAACACTGGTAAAACACAAGTACAAAACAATGTTCTGTCTGTGGCTAAGTAATTTCAAGTGAACTAGCATTATGATTTACTCTAACATAAATCAGATTTGACATAAATAAAATAAATCTATCCTTTAATGGATATTTTTTAGATGGGTTAATCAGCTGAATGAATTTCAGCCTAATAATCTCAGAGAAAATGAGAGTAAGGGAGAAAATAATAGATCGGAGTAAAAAAGAGTAAAGCAATGGAGACATGGCTGAATATTTCTAGCTGGAATTCTGGTGTACACGTGTTGGGATTCTGTATATTATTGTTAAGGAATCTAGTGTTTGGTATATAAATGCTTTACTTACATGTAAATAAATTAATATGTGGTATAGTGGTTGAAGGACTGAACTATATAGAATTAGTTCATGTTCAAGTCTATCATCAGTCCTTGGAAACTCACTTTGTGATTTCAGGGCAGACTTTCTTTCTTAGTTCAACCTACCTCATAATATTATTGTTGTAGGTACACTAAAGAAAATGTGCTGTTTACAACAGCTTGAGCTCTTGGAGGAAAGACAGGATTATTATCTACTATCTATCTATCTATCTATCTATCTATCTATCTATCTATCTATCTATCTATATCCATCCATCCATCCATCCATCCATCATCCATCCATCTGATAAACAGAATATTTTAAGTCTCCACCACTTATACAAGGAAATTAAATCAGAAAGTTCAACACATGCACATTCATTCTATTCCAAGAAATGGCATGTGACTTAACAATTATTAGCAACAGTGTAAATTCCGGTGTGACGTAGTGATTAAAAGCTGGACTGAGACAGGGGAAGTTAAAGTATGCAATGTTTTGTTTCTGGAGAAAGGTGGGATTTGACTCTAACAAATATATGTGATGCACAAATACTTACTAATAGTCTGGAAGTTGTCACCCTCAGCACATCTGTACAGCACCAACTGACAACATTATAATAGTTGATAATTTGATAGTTATAAACTAGTTATAAACTATCAATTCTAAGGAATGTTTCTTTAAATGTTTAAATACTTCTTTAAATGTTTAAATGCTTTCTCAGATACAACTGCTGTCCCGGGTGTCTTCTGAAGCTGGTGGTAACTGAAAAGAACTCTTTGAACCTGATATGGCTTCATTGGGAATTATAGAAGAGGTTAGGCATATCACTGCCTTCAGCTAGCCTTTGGCCTACAGCTCTATCCCAAAAGCACTTTATGATTTCCTTGGAAATTAGCTTTCCCAGAACTGAGAGTTATCAAGCATTGCATTGTTTCAACAAATGAAACATTTAGCATCTCCCAAGAGATGAGTGGAAATCTACTTTTCAAAATTCTTCTGTATTCAAGCACAAACAAGGATGTGAAGAATGTCATGTCAAGCTCATGCATTTGGCCCGCCTTAAGAAAGCAGGAAAATGGTACTATGACCTACAGAGCTAGTCTCGGGAATTCAACCTAAGGCTTTCCTTCATACACAGCTACTTTTATTTCAAGGAATACTTCTATGCTTTTCTCAACTGCATGTTTGCAGGCTCTCTCCTGGTGGCTTTGCCGCAGCTCCCGTTTGATGTTGGACCAGATGGGAGCCTGGCTCAAAGATAAATAAACCTATCAAGTCTGAGAAAACAATCCCACAATTCTCCTGACCTCCTGCCCACATCAATGCAGGGGGAAGGTCCACTGAAATACTACGATATAGGAATCATCCCCTCTCTCTATCCTTAAAAGCTCCTCCTCTGTTTGCCTTGGTATGCTCTTGTTCAGGATTTGTTTTTGTAACATGGTGAACACATGGATTCTCCAAACTCCATTTATTTTACCTTAGGAACCCTGTGGTTTTCAGCCCAGAGTCTTGTAAGATTTTGCACATATATTTAAACTTCCCAAGAAAGAGGAGAAATCCATGCAACGATAACTATAACAAAGAAACATCTTGGACTTGCCTTATTCTGGTCATAACATAACTTACTCATATTTGCTTTGTTGCTAAAGAGGATCAGAAGTCAAAAGATGTATTTTCATTTTCTACATGCTCTGCGTTACTAACAGGAAGGAAGGAATATCTTCGGTTTTTATTGTGAAAGGAACTTACAAGTTTATGTTTCCCAAATCAATCAGTGAAGTGAAGCAACGTTATCCCCCGTTATTCATATTTCTCAGAATTTTACGGTTTACTTACTAATCAAATTTGTATTAGTCGCCCATTTCACCAAAAGTAACTCTGAAGAATTTATCCTTCTTTTAAACCCCGCAACAATTTGTTTGTTTATTTATCATAATTTCTATAATACCTCCATTTTAGGTCTCTGGTTATTTATGTCATCTACTTACTAAAGGGCCTCTTTCCCTTTTTTAAAAGAGCATTTCTACTTGCCTGGCAGCTGGAAGCATTCCAAAAATGCAGACTGGTTTCAGTTGCTTTTACTATATCACATTTTCCCATAATACTTTTGGGGCTACTTGAAGTTTCACAGAAGTACAGGTAGCCCTCAACTTATAACAATTCATTTAGTGACCATTTGAGATTTCAACAGCACTGAAAAAAGTGACATAACTGTTTTTCACATGACAATTGCATCATCTGTTCAACCAGTTCATATTTATGACAGTTGCAGCGTCTCGGGTTCATATGATACCTTTTGCAGTCTTCTGACAAGCAAAGTCAATGGGAGAGCCAGATTCACTTAACAACCGCGTTACTTACTTAACAATTACACTGATTCACTCAACAACAGTGGCAAGAAATGGGACAAAATTCACAACAAATTCCTACTTAACAACAGAAATTTTGGGCTTAATTGTGGTCACAAGTCGAAGACTACTTGAACATAAGTATTCTGAGTATAACTGGTGATGAAATGAGAAAGAGAGGAAATGGATGGATTTTATATATAAAATTATAAAAGATTATTTATGGATTTACAAAATGCAATACTTAATTTACATAATACATAATATATATGGATTTACATAATATAAGGATATATATATATTATATTTTAACTGTATATAAAGGAACAGATTTAGGTCATGATTTGAAGAAAATGTAGTAATAATAATTGGAATACTGAGCTTTATTAGGTCAAATAAATAGTTAAGTTGGAACTTCAGCCCAGCATTTGCTCCATATTCAATTTCTTAAGCTAATTATTTGAACGTTGTGCCCTAGGTTTCTTGGTAGCTACCCTGCAATTTGCTTTGTCATATAGAATTGTTTGGTGGTCCTGCCTATGACAGTTTCACAAAATTCCAAATGTGACAGCAAGCCTGAACAAAGCAGAGGACCCTGCTTAAAAATTTCCCCAGAAGTTTCCAAAAATCACCTATGACTAGCAATTATTCTACTTTAGGTGATGGGATCGCTCAAAATGTAAAACATTTCATTTTGAGTTCCCATTATATAAAATGAGTATTTAGGATGAAATTTCTTAATTAGGCTTCACAATATGGGACAGAGAGAAAGCACGCAGACATCCACATCCATCCATACACACAAACACCTAATTCAGCAAACCCCAAATCTAGTTTATCATCTATACAGAAGTAGACTTCTGAGACGCATTACACGTTATTCATATTCACTACTCTTTCAGAACATAGCTCATTTCTTTCTCCTATATCTTCTATGGGCGAGGAACAATTTCTGACTGCAATAGCATCTCTTCATCTAAACTAACAATATATGTGCACTTACACTTATTTGAGCAAGAAGACACAGTTGAGCCAGGAACACAATGCATCTTAGAGTAACCTGATCTCTTAACACAAGCTCCCTGTTGATGTGGACAGCCTGCTCTTTATAGCATTAAGGGAGCAACATTTCATGGAAAATTCAATAAATAGCCTCTTGTCCAGCCAGATGTCTGTAAACAAAGGCTTCCAAATTCAATCAGGCTGTGGCCTCACCATCATGTTCATGAGTAAAGAGTAGAGATATGAAACACAAAATGGATCCTGTGCTTTAAATGTAGATATTCTAGTGAAGATATAAATCTTTCATACATGCCAATAATTCCTTTTTGGAAGATAGAACCAATCCTGGATCCAACAGAAGGAGTGGTTCCATAGTTCAAGTATTACTAGCAGTTCGGGCGCATGCATGCACAGAAGCATCCAGATAGGTGGGTGGAGCCTCCCACCACCACTACTACCAGTTTACCCGATCCAGGCCAAACCGGGAACAATCCACCTCTGGTTCAAGTGGGAAAAGAGAGAGCTCTTAATCTTCCAAGTGGATTTAATATAGAAATTAATACCTCTGATGTAATAAAATAATCATTAATATCAGAGCATTTCCAGCAAAACAAATGAAATCCTTCTATTCAGTTCATCCAATAAGAAGAAGAGGCTGCGTTATGGGCACTGAGAATCAGGAATTTGCAAATAGGATCTGTGAAAGTATTCCTGTTCAGGATTATAATCATCCATCATGACTGCATGTTCCACTGACTGTCACACTTGGTTTTCCATTCCCTTCTTCCCACAAACATCTATCAGCCACAGTTCCAAGACCACTAAGTTTTTCACTTTCTGGGCAGTTTTTCTTTTGCCTTAGGAACATGTGTGACAGTCTTCTACTGCACAGTGGTTTCCAGCTTCAAAAATAAAAACAAAGGTATTCCTGACTAGGACTTTAATAAACTGAAATCTAGCACATCCATTTGTAGAAGGCTGATGTACAGTAATGGTTAAGTAGCAGCCCCACAACTTTTTATATGCTGCTCTAATATGTTCTCAGGACTGAAATGCATTTCTAGCATTATCCCCAACACAAAGGAATGTTGAAAAGAAATTTTTAAAAGTATGTGTAGGGGGAGGGGGGGCAAACTCTGTTGATCAACAGCAAGGTAACTCTTTCGATGCAAAATAGAATAAGACCAAATTTGTTATATGGGAACAAGCTGGCAAAATAAGAGTGAGTTTGAAAATGTACAGGATCTGATCAGAGATATAGAGAACAACAACAAAAATCTTCCCCAAGGCCATTTAACCTAGATAGGCGCAGCTGCTGTTAAGGAACTGGAAAGAATTCCAGAAGCCATGCTCTTCCTACTTTGTCATTCTTTCCAACTTATTGAAATGTTAGAAATAGATTATGATTCTGTCAGTTTGTCGTTTAGTAGGATTAATGTTCCAAAAAGGGATAAAATTTGATGTGACAGGATAAAAAGCAAATTTAAAAAATGGATTGGATTAGGGGCTACAGATAAAAAAGAAAAATTCCTGAATGCATCAGTATGAGTAAGGCAGGTAGTCAATGCCTTGGAATACTGCTGTCTGCTCCATTCTAAGTCATCCTTCTTCCTATTCATACAGTAAAAAAGCACATGCAGCACACATAACCACCCTGCACAAGAAAAACAAAGATGCAACATATACATACTCATCTTTATTAGACACACATACACACACATACAAACATACAAGGATCTGCCCTAACTGAGCCATTAATGTACACACATAGACAAAGACAACTTATTTATTTCTAACTGCCCATCTTACAGCACAGAAATAAAAACCCCAAAACCAAAACTCATAAAAACAAAATATAAAGTCTGACACCTAAATCATCTTCTTGGAATGGTCCCTGCAATCATTCATAGACTCCCATCACTCTGCCCCAGAATCTGGAGGAACAACCAGGTCTTTATGGCCTTCTAGAGGGCTTAAAAGGTGGTGGATGGACCATTCGCCAGGCAGAGAATGTGCCACACAGTAAGAGCCGCCACATAAAATGTATGTTTACTAGGCCCGTTAGATGGCAATATTTCAGACATTAGAGCTTGAGTGTGCCCAGCTTGGGATAAACAAATATCATCAGGCAGAAGTAGTCCCAGAAATAAACTTGCCCCATCTCCAGATTATTTCTGGACATGTATTATCACAATGATGGCAAACCTTTTTGGCACCGAGTGCCCAAACCGGAATGCACTGGAATGTGCATGCATGTGTGCGTGCTGGAGTGCTGGAAACCTGAAGACCAGCTGGCCGGTGCGCACATGCCTGTTTTTTGGCAGTTTTGGGGGTGTTTTTCGGGCCATTTTCAGGCTGTTTTTCAGTTCAGTTCAAAAAACAACCCCCCAAAGGCCCCCAAATGGCCTGTTTTTAAAACCAGAAGAGCAGCTGGTGACAGCAGAGAGTGCTCTGCGTACCACTTCTGGCACCCGTGCCACCTCTGGCACGCATGCCATAGATTCACCATCATGTCCATGTATTATCTTTAGAGCTCTAAAGATAATAATCAGCACCTTGAATTGTACCTTGAAAACTGGGAGCTAATACAGCTCAGGCAACAGTGATGTGACATGGGCAAACTGAAAGGCACCAAACACTGTGGGTGCTACTTCATTCTTCATCAGTTGTAATTTCTGGATGATCTCAATGGCAGCCCTACAGAGAGCATTTTACAGTAGCCCAACCAAGGCTATGTATCTATCCTGATTAGATGCCCTCCTCCCCTCTCCCCATGCGCCAGTAAAGGGATTGGGGAAAATTCTAGAAGCCATGCTGTGAACACTTCCTTAACACTTTATTCAAAGAATTATGACTAAAAAGTTCCTTGCACTTCATGAAAATTCTATTTCATTTAATATGATAATTTATTTTCTGCCAGCGTGTGGGATGTTATTGGGCAAAATCTTATAAAAATTAGTGCAGGGATTTTAAAATAATTTATAGCCAGGCCCTCCTGAAGATTAATTACAGTACAACAAGGCAAAGGGCAGCACTAATTCTTACGTTCAGAACGTATCTTTAGCCTTAGGAGACATTATCCCACGAAACATGTAGAGAGTGACAACTAGCTAGACAACTTCTAGCTCTGAAACCATTCTTCTGTAACCAAGAACCAAACAATTTCTGACCCAAATTATCAAAAATTAATTATCTGATTTCTTGCCATTCTGAAGTAAAAAGCACACTTTAAGCTGTAAAAGAGGCTTACTGTAATTTATGAAACTAAAAGCTCACTCAAATATCTACAACTACTAAAAACAATTATAGTCAAATTAAGGTTGAAATATAATTATTGTGATATACATGAATATAGGTGAATTTAAAATATGCGATTGATATGAAAAGCAGGTGGTGACTATGGAAGAGATGCATGGAAATACTGTAACCAACTGAGACATTTTCTACAATTTGTAATGGAAGATGTTTTTTTAATTTTATTTTTATGTTTGTTTGTCCTTGTTCAAAACAAATAAAAATTGTTTCAAAAACAAAATATCTACAACTACCCTCACCCCCCAAAAAATTATCAGGGGGAAAAAAGCACTACAATCATTTGCATCATCTCCCTGTCATCTGCAGCCTATATAAAAGATTGCCTTAGGCTTGGTGATCACAGATTTTAAAAAATGAAACTGAGGAAGAAGGAAACCAAATACAGGTAGTCCAATGGGGGTTTCTATCGGTTTGGACTGGTTCAGTCGAACCGTTAGCTCTGACTGCAAGCCTAGAGAGAACTGGTTCTCTGTTTCCGTGAAAGTGGGCCCACCCGCCCACCCCTAGGTTATACTGACCTTTATTTCTGCTTCCAAAGCCCAGCTGATCAGTGACAGCAGACTGAATTGCCGCCCCTGAACTGTTTTCCTTGCTCCTTTCCTTATTTGCAATGAGGAAGTTCAATGTTTGCTAAACTGCGCACACACATGCAAAGCGAACCAGTTGTTCAGCCAGTAGGAACCCACCCCTAACAACCACAATTGAGTCCAAAATTTCTGTTGCTAAGTGAAACAGTTGTTAAGTGAGCTTTGCCTCATTTTACAACCACTCTTTGTGACCACAGCTGTTATGTGAATCGCTGCAGTTGTTAAGTTAGTAACACAGTTATAATCTGGCTTCCCTGTTGACTCTGCTTCCCAAAAGATTGCAAAAGATGACTCCTAGACACAGCAACCATCATTAATATGAACCAGTTGCCAAGCATCCAAATTTTAATCACGTGACCATGGGGATGCTGCAACATTCGTAAGTGTGAAAAACAGTCATAAGTCACTTTTTTCAGTGCCACTGTAACTTTGAACGTCCCTAAATTAATGGTTGTGAGTTGAGAACTATCTTCGATATCTGGAGCTGTTTCTGAGGAGAAGGTGACAGATACATACCCTTAACTAATTCCATCTGTCAAAACAAATATGCCTAAGAATATCCATTTGCTTTTCAGTTTGCAGCCTAAATAGCCTAAAGCTATTTAGATTAGAAGCCTGAAGCTGTGATAAAGCAGCCCCTTACATTCAGATACGTATAAAAACATGCCTAGGGAAGGCGTCATTAAGCATCACACCTGGTCAAAAAGAGTGATCTTGTTCTGTACCTGTATATCTTATCTCTTTCTGAGGATATAATCACCCTAAAGCTTTTCATTTGATTTCAGCAACATACTTAAAGAACAGGAAATGCTTGACACTTTGTAAAATTCATGCTTGTCCAGCTCAGAGTCAGTGCTAAAAGCCTTCTAATCCATGGTAACCTTAGCTCTCTTTCCCTGCTCTGGCACTCAGCAACCTGACATCCCTTTTCCGCCTCTACTGTTCCCTTCTGGGAAGTCAGGACAAGCTTCCCAGAGTTTAGTGTGATTAGGTAGAAAAGAAAACAAAATTACAATCTACTGAGGGAAAATGAGCATGGGATAGAAGAATGATTCATTTTGTTTATTTACACAATTCAGTATTATTATGCCTTTTAGATCGATTACAATACTCTGGACAATATTATATTATCAGATTAAAAAGAGGAACAGAATATAAAGAAGGAATCAGGAACAACCACCAGTAAACACAGATAGAAAATTAACAGACAGATAAATTTAAAAGATTTTAGCTTCTGGTGAGATAAGGACAGTGACTTGATGCCAGTCATTCTGTTATTTAAAATGACTCAAAAGTGACCCACCATCACTGTGTGATTGTTTTTCTACTCTAAGCTCACTTTTAAAGCAGGCAGAAAAAGGGCCTCTAAATGTGGCTTCCATACTCTGAAATACTCTGAAAGGTTCATGTTGAAGCACTGTAGTAGATGTTTAATCTACTGAGGTTGAAAACTAGACTTCAAATTGTTTGGAAAGGACCATCAACAGGCATACGATTTACTACATGGAAGTGATATGTTTTTAAGAACATTAATCAGCAATATTGCAGATCAATCAAAATTTCCAACAAACCTTGAAAGTTTAATCTGCAATTAGAGCATTCAACTCTTGTCCTTCAAAATAGCAATGCAATGTATCACCTTTTACCCAACATTTCCTCCCATGTTGAAAATGACCTCTTTACACATAAGGTCTCCAGTATGGATCCTAGCTCCTTCATTCCCTAGAAAACAAGCAGATCAAAAAACACACCATAACCATTTATAGTGCTTCTTGCTTACAGGAAACTATCTTTTCATTCCCAAAAGGGGTCTGTGTGGTCCAGACTGATATTAGGAAGGCTACTTTAGGAGGTAAACTTTATAATAGAAGAATTAGCCCGGGCTTTGCAACGAGAAAAGAAAATCCCTTTCAAAGTTAAACAAGCGCTTAGTGAAGCCCCTTCTTCTTTACTCCTCCTTGTCCTTTGCTGCTTAGAGCCGATAGGATCCATCTCTACCGAAAAGTGTTCAATTTGTCATGTCATGCCCAGCTGTTAACCTCCTGCAGTGGAACCACAGGGAAGACTTGCTTTCTCCTATTTATTTATTTGCTACTTAGACAATGGGAGTCCAGGGCCCGCTGAGTTCTTTATAATAAAGCCACCAACAACTCTCCCTCCCTCTGCCACCCTCCTCCCAGAATCTCCCTCCTTGTCATGTCAACAGTACCCGCCAAGCTGCAGGTGTCACTTGGCATTAACCCTTCCTTTGCTGGGAGCTCCATTGAAAGACAATTGCACATCATGGGAGGATAACATAAAAGCCAAGAAAGAGAGCACTTGGGTTTTGGTACAAAGAGTAAAAGGCCAACTGATAACCATTGCTCGGAAAGCTTACTGCATCAATGCAGGGGTGCTTAGCAAAGAAAGAGCCAAGCCAAAACAACAAGAAGAGGGGGGATAGCCTAGCCACCCAAAGAGATGGGGGAAGCTTGGCAAGTCACTACAGCTCTAGGAATCCTTAGCAACAGGGCCCTGGAACCTGGGAGAAATAAATGATAGTGGAGCAAGTATTAGTTACTCTAATCAATCAACCACAGCTCAATTTATTATAAATTAAACTATGATTATCAATGTTATTTCAGGAGTGCTATTGCCACTATGCAATGCACAGGGAAGAGAAACAATCTAAGAAGAATAATGAACCCAGAGCGAATGCGTGCGTGCGCGCGCACACACACACACACACACACACACAGGTTACACATGCTCATGCAAAGGCACCCAGGGCAAAAAAAAGCTTTAAAGTTTAAAGCTTTAAGTTTAAAAAAAAGCAGCACAAGAAAATTATAATTAAAAAATGGTAAAATACTTTCCCACTATCTTGACAATGAACACGATCATGGAAAACTCAGGGTAGGAGAAATGCAACAGAATCCCCCTTTTTATCATCTGCTTTTTAACAGGATGATGCAAATTTCTAAATATAGCCTTCTCATTATAACTTTTACCATTCGCTTCGGAAGTTCTCCAAATTCTTTCAAAAGTTAAAAATAGAAAATCAATGCGAGAAGATATTTGTTGATATTTGAATTATACAAAAATCAGTATTTCAGGTTTTGCAATGTGTGAAACAAAATAGCATAGCCTTAAAGTGCAATACAAAATTTGTGGGGGAGCGGGGAATATATCAGTTCTGCATGAAATGGTGAAAGGGGGTGGAAATGTTCTTGTCATGCACTACAAAAGAATCTGATTATGAAATTTATAGAGATTTTCTTTGTTTAGCTTCTAAAAAATGTAAGGTGGTAATCTGATAAAGTTTGAAGGCTGTCAAAAGTACATACTGTTGCCTTCATTTTCTGCTAACTCCATAAAGGTGAAATAGCCATTTAACTTAGCAATTATGAAATGTCTTGAGATATTCATTTGATTGCATTCTTCCCTGCATTTTGCTATTACAGTTTTAATTTTTTAACTGTTTAATGGATGAATTATATTGTTTAGTTTTGTTTTAATTGTGTATGCTGCTCAGAGTCATCTCAACATGGGCAGCAATTTAAACTTAATAAGTAAAAAATAAATAATCCTCCTGACACAACTACTTACCTAGCTATTTCTACTTTTAAAAAAAACCCTTCTAACTATCTGAGATGCTTTACAAAGACACTACATAAAAAGAATAATAATGAAATATAGAAGCAGCCAAGATCCACTATCCACACCAGCAGACAAATGGAATAGAAAATTTCTTCAAGCTCCCATTCTTTGTACTTTATGTAGGACAGGAACCTCAACAGAATGAGTAAAAAATATTTCTAGAAAGAAATATCAAGTACTCTGCAAGGATCCAGGTATGAGAGAACATATAGAGAAGGAAATGTGAAGAGTACTTGGTGGTCTCTGAATTTGGTTGTTTTCTTGCATGTCTTTCATTACCCAAACTAGGTAACATCATCAAACCTCTTCAGAAGAAACTTCTTGGATGAGAAGCAAAACATTTCTGAAGAAAAAAAAAACTGGGAGGCATGGTGGCGTAGCATTTAAGGACATTGGATCTGCTAAGTAGAAATGGGTGACAATGGTGGTTCGGCCCCAAGTAGCACCACGGCATGAATAAGCTTCCGTCATTTGCCTCTAGCTCCTGCTCTGCCCACCCAGTTCAAAAGCATTATTGCAAGTAAGTAAATGGGTATCACTTTGGTCGGAAAGGCTAACTGCATGAGGTGAATAGGAGCCGGTGCTGGACATGAAACAAGATCGGTAGAAGAGTCCCCAGAAGATGTCATCAAAACAAACTCCACTAACCAGATAGTGCAAGCTAGATTGCTCCCACCACTCCAATGCCACACAGTGAATATGCACGCAGTTGTGAAACCAAACAAACTAGCAATCAGGCTGTCAGGACTATTCTGTAAAGTGTAGATCTCCCTGAGAAATGTATGCCACATGAAATAAATAAATTGGGAGGCAAAAACAAAAAAGTCCCAGGATCCAAACTAAGTTGGTGGGACCAGAGATTTCTTTCAAACTTTCAGACATGTGCTAGAGTCCATCCTCAGGAAGCTTCTCCATCACCGACTCGGATTGAATCCTGAAACATTATCCTGGAACATGTATATTTGCCTTCATTTGTCAAGAAAGTCTGATTGCCTTTGGAAAAAGCACCTTTGGTCAATCATGGAGCAAAAAACTTCAGTTGTCGGGATAGTGAACTATCTGACTCTAGAATAGTTTAAACCAGGGGTGTCCAAACTTGGGAACTTTAAGACTTGACCACCCATGCTGGCTGGGGAATTCTGGGAGTTGAAGTCCATAAGTCTTAAAGTTCCCAGGTTTGGACACCCCTGGTTTAAACTAACCAGCCAAGCATTATAAATGCAATGATTCCTACGCATTACAATTTAATTAATTAATATATTGCAATTTGTGTGTGAGAGTGCTTCAGGATAGAAATATACTGTATATATTAGGATGAAAATAACATGACATGACTCAATAGTTTGGAAGCCATGTGCATACACCTAGTTTTGGATATCAGAAAGGGCAACAAAGATGACTAGAATCTAAAAATGTAAGAATGATTAAAGGAATGAGGATGTTTCAGACTAGTTCCTTAAGATAAAGGGAGATACAATACCACTCTTCAAAAAGCTGAAAGAATGTCTCATAGAAGATTAAAATCTGTTATCTCTTGTTCCAGAGTGCAGTACACAAAACAATGAATATAAGTTACAAAAAGGAAGATTCCAATTAAATGATTTTTAAAAGTTCCTAGCAATCATAGGAATTGGTAGTGTAATCAGTCACCCAAAGAAGATGTGACTTCCCCTTTCATTGGATATGCCCAAACAAAGGCCAGACAGTGATCTGTCTAGGAGGCTTTAATTTGGATTGCTGCATTGAACAAGAAGTTGGATTTAATAACTCAAATGCCCCTTCCAATTCCAATATGCTATGACTAGCATATTGCCATTTATTCTAGAGCTATCATTTTTAGGAAGAATTCAGAAAATATCAAATAATTTTGTAAAAATCTACTAAATGCCTCCATAACAGAAAGTTTTACCATGCTACTGACTGCCTAAAGCAAAGTTCCCCAACCTTTCTGAATTGGCGGCCTGCAGTGTGAGAGGGATGGTTTTGTGAAGGGTTAGGCACGTGCTTGCGCATGAGATTGCCCGTGATGTTTGCAGCAACATTCACTAAGTGGGGCCACAAGCACCCACAACAACGCTCAAGTGAGTGGGGCCATGAATGGTCTGCAATGACACTCACGTGAGTCGGGTCATGATTGCCCGTGTTGACACTTGTACGAGTGGGGCCATGAAGATGCACCAGCCAGCCATTCATGGCGATTAGGTTGCAGCTCAGTAGTGGGCAATGGCCCACAGGCTGGGGACCCCTTGGCCTAAAGCACAGGTATATAATAAGCCTCATTTTTAAAATTGGTAAATAGAAAAAAGTTCTTACATGAATAATTTCCTGACCCTTTGTTCTCCCCTTCCAATACTTGCTCAAACTTATTTGAGAAGATATGAAATCTTTCCTACACAATGCAGGATTGAACATCTGAAACATTTGGAGGAAGGAGAATAACCTTAATGCAGCAGGGATTCTCTCCACAACTTCAGCCCAGTATTCCATCTTTCATTCTTGAGGAATAGCTGCAACTCATATGCCCCAGATTGTATTTTTCAAGAAAAGTCACTCACCTTTTGGACAGACTTCATGAAAAATGTAAACAATCCCAATAACTTTATTTCTGTGAACTGGCTTCTATTAATTTATCACAGATTCAAGCCTATTGGCCTCAATCATACAGAAAGCAAATACTCAATTTAATATAAAAAAGAGGCATATGGGAAAACGGAATCAACTTTTTATATTTTTAGTCTTACCTCTTCTGAAGTATTTTCCTGTCAGAGAAGCTCGGATATGTCTACAGAGTGTAAGCCACAAGCAGAGATAATTTAATTTTTTAATAAGCGTCCTGACTTTGCTGAATGATTACAGTAAATATGATAGTCATAATAAAAAGATTTTCATCATCAAGCATCAGGCCTATTTTTAGGATAAGAAATATGCTTAAAATGATTTGAGGACTACAGAGTAATTTTATGTTGTTCTATCAGTAAGGATCATTAATGTTACTGTAGATCAAATCATACCGGCATTTTGAGAATATGAGCATAAAATTCCCATAAGTATTTTAAAAACCAGAAGGAAGTAATGAACCTATATATCTGAAAGATTTAAAATCACAGCTTTGGGTACAGACTATATTCTGAAAAGAATACAGAAATTAGGCTGTAGCAAACGTTCTTTGGAAGGGAAGCACAGCTTGTCTAAGAGGCTATTCTAGTGTTTGCTACATCCTATCAGTTTTAGAGCTTGTAAAAAAGGCCTTACGGTATGCCTAATGGAAACTGGGAAAACAATAACAGGGGCAAGGGGGTTGGAAACTGAACGTGCTTTATTAAACCCAAAAGCCAGGCAGTTTGTGGTAGCAACAGCTTCCCTGTTTCTCACTAAAGGCCTAGTGCCATAATAAATAATTTCCCTGCATGAAGACAGAGGAAAGTGAGGATGCAACAACATGAAAATTTTCATTTTTCCCCATAAATCACCGCAGTGTGTAATAATATTTGTTTTTTAATGAGTCTCCTGTGATCCATTCTGGGAGCTAACATCAGGGCCTGTCAGGGGGTGATGTGTGGTATACTTCAGTGCTTTGCGAAACCTGCCGGCTATACAGATTCTTCCCCTTCCTTGCATGTACTTTATGCTGAGTATTAATGCAATAAGGATTTGTGAGGACTTGTGGCTCTCTAGCTTGCTCTTCAGTGGGTTTCTAAGACTTTCAAAACCCATTTAAAGGAATGTAACAAAGCCAAGGGACAAAGTATGTATGTTGTTATTCGTTCTTTAGAAGGATAATGTTGTTATCTTTCTACAGCATGTTGTCTTGTTGGATAACACATGGATGTGGAAAATCGAACTGCAATAAGAGAAACTGCATCAAATCACAATTCCCCCTTCATACAAAGATTTCTTTTCCAACACCATGCATCTGGTTTAAACACAACCTTTGGAAGTGATAATGAATTTGTGCTCCCTTTCTAAAAACGAATTGGCTGGAGTTTTCTCAAAAATAATACCTCCTCAGATAATAAGCCCAATCCGGCTTTTGAGTGCATGTGCTAAAATAAGTCCTCCCAAAAAAATAAGCCCTCCCTGAAAATATTGCAACACAGCAGCAGCCATGAGGTGACTAGGGAATAAGACTTCCCTGAAAATAAGTCCAAGGGCTTATTTCAGGGGGTCAAAAGAAAATAAGACCCTGTCTTATTTCGGGAAAACACGGTATGTAACTTTTAAAATAATAAGGCAAAAAGAAGCCTGTTTAGGAAGCAAAAGGAACTATTTTGGGTGATATAATATGCCAGAGCAGTACAATGAAATGCTGGAAAATGTCTAGACAATAGTATAGGGCATTAAAATGCAAAAAGTTTGCATAGCTCAAAAACTGTTCCATGTAAGAATATTACTCAGTATCTCTTTAACAGAATGGTTTCTCTAGATACGGTAAAATCTTTACAGCTGTTTAGGATCTTGGATTTCACTATCAAAAATAGTCATATCTTTCTAAAACATAAAATGAAATGTTTCAATACTTTCAAGAACCTTTCAGTGTATTAAGGGGAAATTATCAATTTTATCTATTTTTCCCAACAAGCACTATTTCTAAGATTTTCTCTTATTTCATCATCCTTTACCCAACAGGTTTTTCCATTTCATTTGTCTTTATTCAATGCCAGAGTTGTATGCCATCTGAAATTGGAACTCTTTAGAAACCTTCCTAAGATTGGCAAGATAGGCTCACAAACCAGATAGCACTTCTAGCATAGATGACAAGCCAAAGTTTTTGAAATCCTTTGTGTGCCACACAGAAAAATGATAATGCTAACTGTGAGGAGGTAAAATTTCTATGGTCTCGGAATCCTTGATGCCATAAAATATATTAGAGAGTAAATTCCCAATGTGCAATCCCAATGAATTTGACCTACCAGAACTTGTAACCATGATAGTAGTTGCAGTTTAACATTTTCCCATGTTGGGAAAGGCTAGTTTAAAAAAGAACAAGCGAGACTGGAAAAAAATATTGTTCATATCAGAAGAATTGTTCCTCAATTTTCCTAGGTACTACTATTCTGAAGACAGAAGCAAGGCAACTCACATAATAACATTCAATACCATGACACCATCATCATTTGAGCTACCACTATTAACATTATCACCATGATCATCATTGATATGGCACAGGATCCCACTACTGAGGCAAAGCCAAGCTGGTAGGATCTTTAGGGAGCCATAATGTGATGGGGACCGAACAATCTGTGTTTATTCTTGGCTATAGCATGTATGAGAGAGAGGGAGAGGTAGTGAGATAAACACTGCCATGGGCCATTTCCATCATCCACTCACAAGAGTATAATAAAGCCCTTGTAATACTAGAACTTGTGTGGTCCTGGGCTGTAATTTGCATACTAATTACTCAGTGCAAATGGGAATGCAAGCAGGGGTGGAGGGAAGAGCATGCAGGCAGACGAGAGGCCCAGACTATTTGCTCTGCCATTTCATATCATGCTAACAAGCTAATCCGCCATGCAGTTAGCTCCTGATATATAACTGCTCATTAGTATTATAATAAAGTACATGAAACAACCATAAAACGTTATATACTGCACAAGTGTTGTTTTCTTGCCAATTATCTGCAGGCGGATTTATCACCACAGTTGTTGCAAATTCCCTTCGGTGAGGTATGGGTCGAATAAAGAAAGGTGTTGGTAGGGGGGGGAGCTGCTTTCAAGGGGAGAACATGTGTTTTCTTAAGTAGCACTTACCAACGCGCCATTTCATAAGGGAGAGAGTGCGTGAGGGGAAAATATTGCATCCTGAGCAGCTGCTGGGAGAAGAGAGGAGCACAACCACTTCAGCCCAAACAAAACAAAAAAAGAGCAAGAAAAAGAAAAAAACTTCAGCTTCTACAGAGCAACAAAGTTTGAAGCCCTTCCTACTTTGGGCCCTATTTGGATGCCTAACAGTCTGGAGCAAAGGTGTTTTCTTTTGTTTCAAACTATGCCTTGTTTTAAAACTGAGCACTAGTTTTAATGCTAAATCCGGAGGCTACAAATCAGCACTCCAAAACATAATCATCGCTATAGCACTTAACAAGCTTTTTATAGACATGAATTAATTAATCCACTTGGATTCAATGCTGGTGGAAGCCATATAAAACCTTTACATGGAAAGAATTCCCTTGTGGAGAATATGTAAATAGGGTGGGGAATGGAGTTCATTATAAGTGAGAAATAGAAGCCCTGAATAAAAAGATACATTAAGACAAAAAAAAAGCCATGGAATTAGGAAAGATCAGATTTTAGCCCTATTGTCTGCTATACTTCTTACACAAAATGGTTTTTACTTGACAGACTTTTATTTCAAACGTACTTCAGATGTCAAGGAAATAAAGGTCCTGTAGACCAAGGGTCCACAACCTCTGGCCAGTGGTTTGTTAGGAACTGAGCCGCACAGCTGGAGGTGAGCAGCAGGCGAGCAAGCAAAGCTTCTTCTGTATTTGCAACTGCTCCCCAGTGAGCACCCCCTCAACTCCATGTCACATAATCAGGCATTAGATTCTCATAGAACCACAAATCCTATTAACTGCACGTGTGAGGGATCTAGGTTGTGTGCGGCTCCTCTATCACACACACCCAGTCCGTGGAAAAACTGATCTCTGGTGTCAAAAGGGTTGGGGACCACTGCTGTAGAAAATTCCTATCTTAATTCTCATTAATGACAGCTGAGACCAACAGCTTCAAAAGCAAATAACATGACACAATGGATCCTATGTTGTACAATTCTAACATCCAGATTGTAGTACAAAAAAAATATTAAAGGCTTCAAACAGAAATGGATGTTTTTTTCTGAATATTCCTGAATTTCCACACCTCTCATTGGTCATATAAGATTAACAAACTAGATTTCAATATCTGAAGAACCACAGTTATAACCTCTATACTACAACTTGAATAATAAGTTTTCTTCTGATTCCAGAGAGAAAAGCAAATTCAGAGTAAAATTGTTTCTTTTTAATATACTTCTATTTTGAAAGTCACTAAAGATGCTTCATAATTTTAAGAATGCTAATAATAACAACAGTGAGGTCAGGAGGTGCCATAAAATATCTAAGGTACATGCCTCTCTTAGTGTCAAAATTAAAGAGGTCACTGCATGCTTTTCAAGCGCATAGCACCTTTTCTCAACTGCAATCCTCCAGGTGTTATCTAGATGTAGATTTGTTCATGATTAATCATTCAACATATTCTATTTCATTCATATTCTCTTTGGAACAGCACAGATCTAATGTAAACTAAGAAAGAAAACTTTTACATGAAGTGTGAAATAGAACCAGTAACTTTTTCTCAGTAACCTTTTTGATTTATAACTGATTAAATCCTTGGATCATAGGTTCCCTTGATCACTTTCTTCTTCTAATATGACTCAAATGGAACTTCCACATATTGATGAAAGTGCACCAGTTCCATTAACAGTTTAATTAATAACTGTTCTATTAGACCTGGGGCTGCCAAGATCCAGACAACCATTAGATGTCAACAAAAAAGCTAGCAATTTCTGTATCCCTTTGCTGTTATCTACAGTAACAATGTTCTGAATTTCTGCAGCATAATATGTCAAAACTTCAATTCATAACTTGAAATATTTTTTTCCCTACAACCATCAAGAATATTGTGGCGTACAACTGCCAATACTGTAAAATTTCTATCTCTATCAAGCAAACCCCACCCAATGTGTTCTTTACGGTGGGCAAATCAAGCAGTATGACTCTTTTCTGTGCAGATCACACTGAAATAAGAAGTTCTAAGTGTAAGATTCAAGAACTTATTCAAGATTCAAGAATTTATTCTGAGATAATAAATAAAGTTTTTTGTAATAATGTTCATTCCCAATATTTTCAAAGTAGAGACTGTATGTTACAGCAGAAGCCTTCTAATGGGTAACAAAGTGACTATGTTAAGTACAACTATCCAAATGGCTTCTAGTAACTTGCTTTGCCACTACTTCTATATCTACCTAGGTAATGGTATTGTTTTATCTTCTTTCAAAGAATGGTATGTATCAGCTGACATGTACAATTATGAATAACGTGAACAGTGCAAATCAGAATAATGTTGTTGTTGTTAGTCGGAAGTTGTGTCCGACCCTTCGTGACCGCATGGACAACATTCTTCCAGGCCTTCCTGTGCTCTACCATCCTCTGAAGTCCATTTAAACTCACAACTACTGCTTCAGTGACTCCATCCAGCCACCTCATTCTCTGTCGTCCCCTTCTTCTTTTGCCCTCAATCTTTTCCAGCTCTTCTCCAGTGAGTCCTTCCTTCTCATTAGGTGGCCAAAGTATTTGAGTTTCATCTTCAGGATCTGGCCTTCTAAAAAGCAGTCAGGGCTGATCCCCTTGAGGACTGACCAGTTTGATCACCTTGCAGTCCAAGGGACTCGCAGGAGTCTTCTCCAGCACCATAGTTGTTTGGCGCTCAGCCTTCCTTGTGGTCCAACATTCACAGCTATACATTGCAACTGGGAAAACCATAGCCTTGACTATATGCACTTTTGGTAGGGTGATGCCTCTGCTTTTTAGTATGCTGTCTAGATTTGCCATCTGTTTTGCAGCTAGACCGCATTGCATGCTGTCTAGCTGCAAATCAGAATAGGGACTTATAAAACTCTTTGAAGGACGGTATTTTTAGGTGTATCATTGAAGGAAATTTCTGTGCTCTCAACTTATAAAAGTTGATCTGCAAATTCCAATGTTACACAGCTCCCACTATTTTAATATTTGTCCGATGGCAAACTTCTGCAACCTTTTACAGTTGCTGCTGAATAGTATTCACTGTATACAGGTAGTCTTCACTGAGCATCCACAACTGGAACTAGCAATTCTGTCACCACAGAGTTAATAACACAGATGCTAAACAGAAAATCACATGACCATGACGGCCTTATGACATTACTTTCCATTCAGCCATTAAGCAAGTCACCATGTTCATTAAATGAAACATCATGTAACTACAGGTTGCAATTTTACTTCCACATTCTCGGTTAACTCTACTTGTTAAAAGCTGGTTAGGACACACAAACAGTGATCCCATGACCCTGGACACTGCATCGACTGTATATATGTGCAAGTTGCAAAGTGCTTAAATGGCGATCATGTGACTGTGGGGATGCTGCTCTGGTTGTAAATGCAAAGATTGGTCACAAACCTGCTTCTTTTTACACTATTGCAACCTCAAATGGTTGCTGAACAATGCAGTTAGTAAGTGAAGTTTACCTGCATTCTCAATTGTGCATATATGGCTATACTATAGCTGCACACAAACAAACAAAGATACATATATTTCTGTGATTATAGTACCTCACACATACACATCTGATAAACAAAATATTTATAAAAATATAGCATAATTGCAGTTTTCCAGCATCTGTAGTACACATGTTTAGTGGCACTAAACTGATTTCCATTGAAAGCAAAAATGTATAGTCAAACCTCATCAAATATTCATAATTCATATACATAATTCTTGGAATTACAGAAACATTTCAAATGGATACAATTGTGAAGTGTACTGTCTAAGGTATTGGACTTGTACAGGAGAGATGCAGGTTCAGATATCTGCTCAGATATTTTTAATGTTATTCTCACCATAATAACCCTGTGAAGGTCAAGAGAGTGTGACTGGCCAATATACATTTCCCCAAGATCTCAAAGGAAAAATAGGATATATTTAGGTGACACAACTCCTGGTGACTGCATAAGCAAATAATATACCATAGACGTAACTATTTTCAGGTTATACACACAGATTCTTGGAAGAAAAAATATTATCAAACAAATAGATTCCATTCCCTTCTTCTCCTCCCTACATGCACGCATCCCCACCCCTTCCCTTCCTGTGAAGAATTTGCTTATTTATGGCTTGTTTTTGTCACTAAGAAGTGGGACTGACAGCTCTCTGCGGTTGGGCTCTGCCTGTCTAACTCCATAATAAGGGCCATGATATCCATTCTACTGCCAGCAGGGAGTGAATTGCCCCCTCCTCAGTAAAGCTACAAAGAGAGAGGGGGAAATGTTTACGAACTCTACAGCTTGTTAGCATCACAATGGTGAGTGCAAAGGGTGATCCTGGCTCATCTACCTCATTCTCTACTCTTGAGTTAAATGGAGCAAGTAAAATACGTATGAGAGAGAATGTCCCAATCTTTTAACATTCAAGTATTTCTAGAAACTATTTTCCTAAACTGTTGAGGGATACAGTTTATATAGAAGTTGTCTGTGTCAGTCTTCTTTTAGTTAGAAAAATAAAAGTACCCATCACTTAGCAATGTTGGTTCTTCTTACTTCGAAACCTTTACCCTCTGGACTGGCCAGTAGCCAAGTTAGTTCTGTTCAATTTGGCTTAAAATCAAAGCTGTTTATTCCTAGGGGCCCACTGGCAAGTTAAAGCCACAGCACCTTAGTAAATAGACATTATCATGTTAAAGCTACAGCATCTTAGTAAGCAGACTTTATCACGTAAATTCATTAAATCAAGAAAGGGGACCTGTCTAAAACAGATGCTTAAACCAACAAAGATTATTCAGACTCACATTCTATGTGTATCAGAATGCTTTCAACTATATGTCCCCGGGGTATTATGAAAAAGAAACCAAATTCAACCGTCAAACAAGATTCTAGTTTGAGTTTTCTCAGGAGTCAATGTTTCTGAAGAACTTATCAATCATGGCCTGAGGTTTCCAGGAGGAGATAATACAAACCATAGCAAACCATAGGAGACCCAACAAAACTAATCAAACTAATCTCATCCCTTCTTAACTAAGAGCACAATACAGGTTGATGGCAGCCTAGTATTTTTCCCCTGCAGGACAATAATAAAATGATTGTTATAGCATTCAATACAATGTTGTTCCTTGTTTCTAGACATCCAGTGAAATCTTTTTAAAGCTTCCTTGTGTTTCCATCAAAACCCACAGAAAACCATTTCTCTTACTATCAATCCTGTAAAACCCTGATAGATGGATGACGTTTTCTTCCTTGTTTTCTTTCTTTCATGCTAAAGCTTTTTTATATGCTAAAAAGAGAGAATCACCCAGTGTGCTTTATAAGGGTCTCTGCATTTCAAAAGCTCAACAAGCATACTCTGCTTACCCTGATAAGCCCTGGGCTCTTAGTGTCTTAAATACCTTTGACAAGCTATACATTACAGGACTAATAATTTGCCAAATTTGGGCCCATAATATGATATCTGTAAAACGTCAACGGCAGTAATGCGATTAGCAAGCCTCAAATGAAATATCGAACATTCAGCATTTAGGCGCTGAATAGAGAAAAGAAAGGAAAGGAAATCAATTTCAAAAGCGGGAGGGAAAGAGGCGATAAGCATGCAATAAAATGGGCAAACGGCAGGGACAGTTCAAGCAAAACTACAACTCACTTTGTGCTCATACCTTTAGAAACTTTCTCAACTCGATAAAATTGTATACTGTTCAAAGCATTCAGTTGTCATAGTAATACTGACCGATTGAGAGGGATCTCTGCATTTTCCTCCCCCAGCACACCCTCCACTACCAACATAATGCCATGCCCTCAATAATCTGGGTCCATAAAATTCAGGATGTGAAAATCTGAGGGTGGGCTGCCCCGGCCACCCTGCTTGGGGTAAGAGAGTCATAATGTACTAATTACCATAGCCCACTTTTCAAAAACAAAGAAGTCATCACATTCCAAGGTGACAGACTAACAACATCCCCACCACCTGCAGCTTTATGAGCTCCTCGCTAGGGGAACTTCCCAGTTTCCCACTGATGCTTCGGTCAATCTCCAACAGTGAAAGGGCAAGGAAGTGCCACTTTCCAATTTTCCTTCCACCTGGATGCTTAACTCCCAGATCCTATTAACACACTGACCACAATCTTTTAAGGCAATGATACAAGGGATAACCTTAATCCAAAGCTCACAAAGAAACAATAAGCAGTGAGTAAAATAGTAAGTGTAAATGTAAACAAGAAGCTAACTCTTTTAGGATTATAGTTATACAGACCGTCCCCAAAAGCAAGCTTCTGCTTAACTTGGTTTCATGATTGTAGTCTTCATGGCAAAATAGTAAAAATAATCCTGACTTGACTCAAGTTGGTAGTTCCATCTTCTGAGCTTCTAAGTTACACTTACTAGATTTTGTCATGGCATTCTCTAGGAAACTGAGTAGCCTTCCCCTGCAACTAGAGTCTCATCAGCTTTGTCTTGACACATCTCTGATGGCCTCATGGACACTTATATTACTTCTTTTCCTATGGTCTCTACCCACTGTCTTCCTGGTTTTCCTGAATCCACCTCCAGCTCTTCTATGAGTGTAGTGTTTACCTTTAAACTGGTTTTCCTGTGCTAGATCTACATGAGGGTTCTACTCAGACTTCTGACTTGAAAATTCAAAATGCTGATTTGATCCACAAAACTATACATTGCTTGGCACCAAGGTATCTCCAAGACAGTCTCCCTCAGATGGAACCTAACCATATTGTCCATACATCTTGAACAGGATTGGCAAGAACCCTCCAGATGAGCTGGTGCGGGGAGGGCCACAGTTTTCAGTTATGCTTCCATCCTTTTAACTTTGTAAGTTTTGTCTCCAGAGCATAGTGTCTTTCCCTATGAGTTCATTAGATAATTAACAACGAGCTGTTAGAGCTATCAACTTCTATGAATATTGCCAAAGGAGGAACAGCAGAAAGCTTGTGGCTTTATTACTGTATTATCATTTACTTGTTGATATTTCAATTATACTTATTTAATGCTTTTGGTTTGTAGAATACGTAAATGTTCTAATCTGTCAGGAGGAAAGTGGTATGATGGGTGGATGAATAATCTTTTTTAAGACAATATCCTTTTGTCAGATCTGGGTTTCTCTTCTGTCCATCCTCCACAGGGGGCAAATTGTTTTATTAGGAAAGATTGACCAAAGAGAACTATTTGGCTCAAAAACAAACCTAAATACAATGGCCAAGCTGGTTTTCAATTACTTGACACCACTAATGTTACTTCTATGACACAAGAAATTAAGACTGTATCATTTGAATGCAAATGCCACTCAAAGTTCAGGAGGATGCTATTATTTAAATACTTCTGAATACTTAGGAATCAACTCCTGAATCCTCCATTTTTTTACAGAAAAGAATCAGATGCAATAAGGCTTAGCTGGCATATGATGCCTATGGAAAGAAAGCAAGTCCATTTCCTTGTCATAATCTGCATTTTCTACATACAGAGAAATAGGACTACCCAGCCACTGCTCAGAATGGGACCTTCAGGCTCCCACCCTTGGCCACACCTCCTTCTCAAATCATAACTTAGGAAGCGCCATATATTCATGTATTTTTCTCAATGCACAAAGACAAAACTTGGGACTAGGCAACACTCTGTGCCCTCTTCAATCCCACAAACACTGTTTCCACTTCCTGATTTTGTGGTGCGGGATTTGTAGTAATTAAGTTACCAGGGTCTTTTTATAGGTAGTACCCTCAACATGAGATCTCTCAGAAATGGTTACTGTTTGATACCATAAAGTTTATTCATCACATTTAATTAATCCTGCCTTTTTGTGGGTTCGACTACTTGATTTTTATATATTATTCATGCCCAGATTTGCTGCTGATTTATGCTGTCAGCATATATTATGCTGTCAAAAAGCCTCCTTTTTTAAAACAATCTTTTTTGTAGTTTCTCAAATGTGGAAGATAGAATATATGTTTTATACATATAAAATGAATTTGTTAATTGTGTCAAAGGCTGTAATATGAGGAAAAGCACTTTGCATCAAAAAGAATAGTTAAGGCCCTACTGGAAAGAGGTAACACAAATCAGCAAATAAAGAAACCGGTAGGGTAATTTCATTAGAAATAAGTAGGCATTGCTATAATAGAGTTTGACCATGGATATATAGTAAACCATTTAGTAAATATCTCTAATCCTTACCATTCATCCTCATTAATCAAGATATCATTCAAACATTCAACCAAGAAAGTTAATAAACTTGTCTGATATAGTTTCCTCAACTATTTTGGGATTTTGATATTCAAAATTCTTCTTGGCCAGTGATTGGATTTCATGTTGTTTTCCGTGACATAAGTGCAGCTGAATTTGAATACTCTTTCTAAAAATTCAGAGTCATAGATTCCATGAAGCTTAGATACTTAACAACTGTACTTGAAAGAACACGCCACTGAGATCTGAATCACATATTATTTTGTTTCTGAGCTCTTATGTACATACACCATAAGCCAGAACTGCTATGTTTATACATGTAGTCCTCAACTTATGATCAATTGCTTAGTGACCATTCAAATACATATATTTTTCTATTCAAAGTTCAAAGACAGACTTCCCCAAAGCTATCCATTAACTAGTTTCAAAGTTACAACGGCTACACCACCCCTGCAGTCATCCACCCTTATGACCAACTGCAGGGACGCTGCAGCATTCATTCTCCTACCCCACCCCTTGGAGTACCTGCAGCCACATCTACCCAAAGAAGATCAGGCCAGCTGTAGTGAGCATGTATCAGCTGAGTTTGCAAACTCCAGATGGTCTGATCTCCCCTAGCTTGCTGAAGTTTGAAATTCCATAGTCTGATCTCCCCTTGCTTGCTGGGTGGAAAGGAGGATTGAAGGGCTATGGGGACTCTGAGGGATGAGAAACAGAGCATGAGATGCTTCAGGGGTTAGGGTAACCTTAAAAAATCCAGGGTAAGTGACCCTGGGCCTCCCCTACCCAGGGCACCCTGTGCTCCGTTTAATGACCCTCACCTTTGTTTAATGATTGCAGCAAGGACAGCTGGGTGGTGGTGTCATTAATTGAGGACATTTTGCAATACAACCGTAATAGGCAGGTTCCATTACGGTCATATCTCAAGGATTATTTGCAGTTAAGGCAGTTGAGCTAAGAACTCATTATCAAACAGATTGGGGTAAACTATGATAATGACATGTTTATCTGAATATTGATTCTTTGTATTTACCATATCTATTTTATTATTGTGTTCTCTTTTATTTATTTTACCTTGGAATTAGATCTTGTATTTGCTTTTCTTTTCTTTTGTTAGTATGATCATAAGACTAAACAATTGATAAACTATCAATCTATTCCATGAATGTTCAATCAGTACTTCTGAGTTATGGATTAATCCCAAATGTATACAACTACATATGAGGAAGGTGCTCTGTTAAAGAAAAATGTAATGGATCACCAAATCCATGCTTAGATAAAAGTGGAGATCTCAGTCTGAAAGATCTTTAATTCCATGATTGTGAAAATACCAACGTTGTTGTCGTGAAACTATAGTCAAAGAGCTCCAATGCCACTGAAAGGCATTTTACTGCCCCTAAAGTGGTGCCCTACCCTAGTCTATTGAAACAGGGCAGTGGAATATATTCAGGATGATCTAATCATTCACTAATGAAGCCATCAGATAATTATGAACATATTAATAACATCATAATCCTTATGCACAATACTTCAAACAATAAGACAATACAATACAATAGCAGAGTTGGAAGGGACCTTGGAGATCTTCTAGTCCAACCCGCTGCCTAGGCAGTAAACCCTATACCATTTCAGACAAATGGCTATCCAACATCTTCTTAAAGACTTCCAGTGTTGAGGCATTCACAACTTCTGAAGGCAAGCTGTTCCACTGATTAATTGTTCTAACTGTCAGGAAATCTCTCCTCAGTTCTAAGTTGCTTCTCTCCTTGATTAGTTTCCACCCATTACTACTTGTTCTACCCTCAGGTGCTTTGAAGAATAGTTTGACTCACCCTTCTTTGTGACAATCCCTGGGATATTGGAACACTGCTATCATGTCTCCCCTAGTCCTTCTTTTCACTAAACTAGACATAACCCAGTTCCTGCAACCGTTCTTCATAGTTTTAGCCTCCAGTCCCTTAATCATCTTTCTTGCTCTTCTCTGCACTCTTTCTAGAGTCTCCACATCTTTTTTACATTGTGGCGACCAAAACTGAATGCAGTATTCCAAGTGTGGCCTTACTAAGGCATTATAAGTGGTATTAACATTTCACGTGATCTTGATTCTATCCCTCTGTTTATGCAGCCTAGAACTGTGGTTGGCTTTTTTGGCAGCTACTGCACAATGCTAGCTGATATTAAATGGTGTCCACTAGGATTCCAAGATCCCTCTCACAGTTACTACTATTGAGTAAGGTACCACCTATACTGTACCTTTGCATTTATTTTTCTTGCCTAAATGTAGAACCTTACTTTTTTCACCATTGAATTTCATTTAACAAGAATAATTACAATGAAAAAAAAAGTAGGTCTGATGCAAGCTATGCCTTTGGGTCTCATACATTGCACTATAACAAGCCTTTTTTTTAACAAATTACAATCTTCATATCTCTTTTGGAGGCAAGTTTATTCAAGTTCCAAAGCTGAAGGCATATGATTCCTGAAGTGCCAGTTCCCCAATGGGAGTAAGGCAATCTAAGCAAGCCTGCCTTCGCCTCCTTTCTTTTGCCAAGCATGGAATGGCCATTATATCGCCACTTCTTGCGGCACCACGAGTCATTAAAGCCAAGTGAGCTGAGGGAACAATCAACTTAGACCAGACGACTTCCCCAGATGTGACCACTCTCAGGATATGGGGGGAGACCCTTACCGTGGGCATTCCTCCCCCATGTCAGTTCCTCCAGACAAAACATTCCCAACACTGGTTCACTTTCCCACCTTGGACCCCACTAGGAAGAGCGTTCTAGGCCATTTAGCAGGAAGGCTGTGTTTGGTTTTGAAACAGATGTTTCTTTTTACTTAGTATCTCTTACTTGTCTTGCAAACCTTTGAGCTAGGATAATACACTTGCATATATGATTATTCAGCATTTCTTCAAGTGAAGATCAAAATGAACTACTCTCAAGCTGGCTCTAGAATGGAACTTTGAATATAAAACAGAGTGCCTATATTTCCAATTTCTCTTCAGTCAAGGATGGGATTTTGAACTGTGACCAAGCCCAGGTATGTTAAACTCTACATAGTTTGGATAACAGCATGTGATTTTTGATTCCTAAGTAAAAAGTGAAGGCTCACCATAAGTTCATCATCTAAGGATCCAACCCCTTCTTTCAGCCTCTTTTGTTTTGTTTCTTCATTTTATTTATTAGATTTATTTGCCACCATCTCGTTCTAAAGCAATTCTGGGTGGCTTACCGCAACTTAGATTAATTGGGGTTATTGTGGTATATTATAGTGATTTCAACACACACAAACACATGCACACATAGTTTTACAATTATAAAAGAAAAGTATTCATATGCGGGTTCACACTGAGAAAAAAGGTCTTCTCAGACATTGCAATCAAATGAAGAACTCTAAAATCTAGGTGCACTACAATCCTCCTTTGCAAGTGTAATAGAACTGAATGTTTTTTAAACAAAATTCAAGAATCAAAAAGGGTTTTCTTTACAGAATCACTAGTACAATCAGCATGTAACTGGCCTGAGTCCAAGGTGTCATAAATCTATTGGAATACATACCAACATGCTTATGTGGGAAGACCTTTAAGGACACTTAGCCTTTTCATAGAGTTCACCAGCAGAACTACTCAAAAGCTCCATTTCAAAATTCAGCTTCTGCTCTTAGATTAGGCTCAGAAAAATCAGTTTGTGGCCCATGTAGCATCCTCTGAGAAAGACTCCACAGGTGCTGCCTTTTCAGATCCATGAAGCGCCAGAAACAACAATTCATGTAATTCAGAGGAGAATCAATAGCTGGTGTAGATTAAGTGATAGATAGAAAACAGGGACAACAAATATGGTCCCAGAAAATATCCGACAGAAAAAGAGAGGGTAAAAGAAATTTTTCCAACACAAAGTGGTAAAACAGCCATTTTCACACACACCCAAACCGTGTAATTTTGTGTAAATTTTTACTTTAAACATCTCTTTTGCCTTGAGCTGTGATATAGGTCCTGTCAAAACCAGGGGCAATTACTGCCATTAGGTTGCCATTATGTCACTGCCGCTCCCCCCATTACGAAGGTCTCCAGCACACAAAGCTATAATCTTTGTTCACTTTCGCTCCATCACTCCCAGAAGAAACAAAATTGTTTTTTTAAGTGCCTTTATTTTGCCCCTGTCAACTCTGAAAAGCAGGGGGAGAATGAAGAGGGAGAAAGAGGGAAAGCAATGCATATTTTTTTTAACTATGAATTGCCAGATATACTAAACTTGCTTTACTTATAATCTTAGAATAGAGATTTTGCTAATCTCTATTAAATTGGACACCAAATATCTCTTTTTATACAATCCTGGTAGAAAGCAGGAGAATTATTTAGCAAACTCTGTGCTGACTTTTCTCTAAAATATCTTTTGCCACCTTTTTCTGCAGATCATGAAATTGAATTATGATAAAGTCTATGGAATCTGTTCTATGACATATCACAGCATTTCATTTGACAGATCTGCCAAAGGGTAAATAATTTGGTTTGCTTGTAAGAGCCATGATTATAAACAAGCAAACAAATAGCGCAATATCTTCCATCATAAAGAATTTTGTTTTGGCTTTATCTCTTCTTAAAGAATGGTGTCCTATAGATTACAATCTCACAGTTTATCATTTATTTTAGAATTAATGACCTCACAGTCCAAGCTAATGTATTTCTACTATAATCCCAACATCAGATATAAAAGAATGGAGCATATATTTTATACTTCTGTATTCCATTCCTCTTATGGATGAGTACAACTCTTTCCATTCTTTTCTAGGTGCTCTTGAAAGTACAATGAAATATACAGCAATAAAGACATTTTTTATTAAGATGCCTCACCTGCAAAAATCCATTTCCAACAAGGTTTGCTATCACTTCTTAACGACCAGATTAAAGTTTGGTTTGTTTAGCCATGCTTTTTGGAAACACTGGTTGATTAAGAGGGAGGGGAACTCTGAATTTTGCTATATCATTGTAGCTTGCTGAGAACTCCACATAGGCATCAGGAAGGGCATCTGGCTAGCGAATGCTCAGTACCATTCAGTCATGCCTGACTCTACCCTGAATTAAGGTGCTATTAAAAGGTAATATTTAGATAATATAGCTAATATATTTCTGCTTTTATGAAATTATAAACAATATCTCTATGAAATATGACAGTATAAAATGCCCCAGAAACTGAAAGTTACTTATTCATGCTTTATACTAATACTAGGTATAGTATAATATAAAGCAATTTTCAATCCATAGCAAATTCTAGGCTCCTGGCTAACATTAAATTAGTCAATATGATATCAAACCATTGGGATACTGTAATGTCTATCAAGAAGATGAAGGATTTTCCATAGATGTCCAAGAGTTCTTGCTTGCTTTATTCCATGTTTCGCTGGTCTGTTACAAAAACACCTATGCCATGCTGCTTTTTCAGTATGTCCCCGTTTGGACTCTGGACAAGATTAAGCATATCACAATATCCAAAAGACTGGGTGGAAAGATAATTAATAAGATTAAGAAGGGATTATGTAATCTTTTCTGTCATGAAGCTGCCAACTTAGATTGTACTGGGAAAGCTTGTTACATAGTTTTGAACAGTCAGAAGCAACAATTATGTCTTTATTTATATTTTTGGCAAACAAAGCTTGGCATGAATAGGACAGTGATTTAATGATATGAATGAGGAGCTGGGTTTGGGGAGAGTTAAGAGTCAGAATAGCTTTTGTTTTTAAAAGTGTTAAGCCTCTTATATGGTACTTTGTTTTGTTTACCAATAAAAATCATGATAAAGTAATATTCATTTTCTGCTGGCTTGCCATATTTCAGTAGCAGATTCTATGTGTAGATTATACACAAAAGGATTGTTGTATGAAAGATACTTATATTCCCAATACCAAAAGCTGATTTCATGAAATGTGTACACCGATCACTTTGGAACTGGCTATTTCTCAATGCAACAAAAAGACTGGACAGTATGATTTCCTGTTATGAAATATTCATTTCTTGTTTAAAACTGATTTGTATTACTTTCTATACCTATTCATGTGTTGCTGTATCTTATTTAATTTCTGATTTTTTTTCTAAATATATCTTCTCATCTTTATGTTGTAACTGCCCCAAAACAATAAAATATTAGCAATACATATACAAGTTGTTGTCAGAGATGATAAGACAGGTTTGGGGATTGCATGTAACTATCCTGCAAGCTGTTCACTATGTATGAAGAAACAGTTTACAGTGCAATAAAACCAGATCTGCTGTGGAGTGTATACTTAACAGAGAGCCAATTCCAATCCCAGCATTCAGGTGCACACTTCTTAAAAATGTATTCTATACACCTAAAATGAAGAATATACTCCCCTTAACAGTAGACTGAATTGTAATCTTCTGACAAGAGAGGAAGAGGATTTTTGTGGTTGATAAAGTTCAGATAAAAATACTTGAGAATGTTGCTGTAGAACTGAACTAATAGGGGGGAAATGAGAGTGTCAGGAACACAGGAGAACCCCTGTCAGGCACAAGGACAAAGACCCAAATGGATTCTTCTTCTGAAGCTATCTTTAATTTGATGCTTGAGGCAGCATGGTGGTAAATATTCACTAAGTGTGGGGGGACAGAGAATAATGTTCTTCATGGCTGGTCTGGAAAAGCCGGTAGCTGATCTCTCACTGAAGCGAACGGGCTCCATCTCTGTGCATCAGTGCCACTGTTGTTTGTCTCTCCACCCCGCCCCAACACCCAGAAAGGAATGGGACCTCCCAGAACCACCACTGCTTTGAATGGAAAGGTCTCGCCCACCCTTTCAGGGAGAGAAAAGAAGCCAGGGTCTGACGGACACATTGGCTCCTGCTGACGAAGGGCTGACCCAGCAGAATGAAAGCTCCCCACCCGGGTGCAAGAGGGGGAAGGGAGGGGAGGTCCCTTCCCGCCAGCCACCCACCCTGCCAGTATTTTGTTTTTGTTTAAATCAAATCAAGAATGTATTTAAGCAATTCAGGGAAGACTTTCCTTCTCCATACCCCTTCAACTCCCTGTCTTTGCTGTGCTAGTTCCATAGGAACTGTAGCCTGACCTATTGTGAGGCTGTGATTCAACCAGGAACTCTGGCCAAGGGTTAGCACACCAACTTAGCTTCTCTGCAGAGTCCTACTTTGTTATCCCTCGCGACACTTCCCTTTTCAAACCAATCTCTCTCCTCTGCTTTTCAGTTTGTAATTGAAGATCTGTGAAAGGTCCCAGATCTGCGAAGAACAGCAAGCACCCCTTCCCCAAATCAGGGAACTCAACCTACAGGTTCCCTTATAGGGAAGCATGGGGCATTCTTCTGACTTAAACAGGAGCCAATTCTTTCATGAGGCAGATAAGACAAGGCCTTCTGCATTCCTGGAGAACATTGCAGGCTGAATATTACAGGGCAGTGATGGGGAACCTGTGGCACACATGCCACAGATGGCACGTGGAGCCATTTGTCAGGGCATGCGAGGCGTTGCCCTGTCAGCTGGCCAGCGCACATGCACGCCCTGGCCAGCTGAGTTCACCCTTTTTTAAAGCCATTTTTCGCCCTCCCCCCTCTCCAGAGGCTTTATAGGAGCCTGGGGAGGGCGAAAAGAGCCTCCCCTCCCCCCACCTCCCGAAGGCCCTCTGGAGGCTTCATGAGCTTCCCTGAAGCCTCCGGAGTGCAAAAAAACGGCCCTATGGCCAAACCGGAAGTTCAGGAACGGACTTCCGGTTTGCTCGGAGGGTCGTTTTCACTGCTCCGGAGGCTTCAGGGAAGCCTCCTGAAGGTCCCTGAAGTCGCCGAAGGGCTTCCAGTGGGGGGGAGGCTCTTTTCGCCTTCCCCAGGCTCCAGAGGCTTTATAGGAGCCTGGGGAGGGTAAAAAAAGCATGCAAAAAATGGGGGGAGCACCTGTAGTGCGCGTATGTGCACTGGGGGGGGGTCACACATTGCATTATGGGTGCAGCATGCCTGCACATGACCACCCCCTGTACTCCCCCCACTTATGGCACGCGAGACAAAAAAGGTTCGCCATCACTGGTCTAGGGACAAGGTACCTTCTGAACTATCAGATTAATCCAAACCCTTCATCTATGTCAGATCAGAGCTTCTGATTTGAGCTGGAGTAAGAACATTGTTTCTCTTAACCCAAAGGAGGTGACTTTAAAAAAAAAACTTCCAACAGAAAACAAGGTAGGGACAGCACACTGGGTATGGCTTCTGGAATTTTTTCCCAGGCTTTTCCCAGCAGGAACCACATCTGGATTTCCTTCTGTGTTGTGAGATAACATTTTATACTTCTGCTCTCTCCTCATGCTGCACCTTATTGCAGTTTGTGTGTACTGAGAGCAGAGGCTGCATTTATGCCAGTGCATATTTTCATTCAGGGTTATATAATCAGGAACGGGATGGCTTTTGATGTAGTAGTCAGTAGCATTCTGTGCTGTTGCCCATCTGCCTTTTCCATAAAGCTACACTGAAAATATTTGTCTCTCATCTCTCAGGCAGGTCCAGCTCATTTTTGATCTCCTGTTTTCAATAAGTTATATTGCTCACCACAGACACAGAACCTAGATCCCTTGGTTTCCAACGTTTCATTAGCTTGGAAGAAAGCTAATCGACGATCACCCCTCTTACTTCCCTTTCCCCTCCTATCTTCCTTTCTCGCCTTCCTCACCCTCCTTCCCCTCTCATCCTCCTTACATTCCCCTCTTCCTCCCTCCTTACTTCTCCCTCTTCCTTTCCTCTACTTCTCACTTTGGTGCATTTCTCTATTCCTTAATCTATTCAGTTACTAAAAATTACGCTGAAAGAAAAAAGAAGAAAAAAAAAATAAAAAGAAAAAAAAGAGGAAAAATAAAAAGAAAAGATAAGGAACAACAGTATACAAGTGTATTCTTCTTATTCTATATATTGAAACTATATCTCCACCCACCCACCCACCCCCAATGAACCCCCCTCCCTAATCCCCTCCGACTTCCCAGGTCCCACACCCGGCACAGTTCAGTACCATTCACCTTCTAAAATATCTTATTAACAATAATAATGAAAATAAAATAAAAAGAACACTCCGAAAAGAAAAAGAAAAAAAAAAATTTAAAAATCTTTTGCATTATGCTCAGCCTCCCATCATTCTTAAAATTTAAACAGTATAAATCATTCCATTTATATTTTGTCCTCGTCCCTTACTTCTTTGATATTTACCCCCATCTTCCTGTAGACTCTCCAGATAGCCTTTCTTAACCTTATATTCAAATATTAGTTTATACAAAAATCAATTTATCTTCAAATACAGAGCAGTCTAATCATACTTTCGCTACTCATCTTCCTACCCTTCGTTTCTCATCTCCATTCCTCCCAAGCCCAAATTCCATAAGATTAGGATCTCACTCTTCACTTTAAAATCCTGAGCTTTTTATGTTATACTTCAAGCATGTAAATCCGTAAAATGTGTGCCCAAAATCCATACCACTTCATTCAATCCCAAGATCCCTTCATCAATATCCCGCTCCACCTTCCCTTCTGCCCCACTCCTCCCGACTCCATTCATCCCAAACCGCAATTCAAATAAATCTTAGTCCCCGCTTTCCTCACAGAAAACAATTCATGCGCAGTTTGGATTGAAATTCAAATAAGTCTTATAAAAGTCCCGTACAATATCTGTCCAAAATAAGCAATGCTTCTTTCCATTCCTCATCGGTACACAGCTTTACCATTTCATCCCAAACAGAAATCCTAAAATTTTAATCAGTCCAAGAGCTTAGAAAGTATTTTAAAGACATCGCTGGATCTATATTCTTTACTCTTCTGCCCTTCCGGAAAGAGAAGGCAACCCTCTGCCTTATAACCACGTGTCCCGCTGCTTTAAAAATATGGCTAAATCCTCAGTTTCCGCTCTTCTGCCTCTCCAGTAGGGGGAGAACAACTCCCTCCATCTTGTAACCAAGTAAGTTGCTGCTTGTCTTTCCTTCACCTTGTCCTTCCGCATTTCCGAGTGAGTCAAGAAGCCCCGCCTTCAGAGTTTTATAATAAAAGTCCCGAGCTTCCGAAACAGAATTAATACGAAATCTTTGATTTTCGAGTGTAACTGTGATTCCAACTGGAGCTTCCCATTTATACTGTATTTGACGGTTTCTAAGTTCTTGGGTTAAAAAAGTATAGCCTCTCCTTGCTTGCAGCATCTGGAGCGGGATTTCTTTAAAGACAAACAAATCATGGCCATCGATTCGGAGCCTGTTGTTGTAAAACTTTTGGGTGATCGCATTTCTGGATTCTCTTGTGAAAAAGTATATAATTATGTCTCTTGGAAGCTGTCGTTGTTCTGCTACACACGAATTCTGGCGATAGATTTTTCGAATATTCCAATCAAAATTGAATCCCGGACCTCCCACCGCTTGGCTGAAAGCTTCTACAAACGTCTGTTTCAAGTTCTCTCCTTTCTTTTCGGGCAGTCCTCTGACTCTTATTGCAAACGCCTTTCTGTTATAATTTATCATTATAAGTTGTGTTTGAGTATCTCTAATCTCTTGTTGTAATACTTGGATGTTGGAAGTCAACTTAGAATTAGCCTCCTCCAAGGTTTCCAGTTTAGTCTCCATTTCTTCGATATAATCTGTCAAAGTAGACATAGCTTCAAACATATCCACCTTTATTTGGGCAATTTTAGTCTGTATTTTGTCGCATAAATCCAGCACAAATTCTTTGATTTCTTGTTTAAAATCATTGAGTATTTGAAAAAGAAGCTCCTGTGTCAAGGAATCTCCAGTAGGGGGTGTAGGAGGCAAAGGCAACAATTTACTAACAAGTTCTTTAAGCACATGCGGGGGGGATTTTTTTGCCTGCTTAGACCTGGGAGGCATTATAGATAAAAGCTGAGAATAAACAGATAAACAGTGTCTTCACCTGGTCAGTTCTCAATAAATTATTCGTAGATTTTGCTTGTTAATAAGTAGCAGTCTCCGGGGAGATAAAGCCGGTTAATTGCGTCATCAATCACCAACACAGTAAAAACGCCATCTTGTACTCGGTTGAACAAAGAAGTTTCAAAGGAAAAACAAGGCTGGTGTTTAGATAGTTATAAAAAAAGGAACATCACAGGAGTAAGACCCGCTCGTGTTAGCCTTAAGTTGCTTTAAGCAATTTATCATTGTCCTGAGGGGGGGGGATCGCCTGTCTAGGGCTGCAAAAAGGCAGCTGCGAGGAACTGGCTGGAGATAAGAGCTCAGTTACGCTGGATCTCTTCTCCGTTCGCAGCCCCCCCCCAAAAAAAGGGCTGTGAACTACGAATAAATCCTAGCACCTGAGCTTCTGCCTGCCCCTTTCTGCCAAAAAGGGGTGATATCTATTGATCTTAATTAGATATACAGATCAGAACTCTGAGAGGTGCTCCGTTGAGCTCCTTCGGCGACAGGCTCCGCCCCCAGGAAGCCCAGGAACGGGATGGCTTTTGATGTAGTAGTCAGTAGCATTCTGTGCTGTTGCCCATCTGCCTTTTCCATAAAGCTACACTGAAAATATTTTGTCTCTCATCTCTCAGGCAGGTCCAGCTCATTTTTGATCTCCTGTTTTCAATAAGTTATATTGCTCACCACAGACACAGAACCTAGATCCCTTGGTTTCCAACGTTTCATTAGCTTGGAAGAAATAAAACAAAGGTTTAAAAAAGTGTCTCTTCTGCCCTAGCTAACAAGGTTAGAAATTCTCTAGCTTAGAAAATAGCTGTTTTGCTGCTTCTCATTCCCTGGAACATTTTGGGATTAATCTGGGCTGCTTTTTGTAGAACTGAATTCTGTCATTATTACAATAGTGAGTTCTTTTAAAAAAAAATCTTATGGTAATTTGACTCGATGTACCACATGACCATTGTTATGCAGTATAGTAGGACTTTCTAAATATAAATTACTTTGTAGCATTTAGTATAAAAACTGGTAATATTGAAAGTATTTCAGTCAGAATTAGGTTTGCTTTTTCTTACACTTGGATGTTTTTTAAAAACTAAGGTTTTATAATTGACACTAGAAGAGAGGTGTTGTAGGAGAAACGAAAGAATAGGCTGAAGATCTTATTACTTAGAATAGTAAATACCACATTTTTCGGATTAGAAAACACACTTTTCACCCCCCAAAAAGTGGGTGGAAATGTCTGTGCCTCTTATAGACCGAATATGGCCCTATTGAACCCCACACACATATGAAAACAGGATGCGTGAATGGTTTGAGAGGCCTACAGAGTGCTCCTGGGGGCTGGGGAGGGCAAAAACTGGACATGCAGAGGGTTTGGGGGGCCTGCAGAGGGCTCCTGGGAGCTGGAGAGGGCAAAAACGGGACATGTGGGGGGTTGGGGAGGCCAAAAATGGGATGCGCAGAGGGTTTGGGAGGCCTGCAGAGTGCTCCTGGGGGCCAGGGAGGGCAAAAACCAGACGTGTGGAGGTCCAAAACTATTTTTGAAATCTAGGTGCGTCTTATACTCCGGTGTTTCCAAAAAATACGGTAATTCTTGTATTAAGCTTCTGGCCTCCCCACCAGCATGGCCAATGGGAATGTACCTCAAAGGCATCGGGTTGGGTGGCATGCCATATTATGTGATGTAATCAATAACAAAACTATCCAATGAAATACTAAGCATGTTTATTCAGAATTAAATCAAAGCAAGTTTCTATCAGATAGAATAAGAGACTATATAAATAAAGAACATAGGTGTGAGAATAATATGGATGCAATGATGTATGTTATTAGTGATACAGCATCAGTGATTTCCACTGCAATTTTGTGAAAGGTCTTAGCATCAAAAGAAAACTTAATTACAAATACTTTTCAATTAATATAGAACCTCATTTAAAAAGAGTTACTCTTGTAAAGGTTACAAACCTTGATCAGCTAACATACATTACATGCCATTCCTTAAAATCTAGTGTAATGCCCAAAATATGCAATTTTGAATTTATATTTAAAAAGAAGGCAAGTGAATCCTGGGAACCAGGAGCTGCTGCACTTTTTTGAGAGGCAGATAACCTGGAGGAGAGAATTAAAGAACTATAAATCCTGATGACAATCCCAATTAGGATATTAACAAAACCAGCACAACATCTGCAAAAGACAATCGACTCAGTCTTTGTCTTGTGTCATTCTACTAGTCTGTCAGCCAAGCAGCAGATAGAGGAAGAGAACCACTAACATAATTTATATGGAGTTTTCAAAAGCCTTTGAGCAGAAGGCTACTAAGGAAACGAAGCTAATGTGGTGTGGGAGGCAAAGTATTGTCACGGGTCAAGAAGTGTCTAAGAAAAGGAGAATCTGGTAGTGGGAATGAACGGCCACTCTGGGGCCTGGCAAAAGATTAACTGTGGTGAATCCCTGAATGCCATACTCCTTAATACACTTATTAAAGACCTGGGAAAGAGGGCAAGTGCTGAGAGGACAGACTTTCAGCTGACAAGGGTTCTAACAAAGCCCAGGAAATGAGAACCACAATGAGGTGAAATGATGTGCTAAACTTAGATAGCTGTGCTTGCAAGGATGAAGGATCCATTTGCTATTCTCAAGCATTATGGATGAATTTGAAACTTACCGCAGCCACTCTGGAATCTTCTAAGAATTAAAATAACTGTTTTGACAAAATACATGTTATACAGTAGCAGGAAATTCAAAAAGAATAACCTGGATACAATGTGTGAAACAGTTTATAAGAAGAGATTCTGATCCTGGTATTTAACATTCATATCGCTGTTACTATGTTTTTGCAAGAAGGATATGTTTGTTAATTTGCTATTTATTTTCCACATTTCTAAGGTTATCCAACTTTGTGTGGCACATAGAATAAAAACTAAGTATAAAGTCATGAATAGAAACACAAAAGAAAGGTGGACATTCAGGTCGAACCAACATTCTACCACAAACCTATACAATTCTTCATGCAGAGAGGCAACATCCCATCCTAATTCATATCCTGGAAGAACGCATAATAACTTACAATATATTGTATAAATGTGGGGCTGAACAGAAATGTACTGACTTTCTGCCTTTGGAAAGAAATCCTACACCGTGGGCATACAAGCTTCTCTGGAGCACAGTTAAAGCCCTGAAATAAATACCACACTAATGGGAATAGAATAGTTATACTTCCTTTTTCTGAAACAGGTAGAGGGCGATGAATTTAATAGCACCAATAGCTGTTGCAGATTCAGATTAATCTAGTAACAGTCCCAGAACTGGGCGCAAGACAATTAGCTGTGCCCTGATGCTGGCACTGCAACCTATCACTTCTTCATGTAAGATGGGCTGCACAGCAGCTCATTAGTTGAAGTGTGAACACAGCCACTCAGGGGCAATTGATACTTAATCCTTAGCTATTCACACCCCAATAATAGGAAGCAAATTAACCCTCACGATCCATCTCACCTAATTCTAATGGACTTCTCATTTGTGCTATTTCACTGAGAAAGAACTAGCAGGGGTCATTTGGGCTGCCTTGAAGTATGTACATTCACTTCCTAATACAATGTTCATAAATGGGAGACAAATATACGTGTTTATATACTCATGCAGGCTAGTGAGAGAATCATGTTAATTACTCACAGTTACAGCAAATACAATGGGAACTTAGTAAAAATAATAGGTTTGCAAGTAAAGTTACTTTATAATGTGACGTAGAAATTTATACACAGTGCAAACATAACCCTGAGGGATACCCATTACAGCTTTCTAGAGAGTGAACAATACTTCAGTACAAAAGGACAGATTAGAATTAAAAGATTAGAATCACCTGATGCAACCTAGCTATTCATGGGTTGCTCTTGGTGGATCTATTCTAAAAATAAACATCTTCTCATTCAATCAACAGCTTTCACAGGGTTAAAATTGAATATTCCAAACAAAACAGGAAAGAGGGGGGGGGGGTGAAGAGAAAAGGCACTAGAGAAAGCAGAACACAAAGTTAATTGAAAATGCTGTTTAATTTTTCAGCTCCACTGGACTACACCCCAGCACAGATGGTTCATCAAGACAGCCTCTGTCTGTATCACTGTCCATCCCAGCCTTTCTCCCCCCATCTTTTCTGCCTAGTCTCCTTTTTCAGGGGGGAAGCACAGCAGGCAGTAGTTCAGAAAAGGGAGAGGAAAGGCAACTTAACACAAAAGCACATTCTGTGGCGCTCTTTTCAAGGCGCTGGGACAATGGTCCCAACTTGATCCTTTCATAAAGAGAATGTTTCAGGGTCAGAAAACAGGACACATTAAGCTGAAGAGGCTGCAGCGCTAGCCATTTTGCTGCTGACTTTGGTGGCCGTTTACAGGCCCATAATGGAGTTGGGAAGCTTCTTTCCTTTATTTATTTATTTTAAAGCCAGTGTTTTTTCAGGCCATCACAACCTTTGTGCTATATGGAGTATAGACTCTCCCCTTCGCTTTCCAGTCTCCTACTTCTTACCCTTTCTTAGCACCCATATTTTCTAGTCAAGAGGAACATCCTTTTTAACTGGATCATTCCATTGATTCACCTATTTTTAAAAAAATGCCATTCTATATCCAACACTACATCTTTCCTGGCAAAAGTTATTGATACTTTCCCACTCATGCCCTTTTATTTATAGCAGTTCCATTTTGTGGATGAAACCAGTTTATTTTGGGATCTGATTTTAAATTCTATTATGCTTTTTGCCAAGATTACAACCTACTTAGCAGTTAAGATGGGTAATATACTCTCACTAAAGTGGTTATGATTAAGGCTAGCTGCCTTCATCAATGTTTTTGGAAATTTTGTACCCCAGTAAAGTAAAGAATTGAATTTTCCACAAACCATAGCTTAAGTTTATGCCATAGTTATAAAACAATACACTGTACATTAATTATTGGTTCATTTAGTCAGCTTTCCTCTGCATCCTCTTCTAGCCAGCCTGATTAAGAAGGCCCCCAACCATTGGAAATGTTGGAGGAACTGCTTGGGGTATGTGGTGTAAGAGAAAATCCAGTCTACCGATTTTTGCCATTAAAGTAGTATTGGATGCACTTTTTAGTCTACTTGCTATTGTTAAGTAGGACTAGCAAAAGTCCTATATGATCTCGGCCTCATTTGTTTTGTTCCTCATACTCTGTTTGGTTTTTAAAGAGGGCAAATGTACCAGATGCATAATTTTTGACCTTTGGTACAAAGTTTGGAACACTGGAAGTCCTGTTAAGTTGCTAAATGTTGTGTATGTTGCAAAAATGGAAAATAATGGAATTTCTCAAATACGATTCCTCTTTCTACAACAGAAGTTTCCACAGTGTTTCAGAAAAACAGTATATAGATAATTTAGAAAAGTAAAGCCAGAAGCGAGATAATGAATTTACATGATAAAAACTTTTGGCCATTTCTAGAGATTTTTAATTCTATTATCAAGATTTAACAAGGGATGCTAAAAACATGCAGGTTAGTGTTTACAGTACACTACAGATAATTTTTTAAAATGAAGTATGTAAACAAAGAAAAAAATAGACTTACAGTAAGTCAGCAAAACTGCTTATTGAGTCCATAACCAAGCAATATAATCTTCACTCTTTGACTAACCTGACATTGTGAAGATGTCTTTTCTTGTGGCAATACTTTGCATATATGAAAAAAATCCAAGACATGCAGAGATATTTCAGTTCAAACAGAAAAGAAACAAGATGGCTTACACGTTTGAAAATCCATTATTTTGTTCAAAAATGGGAAATCTCCATGGCACTATTCTTCCAAAGATATGGAACCTTATTAGGTTCTAGTTCAGAGGGACAGACAACTTGCAGCTCCTTCCTATATAGGACTCCGCACCCACTTTTTGTACCCCTTACGAGGCCTTTCTAATGGTGGCTGCTAAAACTTGATGGAACAAGTTCCTGCCACTCTGAAGTGAGAAACACATAAAAACTGTAGTGTTAGCCTCAAAACAGGAAAATAACAGCAGCAAATTCAACTCACTTGAGTTCAAGACAGGTATGATGAAGCCCTGCTCACTGGTCAGCATTCAACTATTATAAAAATGTTCAATATGGTCATTAGGTCACTTCCCACATTCTAAAGAAAATTAATAACTTGTAACTTTGGTCAATACTGGTAGCTGTAATTCAACGTTCTTTGGTAAGTCACATGTTCCCTGGATATTTTTTTCTTAATTTGATTTCTTTTAAAACAAGCACTATAATTTAGCTTCATTATTTACATCTCTCATCTAGGGCATGGCTATAAATCATTCCAACGGACCATCTAATTTTTTTAAAGCATGTTGCCATGGATTCAGTAAAGCAATATTGCAAAACAGGTGGCTTTTCATTATATATACTGGATAAAATATTTTATTGTATTTTCTATACCAAACTGTGGGAATTCTGCCATGCTGTAGCCCCCCCCCCCAAAAAAGCAATTCAAAATGCTACATGTGGCCCCACGGTTGCACAACTTCATCTAGAGCATATCTTCTCTTCTCTTTGCATTGTAAATATGATAGCTACAGCCACGTGTCTAATGTGGATGGAATGGGCTTCATGGACAATTCGCTCTTAAACTTACATAGCTACAAAGTTAAGACTAAATTATATTACATGGATTATTTAACAACACTTTTTGGATGCACTTCAGGCATCCAGTATTGATTATCGCTCCTGAGGATTGAACACTGGGCTGGATGAGACACTAGTAGCTCTTAAGTTCAGACAATATGGAAAGGTTGGGGAGGTGTGATAATTGCAAAGGAGCTGAAAGCTGAAAGGGGAGGGGGACTCGGGTGGTCCAGGGGGAGGAATGAAGAAAGAGAAAAGAAAAACCCAGCAGTGTACCATGTTGCATTGTTCACGCTCAGACCTTCAATTTGCTCTCGGCATTCTCCTGCAGTGGGTAGAACGTTACGCTGGCTTAAGAGACAAATCAGACACAAAATAAAGACCAAGCACTCAGCAGTAAAGCAATTATCGCAACATTTTATGCCGGGGCTGTTCCTTTTGAAGGCTGCCTGGTGCTGCCCGCATGTACCTTAACCCGTTCCTAATAACCATAAAGTCACCATTATTTACGGTACAAGACATTAAATAAATAATGAAAAAAGCTGCCAGCAACAGGGTGTGCAAGAGTATCCCTTAGCACTGGATTAACCTGTGTGATAGGAGGAAAGTAACTGAGTCTTGAGTTGAGGAGCAGCAATCTAACATGCAAGAATCAGGTTAGATTGAAAGCACAGAGAATTAAACTGGGCATCAATGAAGAGGGGTGGAACCCAAAGCAGAATGCAGCTCCAACTTAACCCAACAACTCAGGAGTTTCCATATTACTAAAAAAAAACAACTTAAGCCTGTTCTGATCTTTTACAGGCATAGGAGAGACATACAGCAAGCTCAAATGCCTACTTAATTACAAAATAAGTAGGTCTCATAAGAATGGCAAGAACGGCCCTTCTGTCAATTTTGCTAAAATTAAAATTGTACTATAGTTTCAAGATTTAAAAAACCTAGCATTGCAAAACCTAACCTTCACTGAGTTCTACTGAATCCATTTATGTGCTGGCATATAATATAGGCTTATATAATATAAGCCTTGACCAAAAAGGGAGTATATTCATTAATTTTATTTTGTTTTTTTAAATTGTGGAACGAAAAAGGAAGCGGTTCATTTAAATAGGAAAAATGGTTCCCGTTTTGAAAACAGTATTAGTTATTCCACCATTCAAATGCTTAGAGATGAGTCAAAGAAAATATCATTGCATGGTAGACCAACCTGTTATTCTGGACCCTATAAATTACTGTTATTGATATTACATATGGAGCTATAGGTAAAGGTAAAGTTTCCTCTCGCACATGTGCTAGTTGTTCCCTACTCTAGGGGGCAGTGCTCATTTCCATTTCAAAGCTAAAGAGCCAGTGCTGTCCGAAGTCGTCTCCGTGTTCATGACTAACTGCTGAAGGTGCATGGAATGCTGTTACCTTCCCACCAAAGGTGGTTCCTATTTTTTCTACTTGCATTTTTACATGCTTTCGAACTGCTAGGTTGGCAGAAGCTGGGACAAGTAACGGGAGCCCCACTCTGTTACATGATGCTAGGGATTCGAACCATCAAACTGCCAACTTTTTTGATCGACAAGCTCAGTGTCTTAGCCACTGAGCCACCGCATCCCTTCATATGGAGCTATAGTGCTTCTAAAATCCACAAAAATTATGCTTGAAATTCCCAGACTTCTTTAGAGCAGATGAAGACTTATTGAAAGTTTACCCTAGGGAAGTAGCAACAGATGCACTAATCATAAGATGAGGTCCAACCTCTTCTCCACTATATATTGACCATGACTAGTTAACTCAAAAGTTGTTCATATTCTTATCTTATTATTTCCACTGTGGCAAAGTCACAGTGACAAATATATTTTCTGTAAAATATTTTCACTGCCCACAAATTTGTGAGGATAATTTCTGTTTTTGTTTAAAGGCTTTTCATTTGCTCTGAATGATCTTTGTGTTAAAATTATTGAAATGTTTAATAACCACATTTCAGTGCAAATCTGAATAGCATTTAAAAATTCCCACATATTGTGTATTTTTAGTGTTATACTAAAAGTACAACACAGACAGCAGTTATAGTCACAAATAATGTAGTTTGTTTGGTTTTGGTTTCTCATATTGCATAAATTTGTCCTTGGTGGTTTGTAAACCACCGTTGTTGGGTTTATCACTTATTCATTAAATTAACTATGGCTTAGACTGATGTGTAACTAGTAGACACATGTAGACTGATCAGACTGGTTTAGACTAAACCTAGTCAGCAGTTTATTCCACCAAACGTGAAATGCTTCCTGGGAGCTTGTGATGAAGACTATTTTCATTTAAATAATATGCTAAGCCACATATTAACTAATCACATTTTAGCCTAGCATGTTGTGCAAACTCAGATAAATTTATAGCCCAAAAGCAGGAACTACCTGAAAGTTCTTGGACATGTGCAATATACAGCTTTCTCTCAGTTTATGCAAATTATGTGAATGATCATGTTCATCCAAAATTTGTTTTATACAAAATGTATCTATTATTTGTGCAAGTATAATCAACTTGTGCCAAAGGACTGGAAACATGACAAAACTACTTACCAAGACCAATTTCTGGTCACACAATTTATCATTACGTTACACAGTGGTTCCTTTTATGCTGACTGTCTCACACTTACGGTATTTCTATATCTACAATGGCTACTACTATTATTATGGGCTCAAAATATTCATCCACATCTTGTCCTGTTCCCTGGCTGAAAAGGAAAACAACCTTTCTAACTCTAGAAGCAGGGAAACATACTACTTACAGGTAAGTTCTCAACGTACGACAATTGAACCCAACTTTTCTGTTGCTAAGTGAGACATTTGTTAAGTGAATTTGGCCCCAATTTACAACCTTTCTTGCCACAGTTGTTCAGTGAATCACTGCAGTTAAGTAAGTGACATGGTTGTTAAGTGAATCTGCTTAATATTGATTTTGCTTGTCAGAAGGTTGCAAAAGGTGATCACATGACTCCAGGATACTGCAACCGTCATAAATATGAATCAGTTGCCAAGCCTCTGAAATTTGATCATGGACCATGGGATGCTATAAAGGTCATAAGTATGCAAAACGGTCATAAGCCATTTTATCAGTGCCTTTGTAACTTTGGACAAATGAACTTTGTAACTTGTCACTAAAGGAACTGTTGTAAGTCAAGGACTACATGTATTGCACTGAAGCTGATGACAGATCAACAGTGCTAGAACAAGCTTTTAACCTGGGCAAATGTATTGTATGCAATATAACAAAGTATGCTAATGAAATTCATAGTGCTGTGATGCATTCCATCTCCTTGCCTACCATGATAAAAATATTAAAAATATTTAAACATATTAAAAATCCATCTGTAGAAAAAAAATGGAAAAATGCTTTCAATGTGTATTAAAAATGAGACAAAGAAGAGAATGTATAAGAATAAGGCTCTAAACATATATGAGCACATTTGCCAATGCACTGGGGTTAAAAAGTTTGACACCATGCCCCATAATCCCTTTTTTCCACTGATTTAGTATTCATTCTATACGAGGCTTTGGGGGAATATAACCCCTAGCACAACTGATGGGAGTTTGTGTACTCAAAGCGGGTACATTGGATACTTTAAACTCAAACAGGTTCACGCATTGTGCTAATTCTTAAGCATGTTTAGCTTTTGTTTACTGAACAAAACACAATGAAGTTTCTATCATATGCTAAGCTACATCCATACAATTAATATTAAGGCTAGATTTCTACAATGAGAATGACTGTTTGTACTCAGTGTATTATATGAACTCAGACTATGTGGTTAGGTTATTTATCCTAGTGATTTATTTTGGCCACCCAATTCACCCAATGCAACTTAGTTCAATTTTCGTGGGAATTTAGATTTAGATTTTATTAATATTTATAGGCCGCCCTTTTCCCTGAGGGGACTCAGGGCGGCTTACATAAAATAGGGAAGGGAGGGTACAAGACAATAAACGCAAAACAATACATAAAAGTAAAATAGTACACAACATTCATTCATCATTCGGGTGGGGACAGATTATAATCTTTATCCCCAGGCCTGACGGGCTAGCCAGGTCTTAAGGGCTGTGCGGAAGGTCTGGACGGTGGTGGGGGTACGAATCTCCACGGGGAGATCATTCCAAAGGGTCGGAGCTACTACTGAAAAGGCTCTCCTCCGTGTGGTTGCCAGTCGACACTGACTGGCAGATGGAACTCGGAGGAGGCCTAATCTATGCGATCTAATTGGTCGCAAGGAGGTAATTGGCAGGAGGCGGTCTCTCAAGTACGCAGATCCACTACCATGAAGGGCTTTATGAGTGACAAGTAGCACCTTGAAGCGCACCCGGAGATCAACAGGTAGCCAGCGCAGCTCGCGGAGGATAGGTGTTATGTGGGCGAACCGAGGTGCACCCACAATCACTCGCGCGGCCACATTCTGGACTAGCTGAAGTCGCCGGATGCTCTTCAAGGGCAGCCCCATGTAGAGCACATTGCAGTATTCCAGCCTAGAGGTCACAAGGGCCCGAGTGACTGTTGTGAGGGCCTCCCGGTTCAGGTAGGGTCGCAACTGGCGTACCAGGCGAACCTGGGCAAATGCCCCCCTGGTCACAGCCGTCAGATGGTGGTCGAAAGTCAGCTGTGGATCCAGGAGGACTCCCAAGTTGCGAACCCTCTCTGAGGGGTATAAAATTTGACCCCCCAGCCTGAGCGATGGAACACTGATCGAATTATTGGGAGGGAAACACAACAGCCACTCGGTCTTCTCCGGGTTGAGTACAAGTTTGTTAGCCCTCATCCAGTCCCTAACGGCCTCAAGGCCCCGGTTCATCACGTCCACCGCTTCATTGAGTTGGCACGGGGCGGACAGATACAACTGAGTATCGTCCGCGTATTGATGGTATCTTATCCCGTGCCTCCGAATGATCTCACCCAGCGGTTTCATGTAGATGTTAAATAGTAGGGGGGATAAGACCGAACCCTGCGGCACCCCATATATTAGGGGCCTAGGGGTCGATCTCTGCCCCCCCACTAACACCGACTGCGACCTGTCCGAGAGGTAGGAGGAGAACCACTGCAAAACAGTGCCTCCCACCCCCACCTCCCGCAGTCGTCGCAGAAGGATACCATGGTCAATGGTATCGAAAGCCGCTGAGAGGTCAAGGAGAACCAGGATGGAGGCATGGCCTCCATCTCTGGCTCTCCAGAGATCATGCAGTCAATGCAGTCAACTGAGTTAATTCAGTTAACCATGGATTAACATGTTGTGCGAACACTTCCATTACTTCAGTATGTTTGCACCAAACCTTAAGAGCCACGAAGCAATCACAGTCCCATATGGCAGTTGTGTATCAGTGTGCAAAAGAAGACTTGATCTATAGCAGAAAAAAGCACTAGTTTGAGCACAAATCGAGTGTTCAAGGAACAAAGCTGATCCTATTGAAAGTGCAAACAATTGCAAGGACTTATAGCAAAAGGATCTCTTGGAAACTGTTCGCACTTAAAAAAAAACTGTATGCAAAACAAAGGAAACTAACTTCTCAGGCAGCTGAATAGTAAAAGTCAAGCACAGACACAATGAAAGACCAGGCCATCTGCACACAGCCTCTGAGATGAGACTAAGAAAAGTAGCATGGGCTTTGTATACCATAGGGAGAAGCCCAGCCCTACACTGTGCAGCAATGCTGTGTGGTTGCAGCTGCTTAAAGGGCTCTGAAGCCAAGTGGACAAAAAAAAATTGAAAAATGAATGTAAAATGATGTTCTGGAGGGCCCATTTAAAACATACAAACACACACACATCCACAAAATGGTCAATATGAAAATGACTTAGGAAAGCCATATAAGTAAGATGAGCAGATTGCAGATGGAAAGGGAAACAGATGAATCTATTATGTGGTGCAAGCACAGACATTTGTCACACAGCCCTGGATTGTACCATTGAGAAATGAGGACAATCTGTGTGTACTGGTTCCAGAAGAACTGGATGGTGGCCCTGAAGACAAGAAAACTTGGGAAAAGTCACATGGGAACAAACCAGTAACTGGAAAAAGAGCTAAGAGTGCTGGCAGCCCTCTTATCAGAATACACTCAGGAATGCTATATTATGATAAATCAATTTTTTCTTAGAGGAGAATAATCAGAGGTTTGAAAAACAATTAGGTTGATAGTATTTCTTAAATATAAGAGTTTGATAGTCAAGAGAAATAAACTTTGATAGTTGCAATAGTCTTCATATCTGATTTCTGATTTGATATTAAACAGATTTATTTATCAAATTTATTACAGAGTTTTCCCGAAAATAAGACAGGGTCTTATTTTCTTTTGACTCCCGAAATAAGTGCTTGGCCTTATTTTCAGGGCGGTCTTATTATTTTTGAGGTTCAGGAAACAGCGAGCATGGTCACCTCATGGCTGCTGCTGTGTTGTAATATTTTTGGGGAGGGCTTATTTTGGGGGGAAGGCTTATTTTAGGGCATATGCTCAAAAGCCCGATTGGGCTTATTATCCAGGGAGGTCTTATTTTCAAGGAAACAGGGTAGCCATCCACCTCCCTCACAGATGGGCTCTGAGCAGTTTACAATTTAATCAATACAATAAAAACATTAAAACTGAATAATTTAAGATTAAAAATATAAAACAACGGTATGAAATTGCAAGAGATAGAGAGATCCAAGACAGGGAGACTGTTGTTAATACAAGTGAGGAGGGTTCTCATATGGCCAATCAGCCTCATGGTTGTGTGGCCCCTAGATCCCTCATGCAAGACTACACAGCCAGATTTTGATCCTTTTGTAGAAAGCCAGAATATTGGGGTTTTTTCCTCACTTCTGGGAGCAAGATGTCCCACAAAGCAGAAAAGCCCCTTTCCTTGACCCTGCTGATTTGCCTCCAGAAGTTGTGGGTGTTCCAAAACTGGAGGCTTTTAAGAATAGATTGGACAACTCTTATCTGAAATGGTATAAGGTTTCCTGCTTGAGCAAGGGATTGGACTAGAAGACCTCCAAGGTTGCTTCCAACTCTGTTATTCTGAATCCTCTGACTGACAAGGTCTGTAGCATGCCTTTCCTGACTGAATGAGTGGGACGGGCTGATGTGATGGAGTGAAGCTGGTCCTATAGATAACTTGGCCCTATGCCATGTTGGGCTTTATAGGTAATGTCCAACACTTTGAATTGGATCTGAAAGCAAATTGGGACCCAGTGCAGTTCGTGAAGCAGAGGCATTCTGCACCAGTTGAAGCTTCTGGATACTTTTCAAGGGTAGCCCCAAGTACTTTATTTTTTTATTCTATGTTAAACATAATTTTAACTATGACCACAAACATCGCAACAGATCTAGGCCACAGAAAAGGATTTACATCTCTCTTTCAAGCTCAGTCCTCTATGTCTACTCATCCCTTTATTTCTCTATATTATTGCTTCATATAAGATGCTATTTGGCATGGGAGTATGCCAACAGGAAGTTATCTTTTCTGCCAAATTAAGCTTATGAGGGCAGGAGTTTAAGGCTAGTTCATTCTATCTGCTAACTTAAGTGGTTTGCTTGTGGTTTGTAGCTTGTTGTATTGTATTAAATAACCATGGTTTAGTGCAATGTATAAATCAGATCACTGCCATACCAAATGACTCAAATTCAACAAGTGCAAATAAAACATTATAAAAATGTAAGAATGTACTTGATCATCCTTGCATACACATCTAAATACACAATAGTAGAGCCAGGGACATTCATAATAACACCAAGATGCCAACTGTAGGAAATAAAAGGAAACTTGCTATCATACCATAACACGCCCTGAACAATGGTCTATGATTTGGTCTATTTGAATTCTATGCAAAGGAAAGCAAGTAGGTTTTGGTGATTTTATTAATTTCACTCTTTTTGACTAAGAAGGATATTCTGTTATTTTGGATTGAATAGTTTCATGTGATCATAAACACCTATTAAAATTGACAATTAACTACAACTGCTCACTTCCACTCCCAATTTTTCTCCAAGCCTTGGGAAAACACTTTGCTCTGGACCTGACATTTCAATGGTCAAATATTGCTAAACAGCTACAAATGTTTCATGAAAAATAACATTGCTTTAAGTTAACCTTCTTTCCCCTCTCTATAACCTCTTAAATTCTTAAAAATCTCAACCTAATCAACGTTCAGAAGTTCCACAACTCCTTTCTGACTTCAAAACTAAGTGGATAAACCCAGCCACACAAAGCCTCCTTGACTTGCACACCCCCCCCCCAAGGACAGCAACTGCACTAATAGGAAAATCCATCCCAAGCAAGCCCTATTGTTCCCAGGGCCCTCCCTATTTTCAATAGTGCTTGGGATCCAAGAGCTACAAAAGTTGGGGAACACACACACCATGCCAAAAACAAAAGAGTGGAAAGACTTTTGTATATAATACAAAGAAGCTTTGCAGTAACCAAGCCAGCCACAAAATTTACTCACCTGCTTCTTGAGGCATTCAAAGCAAACACCATTTGGTGACTATGGCAGTTGACCTCCATCCCTTATTCTGAAATCAGCTATTAGGGAGATTGTGTTCTCTCTCTTGCATGCACACATATACAAGACAATTACATTAGTGGCCAGTTAATATAGCTTGTCTCCCTAACTCTTATCAATTCAATAAGTTACATAAATTTCAGGATCTATAAACATAATGTAGCAACATTTAGGATTTTATTTTGAGTTGCCATGATTATTTGCTTGTAAGGCTCACTTGTGTTCACATATTTTGCTAGGCCCAAAACAAAGAAAATAGATTACAATTAGTGTGAAATTTGCTGTGTGAGCAACAAGGAGACAGGAAGGAGCCTGGCTTAGCTGAGAACTGAAAGTGAAACTGCTTGTGTTTTGCTTGTATATACTGCTACCCTGGAAAACCTGCTTTTAATAATGTATTGTATATTATTATTATTATTATTTTGAATCCTGCTGAATCAGTTACTGTGCTTTCTGAAGGCGATTGCTGCTGCAAACTCTGACCAGCCAGGTCAGCTTCAGCACTTATTGCAGCCTGATTCAGCACAGTTGATTGGCATGTGGAGGGGACTGCCAGAATCCCCCCACTCAGCTGTTCCAGGCTGCAGGGATTGCCACAGACCATTGCTGCCTCCATGCCTCCCATTTTTGGCCTCTGGTGTGGGTAAGTGGGGCTACATTTAGCGTATAAGACACACCCAAATATTTACCCTCTTTTTTGGAGGGAAAGGTGTGTCTTGTACTCTGAAAAATTTGGTATGTTGTTTATTATTTGGTACCTACTGAAAGCAATTGTGGGAGTTCAACAGAATTTACTCATTGGTTCATTATCCTAACATACTTTGTTTGTTTTTGGTTTGGTTAACAAATCCTGGCTAAAAATTCTGGCTTAGAATTATTTATGAATTTAGCTATTTGCAGTGTGTGTATATGTGTAATGATAATAGCTGTCATTGTGTGACCTTCTATAATAAAAATGTACAAGCCAATTTTAACTTTGAGTGGGTAAAGTGTGCATGCTACATTTTACCCATGATTTCAGATTCATTCACTATTAACATAGTTGAATAATCATTGAGGGAAGAGAAAAACATCATGCCAATTATCTTGTATCTTACATTTGCTATATGCTGTTTGTTAAAAGGATCCAAGGTAGCACCCATGTTCAATAACTTAATATGGAAGAGTAAAACTTTGGGTAAAAATGGTGTCCAGAAGAGTTGCAAATAAAGCCACACAATCTTCACCTAAGGATTTATTCTCAATATATTGTGTAAAATCAATTAAAACCATTAGTGTACAATCATGTGGCGTCTGCTAATTACGATTGTAAGTCACAAGTGTGTCATCATCTGATAAATCTAATCTTATGTCTTTTTTGATGTGTAAAGCAAACGCAGTCATTAACCTATAGTTTGTATGGTGAATCTTTGATGAAAACCAGAAGTAAATGCTGGTTTTCACCAAAAATGTTATAAAATTTGTAGCATCCCACAGTCACATGACTATGGGATGCTACAAACATAAGCCAGTTGGAAAGCGCCTGAAATGCAGTTGCATGATTGTGGGGGGACATCAGAACTTCAGAACTGGATCCAATGTACCTTTTGGGGAGGGTCTACTGTAACTTTGAGCAATCACTAAACTACTGGTTATGTCAAGGACTACCTATACTTACTTTTCACTCAGTATCTAAAAAGCCTTTCCATTGGCTAGAACTGCCTGAGTAAACCTCAAATATACAAACCAAAAAAATCAAAGAAAAAGCCATTTTGGCTCAATTTAGGTTAGAACAAGTGCATTCAACATAGGATAAATCTAATCCTCCAGCCATTTTGTTTTCAAAATAATGTCCCTGTATATTCTTAGTAAAAAGCAAAGCAGGAGGAGGAGAAGCGCTTCCATAGTAGAATCTTAATTTTGTTCATGCTCCTATTTCACATATTTTTCCAGAACGCTACTGGCTATTTAGTAAATTAAAATGATAATCCAGGTGAATATATGATATTAATCCGAATCATAGTCCTGATTTGAATGATACGTGTACAAAAATACATGTATCATATTGTACAAAAGTACAATAAAAATAGATTCATTACATATGAAGAAATTGGCTTCATGTGGTCAGAAACACTATGACTAGTTGCTGAGAACAATGTCCAGTTTAAAGAGGCATGTTGAAATTGATGATTATGGGAAACAAGATGCTGGATTACAAAACCATCCTCAGCTGCTCAGTTCTTATATATGCTTTACTTCTGTATTGTTTTTAAATGTTCTAATCCCCCAGAATTGTTATTGTGATATGGATGCCCATATAAACTGACTCAATCAATCAATGCCTTTGGTAGGATCCAGTAGGGTTCTTCCTATATTCTTTTAAAACATCTCACAAATAAGCATCCACCTTAAGAGATATAGTAGGGAAAGAACTTCATGTAATTGTCTTTCACACCCTCGTTGTTTTCAATCTCACAATGTGCTGGTCAATAAGGGATAAGCAAGGAGACAGAAGTAGAGAAAGTCTTTACTGAACATTATCAAGGACTGTCTGGGTTCACAAATTGGTTAACCTGCTTAATAAACAGATTTAGCAAACTCAACCTCTGTGATTAATTTATAGTTCAGGGTATTATGTGATCTCAAAAAATTTATTTCTCTAACTCTAATCATATAAATATGTCAAGCAAAACAGTCATTTGGGTATTTTCCAGAAGATTTGCATAAACCTATCATAGTTACAATGAACTATATACCAAATGTTCTGGCTCATTAAAACAATTACCACAGACCTCAACTTCACTTAATAGGCCTTGTATTCTTATGATACCCAAGTTTAAACGCTCAAAGCTTAGTTTGTGCAGACTTCAAATGGCAGCCATTTTGGGTTCAGGCAACAGAAGCCTCAAATCTTAGTTAAAATGGAGTGTGCCAACTGGATTGCAAAAAATTTAAAAAATCCAGTGCATCAGCATTCATTAAGCAAGCTTTTTTTTAAGAATGATGTGTGAACTTGGCTGGAGAGTATGAATTCCACCCCCATTTTGGTGGGGGATTTTTGAGCAATGTTAAAAGAGGAGGAGGAAGAGGATTTCCATCCCTGCCTATTCAATTTAACTCTCAATAAAACCCAAGACTGAAAACCCTCTAGCCAGAAAACTGACAAAGAAATTAATAATTAATTCAAAACCCTAGCAGAGCACAATACTTTAAAGTGGGTATTTGAAGAAAAATGAATCACATACATGCCAAGGTTCTCCTTTGAAAACCAACATCCAGACTCTCTTGCAGATGCAGGATTTCTGCAGCTGTGCCAGCAAACCTGTTCAGAAAGACCTTTCTCCCAACTCACTTTTTTCACACTGCCTTTTTTATAGTTTCAATTGTTTTGTTTTCTTTCAGAAGAAAGAACAAAAAGAAAACCCATAGCACTTTAAACTTAAGGCTATTAAAAATAAAATAAAAAAACTAGAAAGGAAGCTGGATAGGGGGAGACTTGACAGGTTATTTTCTCTTGGCTGAAAGAAGCTCTTTTTTTCTCTTTAAACCTGCTTTTGAAAGATTTAGACCTCATAATGATCTTCACTTTCCTACTTGCTTCTTGTTCTTGATAAGTGTGAACAGTAGCAACTTGTATTGCATTGAAAAGAACAAACCTTTTCTTTTGTTCTTGCCCAAAGACTTTGCTAATTGCTTCTAGTTACTGTTTGTGTTGTCTGTTAACATAGAAAAAAGGCACAAAGTAGTACTTAGTGAAGATGTAAAATCAATCTAGTGGAGAGCAAAAGATAAAACTTATTTTCAGTGAATTTAGGTAGAAGATACAATGCAGAAGTTCTGAAAGGGGGAGGGAGTAAAAGAAGCCTCAGAAATAAATAAATGACCAATACTTCTTGGGTGAGCCCCATCTTCCCTATCAGTTTTTACAGGGGGCAATACATTTTATTCCTCGCCAGCCTTGACTTATCGCAGTCTTGTTTTTAATGAGGTATAATAAGGAGAACATTTTGTAACAACACGGCTCCTCTATTTTATCCAACAAACAGCTGTGTCATGGCTGTCGCGATGAGAATGAATCATATCTCTCTGCCTGCATATGTGAACTCCCATGTAATTACCCTTGCATCTTAAATAAAGCAGGCCCTAAACCTGTCGTTCAGATTACAAGGAAGCGGGGCAAACCTCATAACTGAGGCCTCTATATTACATTAATTTATCACAGAACCACAGAGATTAGAGATTGGAATTAAAACACAATAAGGAAGGTGCTGCTATGACAGCTACAAACAAGCATGGAAAGAGAGGGAGAAATTTATTGCAGAGGTTGAGCAGCCTAATTTCTTAACCAGTTCAATATGGATGATGCTAGATGAATATTGTATAGGCTACCCCTCCCATTGGAAAACAGAAATGGCAGTGAGCTTGACTAAAGACCACTTCAACTCAGACTATGCCTATTTGTTAGATACATTAAACCACAATTAAAATATATACACTATTAAAAAGCAGAGACAAAACCTTGCCAACAAAGGTCCATGTAGTTAAAACTATGGGTTTCTTAGTAATACAGATAGTCCTCAACTTACAACAGTTCATTTAGTGACCATTCAAAGTTACAATGGCACTGAAAAATGTGATTTATCACAGTTTTTCACTCTTACAACCATTGCAGCATTCCCATGGTCAAAATTCAGATGCTTAACAGCTGGTTAATATTTATGACAGTTACAATTTTCCACGGTCATGTGATCACATTTTGTGATCTGTCAATTAACAATAGAAATATTTTTGGACTATATATAAAGATTAATAACAATAATAATTATAATAAAAAACAAAACTAGATACAGTTAAGTTTTAACTAATAGGGGGAAAATGTTATGATATAGGATATAGTTAAATAAAGAAAAGATAATGATAATAAATTATATACATGAAAGATTAGAAAATTTTGGTATTAAATATTATAGATGTTTAGCTAAAACAGGATATGAGGATTTAATGTTAATGGAGGATTTTACAAATAAGTAAATGAAATGCCAGCATGTGGTTATGTATTAAATCTTGGTATATTTAAGGATGAAGGATGTTTAAATAACTATAGTCAAATAAAAGTAGAGGTATGATGATGTTAATATAGTAAATATTTGAGTTAAGATATTTGAATTAATATGAATTATATTTGATGATAGTGGAAGAGATGCACAAAAGCCTTTTGTAACCAGCTGATACACTTTCTATAATATGTAAAGAAGGTGGAGTTGTATGTTTGTTTTGAAAATAAAAAAAAAATTTTTTTAAATAAAAAAAATTAACAATCCTATTACTAACTTAAGAACTGTAGTGATTCACTTAACAACTGTGGCAAGAAAAGTCAAAAAATTGGGAAAAATTCACTTAAAATTTACCTTAGCAACAGAAATGTTGGGCTCAATTATGGTCTTAAGTCAAGGACCACTGGTCACGTATGGCTGTTAAAGTTGGACCATAAAGAAAGCTGAGGGTTAAAGAATTAATGTTTTAGACCTTTGTTGTTGGAGAAAACTCTTGAGAGTCTCTCTGACTGCAAGGAGATCAAATCACTAAATTCCAAAAGGAAATCAACTCTGGCTATTCTTTGAAAGGACAGATGCTGAAGCTGAAGCTCAAATACAGATAGTCCTCAACTTATGACCACAATTAAGCCCAACATTTCTGTTGTTAAGTGAGATGTTTTTTAAGTGAGTTTTACCCCATTTTACAATCTTTCTTGCCACAGTTGTTAAGTGAATAACTGCAGTTGATAAGTTAGTAACACAGTTGTTAAGTGTGATCATGGGGTTGATACAAAGGTTGTAAGTGTGAACAATGGTCATTAGTCACTTTTTTCAGTGCCGCTGAAACTTTGAATGGTCACTAAATGAATTGTTGTAAGTTGAGGCCATCTAATGAGAAGAAAGGACTCATTGGAAAAGACCCTAGTGTTGAGACAGATTGAAAGCAAAAGGAAAAGGGGATGACAAAGGATGAGATGGCTAAATAGCATCATCAACGCAGCATACATGAATTTGGACAAATTCCAGGAGACGGGAGGACAGGGGAATTGGCATGCTATGGTCCATGGGATCATGAAGAGTTGGAAACAACTTAGCGACTGAATAATCAAGACTTATCTTAGTCTAGCTCATCTATTTTATATTACATGTTGCATAGGATTTAAGGTATTCACTTTCACATCATTTTGAATTCATCTAGGTTTTTTCTCTTGTTTGCATACATAGGTTGGCTTTACATTTGTGAAGTTTATTGCTGACATAATCCCCTTTTCATTTTATTTTTGTTTGTATTCCTGTGAAGAAAATGAAAACTTCATAAAATAAAGATAAATAAACACCTGTATTCAAATAATTGGTTCATATATGAAACCACTAAACAGTTCAAGGTGAGATTGTTTTGCATTGAATGCTGTATCATTTTGGAAAAATAAAATAGCCAAACAGAATCATCCCAAATTTTTTTGACCTGGCAACTTGTCAAAGATGAAAAGAGTTTTATTCTTGTTAAAGTATATTTATTAAATGTGGAAGATATGGTCTTTTTTATTTTGCAATGTAGGAACCAGCAGCACTATAAGAATATAACCCAGATAAAACTGAATCTAAATATTCAAACATAAGTGTACCACATCATGGAATAAGGTAGATCTACAATCTACTACTAGCTTCCATTCAAACCACCTCATGTTTTATTCCAGCATAGTTTTATTATCTATAATATGTACAGGGCTAGCGATTACCGGGGAAGGAGGGTTCGCTACGTCACAGCGATCCCTCCTTCCGGCCCTGATAGCTCAACTCTAGAACCAGGTGGCAAGGGATGGCAGGGCCCTGGTCACAGGTTGCTGTTGCTAAATACCAGGTCTGTGATTCATAAAGCTCCCCTCGTCCGGGACTTAATATTAGACGAGGGGGCAGACCTGGCATGTATTACTGAAACCTGGCTGGGCCACGAGGGAGGAGTCCCCCTCTCAGTAATGTGCCCAGAAGGGTTTCAGGTGCTGCACCAACCACGACACCAGAAAAGGGGTGGGGGAGTGGCAGTTGTCATCCGGAAGTCATTAGCACCTTGTGGGATCCCTGCTCCGGAGACTGTCGGGTGTGAGTCCCTTCTGGTGAAGCTGGACCTTGGGGGTCAAGTGGCCTTGTTGTTAACATACCTACCTCCCAGCTGCGTTACAACAGCCCTGCCTTCGCTCCTGGAGTCAGTAGCCGGACTGGCGGTTGAGTTCCCCAGACTTATAGTACTGGGGGACTTTAACCTGCCATCTCTCGGCAAACACTCTGATGGCGTGCAGGAGTTCATGGCTTCCATGACAACCATGGACTTGACCCAGGTAATTCAGGGTCCGACTCATACAGCGGGTCACACGCTCGACCTCGCATTTCTCTCGGGGCAGTGGAGACGTGATCTGGAACTGAAGGGCATAGATATCTCGCCTTTGTCATGGTCAGATCACTTCCTACTGAGGCTTGACTTTCGGAAACTACTCCCCCACTGCAGGGAGGGGGAGCCGATTAAGTGGTTCCACCCCAGGCGCCTGATGGACCCTTTGGGATTTCAGACGGCACTTGGAGAGATACCTGACTCCCTTGCACATAACCCGGCAGAGTCCTTGGTCGCGGCTTGGAATACAGCGGCGGCTGAGGCACTGGACCGGATTGCGCCTTTGCGGCCTCTCCGCAGCAGTGGATCCAGGAGGGCTCCTTGGTTTACCGAGGAACTCCGGGAGATGAAGCGCCAAGAGACGCCTAGAGCGACGTTGGAGGGCTAGTAACTCTGAATCCGACCGAACACAACTAAGAGCCTTTATTAGGACTTATTTAATGGCGATACGGGTGGCAAAATGTGCTCATTTTTCCGCTCTTATTGCGTCCGCAGAATCTTGCCCGGCTGCCCTGTTTAGGATAACACGCTCCCTCCTGAAAGGGAGGGATGTGGGAGAACCCTTACAGGGTAGAGCCGAGGAATTTGTTCAGTTTCTGTCAGACAAAGTCGCTTGGATTCGGACGGACCTGGACTCCACTTGGACAGTTCCTGCGAAGATGCCGGGGGAGGGCCTTGATCGGACTTTGTGGAGCGAGTTTCAGCTTGTCGCTCCTGAGGAAGTGGACAAGGCCACCTGCCTACTGGACCCATGTCCCTCCTGGCTGGTCTGGATCAGCAGGGAGGTAACACGAGGCTGGCTCCAGATGATTATTAACGCCTCTCTACAGGAGGGATCTTTCCCGCACCCACTGAAGGATGCGGTGGTGAGACCCCTCCTTAAGAAGCCTTCTCTGGACCCAGCTATCCTTAATAACTATCGTCCAGTCTCCAACCTCCCTTTTGTAGTGAAGGTTGTTGAGAAGGTGGTGGCCTTTCAACTCCGACGGTCCTTGGATGAAACAGATTATCTAGACCCTTTTCAGTTGGGTTTCAGGCCTGGTTACTGCACCGAAACTGCTTTGGTTGCGCTGATCGATGATCTCTGGCGGGCCAGGGATAGAGGACATTCCTCTATCCTGGTGCTTCTTGACCTCTCAGCAGCCTTTGATACCATTGACCATGGTATCCTTCTGCAGCGTTTGCGGGAGGTGGGAGTGGGAGGCACCGTTTTGCGGTGGTTTTCCTCCTACCTCTCGGACAAGTCGCAGTCGGTGTAGGTTGGAGGACAGAGGCCGACCCCTACGCCCTTTAAATACGGTGTGCCACAGGGCTCGGTCCTGTCCCCCCTCCTATTTAACATCTACATGAAGCCGCTGGGTGAGATCATACGCCGGCACGGGATCAAATACCATCAGTATGCGGACGATACTCAATTGTATCTGTCCACCCTGTGCCAACTCAGCGAAGTGGTGGAAGTGATGTGCCAGTGCCTGGAGGCTGTCAGGGTCTGGATGGGAGCGAACAAGCTTGCACTCAATCCAGACAAGACCGAGTGGCTATTGATGTTGCCTCCCAAGGATAGTCCAGAGATTCCATCCCTTAGCCTGGGGGGTGAAACTCTACACCCCTCAGAGTGGGTCCGCAACTTGGGTGTCCTCCTGGATTCGCAGCTGTCATTAGAACACCATTTGTCGGCTGTGACCAGGGGAGCTTTTGCCCAGGTTCGCCTGGTGCACCAGTTGCGGCCCTATCTGGACCGGGAGGCACTTTGAATGGTCACTTATGCCCTCATCACCTATAAGGTCGATTACTGTAATGCGCTTTACATGGGGCTGCCCTTGAAAAGTGTTTGGAGACTACAGTTAGTCCAGAATGCAGCCGCGCGAGTGATTATGGGTGTACCTAGATACACCCATATTACACCTATCCTCCGCGAGCTGCACTGGCTTCCGATCGGTCTCCGCACACACTTCAAGGTGCTGGTCATCACCTTTAAAGCCCTACATGGCCTAGGACCTGGCTATCTGAGAGACCGTCTCCTGCCACATACCTCCCAACGGCTGATAAGAACTCACAGACTGAGCCTTCTCCGGGTGCCTTCAACCTGACAATGCCGGCTGGCGGCTCCTCGGAGGAGAGCCTTCTCTGTAGCTGCTCCGACCCTGTGGAACGACCTACCCGTAGAGATCCGGACCCTCCCCACTCTCTCGGCCTTCCGAAAAGCCACTAAAACCTGGCTGTTCCAGCAGGCCTGGGGCTGTTGACTCCAGGAATGAGGTCCAGCCCCACCTAGACTGAGTGTATAGTGCGTTGTTTTTAAATTTTTTCTTTTTAAATTGTTTTCTTATTTTAATCTCCTGATATTAACTTTTTCTGTAAGCCGCCCGGAGTCCTACGGGATTGGGCAGCATATAAATCTATTAAAAGTTAAAGTTAAGTTAAAGTGCTGTCACATTTTAATTTTCCAACTGAAAGTAACTCTTGAGTATTGGCTGCTGAACATTACGACTGTGCATACTTCAAAAATATCTAGACAGTAGGGCATCAGATCTCACACTAACACAGCACCTTTCTACTATTCATTAAAGTAGTCCAACTTTTGTCAGGTTTCTGAAAAAAGCCCAGCTGCTTTAAGGGCTACATTAGCTTTAATGAATCAACACATTTGAACAGCTACATTTTTTTCAGGCTCCTGAAAGTCAGGCTTCTTTAATGAGTATCAGGCAGGTACTCTGGCACTTCATAGCAGCATTGTATTATTGAAATAAAATATAACCTTACAGAGAATAGTCCAAAAATTTGGTTGGGAATTCTAGGACCTACAGTATATTCCAACACATTTGGAGGAAATGAGACTGCAGAAGGCTGGCTCTAGCAAATCAATACTGGGATTGGATACTTTACTATACCCTTAATGGAACTTGGTGAATAGAAGGGAAGAGAAACAAAAAAACCTGATATCACCCAATGAACTTATTAAACGGTGCTGAAACCAAAAATGAAGCAGACAACCTCATATGTCATAAGAATTAAGGCACATTTCCCACTTTGTAATGATGCTTTATAGAAATCATTCCATTGTAAAACTTTATGATTTGAATCTTTATAGCTGCTAGCAGAGCCTAAGCTCGTAGACGTAAATTATAACTGGCAAAATATGATCCTTTCCAACCCCTTCTTTAGACCATGTTTTTGCACTGTGTCTAGCTGTTTCTCCTGGTCTTTGCCTGCAGAGTGCACAACTATTTTGGTACCATTCTATCACATGATGTCATCTAAAGATACTTTTCTTTATGAGAATCTGATTAACAACTAAATGTAAATGGCAGCTATGCCCAGAGGGCACTGTTATTAATCTGTTTATCACCAGGACTATAAAAACGCTAAAATGCTAATGGAACTATGAATGCATCAATACACTTAGGTAAGACTGCAACCTACCTGGTAGAATCAATTCCTATCAGCCCTTAAAAGTTCCTTTAGATAGAAATGAAATGTGTTTGCACACCAAAATCAGGAAATAGTAATAAATATATTATTCATTAAAAGTTCCTATGTTCAAAACTATCAGATCAAGCCATTAAATAAAGGAAACAGTAACATCTCACATATACCATTAGCATAGAATAGCTTCTAGAAAAGCAAGTCCTAAAGTTCTTACAAAGCAAGTCTTATAAGGGCTGAAGGCTGTGAGCTCAGCCATCTTGGTTTCAGATCCATGTGCCTCCAAGCTAAGGATTCCCAGGAGATATGTGACAGGATCTGGACTGTGGTACATGCCTTCATGTACATGTGCCTGTTTGTGTATCTCAGTATGTCCATGTTTCACCTTTCCTCCACAACCTGCAATGGCTTCCAATATTTCAGCTGAGATTCAACTTGCAATTTATCTTTAAAGTCCTCATGGTATGAATGTGGGTTATCTGAGGGACTACTTTTCTCCTTCACATCAGATTCAACAAAAGCAGCGTACTTTGATTTCCACTGATGAAAGAATGTCATCTTGCATTAATGACATTTCTGTGACAGCCCTGCCCTATGGAACATGGCACCCCCTGAGCTTAGGTAAATCTCAACCCTGCTGGCATTTCGGGATGTCTTTAAGACTTGGGAGTTTTCTTGAGTATGGGAGAAGTGAGGTGAACCCATTATGTGTTGACTGATTTATTTCCTTTGTTGTTATTTTCTGTATGTTTTGGTTTTCGTTGTATTATCTATAATTATTTTACACTGATATTTTAAATTTTATTAGCTTTCTAAAATCATACTTGCAAGTTGCCCTTTAAATAATTTTAAATAAATATTAAGGGTCCAAAAATCACAGATCAAAGGTGACCCACATTTGAAATTAACCCAAATATTTTGACATACAAGGTACATTCTATATTAGATGTTTGTCCTAGTCTGGAATTAGTTCTTAACATAATCACATGATGATCTGATAGTTTTGAAAATGAAGTACGTTTGCTTTCTGGCTCTGATGCAATTTATTTGAAATTGGAATGAAACTGGTTTTTTTTTTTGTAACACTGTGGTTCTGCACAACTTGTGGGCAGCCAACAATGGGACCTCTTCATTCTACCTACCACTTCTGGATTCTTCTTCCCACCATTATATCATTTCACCTTTGTAGGCTTTTGAATGCAGATCAATGGTGCCTTGACAGCTTAGATGTTTACAAATGATCTTTCTTAACACAGCTTCTAATCAAGCAACAAGGATTGGGATAGGAGTCCATTCTTTTGCTATTGAATGGTATGAGGGGATTTTTTATGATACAATCCATAAAAACTGTAAAATAAGGCCTGAACAACTTTCTTTCCATTCTCCTACTAGTTAGAGGAGGAAGAAGGTTTGTTTATTATGTTTTCTGAATATTGTTAGCATTTCAAGCTGTCAGAGGTGAAGGTGATTGGTAGTTGTCTTTGAACTGCTTTGGAGGATTTGGAAAACAAAAACATAGGTGATATAGAAGTGTTCTTAAGCTTTCCATAATACTGCTTTAGAAAAACTACTACCGTGTTTTTCCGAAAATAAGATAGGGTCTTATTTTCTTTTGACGGCTGAAATAAGCACTTGGCCTTCTTTTTGGGGAGGTCTTATTATTTTTGAGGTGCAGGAGGTGGCAAGAGTGGTCACCTCATGGCTGCTGCTGTGTTGCAATATTTTTGGGAAGGGCTTATTATCCAGGGAGGTCTTCTTTTCAGGGAAACAGGGTACTCTTATGAACTACCCACGTTGTGAACTGTGCCTCTTTATTTTCTGCATACCACTAAATGAGCCTAGATTTTCAATGAAGATCTTATTTTGTATGTATTCTAGCAGTTAGCTGAGGAACAAGATCATGAACATGGGACCATATATTTGCAGTGGCAAACAACTGGAAAAGGCTATGACAGTCTCCTCTCTCTCATTCTATTCTGAACAAGAAAGAAGTTGTTACTTCCTTGTCTTTATTAAAAACCTGTCCACTATCCTAAGATCCTTGAAATATAGAACTGGGGGCCAAATGGATCTACCATGAAGCCCAATAACACAGCAACCAAGAATTTTTAATATTTTAATTTGAAACTAAGGTCAATTTATTATGTCTCTTAACCCCCTGATCAAGCTTAAGATGTCAAGGAAGCAATCTAATTTGTGCGCCAAGAGAAATTATTTTAAAATCTTGAACAAAAGGAAAATCCTAGATTATGATGGTGCTGTGTGAAAAGAGATAATCCGAAAGACTTTTGTTTAAATTTGCTGAACTCAGGGATGGTTCATACTGGGGAGGGGGTGGTCAAAATCAGTTCTGGGGATAAACAGTGTAAAATATCCACTGCACAACAAAGCTTGTATATTGAGCGCATTTTCATATAGTCATCAATTGCTTTTTCCTCATCCTCAATGGTCCCCACCATAATTTTCAAACTGAAGATATTCATGACTAAGTCAACGAAAACTCCTTCCAGCTGACCAACAGGGGAGCACAAAAATTGTCATTCAGCCATGTCATGTTCTCATGTTAATTTTGTCAGCCATTTCAGCAAAATCTGGCTGTGAATGCCGTCTCTCTTCTTGTTTGGAGAAATGATGATATGGCATCAAGGGGCCTGCACATCAGCCGGGAGTGAGTAGAACAAAGAACCAGGAAAAGCCAAGAGTTTCTACAGCGAAGAATCACTCATCAGCAATCTCAGGCAATACAACTACTAAACTATTTCTACAAAACTCTTTTATGTTACTGTGATAATGTTAATTCATTAGAAGGATGAGACCTAACCTAGGACCAATACGAATACTACATGAAAACAGGGTTTTCAGTTCCATAAACTGTATAATTATCCCAGGAAGGGACTTTTCCTTCCAATTGGAGTCCTCTGAAAAGCCTTTTTGAAAGCAGATAGACAGACCTAAAAGGTACAGGTTAAAGTACAGAAGGTTGTAGTGGTAAAAGTGATAATACAGATATGAGGATAAATTTCCTACTTAATTCACAAAGCAACATATTTCGAGAGCTCAATGCAAATGCACTCACAACTAAAGTAGGCAAGATGTTGGTACAACCGGGTTACTTCAGAAGAGCTTCTGTCATCTGGGGAAATGCAACAATCTTGGCCTCTGGAAATGCTCTTTTTTAACCCTTTGAGACTTCCTGAGACAATTTGTCACCAAGGTTATTAGCATTTCTTCTGAGATATTGACAGCTTGTCGTTCTTCCTTTCCAGCCCATGAGTGATTTCTTCACAGTCACCAAATACTGCCAAATCACCATGGTAAATGTATCGACAGAATCATATTAACAGCTGCTGTGCATTTACAGCACCGTAGGTTATATAGAGAGACCGAAACACAGAGAGAAATAAAGCAGCCCTTGTCAGCAGCAATGACAAGCGTTTATTTAGCAGTTGTTGCCTAGAACTATTTTTTGTGCTTTAATTGCTAATTGTAAAACCTCATAAAGGAGCTGCCTGGCACCAAATTATCTGTCACTCTTCAGACCTGAGTTTCCATATGTTAGTTACCTGGCTATTCAAATGACTTACTTGGACACAGCTCAATGAATAAAGGGGATTATTCTTTGACATCACACATACAGGGAACCCATTAAAGAAAATCTGACAAAGGCCATGTCTTGGATAAGAACATCATCCAAATTTTATATTTACTTTCTTTCTTTTCTTCTCTTTCTTTCTTTCCTTCCTTCCTTTCTTCCTCCACCCATCTCAGTTCAGAAACTCTTGATGGCAAAAAAAGTCTAAAACAATGAAACTACTTAAAACAATACAAAAATATATACAGCGGTCAAGAAAAGAATGATAATAAAGGCCACTCCAGTCAAGGAAGAAGGCTCTTAATGTATATGGGAGACTAGGTCTGGGTACATAGGCATAAGTTTTTAATGACTTACAATAGGACAATGGGGTTGAGGCCTTCCTAATCTCTGAAGGAACGATATTCCAAGGGGCGGGAACTGTTAGATTCTCGGAAAGAACCAGGCGGGAGGCATCTGAGGTAACCGTAAGTAAAACACGTTTATTACAGGCAATTGCAAACAACAGAAGTAGACCGGCACCCTTTCTCTGTCTGACAGCTTTTTATATAGAGCTGCCAGACAGGAGAACCAATAGCCGCGCGTATGACAGCCCGGCAACTTGCAGGCCATGCCTGATTGGCTAAGGCGCGCCTGGCTGTTGCTGAGCTGTCATTCGTAAGTCCGAGGACTTACTCAGGACTCAGGACTCCTTCCCCCCCAGCGAGGGCGCATGCGTCAGTAATGGTGCATGCGTAGTTGCGCAGGTAGGCGGGGGGACGGCGGACACGGCCAGAAGACCGCAGTTGGAGAGGTGGCGCTGGAGGGTAAGGACGTCCCCGTGAGAGCTTCTCCCTGCGGGGAGTGGAGCTCCGGGTGACGTCACTGCTGCGGCCTAGTGGAGGAGGCGGCACCCAAGGAGGAGCGGAGGGGGCGCGGCTGGGAGTGGCGGTGAATTTTGGGTGGCGGCACCCAAGGAGGAGCGGAGGGGGCGCGGCTGGGAGTGGCGGTGAATTTTGAACAGGCCGGTAGGCGGCGGGGGTGGGAAAGGCCTGAGAATGGAAGGCCTAACTGGGCGGATGAGGGGGAAGCAAGGTTGGATTGAGAGGCTGCAGGAGGCTGTTCCAGGGGCGGATGCGACCCGGCGGCCCGGGCAGGATGGCCTGACTCTGGGAAGGCCAGCAGAGGCGCGATGCGATGGAACTGTTGCGGGTCCGGGGCAGGCTGCAAGGCATCTGTGGCCGGCCTCTGCGTGTCGGGTTGAGCTGAAGCCTCTGGGGGGTGGCGGCGCCTTAGTTGATCCAGGTGGAGCTGCCACTCACTGCCATCGGATAGGTGGACCATGTAGGAGACGGGTCCGGTTACCTCGGTGACGGTGGCAGGCACCCACCAAGGGTCCCCCAAGTAATTACGAGACCAGACCAAGTCCCCAGGAGAGAAGGAACGGGAGGGATGCCCCAGGTTGCCAGGCTGAAGTCCTGAATAGAGGGGGTGTAGTCTATCCAGGGTGGTCCGCAGGCGACGACCCATCAGCAGCTCCGCGGGGCTTTGAGGCGTGAGTGGGCAAGGTGTGGAGTGCTGTGCCAGCAGGTAAGCATCCACCCTTGCCGGCCAGTCGCCACGGTCCATGCGGCCCAAAGCCTCCTTGGCCGATCGGACCGCCCTCTCCGCCCGGCCATTGCTGGCCGGATGGTAAGGGGCGACTGAGGCATGGCGGATTCCTTGGGCGGCCAGGTAGGACTGGAAGACAGCGGATGTGAATTGTGGGCCATTGTCGGACACATCTGTGTCCGGCAACCCATGGGTAGCGAACAAGCATCGCAGAGCCCGCACCGTACTCTCCGCCGTGGTGGAGCATGAAGACTAGCTCCACCCAGCGCAAGTAGGCCTCCACAGTGACCAGGAAGACCTGGCCATGGAAGGGACCCGCGAAGTCAAGGTGAAGGCGGAACCAGGGCCCGCGGGGCATCTCCCACTCCCGGGAGGAGGAGGAGGGGGGAGATGGGCGGGACACCTGGCACGGGTCACATCTGCCGACCCAGGCCTCGATGTCAGCGTCAAGGCAGGGCCACCATACGTAGCTCCATGCCAGCGCCTTCATGCGCATGCCCTAGGTACTTGCCTGGACAGTAGCACAGCGCGTAGAAATACGCGGCTAGGAACTCCATCCAACGGGTCATCCTGGGAGACAGGATGGGGGGGTCGGCCTATCACCGGACAGAAGCCCAAGGAGAGGCTTGTGGTCAGTGTAGAGGGTAAAGTGCCAAGCATAAAGGTAATCGTGGAAATTTTTCACCCCGGACACTGCAGCCAGAGCCTCCTTGTCGATCCGGCTGTAGTTCCTCTCGGCCGAGGAAAGTGTCTGGGAGTAAAAAGCTATGGGGGCCTCTGAGCCATTGGGGAGGACATGGCTCAGGACTGCCCCCAAACCCACAGAGGAGGCGTCACATGCCAACGTCAGGGGCATCGCTATACTGGACTAAGACTGCCTCTGACGTCAGCATGGATTTGACAGCCGCGAACACCCCATTGCCAGGCCGCAGGTCGGTCGAGCAACCGATGCAGTGGCTCGGCTAGTGACGCCTTGTGAGGAAGTAATGGCGCGTATAAGTTTAAAAGGCCAAGGAACGCCTGCAGCTGCGCCTTGGAGGTGGAAGTGGGAGCATTCCGGATGGCCAAAATTTTGGAGGGGGTGGGGTGGATTCCCTGGGCGTCAATCAAGAAGCCCAGGAATTCCACTTGCAACACAGCAAAGGAGCATTTGCTGAGCTTCAATTTGAGACCCACGCCCCTAAAACGGTCGAGGACCTTCCGGAGAACTTTGATGAGTCCTGAGCGGCTGTTTGCAGCGATCAGGACGTCATCGAAGTAAGGGACAACGCCGGGGAGCCCATGGAGCAAGTGCTCCATGAGGCTCTGGAAGATCCCCGGGGCAACAGAGACGCCGAATTGGAGGCGGCGACAACGGAAAGCCCCGCGGTGGGTGACAATGGTCTGGGCAGCCGCCGCATCGTCATCCACCGGGAGCTGCTGGTAGGCCTGCGCCATATCCAGTTTGGAGAAAATGCAGCACTGCCCCAAGGAGTGGAGCAGGTGCTGCACGACAGGGACTGGATAGGGGTTTGCCTGGAGGCCAAGGTTAATCGTTGACTTGTAGTCGGCGTAGATCCTGATGGACCCATCGGCCTTCACAGGGATCACTATGGGGGTCTTCCAGCATGAATGGTCGACGGGCTCCAGGACGCCCTGCGCCAACAGCTTATCGAGTTCGGCGTCAACCTTAGGCCTCAAGGCAAAAGGCACCCTGCGGGCCTTCAGCCGAATGGGGGCAACCTGGGGGTCCAAGTTGAGGGAGATAGGGGTTCCCTCATAGTGCCCAAGTTCGCCATTGAAAATGTCAGCGTAGTCCTGAAGGACAGCCACGACGTCAGGGGGTGTGTCTGCCACAGCATGCACCCCTGTCAGGGATAAGCCCAGAGGGGTGAAGCAGTCAAGGCCTAAAATAGAGGGAAGGGGCAATTACCTCCTCACGACCGATTAGATCACACAGATTAGGCCTCCTCCGAGTTCCATCTGCCAGCCAGTGCCGACTGGCAACTACGCGGAGGAGAGCCTTTTCAGTAGTAGCTCCGACCCTTTGGAACGACCTCCCCGTGGAGATTCGTACCCTCACCACCCTCCAGACCTTCCGCACAGCCCTTAAGATCTGGCTATCCCGCCAGGCCTGGGGTTAAAGATTAGGATCTGTCCCCACCCGAATGATGAATGAATGTTGCTTCTATTTTTTAATCATGTACTGTCTGTATATGTCATTACGTGTATCCCCTCCCTATAGGTTGTAAGCCGCCCTGAGTCCCCTCAGGGAAAAGGGCGGCCTATAAATAAAAGCAATCTAATCTAATCTAATCTAATCTTTTGGACGACTAGGACCGGAAGAACTGAACAGTTAGCCCCGTACTGCACCTGCACCCCATAGCAGCCCAGGGTCAGAATGTTAGTCCCCTGGTAGTCCCTTAGCAAAGTGTCCGAGGGAGACAGCTGCGACTTGAGACTCGCGGGCACAGTCTGGTGAAGGTGGCTCAGGAGAGGAGTGACCGGGAGGAGCCCGAGTCGACCTCCATTAGGCAGGGGGACCCCTCAATAGAAACGGTGACTGTGATCTTCTGCGTACCGGCCGAGGCGAGGTTGACCGACACAGCAGGGGTGTCAGGGACGTCGTCCACTAGGGCATAGCAGTCATCACGGCGGGCTTGCTGGTGTCTGGCCGGTTGGTTCTTGGGCGGCGCAGGGGGGCCGTAGACTGGAGGCTGGTCGGCTTGAGCCAGAGGTGGCAAGTTGGCCCGGCAGACCTGCGCCAGGTGGCCTTTCTTGCCGCAACGGTGGCAGACAGCAGTCTTGAAAGGGCAGGCTGCCCAGGCATGATTGCCTCCGCAGCCGAGACAGGCGGCGGCCATAGTTGAAGCACGAGCAGGAGGAGACTGAGGGCGCCTAGAAATGGCCCGCAGTCGATCGACATGGGCCTCATAGAACTGGTCCAGTTCATCGATGAGATTGGTAGCGTGCGGAGAAGGCGGCGGAGGCAGGGAGGCTGGAGCTGGTAGGGCAGGCAACGAAGGCAGGGCAGTTGCAGGAGGCAGGTAGCGGGCCATCTCCACGGTCAACAGCTCCGCAAGCTCCGCGGCCCTCACCTCGTCAATGGCAAAAGTGAGAGTGATGTTGGTTTTGCCGAAAAGACGTCGTCTGAGGAAAAGGTCCTTAAGGCCACAGACGAACTGCTCAGTCAAAGGTCGGGGAAATCGCATTGAGCAGCGGCGACCTGCAACGCCTGGAGGAACTGATTGACTGAGTCAGTTGTCTTCTGAACGCACCGGCGAAATGCGAACCGGCACGTAATTTTGGACGGTGTTGGGGCGTAATGGGCTTGGAGCCCCTCCATCAGTTCGTCCCATGTCAGGTCATAGACAGCCCGTGGGGCCATGAAGGAGCATGCCGTCGCAAACATTTCGGGTTCACAGGCGGTCAGAAAGAACCCACACTTTCTGGCTTGAGAGTACCCTTGCCGGTTGTTCGCAATTAACTCGAACCACTCCAAGAAAGCGGCCCAGGATTCTCCGGCCGCTCCGAAAGGAGAGAAAGCGGGTATTCCGGCCATGTCGATTAGCAGCTGAGGTGAAGCGAGGCACGAAGACTTGTCCGGTCAAAAGCGCCTAAAAAAAATGTTTGATTGCCCTATAGGTCGTACTCAGAGCCCGTGATCCCACCAGCTCGTCGCCAGTGTTCGATTCTTGGAAAGAACCAGGCGGGAGGTGTCTGAGGTAACCGTAAGTAAAACACGTTTATTACAGGCAATTGCAAACAACAGAAGTAGACCGGCACCCTTTCTCTGTCTGACAGCTTTTTATATAGAGCTGTCAGACAGGAGAACCAATAGCCGCGCGTATAACAGTCCGGCAACTTGCAGGTCACGCCTGATTGGCTAAGGCGCACCTGGCTGTTGCCGAGCTGTCATTTCTAAGTCCGAGGACTTACTCAGGACTCAAAAGGAACTACAGTAGAAAAGGCATGTCTTCTGGTCCCTGCAAGATGACATTCCTTGGCTAACAGGACCTGCAACATGCCCAATCTGCTGGACCAAATTGGATTCGTAGAAATTGCTGAGATAAAACAGTCTCTTAGTTAACTCGTCCCAAAGCCATGTAGGGCTTTAAAGGTAGCAACCAGAATCTTGAATTGCACCTGGAAACACATAGGTAACCAATGCAGTACCAGTACCATTATTACATATACTGCATATCCAATACCATTTACTATATATCAAATGAACCTCCAAATATTCTTCAAAGGCAGGCCCATATACAGTGCATTGCAATAGTTCAATTGAGAGGTTACAAGGGCACAGGTTACTGTGAGCAGAGCCTCCCGGGCCAGGAATGCTACAACTGGTATACCATCCAAAAGTGCATGGGCCCTCCTAACCACATCTGCCACCCGCTTTTACTCTTTTTTAACATGGTCTAACTTCATCTTATTTAGAAAATGTAACACAAATAAATCACAACTTCCTAAGGATGATTCTGAATTTAAGATAATCCTCATCCCAAAATGCGATGGGGAAGGGAATAGGGAAAAAAATGAGAAACAGAATTGTGTTGGATATTTGGCACATGTCCTATTTAAGATTATTAAAAAGTTTATCTTCAACCAAAGAAGCAGTGCACCTAAGCAAGTGGTAATCTTCAAAGGCAGACTTTTCAGCAGCAAGCAGTGGCTTGTTCATTTGTCTTCAACAGCCACTTCTATCCTTGTAAATCATTTTAAGATAATGAATGCATGAAAGTCTTTAACAACCTGTAAAAACCTGTCTTTGAGTACAACTCTATCATCCTCCCTCAACATGAAGTTATACTCAAAGTTTTCCAGATATCAGCAGGCTGATCTATATTTTTTCAAAAGTTCACTTAAAAGGCATTATTTTATATTGATATGACCTTAATTCTCCTTCACTCAGTGTGTACAAGGTTAGCACCCACCCCACCCCTAGAAGAATGAAATATTTTGGGAAATATTAAAAAGGCAGAATATTATATTTCCCCAAAGGGGAAACATGCTCTTGGAAAGCAGTCACCACCTTTATTAACAGCCCCAGCAGGACTGGGCCAGCCTATCTACAAGACAAAAAACTTTCAGCATCAGGGTAATGGGATTAAGATATGACCCTTCAGAACATAAAAGGACCATTTAGCAGAAAACACAGAGGTCACTGCATTGCACAATTTCCTAAGGACATTGCATCACCCAGCAAACTTCAACCAAGCCTGGGAGCTCAGATAAACATGACTCCATAGGAATCTGAGAACAGCCAATAGAATACATGTCCTTGCACAGGAACAGGAAGTTCAAGTGCAAAGCCCAAGAGAAGATATAAAAGCCCTTCACTCTCAACTCCATGTAGTCAGCTACCCAGAATCACACATGCTTGGTGATTCTGTTCATCATTAAACCATCTTTCCAATCAGCCTCCATGTTTCCAGATGGATATTTCTATCTGAACCAGATGGATATTTCTTCCAACAAGTGTAACACTGGGTGTCACTGATGAACTTGCCTGCCTATCTATCCACTATGTATCTATTTATCTTTGGGATATTTGTATATATATATGGAGGGAGGGAGGGAGGGAGGGAGGGAAGGAGGGAGGGAGGGAGGGAAGGAGGGAGGGAGGGAGGGAGAGAGAGAGAGAGAGAGAGAGAGAGAGAGAGAGAGATGTGTAGACAGACAGTAAATTTGCTGGACTTCTGAAGGGAATTAAACAAACAGCAAAGTAAACCTAAAGAAATGGTAAAAACTTCCAAGGATATTTTGAATAAAACCATGCATAATACTGTACATAGCTTTAATTTCCAAATTGCAGGGGAACTATTGAATATTAAACCCTCTTAACTTCATTTGATAGTCTTGCCACTAGGATTTAAAAAAATAAAAAAATTAAAATCAAGACTGAAAAAGAGAAAGAAGCCCCCACTGTCTTATTTCCAAAATTTCCTTAGCTATACAGAGTCTTAGATGTTTGAATGTTATTAAAGAGAGTCCCTGTCAAAAAGCTTAGGAAACACCTTAGGCCTGAGTGAGGGCAATAGGTTGGAAGAAGAGTGTCAAGAGAAAGAAGGCAAGAAGTGCAAGAGAATGCCAAAAATGCTTTGGTTTGGTTAGACGACTATCAAACTAAAAAAAGTTGGGTTTTTTTCTCTTTTCCTCTCAGTAAAAATTCTGGATTTAACCTAATCAAAACTAGTTTTGAAAAACCATCCTCACTGAACCTAATCACACTGTGCTGGAAGGAAAATATATTACAACTTCAATTGTGCAACAGATTTCAAAAAAGTATCTTCCTTAAGAGACTTCTGTAATCAGGAGGGTACCAAATTAAATAGATAACTAATATATAAATTCCCAAAGTTATTAATTTTATGTCATACGTAATGTTTCCCAAGTTTTCATCTAGTTGGTTGACAGACGGAAATCCTTTAGAGGCAACTGGCCTAATATGCATAAAAAGAAATAAACTGGAAATAAAGGAAAACAGGGAAAAGTTAAAGGACAAATGATATGTTGTATATATAACATATAATGGCATCTATTGTTTTTCAAATCCTTCTTAAAACCCATCTTTTTTCACCTCCCTGTAAATCAGTCTGTAATTAGCCATAAACTTATGCAGCTGAAAGTAGTATCCTTTTCCCCTATACAATTTTATTAAGGGTTTTAATTACAATAATAAAATCCAATACACACTAAAAGAAAAGAAAAAACTAGAAAGAAAAGTGAAAGGGCAGAGAGATAGTGACAGGATCAAGGTCATCCAGCTGGCTTTTGTGCATAGAAACAAAACTCAAGGATCTCTTCGTTTCTAGCTTGGTGCCTTAACTACTACATCAAACTGGTCCTCTTTAATTAACATAGGCTACAAAGTGGGGGTACAATGTCTTGACAATGATATCAATATGTTCTTTAGAGGAAGTACTTGTGGAAATGTTCAACATTCATTCAATAATACTGTCTATCTGAAATTAAAAGCTGGAGATTTGGAATAATTATAAGGTATGAATTTCTATCTCATTCTTATTCCACAACATACTGAAGCCTTAATTTGGCATGTTGCTCTAATTATATATGATTAAAATTCCATGAGAGAGTGGATGAAGGAAAAAGTAAGTATCAATAAAAAGAATGCTGCAGGATCCAATCTGGATTGGTCACTGGTGAGTAACCCAGATTGGATCCTTCAACATTATCTTGGAACATTTTTATTTGCCTTCATTTATGAGAAAAGAGTGTGTTTCATTCATATAAGCTATGATGCAATTCAGATCTGGGAGGATTCATAGGAAGCCTCTACCTGTACAGCAAATTCCTCCCCTGCTAGTTTACTCTCTAATGTAGGATATTTCCACACAACTAAACAGACTGAAATACATACACATATGCAAAACTCAAAAAACCCTTCCATAACACATACATACAATCACAGCAAAAAGTTCCTTATCAAAACAAGTACATTCATTTTGTTGTTTAAACAAAAACATTACTCAGAAGGCAAAATATTACATACCATTTTTCTTCATTACCTCTATTATTCCTTCTAGTTCTGCAGCAGTGCTTTTTCTCCTTTTTTCCAAACTTCCTTCAAAACAAGAGGAACAGGAAGCCTCACAAACCCTAAAAGAAATGCATACAAACACACACATACACGGGGCCTCAGGTCTAGTGTAAAGCTTGGCTGAATTGGGAAAAAAGATATTGGAAGGAGTGATTATTTATTTAAAACATTTTCATACTTCTTTTTTACCTTAAAAATATTCATGGTGGCAAGCCATTTTTATCTCTTATACACATCTGTATTCTCTAATAAAAATTCAGAACTAGGACCCAGGGCATTTGCTAACTTGGTTATCAGAGGATCACCTTATATTTTATGGAACATAAATGGGCTTAGGTCAACTTTTAGGGAAAAATGGCAGAGTGAAGAAGGATCTGCAAAAAGTAGAGACTATGACTGTGGTGGAACGAAGAACTGGCAAACAGACCAGCTCTTTGGTAATTCAAGGAGAGGACTTGAGATCACCCACAAATGCTCAAAATAACTGCTCCTTGTGAGGAGACTGAAAGACATAGGTTTCTGGACTGGTGGGTTTAAAGCTTTGGGAGACAAGGAAATAATCATCATGCTCAAATCACAGTATGCACCTGTAAAGGGCACTGGATTTCCATGCCTTCTTTTCTAACCATTTTCTGAAATTGCTTGTTAAATGCTTTTTAACTATTAGGTATCTTTGGATTTCAAGTTTTACGGCACCATGAGAATTTCCTTCAATTCTTAGTAAAACAAGTACAAGTTTAAGAACTTTTAAAAAATGGAAGGAGGGAATAAATAGAAAAAAGGATGATTAAAATTTTGATTTCAGAAACTTACAAACAGACTAAGGGTTCAGATAAATCTGAAATAAGATTTTGGGATTAATAATAATCTTTCCCATGTAAAAATGGTTTTATTTAATTAAAAAATATAATATGACAATACTTAACATAATACTTTAAAAACTGGACACTAGAGGGAACTGGAACTAAATATTATATTGTAATTAATGGAGAAGAGCACTCAAATGCAATTCACAATTACAAAACGAAGCAAAATATTTTATCAACTGACATGAATTTTTTTTTAACAAATGACATAAAAAAGTTATACTGTACAAATGAAAGCAAGAGAGTACTTGATTATACAAATAGCAAACCAAGAGAGTGACTTGAATAACTTTCCTATACTGGGTTTATAAAAGAAGCTTTGTAAAGTTTTGAAGAATTCTGTAAGAAGGGACAAGAAAAATGAAAAGAAACCAAGTTGTATGACTATTTCAAGGGACTAAAGAGCAAGATTTTTAGAAGTAAAAGGAAGGAATTTAAAGTTGGCTTATCTGATCAAGATTAAAATGCATGTTGTTTATCTCTGGTAACCCTTAATAGATTGATGACTGAAATAATGAGATAAATGATGAAATAAAAAATGACTTTCAGTCTAGGACATTATTAAACAAAAATCTTTTCCTATTCCAGGTTCTATACACTGGTAGCATAAATTGGATTTAATTGCCAAACCAACTGTGTTTATGATGAAATGCCTTTTCTTTTCTTTCAGTATAAGTGAATGGCTATCATTATTCTTACAAGGAAGTGAGAAATGCTACACTTAGGGATACCCCTTGTTTAGTACACCTGACTGTGGATCCATATGAATGACCAACAAGGAATAATCTTTCTTTTCTATCTATGTGGTATGCAGGACAAGCATGTTTACACACATACAGAAAACAAAACAGAATAATTGCTGTTATTCTGAATAATTGTTGGCATTTGAAAAGTAGCAACTTTTCTACATCAGTAAATACATGTGGGGACTCAAAGGGACCATTTTAATTTTGATGCAATGTGGTATTTTTCTCCATTTCCTATCTAACATTCTTACAAGAGTTGTTTCAGACACAAATAATGAAATCTCAGCATTTAATCCTAGTGTATAATTAACAAAGGTAGCTATTTGAACTCAAATAGCTCTACGGAATTGGAAGAAATTCATTATATATTGTCATTCTTAAACTATCTTAGAATGGCCATGTTTAGGGGAAACAGAATATTCATGATAACAACTTATGAGTAAATATCCTAATATTTTTGGCTGTTTAGAGACAAATAATGCTTAGATATTTGGGCATATTTACAGAATCTGTGCCATAATTAGTTTGTTGGAAGAAAAGGTATAAAAACTCACTGTTGGAATAAAATGTATAAAAACTGAGATTGCAATGTAACACTGCATCTTAACAGAACATTTTTGGGTAGATTTGTATGCAGCCACACGATTCCCAAACAAATATAGAATTCTCCTCTTACTTTTTGTACAACTAGTCCTTTCCTGTGGTCAGTTCAAATTGTCACAGAGATAGCTGCCTCTGTTTGCCAAAACAACATTCAACTTCTAAACAATAACTGCTCTGTAATAAGGATCTCATACAATCAAGCCACATCATGATAATTACATTTACTAGATATCATCATTCTATGAACATTATCCTAAAAAGACAATACTGCTAATGAACCTCAGCCAAACCTGGCAGATAAATACTCTATTTATAACATACATCTACATTTCTGCTGCAGGTATTTGTCTCTAAGATATATGTCCTAAACTAGTTTAATCACAAAGGCCCTGCCCTAGCCCTTTTGCAGGTTTCAAAAGGATGTTTAGCATAAAAATCCAGAAGTAGATAGTGAAGAAACAGACTTGGCAGGCCACACAGAGCAGCTTTAACATCAGTGACAAGGCAGCTGGCAGAAGCCCCTATGAGCAAGTCAGGACCAAGGGACCAGCCTTTTCACATCTGGTTAAGTACCATAAACTCTCCAACAAGCTGCCTAATTATGACAACACTTCTGCTAGAAAATTAGCATGCTTGCTGATCATGTTCAGAAGCATGAGGGAAGATAATAGGCAAAAATGGGAAATGCTCCAGAGAAACCCTAGTAGTAGATCCTGTGATATAATTGGAAGGTAGGATGCAGGCTGAATCATGATCCAATGTCCAGCTGTCTCATTACCCTCAGAGCATCTCAAGGACTTTCTCAGAAATATTGAACACACATCTTTTATTGTCCTATTTCATCAGCTAAAGCAGAAATGAGATGTAATATGCTTGGACTACTAGACCAAACCAAACCAGAAATGGTATTCAGCCAGTTCTGACTGGTTCTAATGAACTGGTAGCGGAAATGTTGACTAGTTCAGAGAACTACCAATGCCACCTCTGGCTGGCTCCATCCCCATCTATTCGCTCCCTCCCGAGTCCCAGCTGATCGGCATCCCAGCTGATCGGCATCCCAGCTGATCGGCTGGGTCTTCTTCTGTTGCCCTGCACAGGAGAACTGCACTGGAAAGCAGGTTAGTGGGGTGGGGAGGGAATGGGTATCCTTGCTCTGGAGTGGGGTAGAAATGGGAGATTTCACAGTATCCTTGCCCTGGAGTGGGGTGGGAATGAAGATTTTACAGTATCCTTCCCTTGAGTGGGGTGGAAATGAAGATTTTACAGTATCCTTGCCCTGGAGGTGGGGGGGGGATGGAGATTTTGCAATATCCTTCCCTCAGGAGTGGGGAGGGAATGGGGATTTTGCAGTATCCTTCCCCTGCCATGCCCACCAAGCCATGCCACACTCACAGAACCGGTAGTAAAAAAATTTGAATCCCACCACTGAACCAAACCAAGGAATTAAATCTGTTTGAAAACTGTGCATGTATGCTAATGTTCATCTTGAAGAATGTAAAATGATTATATGCCCATAATTAAGCCACTTGCTTGAGGCTCCATTACAAGTACCAAACTATCTTTGGCCAATTTCAAAACAAGGTAAGTAGGATCAGAGTTCATTTGTACTTGAGTGAGATACAACCTGGAAATGTCAGGTCTGTAAATTACCTTAAAAAGGGGGGGGGAGCATTCCTGAAGATGGCAATGCAAAGCACTCCCATTTTGTTATCAACTGCCAGTCTTCAGTCTCCTTTTTTAAAGAAACAATGCTGTGAATGTAGTAGGGGTTCACCTACAAAGGGTTCAAAAGAAGATGAATTATTGTAATGGCATCTGTTTCAATTTTGGTTCATGCCTGGGCAGGACAAAAAAATCATACTGCTACTGCTCATGAATGCCCCAGGACAGAACATGGAGGGGAGAAGCATGATCTCTCTGTCCTGCTGGATCCATTAGCAGCTTTTGATAATTTCGATCATTACATTCTCCTAGATTCTTGGGGGTTAGAAGGGAGAGCGAGCACCATTTGGTTCCACTCTTTTCTAAGGAACCAATTCTCCTTGGTTATTATGGGGTATTACAAGTAGGCCTAGAGCTCGTTACAACCAGTTGCTTAATGCAGGGGTCTCCAACCTCTGGGCCACGGCCCACTAGTAGCCCATGAGCTTACTTGGATCTGGGAATGTGAGCCACACCCATATTCCACTTGTGTGAGCAGCAACATCCGCATGTGCCTGCTGCTCCTGCAAATTGACCAGCACACACAAGCTTGGCAAATGTGCCTGCAGAATCCTCTCGGGTCAACAAAGCCAAAAGGTTGGGGGAACTCTGGCTTAACAACTGTTCAAAATTACAAGTGCTTTATCAGTGTTTCTGGCCTTTCTAAAATGTAATGCCAACCTCACCCCAGCCCGCCCGGCATGGCTGCATTTCAGGCATTTGGCATTCAACTTGTCTTCATGACTGGTGGCAATATGTGACTGTGATATGTGACTTTTTTCCAGTTTCTGGCAAAAATTCTCCCTTTCAGAACACTGGGTTTGCATTTATGGCCATAGTGTTCACTTAATGTCCATGGATTCAATTAAAGACTGCGGTGATTTGCTTAATGACTTCAAAAATATAGATAAAATCAGGTCATCATATGGGAGCCTCAAGTTACAACTGTACAACTTATAACCAGAATTCTGGTCCCAATTGTGGTCCTAAGTCAAGGATTACCTATATTTTGTTTAACATCTTCAAAAATTCATTAGTCAGCAGCCACATCAATAAGCATGTATCATACTCAGTTGGGTATCTTCAACATGAGCCAGTTGGGAGACACAGAAAAAATCTTGCCTCAGTGCCTGGAAGCCTACAAAATCTGGCATGGAGAAAAACAGTTAATGTCTAACTCAAGCAAAATGGGATTAGCAGCACATGGTTTCCAGCTTTGATTCTGATTGGGTGTGTGCTCTATCTAGGGCAGGGGTGTTAAATTCAGGGAGTCATTTGACCTAATGTGACTATTCCCCTTTGCTAAACCGGGCATGAGCATGGCCAGCACGTGACACATTTGGCCCATGGGCCACGAGTTTGACAGCCCCGATCTAGGGGCATACCTGAAATCTGTGGCTCTTACTAAGAAAGCTGAGAGAGGCTGGGGTCATTGTGCCCTTTCAGCTTATAGGCAGTAACTGTGATAATTTATCAGGCAATATATGCAATCCACCTGGGGCTACCTTTGAAAAACTGGTATAAAAATGGCTACCCATTTATTATAGGTCAAATCTGTTACGACCATGTTACTTTGATTACAAGTGATGCGCTGGTCATCATTTTTTCTAGGAACAGTTGAAAGTGCTGCTGATTACCCACAGAGTCCTGAATGCCTGGAACTTGATTATTGCCAAGCCTACTTCAAGTAGAATCTGCCCACTCAATATAAGCACACAGAGAAGCCATGTTGAGAGCTCCTATCTAACAGAAAATCTAGAGGACAAGACTCAGAACTGACCATTTTCTGTTTGGATCCCTCCCCTTCCTTTAGCACTGTTTTTCTTAAGAGGCTAATCAGGCCCTAATGTTCATGGTATTTAAGAGGACATTCATGTTCTTATTCCCATTTTTTTCTGGGTGCAATTCAAGATATTGTTTATCTCATATTAAAGCCCGAATTGGCACGGGGCCAAGTTATCTGCAGGGCCTTTCCCCTGAAAACATCTATCTGTCGCAGTAGGTTGGCCTACTGTTATCTGATGAGATCCAGGAAGCAAGTCCCTTCCAAAGCTGAGCTTACCCTGTAGAACAGCTTTCTCCAGGAGGCATAGATGTTTCTTACTCTCCTTGCCTTCCAGATGGCCCTTAAGGCTTGATTCTTCTCTGAAGTGCTGGGTCAGGAGTGGGAAGTGAACCCAGCATTTGTGATTTTGCAATGGGATTGTTATAGCTATCACTTGGCGATATAACAGGGTTTTAATGTTTTGCACTTTGTTATCTGTCTACAGTACTTGTTGTTAGCCACCCAGTTATTTTATATCACATGGGCATCCATATAAATCTTTCAAATACATATAAATGTTCAAGAAATAAATTATATCTTTCAGTTTTGTCAGAGCTCCACAGAAACAAAACACAGACATCTCATACCAAACAGAATGTAAATCAGGCTTTTATTATGTGTTGTGTTGTGTTTATTAGACTTGTATGCCACCCACTCCCGGAGGACTCCAGGCGGCTTACAATAAAAAGGGGAAGGGAATAAATAAGACAAACAACATTTAAAATATAACAACATTCATAGTTACCGTGGGGCTGGAAACTTCAACAGCTCCCGCTTGCCGGAGCAGCAAGGACTTAGTGGCTTTACGGAAGGTCTGGAGGGTTGTAAGGGTCCGGATCTCCATGGGGAGCTCGTTTCAGAGGTCCGGAGCTGCAACAGAGAAGGCTCTCCCCCGGGGGGTCACCAGCCGACATTGGCTGGCAGATGGAATCCGGAGAAGGCCTAGTCTGTGCGATCGAATCGGTCTTTGGGAGGTAATTGGCAGGAGGAGGTCTCTCAGGTACCCAGGTCCGATGCCATGAAGGGCTTTATAAGTAATGACTAGCACCTTGAAGCGTGTCTGGAGACCAATTGGCAGCCAGTGCAGCTCGCGGAGGATAGGTGTAACGTGGGTGTACCTAGGTGCACACACAATCGCTCGCGCGGCTGCGTTCTGGATAACTGAAGTCTTCAGACACTCTTCAAGGGCAGCCCCATGTAGAGCGCGTTACAGTAATCCAGTCTTGAGGTCACGAGGGCGTGAGTGACTATCTGAAGGGCCTCCCGGTCCAGGTAGGGTCGCAATTGGTGCACCAGGAAGACCTGGGCAAAGGTCCCCCTGGTCACAGCCAACAAATGATATTCTAACGTCAGCTGTGGATCCAGGAGGACTCCCAAGTTGCGAACCCTCTCTGAGGGGCGTATGGTTTCACCCCCCCCCCCAGGCTAAGGGATGGAATAGCTGGACCATTTTTGGGAGGGAGCATCAATAGCCACTCGGTCTTGTTGGGATTGAGTGCAAGCTTGTTCGCTCCCATCCAGACCCTAACAGCCTCCAGGCCCTGGCACATCACTTCTACTGCTTCACTGAGTTGGCACGGGGCGGAGAGATTCAATTGAGTGTTGTCCGCATATTGGTGGTATTTAATCCCGTGCCGTCGTATGATCTCACCCAGGGGCTACATGTAGATGTTAAATATGAGGGGGGACAGGACCAAACCCTGCGGCACCCCATAGTTGAGGGGCCTAGGGGTCAACCTCTGCCCTCCGACCAACACCGACTGCAACCTGTCCAAGAGGTAGGAGGAGAACCATCGTAGGACGGTGCCTCCCATTCCCACCTCCTGTAACCGTCGCAGAAGGATACCATGGTCGATGGTATCGAAGGCCGCTGAGAGATCAAGGAGCACTAGGATAGAGGAGTAACCCCTATCCCTGGCTCGCCAGAGATCATTGATCAGCGCGACCAAAGCAGTTTCCGTGCTGTAACCAGACCTGAAACCAGACTGAAAGGGATCCAGATAATCGGCTTCATCCAAGGACCGTCGGAGTTGAGAGGCCACAACTTTCTCAACAACCTTCCCTACAAAGGGGAGGTTGGAGACTGGACGATAGTTGCTCAAAATGGCTGGGTCCAGAGACGGTTTCTTCAGGAGGGGTCTCACCACCGCATCCTTTAGGAGGAGCGGGAAGGATCCCTCCCGGAGAGAGGTGTTAACTATCGTCTGGATCCAGCCACATGTCACCTCCCCGCTGGTCAAGACCAGCCAGTATACAGGTGGAGGCACTCACTGCTCCCATGGTCTTGTCCACTTCCTCAGGAGCGACAAGTTGAAACTCACTCCATAAGCTCCGCTCAAGACCTTCCCCCGCTACCTCGGCTGGTACCGTGCAATTGGAGTCCAGGTCTGTCCGAATCCGAGCGACTTTATCCGTTAAATACTGAACAAATTCCTCAGCTCTACCTTCTAAAGGTTCATCTGCATCCCTCCCTTTCAGAAGGGAGCGGGTTTTCCTAAACAAGGCGGCTGGGCGCGATTCAGTGGATGCAATAAGAGCGGCAAAATGCGAACATTTCGCTGCCCGTATTGCCACGAGATAGGCTCTGATATAGGCTCTCATCAGTGCTCGGTCTGACTCAGATTTACTGGCCCTCCAGCGGTGCTCTAGACGTCTCTTTTGGCGCTTCATCTCCCGGAGTTCCTCGGTGAACCAAGGAGCTCTCCTGGATCCGCTACCTCGGAGAGGTCGCAAAGGCGCAATTCGGTTTAGAGCCCCCATCGCCGCAGTATTCCAGGCAGCGACTAAGGACTCCACCGTACTGTGGGTGAGAGCGTCAGGTATTTCTCCAAGCGCCGTCTGAAATCCCATAGGGTCCATCAGGCATCTGGGGCGGAACCACCTAATCGGTTCCTCCTCCCTACAGTGGGGGATTGGTTTCCGAAAGTCAAGCCTCAGTAGGAAGTGATCAGACCATGACAAGGGCAAGATCTTAATACCCCTCAAATCTAGATCACGCCTCCACTGCTCCAAGAGGAATACGAGGTCAAGTGTGTGACCCGCTGAGTGAGTCAGACCCCGAATTACTTGAGTCAAGTCCATGGCTTCGCAGTCTCACACCCTCCAGATCAAAATGTTATTAAATGTTAGGTTGTAAGCATGATAGGTTGTAATAACCTAATCTCATCTGCAAGCCTCCCTTGAGCACACCATGAATCGCTTTGGCGAGATAGACAGCACAGAAGTTTAATAAATAATTATAAATAAATGAATGCTACTTGAAAATTGAACATTTTTAGATGATTTTGTCATGGAAATTTTGAATTTTGATTTGTTCTATTTGGTTTCCAATTCTTTTAATATATACTACCATAGGAAACCATGAACTGTGGTTAGGGATCTACATGACATATAGGTAATATGACATAGGCACTATAAATCACTATAAATTGCTTAGCATGTGGAAAAGTTTCTCTGTGTTAATTAGATTAAAATCTGTTTTTCAGAGATGCTTTTAATAATTATTGCTTTCACAAAAATGTTCTGCCTACAGTGGATTTTTTAAATAAATCTTTAAAAATCACCTACTATTTCCTCTGAGTTACTTACAGCTTACCATACACGTCATCACTACCATAAAGTTAATTAGTCAAAGAAAACTGTTCAAGAACAGTTTGGTCACATATTCTGATATTGAAGAAATAACATTTCAGCCTTATTCTGACTTTCCTGCATCATCTCAAAATTAGACTATTTTAAGTATGTAAAAAATGTATTTAGGCAGCAGTTGATAATTCAGAAGTGGGCTTTAGAGACCGTACTTCGAGTAAACTAAACTTCAAATGATTTTTTTGCAGAAATATTCCCACTCACTTCTGTTATGTGCCATGAAGCAAGACTTCTGCCTGAGAAAGCAAAATATGTGCTACCCCGATTGAATTGCTATTGTGAGCTACAAAGGTAAAGCACAATAACTTCCCCCTAGAACACGGGTGCCAAACTTGCCGCTCCACGTTGCTGGCACATGACCTTTCACATTTTTCCCATTCGTGGAGCTGGGGTGGGCGTGGCCTGTGTGTGACACCTCCAGCCCACAGGCCGCCAGTTTGACACCCCTGTCCTAGAATGTTCCTGGCTTCTTCGATCTTGTATATTAATTATTTTAGACTTTTATCCCATGTTTATTATTGTATAAGTAACTCAAGACAGTGAATATACATAATACTCCTTCCCCTTCCTATTTCCCCCACAACTATCATCCTGTGAAGTGGGTTGGGCTGAGTATGACTGGCCTAAAGTCACCCAGCTGGCTTGATGCCTAAAATGGAACTAGAATTCAGTCTCCTAACAAGGCCAGCACCTTGACCACACTACACCAACTTGCACAAATTGTTCTTTTGACTCTTATAATAGGGCAGAGAAGGGTGATATAATATTGCACATGTCACAAATAGATTTTGATATTTCTCCTGAAATGCTTTATAGCTGTGTTAACTCAAATAATCACTACTATGCAATTTGTATTTTGGCCAGAACCTCTATTGTTTGTTGTTCTTGTTCTGATTCAAGGAAGGTAGAATGAAAGATATTCTAGACTTGTCTCCACTGTAGCCAAGAGTTCAGCATCAGTTCTCCTTACCTAAGGATCCCAATATCACCCTGCAACCTATCCTTCCATTACTGGTTTCTTTCCTTCTCCCTGTCTCATCTCCACTGTTAATTCCACATTGATTATTAGCTTTATTCATCCTCCATTTCTTATGTTTTCCTGGCTTTGCATTTCCTACTGCATCAACTATATGGCTTTTGCTGGTGGTTACTGAATGAAGCTGATGAACATGTAACAACTGACAGTAGTCACCCTTTGTAGAATACTTACTGCAATTTTCATTGCCACATCCCACAAGTTAAGCTTCTGCCAGCTACTTGTTTCCAATCCAGAAGAACATGGTGTGTCCTCAGAAGTATAATGTTGCAGAGGAGCCAAAGTCTCCAAAAGCTAGGCAGCTAGGAAGCATGCACATCCACAAAGGAAAATTGAGAAAATTAATGGCAAAGCATTGCATAGAAAGGTGTTTAATTACAACAGCTATATTTGGAATTGTAAGATGACTTACTAAAATGCAGAAAAAGAAGATAGTTCTGCTGATGTGGCTCTTCGAGGAAGTGGTGGGGGGAGGATATGGAAAACTAGAAAAGGACTGTGGAAAACCACAGGAACAGTTGCAAGGACTGCAGAGCAATTCAGCAAGGGAGAAAGGAACATAAAACAATATAAATGCAGTGTGAATGAGAGAAAATGTGAGTTAGAAGCCAGATATATGAAAAATATGTGCCGAGAGTAAGAGGTAAGCCAAAATATGAAAGGCATTAATTGGAAGTAATTAAAAGGGTTCCCCTCATAAAGCCATTTTGTCAAAACACCTATTATACTTCATTAAAACTCCATCCCATCAAGCTAAACATGTTTACATCTCTTATGATGTAATATGTAAATATCATTTTAATATTAATATTCTATTAAATGCAGGAAAATGTGATGCTTCTTAATGAGGTAAAGAAAATGGAAAGTAATCTTTCTCATTCTCATACATACGACATAGACACCGCACATCTACCTATAGGGAAGTGGGACAAATTAAAAAGATGGTAAGAAAATCAAAACAAGAAACTGAATTCAAAAAGCACACACCGTCAAAATCTACAGAAGTCACTTGTACTCATGAGCCAAATGTCATATCAGAAGCAAAAACAGACATTTCTACTGAAGGCCAAGGCTGTGCTGTATGTTGAAACAGATGTGTGAAGGCAAATGAAACAGAAAGGACTCCACATCTCAGGCGGATTCCTAGCAAAGGGCTAATTGCCCATGCCGCCTCCGATCAGGTTCAGTTTGGCCTACTAATCAGTCAGCCACGATTCCCAGCAAGAACCTGACTAGCCAACTAATATTTCAGTGTGCCAGAAGGAAATTAATGCAGCCCATTACAAGGACTGGTAGGAGAGAGGGACAGATATTTTTATGCCAGGAAGAAGAAATTCAATACTTGTTCCAAAAGTGCAGCAGATTCCTCACATTTCCAGCTTTATTCTGCACATGCTCCTTGCAGTTCAATTTGCTACTGTTACCAGAGCCAATACTCCATGTAGACCAGGGGTGTCAAACTCACATTGTCACATTGCCACATATCATTACTTTTTTTCCTCTTCGCTAAACTGGGCGTGGGCATGGCCCATAAGCCACAAGTTTGACAGCCCTGATGTAGCCAGTCGTTTAATTTGCAAAACCACAGCTTCTCTCAATTCCAAATTTTGTAAAAATTAGCCTACACTTAAACTGATTTATTCTTTCAAAACTGAAATGGGGTAAATCTCTGTAAAATGTCAGTAAGCATCAAGCTTTGAAACTTAGCCATTACAACCATTCATTTAGTGACCATCTGAAGTTACAACCGCACTGAAAAAAGTGATTTATGACTACTTTTCATACTTACCACTATTGCAGCAGCCCCATGGTCAGTCATGTGATCAAAATGTGTATGCTTGGCAGCTGGTTCATATTTATGACAGTTGCAGTGTCTGGAGGTCATGTGATCACCTTGTGACCTTCTGACAAGCAAAGTCAATGGGAAAGCCAGATTCATGTAACAAGTGTGTTACTAATTTACCAACTGCAGGAATTTACTTAACAACTGTGGCAAGAAAGGTCATAAAATGGGGGAAAACTCACATAACAACTATGTTAACAACAGAAATTTTGGGTTCAATTGTGGATGTAAGTTGAGGACTACCTGTACATCATACCAATGTAACAGTGTAAATTACAAAATAAAATAAAGTCTATTTATATTAATATCGTAAGGGTTTTTAAAATGTATTTATTCCATTTGTATTGCTATTGTAAGAGGACTTAGAAAAATTTCTGGAATCTGTTTTCTGGTTGTTTATATTTTTTTACTCTGGGACCTAGATTATGCAAAGTAGAAGAAAACAAAAATTAAGGTTTGTATATGGTGATCAACTTAAAAATTGATGCTGGTTCTGCTGTGTAAAATATTATCTCAGTCCTGTTATAATAAATGCAAGTAAACATGATTATGACTCCGTCAGCATCTGCCTTGTAGTGTAAGTAGTAAACAAAAAAGTGTCTCATTTTTTCTCCTTTGTTTTAAATTTCAAAACAGAAGCTCGGAGGATAGTCTGCAGTAAAAGCTTGAACAAAACTAAACAAAGCATAAGTTGATAAAATATATTAGATTTCATTCTTTTTTACAAGGCAGAAATGAACATTAGCAAGCAATCAGTCCACAAAATTTCAAGAACAAGATGAAGAAAGATAAAACTGCTTTTTATAACATTAAGTCTGTAAAGGGAAGGTATTTAAAACAAAATATGCACAAGAACAGACTTTTATTTATTATTCACAAATGTTTTTCCTCTCTAAAATGCCCTATTTTTTAATGAAATCAAGAAGTCATTTTTAGCAATCATTACTTCTGATATTCCCCATGGATGAGTTTTTATTCTATTTCAGACCCCAGAGCTTCTCCCAGGTCATATTTATATGTTCATAATAAGATTGTGTAATGCTTACATAATGTAGTGTACCCAGCTTCCAAGTGTAAAATAGAAGAAAATACATTTATTTTCCAGGGAGATTCAAACTTACTTCAACTCTCCATTTGAACATATACTTGGTTACAATATAACTAATTGTTTGCCAAAATATTCTATTGCAACCCATTATCTAACTAACTCTCCTACTTCTTTTTTTTGGCAAGTTCATTCCACAATCAGATTCTGGGAGAAGATGATGTACAGATTCTATTTAAGCAGGGGTAGGATTCAGCCAGTTCAGACGAACCAGTAGCTCCCACGATCAACTGGGAGCGAACTGGTTCAGTCCAACGATCAGGTTGGCCCACCCGCCCGCCCGCTTGCTTTACCAGTTGATTCATGCGACAGAGCTGATTGCCGCGTCTCAGCTGTGTTATTCCACAGAAGTAACATAGAAGGTAAATTTTGCTAAAACTGCGCAAGCACGCGGATCACCAAATCAGTTGTTAAACCGGCAGGATCCCACCTCTGCATTTAAGTATGTTACTATAGAAGAAAAGGATCACTTCTTCTATGGATGGACAAAAAAAAAGTCATGGATGCAAATAATTGACATTAACATGTCCTTTCTCAGTAATAAACCACATAACACCATAACACAAAGAACAATAAGCCTTATATTTTTGACCAATATGAAAGGGGCTAAATTTCAAAAACTGGGCCAAAAATATTTTAAATTTACATATAGTTAATATGATTATTCCCACGTAGAGGTAGTCCTCAATGTATGACCACAAATGGACCAGAATTTCCATTTCTCAGCAAGGCAGTTCTTGAGCTGCACCCAATTTTACAACCTTTTTTGCCACGGTTATTAAGTGAATCTTTGCAGTTGTTGTGAATTATGCAGTTGCTAAGCGACTCCAGTTTTCCCCATTGACTTTGCTTGTCAGAAGCCATCCGGGAAGTTCGCAAATGGAGATCACATAATCCCGGGATGCTGCATCTATTGTAAACACATGCTGGTTGCTAAGCACCCCAATTTTTACTCTGTGACTGTGGGGGTTGCATGTGCAAGGATGGATTGTAAATCCCTTTTGTTCAGTGCGGTTGTAACTTTGAACAGTCATTAAATGAATAGTTGTAAATCAAGGATTATCTGTATTAAATATTATTCTGATCCTTGACTTTTTACAATACACTAAGTGAAAATAAACTACATTTTTATTGTTTAGTATGAGCCAGTTGAGAGGGCTTTCTTAAACTTTAATTTATTAGATGTAATGACAAAAATGTCTCTCTTATTCCCAATGATTCAATTGTTAGGGACACTGCTTCTGTCCCGCTTGAAGAACCAATTCACATGAGGTCATTTGAACTGTTCTAGCTGTTCTAGATTCAGAGTGAGCCATTAAAAAATAGAAGATACAGTTAACACAATGGTATAGTAGGAAACTCCAAACTATAAAGACATCCCATGTTCCTATAATATGAACCTCTGGATGGAAAGTTGTTGGCAACCTGCTAGGAGTACTTAATGCAATGAATCATACTATATGACTCACTGATCATTCAACTCTCTCATTCTATTATCTGTAATTCAAAATCTAGTTGCTAGAAATATAACATTTCAATGCAAACTCTTTAAAAGGGTATATAATATGTATTTCAGATTATAAAACAGTATTAATATTGTCCTGTTTTCAAAAATAGTACAAGCCATATTTTAAAAGCTTTGGTTTTTTAATATGCTATGTCAATGCTTTTATTTTTTAACACACATGAAAATGTCAAAACAATCTGAAGTTACACAGTTAGCTTAATTCCTTACTCTAGCCTCTCTCAAATGTCCAGTGACTCCCCTAATCCTTTAGGTATAGCACAATATTCCAGAATAAATTCTAAAGAATCAATTATTATTTTATATTGCTTATTATCTTTCATATAATTAAAACAGGGCCAAATTTTGCTACAAAATCATTTAAGTAATTATACAGATGGAGGATCAGAATATACAAACAGTAAATACTACGATACATATTTCATCATTGAAAAGGTAGCAATAAGAACAGGTCACAATTCTTACAGAATTTCTATTCCTCATAGACAGAATCTCTGCAAGCTAAATATATTACTATGATTAGAAGACATGCCTGATGCAGCATTTTATTTCATAGAAAATATCCAGTTGTAATGATGTAAGTTTCACACAGAAGGAATAATCTAGCAATTCAAAGAGGAGTTAACATAATATGGCTATGAAAAACGTTCGTAACTATTCCCCTTTCTAAATAAGAGAGAACGAAATTCATTAACTAGGATATCAACACATATACAGTGAAGAGTAGAAACATAGAATAAGAAAATGTAATAACTTCCTACTTTCACTGGGAATTGTGCTAATTGAAAATTATTTTCATTTTTTAAACCTCAAAAGCATTTATAATATGATTCTATGACATGTATAACACAATTTTCAATGTAGCTTACTTTCCAAAGTAAACAACATTAGCACTGTACCCTAATATTACAATGTCGTATCATCTCTCTAATGACTTACGCTTCATTACCCTGCATGCATTTAGCAGGTTTAGTCAAACCAACAAGAGCCAATTGTTGAGTTTAATCAAATCCTCTGGATATATGTATTATGTATTAATTTCTAATATTTATAATAAATCATACTGTCCATTACAAAGCACCAAAATAATGTATAAAGTAAAATTTTATTAAGACTCACTTATTTTGTTAGTAGAAAAATGGAGGAGTATGGAAAAAAGTCATACAATTTTAATGACTGTTTTGTTCTTGCTATGCACAGTTTTAACAGAGAAATGGTATAAAACATTCATATGTGTAAATATAAAAGATGTCATATCATTTGTTAAATACAGAGAGAGAGAAATGACAATTGGGATAAAATCCTTTTATGTTAGAATCCATTTCAAGATAAACTGTTCATCCCATCAAACTTATCCCCAATTCACTAAAGGTAGACAGGACAAGAGGAGGGAAAGGCCTGATTGCTAGAAATAATTTTACTAGTGATAAACACTAAAATAATAGCTTTCTCTATTTCAACTCTAAACCTTAAGACAACAGGATCAGAATCTCAAAGAGTATGATGAGAGAAACTTAAATGAGACAAAGTAGATTGGAATAGAAAAGATTCATTAGTAAATATTTGGAATTTTTAAATTTAAAAAAATAGTTTAGGGAAAGAAATGGGAAGAAGTAGCTGATGTCTAACACTTATCCTTTTCCCCCTCTTATCATTTAGTCCCTGACAAACACGGGGAGGTCAAAGGTCAAAACCATAATTGTTGAATACTAGCGCGGGAAATACAAGCGCGCGAACAAGGACTCTTCCTGATTGGCTCCCGGGCAGAGCCGGCTCAATCCTCGCCCTGATTGGTCGAGCTACAAAGGACTCGTCCTGATTGGTTCCCGGGCAGAGCCGGTCCAATCCTCGCCCTGATTGGTCGAGCTACTCGACGCCCCATTGGTCCCTCGCTCAAACCTGGGGGTATAAATATAGGGCGCGAAATACGCCTCGTTGAATCGTTTCCACTATGAGCTGAATAAAAGTCACTTTCCTCATACTTCTTGTCGCGTCCTTCCCTTCGCTCCAAGATGTAAAACTGGCGACGAGGATGGGATTCCGATTCCCGCGACCACGAAGAAGAACAGCCAGCTGCCACCGCGTCTGAACCAGCCAGAACGCTATCGTCAGACCGAGAACTCCGGCAGCGAACGCGAATTTTTCTTCGTCCTGCCTCTCCCCTCTCCGGCCCCACACCACGATGGCGTCATCGCTTCCTCCTTTCGCGCCATTCGGCGGAGCCACCGGAGAATCATGGGACGGATTCATGGAGCGGTTCGAGTGTTACCTGATCGCTTCGAAAAACCAGGCTCAGACCGATGAGGAGAAATGCAGCTTCTTCCTGTCCTGCTGTGAGCCGTCCATGTTCGCCTCTGCGAGAGCCCTGGCCGCCCCGAGGCCAGCATACAAACTTGGGTGGGCCGAGCTGATGTCCAGGCTGAGGAACCACTACGCTCCCTCACCCTCTTTATTTGCACGCCGTTTCGCTTTCCGCCGCCGAGTACAAAGGGCTAATGAATCCATTAGCCATTTTCTGGAGGCCTTGCGCACTGTGGCCGCCCAGTGCGATTTTGCAGACCTGGAGGAAAACCTTGCGGAGCAGTTTGTGTGCGGGGTCCGCGACGCACACTTACGCGGCCGATTGCTCCGGAATCACAAGATTACCCTGATGCAAGCCGTGGAAATAGCGCGAGCCGCCGAACTCTCCGAGCAATCCACGGCCGACATGGAACGCCTCCAGCTAAACCCCCCCGCACAAACCGTCGCGGGGCCGCTCGCCCAGACGAACCTCGTCGACGATCTCTCCCCTGCCGAAAACGAGGAGGAGGAGGAGGAGGAAATCGTCGGCCAGATGAGGCTGCAGCCCAAACGGAGGCCACCCCAGCAACCACCGGCACCCGTTCAGCCGGCCTCAAACGCACCTTGCCGCGGATGCGGCGGCCGCCACAGCCGCACAGCCTGCCCGTACCGTTCTGCCGTCTGCCGCCGTTGCCAAGGAGAAGGACACCTCGCCAGAGTATGCCGGGCTCCCCTGCCAGCCCCGTCGTTTATGCAGCCCAGCGACCAGCGCCCGGCACCACCACGCCGCCAGCAGCCACGTCCCGCGAGGCGCACTGAGGACTGCCACTCAACCTACCAGCCCCCCAGCGCCGACTGCGTGGTCTACCAGGCATCCCCCGTTCCCGCCGGCCACCGGAAAATAAGCACCGCCGTCCGTCTCGAAGGTCAGCTTTGCCAAATGGAGGTGGACTCCGGTTCATCCCGTTCTCTCCTATCTTGGGCTTTGTTCTCCCGCCTTTGCCCCGGGGTCCCCCAGAGAAAGCTGCGCCCCGCCAGGGTCTCCCTCCTAGATTACCAGGGAAATGGGATTCCCACAGCTGGGTTATACCACATCCGGGTGGAATATGGAAATTTTAAAGGGAAACTCCCAGTTTTAGTCGTAAGGAACAACCTGCCCGCCCTCCTGGGGTTAGAATGGTTCTCCGCTTTGGGCCTCACCATAGAAGGGGTACACAGGGTAGTTTCCCTCCCCGTAGATAGCGTCCTAGACGAGTTCTCAGATGTGTTCGACGGGAAATTGGGTTGTTACAAGGGTACCCCCATTTCTCTCTGCCTCGATCCTCAGGTCGCCCCCGTTAGGCTAAAGGCACGCAGGGTCCCTTTCGCATTGAGAGCAAAGGTAGATGCGGAACTCGATAAGTTAATTGAACAAGGGGTACTCGAGCCCGTAGATCACGCCCGCTGGGAAACCCCCATAGTCCTCCCGGTCAAACCCGACGGATCGGTGAGAATATGTGCCGACTACAAGTCGACCATCAATTTGGCCCTACAGGCAAACCCGTATCCGGTTCCCGTAGTACAGCACCTACTCCACTCCTTAGGACAGGGCCGCATTTTCGCTAAGCTAGACATGGCACAGGCCTACCAGCAGCTTCCCGTAGACGACGATGCGGCTACAGCCCAGACTATCGTCACCCACCGCGGAGCTTTCCGTTGCCGCCGTCTGCAATTCGGCGTCTCGGTCGCCCCTGGGATTTTCCAGAGCCTCATGGAGCGGTTGCTCCACGGGCTCCCAGGCGTCGTTCCCTACTTCGACGACGTCCTGGTCGCAGCCCCCAGCCACTCGGAGCTCCTGAAAACGCTGCGGGAGGTCCTCACACGTTTCAGGGAGGCGGGACTGAAATTAAAGCGCAGCAAATGCGAAATTGCAGTTCCCAAAGTTGAATTCCTGGGGTTCCTCATTGATGCCCAAGGCATCCACCCCACTCCTTCCAAAGTTGCCGCCATCAAAAACGCACCCGCACCCACCTCTAGGGCGGAGTTACAAGCATTCCTGGGGCTCTTAAACTTCTACGCCCCTTTTATCCCCCACAAGGCGTCACTAGCTGAGCCGCTACACCGTCTACTTGACCGGTCAGCAGCCTGGAAATGGGGTAGCCGTGAAGCGCACGCGTTCGCGGCTATAAAGGATATTTTAACTTCATCGGCAGTCCTAATCCAGTACAGCGATAGGATGCCTCTAATTCTGACTTGCGATGCCTCCCCCTATGGCGTAGGGGCGGTGCTGAGCCACGTCCTCCCAAACGGCTCAGAAGCCCCCATAGCCTTCTATTCCCGGACACTCTCCTCCACGGAGCGGAACTACAGCCAAATCGATAAAGAAGCCCTGGCTGCAGTGTCCGGCATTAAGCGTTTCCATGACTACCTTTATGGTAGAAAGTTCACCCTAGTCACGGATCACAAGCCCCTCCTGGGGCTACTGGCGGGTGACAAGCCGACTCCCCCCATCTTGTCCCCCCGCATGACACGCTGGACAGAGTTCCTAACGGCGTACTCGTATACGCTGTTATACCGTCCGGGCAAACAGCTAGGACACGCAGACGCCCTGAGCCGCTGCCCCCTGCCAGAGACGGACACAGCCCACGTGCCCGCGCTCTCTATTCTGTCCATTGCCGAATCCGACCTCCCCGTTTCTGCCACGGACGTGGCAGCCTGCACAAAGGCTGACCCCGTCCTATCTCAGGTCGCTTCATGGGTTTTGAGGGGGTGGCCCACGGAAAAGGTAGCGGAACACTTCCGCCCATTCAAAGTGCGACAGGCCGAACTCGCCCTTCACGGGGGTTGCCTTGTCTGGGGGGATAGGGTAGTGATCCCTACAGCCCTACGAGCACGAATCCTGCCCGCACTCCACAAAAACCACCCAGGCATAGCACGAATGAAAGCCTTAGCCCGTAGCTACGTATGGTGGCCCTTGTTAGACACAGAAATCGCAGACTACGTAGGCCGATGCAGGATCTGCCAAAACTCTAGGCCGAATCCCCCCGTAGCCGCCCCTCGAGAGTGGGAGATCCCTAGAGGCCCATGGTCCCGTTTACACATCGACTTTGCCGGCCCCTTCCACGGCCGGAACTTCATGATAGTGGTCGATGCTTACTCCAAGTGGGTGGAGCTAGTAATCATGACCTCCACCACAGCAGAGAGTACAGTAAGGGCCCTCCGTAAGATGTTCGCTACCCATGGGTTACCGGATGTGATAGTCTCCGATAACGGGCCCCAGTTTACCTCCACCACGTTCCAAGAATTCCTGGCCGAACAGGGGATCAGACACGCGACCACAGCCCCCTATCACCCAGCTAGCAACGGCCGGGCGGAGCGCGCAGTTCGCTCAGCAAAAGAAGCCTTGGGCCGCATGGACCAGGGCGACTGGCAAGAAAGAGTAGCGGCCTATCTCTTGAGCCAGCACTCCATACCCTGCCCAACGACCAACAAAAGTCCCGCGGAGCTCTTGATGGGTAGGAGATTGCGAACCCCCCTAGACAGGCTCCATCCACTTTACGCAGGAGATCCGCCAAGCAACCTGGGGGCCCTTCCGTCCCACGCGTTTAAGTTAGGGAATCCTGTATGGGCCCGTTCATTTTCCGGGGATCCACGGTGGGTTCCCGCAACCATCACAGCTCTGACCGGCCCCTGTTCCTTCAGGGTCGGCCTGGCCGACGGGACACAATGGAGGCGACACGTGGACCAGTTAAGGCGTCGCCTTCCTGCGGAAAGAGACGGCCCCAGCTCCCCAGAAATCTGCTCTCAACAGGAGCCACCCCCATTGACTCCTTTCCCCACGGACCGTTTCCACCCGGCGAACGGGGGTCAAGCCGTCGCGAACCTTCCGGGCAGGCGCACCCCAGCTGGCTACTCCTTTCCGCGGAGCCCTTCTCGAGACTCTGAACCTACACCCCAACCGGACTGCACGGGGCCCCTACCAGACACCCCGTTGGCCACAGAGACGCCACCCCAGGCGGACGGACATCGGGCACGGGACCCGGAGCCAATGCCCTCTCGCGGGGCCGCGCCGTCGGCTCAAGCCCCCACCACGGACACGCCTCCGCCAGCGGTTCCCCCCCCGTCGACGACCGCCGGGGAACCACGGAGATCGGGACGAGAACGCCACCGTCCCGCCTACCTACAAGACTATGTTTGCCCCTCCTAAAGGAACTCTATGACTGGGGGGGGAGGGGTGTTGAATACTAGCGCGGGAAATACAAGCGCGCGAACAAGGACTCTTCCTGATTGGCTCCCGGGCAGAGCCGGCTCAATCCTCGCCCTGATTGGTCGAGCTACAAAGGACTCGTCCTGATTGGTTCCCGGGCAGAGCCGGTCCAATCCTCGCCCTGATTGGTCGAGCTACTCGACGCCCCATTGGTCCCTCGCTCAAACCTGGGGGTATAAATATAGGGCGCGAAATACGCCTCGTTGAATCGTTTCCACTATGAGCTGAATAAAAGTCACTTTCCTCATACTTCTTGTCGCGTCCTTCCCTTCGCTCCAAGATGTAAAAATAATATTTGAGACAGTTATCCAACCTTTTAGGTATATATTATGGCCACCATTTTGAGGTTACTTAAAATTATAAATGGTTATGGCCACTTTCTCTATACCTTTGGATATTTGTGATAATGCACAAAACTATCCAATCAGCAAACATACAAACAGCTTTATTATATAGAATGTTCTGTTCTATTATATAATGGTATATATTGTATCACTATGTGGCAATAAACCAACCCTCAAAGATTAACACAGCAGAATTCTCAGAGCTGTTACACCATCAATTTCAGAAAGAGAAAGAAGATTGGAATAGAAAAGATTCATTAGTAAATCTTTGGAAAGGTTGCCATCCCTTTTTTAATTTAAAAAAATAGTTTAGGGAAAGAAATGGTGATCTCATCAAAGTGAAATAAAATAGTTTTTTTTATTTTAAACATACTTTTAAAAGATATATTACCTGAGGCAGATCTCCTCACTCTTAATTGTAAGACTGGTCCTGCTAGCCAATATCAGGGCCCAGTATTCCTACTTTTAAATAAAAAGAAACTGAGACAAAAAAAAATACACAAAACAGCAATAAACGACAAAAGCAATATAAATAATGCTCTGTAAGCCTAAGAAGAAATTTCTTTTGTACAATACAAAAAAAAAGGTCTTCTAATAGGTGATGCCAGCCAAGCCACGTTTGAACTTTTCTGTGGCAAACAAGTTTCTCTCCCTAGGTTTTAAGATATGCTCCTAGGATTGAGGAAAGTGGCTGGATTAAGAGTTCATCTTGCCCAAAGATAATAAATCCATAATTGTTCATGCAAATACAAACACGAACACACAGTGGAAGGAAGAACAATAAATATTTAGTGTCCGTATGTGCCCCCTTCCCAGTTGTGAGAAGATAAACACAATGTTTATACTTGCTCAGTACTCCTCCGAGTCACCATTACAAGCCCTCAGAGTTCCCCATAAAACAGCAATAAGCGGAGCCTAAAAGGAAATCGGGAAGGCGGGGGAGTAAAAGCTAAATCACCAGCGTTTCCCAAACAAATGAGAAATCTGGCTGTGCGGCAGAGACTGTGTTGGGAAACATTGAGAGGCTGAAACCACCCCTGCCCTCCCCCACAAATGATCAATTAAATGCCGTCCTTATGCCAAGGGCCAGGCATGGCCAGGCAAGCGGGCTGCCGCAAAGACAACGGTCCTCTGGATCAGTTCTGCATGACAATTGATGGGAAGGGGCAGGAGGCAAGGCCCATCCTCTCACCATGGTGATTAGGCATTCCAAGTGTGCAAGGCAGCCTCGGCACACATAAAGAGAAAGGGAAGCTGGAGACCTGAGGAGGCGAGCCAGGCCAGATGGTCCTGCAGCCGGCAGCACTGGAGCAGCTCACACCCAACTCTCCGCCACATTAACAGGCCCAAGCCTTTCTTTATGCCAACATCACAATTAAACAGAGCAAAATGGCAAGGAGGTTCAGCAACAGTTTGCTGACGGGACGGGTGGTCATAATGCAGCAGGAAAGGGCTCCGACAACCTGAGAAAATGTAGTGTACATTTCCTTACTAAAATATGGCCCATCAGAAAGGCTCTTTTCTTGAGATGTAGAACTAATTTTCTACATTTAAAATTCACCACAGATATGCATTTAGCCATTCTACTAGAGATACAGCCATTTCCATAAGATGCTTTTCTAGTATGTTTTAAAAATAGACCTGATATTAGATCATGTCTAATACCTTTTTGTAAGACAGGTTTACTTTTCTTCTTTTAACAACTCTAAAGTACGGCATCAATTATTTAAAAAAGAGGTCCTCGGCACATAACTGTAAAACAAGCAAACAATGTATACATTTTGAGTGTTGGATAATTGGAATACACCCCCACCTTACTTTAGACCCTAGTGTGTAAACACCTGGTCAGCCTCTGCTCTATTGAGGTAGCCAGAGCTAAGATGAAGCTTGAGTCAGTTGTCTAATATGCTAAGAGAAAAGAAAAACCAGAAATTAATACATTATTGTATTAATACATTATTGTTGCTACTTGGAACTTTAACTCAACAGAAGTTCGACTTTCTTAAATATTTCCATTGATTAGTTTCAAAGTTCTTGAAGTGATTTCCAAAACCAGTCCAAATACTGAGGCCCAACAAAAAAGTCCACTGTCTTCTGTGATATAAAACTGTAAAAAAAACTGAGGTAAGAATAAGAAAACAGACTCTCTCCACCACCTATAACTGTCTTAAACTGACATTTTTAAAAACTTTATTATGGGACATTAAAAAAATAAACTGCTGCTGATAAATGGTAAGAAGCAAAATTGCAAAAATATCTAATTAATAAATTAGAGTCTGTTTCATCAACAATAAACCAAACTTGAATAAGTGCAATAAAGGGGAGGAAACAGTTCAAATAAGCACAATATGTAGACTCCAAATAAAGGCCAAGGCCTTACATTGTAAGTTCATTGGGAATGAAGTTGGGGAAGGTTCATGTATAAGATAACAAATTTTGAAGTTCCTGGAAACACTGCAGTGCTTTTGCCAGTGGAACATTTTGGTGTACATGATCCAGCTGATGTTAAGACTCTCCACTTTTCTCTCCTGAAAGGACATACTGTGATTATTAGTCTACAAGGCCTTCAGTAGGAATTAAAAGATAAAGAAACTATTTTTAAAAGTTACAGGGATCTGTTACACAGGGACAATGTTTAAATCTATTGTAGTTGGATATTAAGGTCAAATCATTATTTGAAGAATCCAATAGAAGGTATCTGCAGATGCCTCTGCACTACACATAGAGTGTAAACCATCTCCCCCCATGTGATTAACACTCTCAGTGAACATAGAAGCATAGATACCTGGATAAAATATTTATCTTCATAGACAAATTCTTTATTCTTCACGTCTTTTGTGCACAACTCGTGTGGGTTCTTTTCTGGACCACAGGGAAGGAGAATATTTACCATATGCTGATGCACTGATATATTCAGAGAGGCAGATTGTAAAGTTAAGCTTTACATATATTCACATTGCACTTCCAATTTTGTCACTAATTCTGGGTAAACTTTTGTATATATAAAATATAAAATCTGTAAATATAAAATCCACAACAGCTATGATTCAACTCAATATATTAAGCCATTTTTTAAAGATCAAAACATACCCAGAAGGCAGGACTCAAAGCAATGTTGACCAATGTAAATCTTAAATAACTTCTCACATGGTTAGGGAATCAATCTAGATTTACATGACTAATTAACAGAGATAAGACTCTTGTCTCCAGAGAATGTAGACATACTGTATTGTTCTTAGTATCTTACTAATAAAATGAGATGCCTGCATTTATGCTTGTACAGTGATACACTTTGCCCTTTATTAAATTCCATTAGCTTTGGATGGCATTCCTGTTTTTTAAAAACAAACACTTCCCACAGTTTCCACAAGCTCTAAGCTTGCTGATTTGTATTATTTTTCATTAAAAACAAATGAAGCAGCAAGTGAAAATCCCAAGTTTGAAATTATAAGAAATAAACAAAGAAAGAATAAAGTCTGCTGGTGCCAGACAAGGAATGTTATGTGTTGTGATTGAAGTTATTCACACATCATGCAGTCTGATCCCATTTCAGTATATGGAAGGCTGCAAATAAACAGAGCCAAAATATTTTGCCGAGTGCCTCTTGGAGACATAAAGGTTTGCTAATGCAATGGTTTTTACTAGCTCCCTTAATACAATTTTGCACATCAATTTGTCTATATAATCATTTCTCTAAAATGTATTGTAGACTGTTGGTAAAAAGAAACCTTATTTCACAGAGAGGTTTATATATGTTATATGTATAAAAAAATTGATACACATTTGAAAGGCCTAAATGACTAGGAATTTATAAAAGCTGATATGCCACATTTTCATTCATGTGAATATGTGTGCATTCTTCTGGTTCTATTCAGAACAGTAGAATAATCAGAAATCTATCTCCATCCTCAGCCTCATTCTAGAAACTACCAACAAATAATCTTTCACACACGGGTTATGTACAGTTTTCTTGTTCAAGATTCTGAAATACCCAAGAATATATAGTTCTATGAAAAAAGACCTAAACATGCCAAGGGTATTTGAAGGTTATAATTACATATAACCAGGTTTGTTGCTCCTCAGATAGAGATACTTACATATTTATACAGATAAATAATAAAATGCCTTTAAAACTTGTGACTGTTATAATAAAGTTTTAACTAGATGAAGCCATTATTTACTCCCAAAACTTAACCTAGTGAGTGCTAATTGTAAAACCTGTTTTATATTTTACCTGGACAGGCTGGTATGAAGCCAATTTTGGTCTGCTTTCCATGAAATTGAAATCAATTTTGATTTATTTTTCATAGCAAAGAAAGAAATATCAAGAATGAATAGACGATATGATCCTATGAAGGTGTTAAGATACAAAAACCTGTTTGTAAAATTTTTTACTTTTGTTTGTAAGTCTATATATCTCCTTCATCCTTTAAAACTGTTTAATATGGTTTCCCCCAAACATTATCTGAGAATTCATGAAAATATTTGTATAGAAAAACCACTAAAAAACCTAGTTCTTCTGAACTGTGTCCAAATTTAAACACGTTTACCTCTGACTCAATCACTTTCTAAACACTGTTCAGTGAGTTCATAAAATATTTGTTCATTTATGCCACTATTTAACAGGAGCAGTTAGCAAGATGAAGCAATTAATACTCTAAATATATTTAATTGACAGAGCCAGCATTTTAAAGATGACTTCCAATATGCATTATCTGCATTAATTTTGTATTTGTAAATTGCTATATTTACATTAGTAATGCATACTGTTTTAGATTATAAAACATCTTTACTTGGGGGAAATCTATCTTTTCTTACCTTTTAAACTTTATTATTTCTCCCACCTTTTCATACACACAACACACACAACACACACACACACACACACACACACACACACAGACACTTGTTGCACTCAAACATCAAAGACAACAAGAACATTTGGGTGGTTCTCACTCAGCTAAGCCACAGTATGGAAAAAGCGCACAAGCCTTTAGTGCAACATGTAGTTTCGTCTTTGAGGAAGCATTCCACACAAACACTGACATAAAAGACAAACTCATAACATATTTCAGAACCAACAAGCAATGGATTTATAAGGCAGGTTGATTTTATGGTGACTTTTATTGACAGGGTACGGAGGCTTTTGGCAGATGCCTCATAGCACTGGGACGTTAACACAGCGCCTAATTCAAGGAGACAGCCTGAGGAAGCAGCACCGACAGGCAGAGAGTGGAACTATGTCTCTATTACTCTCCTTGGTGTCATAAAGAAAAAGAAGAAAAAATGGTATCCAACAGGGAATCAGGGAGTGCTCCAATTTTTTTTTCAAAAAAAAAATTTTTTTTCCTCCATCTTACCACTTCTTAAAAAATGGAAGAAAAGAGACAAAGCAGTATGAGAAACTACAAAAGGAACTAATGGGAAGCAAGGGTGGGAAAACTAGCTTAACATCTAAACTACAGTATGTTTTCAAATTGGGAACAAACAAGCCTGACTCGAACACTGCCTTATCATCAATATATTAGATAAGTACTTCTTGATCTACTTTCCTCTAATGAGGTAACTTACGGCATTTAATAAGGAAGGGATTACTTGGAGAGAGGAATGCTCCAGTAGATCTTAGGTGAATAGGGTTCAGCTTATCTTAGTCTGTGAAATATTTTCACTTCTGGAATTCTACTTTTGCACTTATAGAGGGTATTACAGAAAAATATTGCATATTAGTGCAAGAGGTTCAGCTTGTGTAACACATTATGAAATGCCTTACCTTCTCTGTTTTAATGACAGAAGTTAGGTTAGCTTACTAGAAGTCAGATCTAAGTAAAAGAAACATGTTTTACACTAATATCAGAGTAAAAGAACTGTATTTTGTTACCACTGGCATCAAATACATAAGGACAGAGGTAGAAGACAAAGTTTACAAAGACATTATCCTCAAAAACTGAGTTTCCTGAAATAAATGTAGAGTCAGACCCACTCCTACAAAGACTTTCCCTCTTTCTGGAAGGTTGGCAGTTTTTCTGCTAGTTGGAACCCAAAATCTAGCAGAAAAGAAACATTATTTTGTCTAGATTTTCTACAATCTGTCTTCTTCTGTAATTCACTAATATTGAAAGGAAAATAAGCCCATATAGTTTGGCCTCTTTAGAACCCTCAAGCATTCAGAAGCATTACCTGTTGAGCATTTAGCAGCCCAGTTAAACAAAGCTAAGGTACTTACATCTATCATTTCGGTCCTCAGGACTGGAGGAAGTCTCTCGGTCTGAAATGAGGCCAGAGACAGCAAAAATCTTTTTTCCAGTATCATCAATTTTGAGGGAGCCGGGAGAGCCAGATGGGAGTTGGGCTCCAAATTCATACTCCTTGCCATCAGCATCTGAGAAGCGTAGATGGGGAGAGTCGGTATCATGACAGTTCTTGAGGCGCTTGGCAGGTGTAAAAGCCGACTGATAACTCTCCCGGTCCTCAGTGGAGGCAAAGGGACGGAAGGCCCCAACACCACTGTGGTTCAGCATGCTGATTGGGGTACAGTCCAGATTAGGGGGTGCAAACTGAGGATGGAGATGCAGCAACGAAGGTGGAAAATCACGGTTGGTGAATGCTCCAGGCACCCCACCTTGTCGGTGATACATAGAGGCAAAAGTATAGGAGCCATTGGTGAACGGGATGTGCACATCCTTGTCCACCGACACAGGGACCCCAAAGGGCCTGGGCTGTTGGCAGGGGATGGAAGCATCACGGCTGGCTTCAGCAGTGGAAGCCAGGACCATCAGGGCTGGAGATGCCAAAGGATTGGGAAGGTAGGAGGAGTTTTCCATCTTGAAAGCTGCCCGGTGTAAGTCCATTGGAGTCTCTTTTCTTGACAGGGCCACAAGGGAAATGGTCTTCCCTGGATGGAAAACAAAGCGATGTCTGGAAGTAGAGCTGAGTGATCTCACCAAACCCTTATCACCATCCCAAAACTGAAAAGACAAAGAAGGGGAAAAGATGAAAAACACAGAAAATTGAATTAACAGCTGGCAGTTCTTAATATGGCAAGAAAATTGTAAAAGCCTAAGCCAACTTTCCATTTATAGTTCTTTTAGAAAGCCAACAAGTTCACATGTTACTGGAAGAGTCTCTGACTCCCTCTAAGGGTCTGTACAAGTCTCCCTCCTGCTCTCTTTTACAGCTTTAGCATTAAACTTAACATTCAAGAGATGGTCTACCCAAGGTAGATAAAATGTGGCACAAGGCACCTGAAAGCCAACAGAATCTGTGAATCTTATGCAGAGAATGCCACCTGATCTGGTCTTGCTATCCTTCCCGCCTGCCCTACAGAAGGATATGGCACCAGTGCAGATTCAGATCAAGCCACATGTTGAAGTGGGGGTTGAATGATTTCAACAAGAGTGCAGAACTATGTCTAGTGATAAATTAAACATATATTATTCCTACCAGAAAAAAATACTGGAACAAAAAAAATTCTTGCCGTATGTAAGCCTATGACTACAACATCTCAAAATTAATATCAATAAAATAAACGAATACATTATTCAAAAATTATAAATGAAAATGTATATATTTCATGAATATACAAAAATATGAAATAAATGCAGTAGAGGAATATATTCCAATTGTGCAGATATATATGTTTTGGGTTTTCCATTATTCTTAGTGATGAAGGGAGAATAAATAATATGTCTGAATCATACATTTAAGCTATTCTTCCAGTTTTAAAAAAGAAAACAATAATGACATCAATAAGTCCTTGGCGTCCCTGATAATATTTGAAATTGTAATTAGTGGCTGTGCTATCTGATCTCTTCCAAGCATCTGCCTTTTAGTTTGCGGACAGTACAAAATGGATCAGTAGTTTTACTTCCTAATGTGCTCATGCTTAACTAGATTTGTAAACTGCCCTCAATATTCCATTAAGATTTAGAGGATTATTTATTTACTTATTTATTTTATACACGCGCGTGCACACACACATACACACACACATTTTCCTTTAAAACTAGTTGCCAAGTACAAGAAAATAAATCCCATGTTCTATGTATGTATGTATGTATATGTGTGCGTATGTGTGTGTATGTATATATATATATATATATATATATATATATATACACACACATACATACATACACACACACACATACTTCCTCTATGTGCGTATGTATTTACAAACTTTGCTTCGTTTCTTTTTAAATTTCTGCCCCAGCCATTAAATATGCTAGAATTCACTTCACTTTAATATACAAAAGCTTATTTTAAAACAATACACTAGCCTTACAGCACTCAAAAAAAAAATCATATAATAAAAAAGCAGTACAAAATGTGTCTGTTCGTTCCAGGAGGTCAGGCCTAGCAAATAAAACTTACTAAAAGGATCCCGTTTCTAATGGAGTGGCTTTTGTATTATCTGAATGGCAAGCCTAGGTTAACAAACTCTATGGAATGCTTGCTACATCCTTCATGCAGTGCAGAAATAACATTTCCTTTTCTTCTATCCTGTACCCAGAAGTTTGACTAGTAGTGTGAAGATGGACTGACATCATCCTATTTCTACTGCATTGGCTTCCTTTCTTATACAAAACAATGCTAAAAGATTAGAAGTATTTCATTAACATTTTTTAAATCACTTTCACATCTTTAATAACTTTCATCTGAGTTTTAGCTGTGAATGTAGACATGGCAAGGGCAATCTAATCAGCACTATTTTGAGTAATCTTTCTGAACAATGAAATGATTAAAGATAACAAATAATCAAATGTAAAATCAAAAGCTACAATAGTGGAAAAGGGTTATGAGAAATCTGGATATTTCTTTGATTAATTTTAAAGCAAAAATGTATACATAATTTACCTAGGGAAAGAAACATTATCTGAACTGGCATATGGTAATCTCCAAGGGAATGAAAGAGGGTGAAGAATATATCACTAGTGCCACTATGCCTGCTTATATTAAATGTATTTAATGGAAGCCATACTTAACAGTCCTTACAGAATAGTGTGAAACATTCCAGCTATCTTTTTCATTTGACAATAAATCAACATATTTTAATAATGGTTCAGACTGAATTTTATTTTTAAAAACTCCTGCATACTTTTCATTTTTCCCTTGTCTGTTACGTACCTTCTGTCATCACTTCATCCCAATCATTGCGATCATTAAAGCATGTATGGATGAAGCTGCGGCAAGACTAGTCATTATGAAAATCTATAGTTAATGCACTCCCAAAGTCAAAATGTCATTGGTTTTTAAATATGAAACCCAAAATAAGAAAACTAACTGGCCTGCTTAATTAAAAAAATATGGATTGCAGAATAATCAGCCTGAAAAAATATTTTGATGACCAGAAGTGAGTGGGTACAGCCAAAGTAAGTAACTGTTACTTTTTGCCTCTATGCTGATTTTTTTTAATTTAGCACCCCGTGCAAATCCAGATTAAAATAACTCCAGCTATTGATCCAAGCAGTGGAATTGACATTAATTTTAGTTCACTTCTCACTTTGCAAAGGGATCAATAGGAAGTAATAACAGCTGACATCCTCGCTGAAAGGAAGAGAAAAGACAGTCTAGCGACAGAAATCGAAAAGCAACCAAATAAATCAGCAGATACTTTTCCATGGCATCAGACAAACTCCAAACAGATTGCAAAAAGTCTTCGTTAAATTAACTAAACAAGGAGTGGAGGTGGAGGGGGTGGAGATAAATCTATGAAGCTACATATAACTGTCCGTTGGTTATCTCCGTTAGACGAACACTCCGAAGCCTATATTCTGATTTCCTACATTTACAAGATTTCTAGTTGATGGATAAAAATATTTGAACATAAGGGCACCCACCATCTGCATCTTTTAAAAGCACAAACTGAATCAATGTGAAAATAGAAACACTATCATAAACATCTAAACCTTGAATGAAATCTAGTATGTCAGGTGCAACTTGCATTTTTTAAATTTATTAAATCAACATAGAATTATGTTTAATTAGCTAAGAAATTATCAAAAGGAAGCAAAACTATTCATGATGCAGCCTTCTAATCATTTATATGCAATAAACTACCAGTTTACTGTATATAAAAGTTTTTAAAAGGTAGTCTTAAACTACAGGTGGGTAGCCTAAAATATATTTACAGAAGACAAACCACGAGAGTTTTTATATAACAAATTGTTTTAAAATTCTTAATTAAAAGAGGTTCTATGTTGATGGTATTGGTTACATTTTTATAATTTTTGGCTATTTTTAAATGTTTGGAATTAAAATGACATAATACAGATCTATGATTTTTTTTCTGCCTGTTGCCAACTGAAGAAAAAAATGCAAACCTAACTTTATTTTTCATAAAAAGCACACGCCTCAAAAAAATATCGGAGGGTACCTTTAGATACTACAGGTTGGCTCTCTTAGTGCTTTAAATCATGTAATTTTAGAAACAGGAATTTGAAAATGCATTTGTGGTTAAAAAATCCTAATCTTTACAAAGAAACTATTCCAGCTGTTGGGGAATTAAAGTGCTCATATGTCTTATGCATTAAACTAAACTGGATTTCTTCCTAATAAATTCCCAACAAATACAGGACTTGACAGTAAAAATAATAATAATCCAGTTTTAAATTAAGGAATTCTACAGGTTGGCATATCTTGCCATTAATTAATATTTGGGAGACAGTGAGTTCCAAGGGTAAGTACAAAAAGAATGCAAACAATTAGTTTTTTTAAAAAAGGATGGTGGGACTGGAGAAGACAGGGTAGAATAAGAATAAGAATCTTTGTGGTTTGAAATTCAGACCACTTTTAAAGGTATGAATAACTATTTTTAAAAATGTAATAGAAAATCGGGTCCCCAGATGTAACAGAAAAGCAGCTGCTTTGATTTGCTCCAATTTTGCAGGGGAGGCTCTTTTCCTGCAGAAAACTTGCTATTTCAGGAAAAAGAGAAAAGAAAACCTTGAGAGAAAATTAAGGTACCAGCCTTTGCAGAGGAAAAAGCAATGTAAATGTACATAGATTTTTATTCCCAAGGCTATAGAATACATCCATTGTTTTCCAACTTTAATAAAATCCTTTCCAAACAAATCAAAGTTCACAAAAAAGGTATGAATGAAAAAAGTAATGATTCGCTGCTGCTCTGACCTGTCAGCAATTGGGATGTTTCTCCAATCCTGCTCCAGAGTAGATACAGAAAATTCTCAAGTTTTCTGGAGCATAATGGGGGGGGGAGAAAACTACTCAAAACTGCTTTTCTGATCAAGAATATATATATAACCGATTTGGCTTTTACCAAACTATCTTCCCAAATCTCTAGTTATCAACAGAAACAAAAAAAAAACTGTGATTCAAATTTTAGCAGAGGAAAAGAAATCTCACTTTTATCTTACTTTTTTGCAAATTAAAACAGGTGTCTTTTCCGGGTTATTCGTCTGAGCACAAAATAATGCAACTGGTTTATATAGTTTTAAACAAGGGAATTAAAAAAGAAGCTTCCGATCTTCCCATTTCACTAAATACAACAAAAAAGAAAAAGAGAACTGTCCCAGAAGTATATCTGGGAGATACAGAAAATCAAAAGAAATCCCTCTCAATAAATTCACCCTGCCTTGCTCGGCCGTTGGTTTTTGTTTTTTGTTTTTAATAACCAGAAATCTCAACTGCTTTGCGCCTGTAAACTTCAGGAACGAAACCAGTTCAGCGCATTGCAAAGAAAACGAAATTTTCGTCCCTTCCAGGAAACAAGTGCGGGGGAGGATATCTTCCCTCTGTCCCGATTTCTATATTCGGTCCAGGGTTTATTTTCTTTTTAAAACAACCAAAGCTCATCAAACGTGCGGATGACTTGAGTTGTTTGAATTTATTACAACAATCCCTTCTCTGCACATTTCCTGTCTGGAAGGCGAAAGCATTCAACGCAACTCCTGAATTGGTCACTGCCTAATGATTTCATTGTGCTCAAGCAGATGGTTTTTCTGCATTTCGATCTACAAGGTGAGGAATTATTTCCCCTTCCTTGCAACCTCTGTGCTGACTTTCCTGCCTCTTTTTTGCGACGGCGGCTGTATTACACTGAAACCTCGAGGATTTTTAGCTTCTGAGCTTAAAGGCGCATGAAGTTTTACTCCAGGAATCCAAACAGTTCGTTTTCCATTCTCCCCATTTCCTCCTTCAACGGTTTCCAAACGGGTTTGCGATTTGCCCGCTGTAGCCACGCTCTCACCCTAGACCACAAAACCGCCTTTTGCTGTTTCTTTGTAGGAATAACTTGCAAACGGGCAAAGCGCCTCAGACTTTGTCTCTTGGAGAAATAAGGGCGTGTGAAATTCTTTGAAAGAAAGGAAGTTGTTTTCGAAACTTCAACCTTTCATCCAAATTTTATGTGTTTGACGTACGTCACAATGATCACAACGAAAAAGGACTTGGACCAAAATAGGGACAAGTCCTTAATTGCTATTGGTTAATCACCAATAATCAAAGTTCAAATGCGAGCCCGTCCTACAGTAAAACTGAAAGCGTTTGGGGAAAACGGTGCCGATTATTACGCGAGGGTTAGCTAAATGCAACACACACACACCCAAATCCCAGGGTTTAAAACATTAGGTTTTATTTAAAATTATTTATAATTATTAATTCGTTCTTCCTCTAAGGTGCCCCACTCTCGCTTGGTTTTGTTTGGGGAAACTGCTTTGTTACACCAGGAGACCTTGAGACCTGCGAAAGTCGGGAAATACCTCCATGTGGTGTGCACAAGGATTGCCGCCTCCCTTTAAAAAAAATTAAATGTTGGCGCTAATTGGGAACTGTTTTCTTGCATTTTGCCAGAATTTTACTCCGGCACCTGATCCCACCCCCCCCCCCCTCCTGTGTGTGGTATTGCCCACCTCCTCCCCAGGAAAATAAAGAGTAGGACAGGAAGGAGGAGAGTTCTGGGATCAGGGCTAGCCTTCCGAGGGGAGGGAGCACCCCACTGATTTGATTTTTAAATGCATACTCATTAAGATTCCACTCCCCACATACACAAACACACACCCACACCCCTTCCAACATTTCCACCCCAAGATCCGATAAGCAACGGCTAGCCTTAAAACTTTGTTCGGGAGAACGGGCGCGGAACGAAATAAGAGGCAAACTTGACTTGCAAAGTTTTGATTCTTCCAAACGTTACTGCCTTGAATTTGCGGGATGCTCTTAAGTGCCAGGATAGAGAATTGAATCGAAACTCCGGCGATCTACCGCTGAAAAGTTAAGATACACGCACCTATGGAACAACACCCACCCACCCACCCCGACGAATGCCACTGCTCCTGGACTTTCTATCAGCAACCCCCCCTCCCCGCAATTTCAAGACACCTACCTTGCAAATTTCTCAGAAGGCGGCGTCCCCCTTTGATTTCAGGCTGGGCAAGGCAAGATTCTGAGAGGTGCGTGGGGAGGAAAGCTGGACGCACTAAGCCCGGCGCGTGTGTGTCAGCGCTTTCGGCCAGCATGGGAGTGAGCGAGAGCCTGACACGGCTGCTGAGAGCCAGGGAAGGCGCAGCGCTGCCGCTCTAAGCAGTCTCTAATCAGTGAATGAGCCTCCACTCTCTCAGGGATTCCTAGCTGCTCACACACGCGCGCGCTCGCTCGCTCGCTCACAAACACACACACACACTCACACAGATACACAGCCGGCCTGAGAACGGAATACATTAGGGCAGGGAGGAAGCTTGGGAAATAGAGTCCACAGCTGGAAAGCACAGCTGGTCAGGGATGAGTTGCCCTCCCCGACACGGGCCGATGGATAAAAGTTTGACTAGAAGCTGAGTGAAGGGAACGAGTCTCTGCCTAAGTCCACCTGTTTCCTACACTTTTTAAGTTCGATGTCATTCTATTCTATTCTAGAACTAAGGCTCTTTTTGCAGGAAATAGCTAGGTGGGCACTGTCCTTCCTTTGTTTAAACTGTCCTTCGGTTTAAAATTGATTCTCATCTGCTTTCTCCTCCATTAACAGCTTTGGTAATGAGGACATTTTCCCATGTGATGCTTAAATTGACCTGTAACGACAAAGTGTTGTTAATATACCCAAACCATGTATGGTTGAAAATTATCTGGGAGCCCCATCCCGTTAACAATAGTTTTCCCATTCAGAATTTAAGTTGTTTAAATTGTTGCTTAAATCTTATAAAGGTCAAATACCCCCCTACGTTGGCTATAACATACATGTTATTTCTTAACTATTTTCAATAAAACAATACCCAACTATTCCAGTAAGTGTAATGTACTGTGTAGTGTGGAACAACATGATGCCTTCCAGATAAATAGAATTTCAACTGCTAGTATCACCAACCACTGTTCATCCCATATAGAAAAATTGAACCAAATGACCTTTAGATTCCTTCCAACCAAACAATCAGGAATTTAAGAACAGAGATATACGAATGATGATTTAGGAGAGAGACTGGCTGAGTTGGGAGATGAGTCAAGTGGGTAATTAGTCTGGAATCCCTATGTGGGCACAAGAGGCAAAGTCAGTCTCTCTCTCTCTCTCTCTCCCTCTCTCCCTCTCCCTCCCTCCCTCCCTCCCTCTCTCTCTCTCTCTCTCTCTCTCTCTCACACACACACACACACAGACAGACATACACTTGAATGCTGTTGAACCTTATCTAGTCTTACTCAGATGTAATGTGAGAAAATACTTGTTCATAGGTGTGAGCAAGGTAATTGATCTCTTCATGTGTAGATCTGGTTGTTTGCGTCTGGCAGATACTGATTTAAATGGAATCTATTTCCAAGGAAACATCAATTTATGAATCTTCAAAGTTTCTTTCTTATATAGAAAATCAACATTATTTGCATAAGAACTCCAGGAGTAAAAGTTTGAGATCAGACTAACTGATGCTGATATTCAATAAAAAGTATATATATATATGTATGTATGTATGTATGTATGTATGTATGTATGTACAAATTTGCACCTATCCCTGGCATACGCTCACACCTACATATAGAGACCCTATATCCAGATACCAGATTAATTTTCTCAAAGTCTGAGAAGATAGAATGGTGCTCAAAGAAGTAACTTAGGATCATAGACTAATGTTTGAGAGATATTTGAATTCAAATACTTTCCATAAATTAGAAATGGTAGTAGCATTGTTAAAAAGCAAGAGATGTCTGCAGTCATAACTTTGTTTTTAACTTCACAGGGTTGCTTAATTTTAAAACAAGTAACAATTAAACACTGAACTACAAACTAGCCCACCACAGTGGATACATTGTAGTACCATGACATACAAATCTGGTTTCTATGACCAAGTATTCTGAGTGAACACGAAATATTTTATTAATTGAAAAAATCATAAGTAAATATAGGTAAACCTGATGTTGAAACATAACCAACAACTTTTAGTTTGAGAGAATAAATATATTAGGACTGTGCAAATTAATATAAAGTTGCAAACAGCTGCAACTATCCAAGCACCAAGGTGTAAGCATACATATGGTGAATAGCTATCCTGGTAGAAGTATCTTCTGAGCATATGGATCAAATATTCATGAGTACACATGTCCAGAAGTTCCCAGGACCTTGAAATGAAGAGTTTTCAAGTGACCTGAGCTGCTGTTCACCTTTGTAGTACAAATCCAGAAGAGTATTTAACGTGTCTCATTTGATGATCTGAGAGAGAGAGAGAGAAAATGAGGGAGAGAGATTATACAAAGAACATAGTAAAACTCTTACCAAAAGCAAGAATTAAAACTTGCTCTTTGCAAATAAATCCCATGTTTACTTTTTTCAGTGGGCCTCATTTTCAAAGCATACTGAGACCTGCAGCCAATAAAGCTAAGTTTTAACCATCAGTTTTGAATCAAAGCTTTAATAGAAAGTTCTGTAAATATAATGTGATGCAATTAGTGGATGTTTGTGTCACTTAAGTGATAAAGAGAAAGATTCAGAAGACCAAGTTGCCTATTGTTATGTAACCTAAAAAGGCCAGCACTTACATTAAAAAATTATAAAGAAATCAATATATAGTAACCCTTCCATAAAATCTTGCCATCTGGAGATATTGCATCAGAACCTCTTCAACTATTGCCAGACAGCATGGTTATTATCAGGGGAATTCATTTATGGGAGCAGAACAACAACAACAAAAAGGCAGGTCTGACCAGGTGATCAAAGCCCTGCTCCTTTTTACATGAGTAAAAATATGTGTAAAATGCCTCCTGGGGATCTACCATTTCAATGGGACAATGACATAAGAGTTGCTTCTGGACTATGTGCCAACTCATTCAAATCAGCCAATGGTTTTTTTTTTTAGTAGATCTGACAGCATCTGGATAACATTTCTTAGTCTGCAATTTCTTGAATGAGTGGATTTTTATATTTATGAAACTGCAAATTTATATATATATATATATATATATATATATATATATATATATATATATATATATATATATATATATATATATATATATATAAATTTGCACAATTTTAGTATTTAGTATTTATGGTAAGGGCTATTTTTTTTATTAAATACACATTTTTATCTAAATTCATTTTTATTACATATTCCTCCTTTCTAAAATTCAGTTTTTCAAGACAAGCAACATAGCTTAAAATTGTCAGTTAAATCAGCCATTGATGGAATTGAAAAAGAGACTTTTGAAACAAAATAACTTTTTCTTTTTAGGCTGCTCTTTCCTCCTGTTTCATGCCCAATATTTCTGAGAAATATGTACAGTATTGAGCTTTGAGAGACTTTACTTTCCCCATGTTAAATTTCTACTTTAAAAAAAAGATAGAAATGTAGATTAAAGATGTCAACCCTTGCAGCAATTATGTTATTCTTTATTAAGTTAGACATTCTATTGTCTGGGCAAGGCCAACCTCAAGTTCCATAGGCCTTTGGTCAACAGAATAGAGTCCCACCTTACCTCTGCATTAGCAATATCATTGGTATTTTATCCCCCCAGCCCAGCCAATATAGCCACTGACAATGATATAAACCCACTTCAGCGCCACTATGTTCTATTTCAGCCTTACTCTTGACTTGTAAGGAGTCCAATATGATCCAGTGCCAAATAAAAGTTAACTGAACTATTTGCCACATTGAACTGACATTCCCAAGCTATTTTGATGCTATATACCAAGAGGTTACTTACCTGGTAACTTAGTGCTACCAAGGCAACATAGGTTAAATTGGGAAATGCCATCCTGACTGATTTCCCAGGCACCTTTGCAGCTGTCACATTTTCCAGAGGAGGGGAGGGAGTGGTCAACTGTGGGCATTCTCAAAGCCTGATTGGTCCAAAGACTCAGAGCAAAGCCTTAAATACTGGTGCCTTCCAATCCTGGCCCAGTTTCTCTCAGTCTTTTTTGGTCCAAGTACTGTTTGAGAATATTCCATAGGTAGGATTTAATTTATTTGATCTGGCTTTCTATTTTGGCTTAATTGGGCACTTTAAAAGTTTTTCTAAATTCTAAATTCTAAATTGTGCAGCTGCGGCCCCAAGGAACAGATCTCTGCCTCAGGTGGTTGGGGAGGGCCCTGTGGGGCATTTTAGCCTCCCCCCCTGAGCCTGGAGCCTCAGCCCTATCCCCGGGATTGCGGGGGTGCCAGCTCCTGATTTCACCTACTAAAGGAGCAGCTTGCCTTTAAGGGAACGGCGGCAGCAGCAGCTTCAGCACCACATGGAGTGCACGAAATGCTCGCGGAGCCGCTGATCGCTGCGGGCGGCTGCCGCTTCGCCGGGATTCATCGTGCTGTTGAGGGGGACGAGCGGGGGTGATGGGAGCATGCCTGGGTGCCGCGTGGCTCTCCCCGACCTCGTTTTGCACAGCGCCGGCCTCTGGAAGCCTGGCTGAGCCGCGTGTGATTGCGGGCAGCCTCTAAACCGCGCACGGAGCTCCAGCAGCTTCGGCCTACAGCGAGGGCAAGGCATGGCAAGTGGTATTTTGAGCCTAGTTCCCCCACAGGCTTTGGGCCCTGGTCCCAGCGGGGCCTGCGGAGGCCCATGTTCCTGCTTCCCTCGTCGGATGCATGAGTAAGATATAAACGAGGGAGTGGAGATCCCCCAGGGCCAGGTGGTGGGCCCGATCAGGGGTGAGGGAGCCCTGGAGCAGGAGGTGGAGCAGGGGGTTCCCCATCGGGATCCTTAGGTACCCAGCGCCCTTCTAAGTCCTCCACCAGGGAGGAGGCCAGGCGGCATAGGGCGATTGAGAAGACTTTTGCCAGGGCAGAGAGACAGGCCAAGTCAGTCAGGCCCTCATCCCGAGACAGGTCCCGGTCTCCTCTCGGGCCTATTTCTAGCTGGTCTTCCCCTAGGGGGTTTAGCCCTTCTTCTTCCTCAAGCTCCCCTGGCAGGCCTCAGGCCTTTTCCAGGAGGAGGGGTTCCCCTTCTCCTTCAGGTGATCCTTTGGAGGGCACCTCTCGCAGGTTGGCGCCTCAGGGGCCTAGTTCTACTTATGGGGATGTAGATGATTTGGATAACCTCCCTGAAGGTATTAAAAGGCTTATTTCTGCAGCCATTTCACGGGGCATTGCTCAGTGGGACAAGGGCTCCCTTTCTTCCAGGCATGGGGGGCTGGGCAGGGCCCAGTATGGTGCTTCCTCTCCTTCCATGGTTAGCGAAGCTTCGTTCTTGGGGGTGGGGAGAACCTCCAGGACATGGGCTTCTCGGATGATGAGAATGCGGGTCTTCCTGAGGAGCCCTCTTCTAAGGGCCTCTTTGTTCCAGCCATGTTCAAGATCCTCTTAGACAAGGCAAGGCAGACCACCAAAGTAGGAACGGGGGATCCTTCGGTGCCCCCCCCCCCAGGGATCCTGACATGGCCACAATAAGGAGGAGATTCTGGCTCCTCCCCTGTTTCTGGAGGTCTTGACCAACCAATGGGCTCGCCCCTCCAATTTCTTGGCCCCTGGGAATAATGACCACCGGCACTATAACGTGGAGCAAACCTTTGCTCAGGCCATTCAGCTGCTGGCCATTGACAACCCAGTGGCCGCCCTTATTTCCTCCTCTCCGGTGGTATCGGGCGATGCAGCGGATAAGTTGAAGCTGGAGGATAAGTGTGCAGAGCTTACCTTGCGGAAGAATTTTAATGCCATGGCATGCGCTATCAGGTCCGCGGCTTCGGCCTCCTACTTTAACCACGCCACTGTCATGTGGCTTAAGAAGCTCCAGGAGCGCATCCCCATCCAGGACTAGCAGTTCCACCAGGATCTCTTCAAGATCATGGTGGCCTGCCAGTTCTCTACTGATGCGACTCTGGACACGGTCAAGTTTGCGTCCAGTGCCTTAGCTACTTCTGTCACCTCTCGCAGGCTCCTTTGACTACATCATTGGCAGATGGATAACAAGGCTAAGTGGGACTTGGCAGCCGCTCCCTTCAAGGGGCCCAATCTTTTCGGGGAGGCCCTCGTCCCCAGGGGATAAGGACAAGAACAAGGTTCTTCCTTCTAACGCTAAGAAGCCCGAGGCTAAGTCTCACTCTTACCGTAGGCATAGGTATAGGGCTGCGGATTATGACTATAACCAGTGCTTCTCTTCTTTCCGCTCTGATAGGCAGTTCCCCAGGTCATCCTTTCAGGACAGGAATCGTTTCCAGAACCAGTCGAGGCAGCCCTTTCATGGTGGAGGTGGCCGCCCCTACCGCAGGGGGAAGTGACTCGAACCCGAGTCGTCCCATCGGCGGCCGCCTTTCCCTCTATGCGGATCAATGGGACGAGATCACGTCAGATGCTTGGGTCCGAGCTACAGTTCATCACGGTCTCAGGTTAGAATTTCTCTCCACCCCTCTGAACCTCTTCCAGTCGTTCCCTCCGTCTCGGAGCCAGGAGCGCCGCCGCCTGATGGATCAGGCGATCGCCCACCTTCTCGACATTCGGGCGGTGGAGGTAGTTCCTCTAGAGGAGCGGGGCCTGGGCCACTACTCCAATCTGTTTGTGGTTCCGAAGAGCATGGGGGGCTAGAGGGCGATTCTAGACCTCAAGCGCCTGAACCGTTTCCTGGTGCACAGGCGTTTCAAAATGTCCTCCCTCAAATCTATCCTTCAGGGCATACACAAAGGGGACTTCCTGGCCTCCGTGGACTTCACGGAGGCCTATCTTCACATTCCTGTTCTGCCCGCTCACCGCACATTCCTGAGGTTCTCACACGGGACCCGCCATTACCAGTACAGGGCTCTTCCGTTCGGGCTGGCCTCGGCTCCCCGGACTTTCACGAAGGTTCTGGTGGCCCTGGCGACTCACCTATGGTCCATCCCAGTGTGGCTCCAATGTTACTTGGACGATGTCTTGGTTCAGGCGGGGTCTCTTCCTCAGACCGTCTCGGATCTTCGGCTCACCATTCGGAATATTCAGAGCCTGGGCTTTTCGGTGAACTTTGCCAAGAGCCATCTTTCCCCCTCCATGCGTATTCTCCACCTGGGGATGGTCATAGACTCCATGTTGGGGGTGGCGTGGCTGTCCCCGGAATGTCAGAGCAGCCTTCGTCAACTGGCGGAAAGCGTTCGCGGAAGGCTGTTAGCTTCGGTCCTCTCTCTGTCACAGTTATTGGGCAAGATGGTCTCTTGCATCTGGATTGTCCCATGGGGCAGGCTTCACCTTCGGCCTCTCCAGTGGGAGCTCATCCCCTTTCAGAGGGGGCGACTGAGCAATTCTCTTCAGACTCTCCGTCTCCCGGTGGGGGTCCGGGTCTCTCTGGCATGGTGGCTCTCCCCGGCCATTCAGCGGGGTTGCTGTTTCTGGGAGCCGGACAGGCTGACTGTCACCACAGATGCGAGTCTGTTTAGGTAGGGGGCCCTGGTGGGTTCTCAGATGGCTGAGGGCAGGTGGACGGCTTCAGATCTCCGCCACAACATAAATTGGCTGGAGCTGAAGGTGGCCCGCCTGGCTCTGCATCACTTTCAGTCCTCGGTGGAGGGGCGTCATGGGGTCCTTCTGACGGACAATGTGGCCACCAAGGCCCACATCAATCATCAAGGGGGGACCCACTCGCGGGCCATCTGGCTGGAGCCTGTGCGGCTGGGCGCCTGGGCAGAGCAGCACCTGTTGTCCTTGGTGTCGGAACACATCTCCGGGCTCTCCAAAGTCCAGGCGGATTGGCTGAATCGAGCGACTCTGGACAATGCCAAGTGGCAGCTCCACCCATCACTGTTTCGGAGGATCTGTCAGAGGTTCGGGACGCCTCTGGTGAATCTGTTTGCCTCGCCCGTGAACTCCCTCAGTTTTTCACCCGTTTCTAGTCCAGGTCGGACGCCCTCAGGAGGCGGTGGCCCCGGGGCCTTCTTTATGCATTCCCGCCCATTCCCCTCGTCCCAGGGACCATCAGGAAGGTGGTGGCGGAGAGGGCCCTGGTCATTGTGGTGGCCCCTTATTGGCCCAGGAGGCCCTGGTTCGCAGACCTGGTCCAGCTGTCGGTGGCCCCTCCATGGAGGATTCCACGGGGGGAGGTGGTCTTGCTGCAGGGGGCTCTGGTTCACCCGGAGCCTCAGTGGCTCCATCTGACCGCCTGGCTCTTGAACGGCGGCTTCTAAGGGGGGATAATCTGTCCTCCGGGGTCATTCATACCATCAAGGCGTCTCAGCGCCCTTCAATGACCCACATTTACAATTCCACCTGGACAGCCTTTGTCCGGTGGTGCTCTCCTCTGGGCATTTCTCCCGATAGGGCCACTATTCCTAACGTCCTGGACTTCCTCCAGAAGGGCCTTGAAGGTGAGCTTTCACAGATTATGTTGCGCCGCCAGGTGGTGGCTTTGTCTTCGATCCAGGGGTGGGGGGTGGGGTCTTGTATTACTGAGACATGGCTGGGCACGGAGGGAGGAGTCCCCCTCGTAGAGATGTGCCCAGATGGGTTTCAGGTGCTTCATCAGCCGAGAGCCCAGGGAAGGGGTGGCGGTGTGGCTATTCTAATCCGGGAGTCTTTAGTACCTCGTAGGATCCCTGCTCCGGAGCTTGTCGGGTGTGAGTCCCTACTGGTGACGCTGGACCTCAAGGGTCAAGTGGGTCTGCTGCTTACGTACCTGCCTCCCAACTGCGTTGCAGCAGCCCTCCCCTCGCTCCTCGAGTCAGTAGCCCAGCTGGCAGTTGAGTTCCCTAGGCTTATGGTTCTGGGGGACTTCAATCTGCCTTCGCTCGGTGAACACTCTGATGGAGCGCAGGAGTTCATGGCTTCCATGACAGCCATGGGCTTGACCCAGGTAATTCGAGGCCCAACCCACTCAGCGGGTCACACGCTCGACCTCGTATTCCTCTCGGAGCAGTGGAGTTATGATCTTGGTCTGAGGGGAAATGAGACCATTCCCCTGTCGTGGTCAGACCACTGCCTACTGAGGCTAGACTTCCGGAGACCAAACCCCCACCGTAGGGAGGAGGAACCGACCAGGTGGTTCCGCCCCAGGCGACTTATGGACCCAGTAAGGTTCCAGACGGAGCTTGGGGTTATTCCAGATGCTCTCGCCCACAGTTCGGCGGAGACTCTTGCTGCGGCCTGGCACTCGGCAGCATCAGAGTCTCTGGACCGGATTGCGCCACTACGGCCCCTCCGGGTCAGCGGCCCACGGAGGCCTCCTTGGTTCACCGAGGAGCTCCGTGAGATAAAGCACCGGAGGAGACGCCTAGAGCACCTGTGGAGGTCCGATAGGTCCGAGTCGAGTCGGGCACTGTTGACAGCTTGCACCAAGGAGTACATTCGGGCTCTAAGAACAGCCAAAAGATCACACATTGCCTCCTTGGTAGCGTCCGCCGAGTCCCGCCCAGCCGCCCTGTTTAGGATAACCCGCTCCCTCCTAAATAGGAGGGAGACGGAGAGCCCCTTACAGGGTAAGGCTGAGGAGTATGTACAGTTCTTGGCGGACAAAGTTGCTCGGTTTCGATTGGACCTGGACTCCACTCTTGCAGATCCAGCCGAGACACAAGGGAATGATCTGGCAGACCATCTCTGGGTTGAGTTTCAGGATGTTGCCTCCGGGGATGTGGACAAGGCTATGCGAGCTGTGAGCGCCTCCACCTGTATACTGGACCCGTGTCCCTCCTGGCTGGTTGCCAACAGCAGTGAGGTGACACGAGGCTGGATCCAGGCGGTTGTTACCGCCTCTCTTCGGGAGGGGCATCTCCCCACCGTGCTGAAGGCGGCGGTGGTGAGACCCCTCCTGAAGAAACTGTCCTTGGATCCAGCAGTTCTTAATAACTACCGTCCAGTCTCCAACCTCCCCTTTGTGGGGAAGGTTGTTGAGAAGGTGGTGGCCTTCCAGCTTCAGCGTACCTTGGAGGAAGCTAACTATCTTGACCCCTTCCAGTCTGGCTTCAGGCCCGGTTACAGCACAGAAACCGCTTTGGTCGCATTGACCGATGATCTCTGGAGAGCCAGAGATGGAGGCCATGCGTCCATCCTGGTTCTCCTTGACCTCTCAGCGGCTTTCGATACCATCGACCATGGTATCCTTCTGCGACGACTGCGGGAGGTGGGGGTGGGAGGCACTGTTTTGCAGTGGTTCTCCTCCTACCTCTCGGACAGGTCGCAGTCGGTGTTGGTGGGGGGGCAGAGATCATCCCCGAGGCCCCTTACTTATGGGGTGCCGCAGGGCACGGTCTTATCCCCCCTACTATTTAACATATACATGAAACCGCTGGGCGAGATCATTCGGAGGCACGGGATAAAATACCATCAATATGCGGACGATACACAGTTGTATCTGTCCGCCCCGTGCCAACTCAATGAAGCGGTGGAAGTGATGAACCGGGGCCTTGAGGCTGTTAAAGACTGGATGAGAGCTAACAAACTGGTGCTCAACCCGGAAAAGACCGAGTGGCTGTTGTGTTTTCCTCCCAATAATTTGGCTAATGTTCCATCAATCAGGCTGGGGGGACAAAATTTATACCCCTCAGACAGGGTCCGCAACTTGGGAGTCCTCCTGGACCCACAGCTGAGTTTTGACCATCATTTGTCAGCTGTGACCAGGGGGGCATTTGCTCAGGTTCGCCTGATGCGCCAGTTGCGGCCCTACCTGAACCGGGAGGCCCTCACAACAGTCACTCGAGCCCTTGTGATCTCTAGGCTGGAATACTGCAATGTGCTCTACATGGGGCTGCCCTTGAAGAGCATCCGGCGACTTCAGCTAGTCCAGAACGCGGCCGCGCGAGTGATCGTGGGCGCACCACGGTTCGCCCACATAACACCGATCCTCCGTGAGCTGCGCTGGCTACCTGTTGATCTCCGGGTGCACTTCAAGGTCCTACTTACCACTCACAAAGCGCTCCATGGTAGTGGATCTTGCTATTTGAGAGACCGCCTTCTGCCAATTACCTCCCTGCGTCCCATCAGATCGCACAGGGTAGGCCTCCTCCGAATTCCATCCGCCAGTCAGTGCCGACTGGCGACTACGCGGAGGAGAGCCTTCTCAGTCGCAGCTCCGACGCTATGGAACAATCTCCCCGTGGAGATCCGCACCCTCACCACCGCCCAGGCCTTCCGCACGGCCCTTAAGATCTGGCTATCCCGTCAGGCCTGGGGATAAAAATCTTAGTTTGTCCCCTCCCGAATGATGAATGAATGTTGTGCTTTATTTTTAATATTATGTATTGTCTTATGTCTTTTGTCTTTGTACCCCCCTCCCCGTGTTTTGTAAGCCGCCCTGAGTCCACTCAGGGAAAAGGGCGGCCTATAAATTATAATAAACACTCTCAAACACTCTCAAACACTCTTTTTTCCTTTCCCATGTCCCCCTGATCAAACATTTTCTGAAGGGGGCGGCTAATCTCCGGCCTCCCTCCATCAACAGGTTCCCCACGTGGGATCTTCCTCTGATGCTCAGGGCCTTGACGGGGGCCCCATTCGAACCTCTCCGGTCTGTTCATCTACGATTCTTGTCACTGAAGGTGGCTTTCCTGGTGGCGGTTACCTCCGCCCGACGTATTTCTGAACTGGGCGCCCTGTCTTCCAGGGACGACCTTACCATTTTCACCAGGACAGGGTGGTGCTTCACCTTAATCCTACCTTCATCCTGAAGGTGAATATTCCCTTTCATAGGGCTCAGGAGATCGTCCTGCCCGACTTTTGCCTGGCCCCTCCAATGATAGGGAGAGGCTCTGGCATTGGTTGGACGTCCACCGTGCTCTGCTGATCTACCTCCGGCAGACCGAGGGGATCCGTAGGTCGGAGGCCTTGTTTGTTTCATTCCAGCCGGAGATGCTGGGTTCTAGGGTGTCCTCGGCCACCATTGGCCGTTGGCTGCGTCAGGCCATTGCGGAGGCTTACGGGGCTTCGAGTCATCCGGTCCCGTCGGGCATCACGGCCCATTCTACCAGGAGTGCCATGACCATGGTGGCATGGGCCACAAGGGCCCCATTTGAGGACATCTGTCGTGTGGCCACTTGGGCTTCTCCGACACCTTTCATTCGACATTATCGTCTGGATGCCTTCGCGTCGTTTGGTCAGAGGGTCTTGCAGAGGGTGGCGGCTGATGCTCCCCTTGGGCCCTAGTGGTTTCTTGTTCTCCCTCCCTGGGACTATAGCTTGGGTATGTCCCACAGGTGACCACACCCTCCCCTCCTCTGGAAAAAGAACGTTGGTCTTACCTGAATGTGTCTTTTAAGAGGAGGGGAGGGAGTGGTCACGACCCGCCCTGAGTTGTGTTCCATTGGGGCCAAGGGGAGGGCCCGGGTGGTCCCGGGGTTTTGGTTGTTTTTTTTGTTGTTGTTTCAGTTGTACTGTTCAACTTCGAGGAAACTGGGCCAGGATTGGAAGGCACCAGTATTTAAGGCTTTGTTCTCAGTCTTTGGACCAATTTGGCAATTGAAATAGTTTTCCCCTCAACGTGTGGGGAAAAAATCAGTTACCAAAGTTGTTGATTTGGCTGGTAATTGTTATGTAAAAATTTCTACATTTTAAAATATTTTAGTTTAAAATGTCCTGATGTGATGTGACTCTTTTCCATCTAGCAAATATCTTAATGCCAGTCACAATTTCCAGTCACAATGTGATGCTTAGGTTGAGCCTGTCATCTGATCTAGAAACTCTCTTAGAATGCATCAACAACCTGAATTTAAAAATTTGTTCCAAGTTTTAGGACTCAGTTCTGATTCTAGGAGTTCTGTGGCTGTTCCAAAAAGAGCTCTGTTGGTCCTGTGAATTTAACTTCAGCATCTGCACAATTTTCACAATTGATGTCAATCTTTGAGATAGCCAGGTCAAAAGCAAACATTGCAGGGGGTATAGTTGTAGGGTATAGCAAGAGAATCTTGCTTTTAATATATGAACTGTTTTACTCTCTGGATTGTATACTCTTTTTTTGCAAGTCACTCCTTAATGGTACTTAATGGTTCAGTGAAGATCTAGTAAAAGACAAACTCCTATTCTTACCTAGGATCCCATCTACCAAGTGATGACAGTATCAAAGATGAAGTGTGCACAAGAGTGAACAAAGCATGATTATGGTGGAAGGAAATAACTGGTGTGCTCTGTGATTGATACATGCTAATCCATCTAAAATTGAAGGTGTGTAAAACAATGGTGTGCCCAGAACCTGTGTATGGTGCTGATTATTAGCCAGTCACAACATGCATTGAGTGCACTTTACACATTACAGAGATGCGCATGATTCATTGGTTGTTAGGCATTTATCTCCTTGACCATGTAAGCAATGACACAGTTTGGAAGCAAATGGGCACTGTACTAATATCAGAGAAACGCCAACAGTAGTATGACCATATTCTACTAACAGCACCCCCACACTGGTGTCTATATCACCTTCCACTTTAATATAGATGGCAAACATCTGCGTGCAAGGTCAAAACAAAAATGGCAAGATACAAAAAATATGGACATGAAAAATGCCCAGTTGGACCAGAATGCTTCATTTGATCATGCAAGATGGTGTTTGTTGACCCAAAAAGCAGACCGTGCACAGTGGGAAGAATGCTAGGAGAATGATTGATTGATTGATGGTGGTGATAGTGGTGATAGTGGTGATGATGATAATCATGAAAACTCCTTAATGTTTCTTTCATACATTTATTTAGATTTGGGGACTTTCCCAGGGATCTGGTGAGCAGGTTGGTTGAGACCCTGATTGTCCTCTGGAATAAAGGAGCCACTATGGTACTTGAATGGATTGCACCAGAATAGTTCTCTCCTATTTTGCACCTTAAATGCAATTCCTTGGCTTACTGCAGGGGTCAGGGAGGTAAAGCAGCAGAGGAAACACTTAGAGCATTTCTGGAGAAAGATTTATTTTAAGTTAAAGAGAAGCTTTGAGTTCTAAGGAAGAAAGTAGGATTGTCTGTTAGTTCCACCATCTCTGAGTTGGATCCACTGATCTCATTAGGTCAAATAAAGTCCGTTCCCTCCAGTTTCTGTCTATAGAAGAATGCTATCTGATGTGACCACTTAAATGGACATTTTTAATCACAGCTTCCATACTCTTGAATTTCTTCTCCATGGAAATCAAGCTTGCTCCTTCTCTTCTGTGTTTTGGGAGAGTAGTTAAAACTTGGTTATTATATCATACTCAAGAGGAGGGCACACTACAATAGAAGATTTTAATATTATCAATGTAGGTTTTTCAAATTTTTGAATAATTTTTACACTTTATTTGATTTAATTTATGAGTGAATTTATTTATTAGGGGAGGTTGTTCTATGATGTTTCTGACTGTTAAGGGCCCAACGGAACGGAAATTTTACAGTATCCTTCCCCTGCCATGCCCACCAAGCCGTGCTATGACCACTAAGCCATGCCCACAGAACAGGTAGTTAAAAAAATTGAATCCCATCACAGAGCTAGACCACTGATACCATATAACAAACCTAACTGCATTCACTAATCTTGAAAAGGCTAATTAGGGTTGAACTTGGTTAATACTTGGGTGGGAAATGGCCAGGAAATCACAGGGCTATTGCTGAAAAACAACTTTCCAGAAGAAGGGAGTGGCAAACTTCTTGCCAAGAAAACAGTATGTACACATGTATGTAGCAAAAACACCAAAGCTCAAATTCTTCATATGGATAGGGTTACGAAATAACTGAAAAGACAAAAGTCTGGACAATTGGAAAGGAGGACTAATGAAGAAAAAGAGGATATGCTGTTTACAGCAAAAAAAAAAAGAACCCTATTGAAATGTACTTAGGCCTTACATGTCTATGAAATTGCTTTTTCCAGCATCATAAAGACGGGTTTTCTAATTGCAATATTTTTCCAACAAATTTTTATTTTCAAGAGCATGTGCTAATGGGAATATAGAATCAATGTACTTCTCAATTTTCACCATAGAAACATATGATGAATCACGTGATCTATAGACTACAATGATCATAAATCTGAAGGGGCTGGATTGAAGCCAATTGTTGGAATCCTGAAACAATTTAAATAATGTAAATCTATGTTGTCAAGTTTATTGATGGACTGGGAGGGAAGCAGACAATTTATAAGGTTACAATAGATGGAAGTTTCAATTTCTGCTATTATGAAAACAGTTAAAAAAAAAACCAAGACAGCTCAAAAAGCTATACAATATTTGATTTTGAGGCTACTGTATGTCAAAAGACATGTCTTTTGACAAAGCCAAGAACAAAAAAGATATGTCCTCCTTTTGCCAGATATCTGATAACTTTCACATGGAAGCAGTGATGGGTTTCCATTTTTTTTTACTACTGGTTTGCTTGTGTGCGCGTGATGTCTGGGTGGGTGGGCGGAGCCTCCCGTTGCCACCATTACTGGTTCGCCCGATCCGGGCCAAACCAGGAGCAACCCACCTCTGCATGGAAGGATCTTTTTAAGAATCTATCTTTTGAAGAAAGGCCTAGACCTGAAAAGAAACCAATGTTGTGTTGTTGCTATTGCATAGAAGTTCTCCAATCCATATCCATAGTTAATGCGGGGGGGGGAAGGTTGCTGATTTGAGATTGGTGCTATTCCTGCATGTCTTTGCAAGTGGTTCTGAGGACAAACCAGAGGATTACAAGTTACTTTGTTCATAGACACACTATTACATTGTAAGGAATTTGTACTTCATCTTTTTTAACGAATAACATGTGCCTGATTTTTTTAGTATAAGGCAGTTTGCACATAGAACAAGCATTGTCAACTATACCTACATAACATGTTTTTATTTATGCTTAGAAATACATACAACATTTAAGCAGTTAGCTCAGGAACTCTATGTAAGTGAATGGCTAACAACAGGATCATCTAATAACGAGAATTAATAATAAAATTCAAAAATTAGCCAACAGGCAAAGTACTTCAGAAACTAAAAGATATCAAAAGCAAGAATATTATTTTGAAGCCAAAATAAATTTTGTTTGCATTTGTCCAATGCATTAGGCATTGCCTTTACCACTGTATTATGATTGGGTATGTAACCCAGGCTTAGCTTTCTTCTAAAATGTAAGGTCTGCTCTTTCTGGAAAGAAAGAATAAAAATGCACTCATGGACCAAATGTATGTAGAGTATTGAGGTGGCATTATTTGCTTTATTTTCCTTTAAGAGAAGTGAGCATAGTGATGAATGCCTTAAAACAGATGTCCCCAATATCCAGGCCATGCGATGACTCCCCCGGCCACTTCCCCAGATACCTCTCCAGATTTCAGCTCAGAGGAAGATGAATCAGTTCCAGGCATATCCGAAGGAGAATTGGTCAATGGTTCCAAGCAGCCACATGAGAGATATTTGACTGAAGCACAGCTGCAGTAGGACAGCCCTGAGGCTTCAGGTAGGGAAAGCATGCAGCTGCAGCTGGTCATGATGAGGAAGAGGAACTGCCTTCTGCACCTAATCCAAGAACATGTAGGGCAGAGAAAAGGCAGGAGCAGAGAAGGAAAGAGGAGAAGCTTTGTCCTACTTGATGGGATGCACCGGAAGCTGGCTATTTAATACAGATGGAAAGCAGTGCGGGGAACAATGAGTTCATCTCCTAGCTATGTGTTTTCTGGTCATTGCAATTCTTGCCTTGCTTTGGATTGATACCATGCCTTGATTTGGATCGTAGCTTATGAACTTTGGACTTTTCTTGCTTTGTGTTATGTATAACACATGACCTTCTTGTGTTATGGATTTAACTTTATTAAAGTTAAGCTCTATTTTGATTGGGAAACTTGCAAGTGCCTTGTGGACTCATTGGCCATTGCTCTGTGAACTAGTATTGGTCTGCTTGTGGCTGGACTTAACTGGGACAGTTCTGGATTTTTTGTGAAGGGAGTTGCAGGGGAATATTAATGAATCCACTAAACCACAGGTGTGTGGGTGTGTGTGTGTGTGTGAGAGAGAGAGAGAGAGAGAGAAACAGACAGACAGACAGACAAGACCGTTTGCAACTCTACCAAGCCTTGAGCCCTTCAGAACAGTGGAAGTGGTGGGCGAACATACAGGTGTGCATGTACATCCCTATTTGCATGAGCAGTAGCCAAGCGTGGACATGCATTTTCCATTTGCACAAGTGGTGGGTGCGCGTGCCCACTGTTCGTGCAAATGGACGAACATGTGCACTGCCCACCTGACACCATTCCTTCTCCCGTCCCCCGTCAGTCCGCAAAGCCAGAAAGATTGGGGAACTCTGCCTTAAAATACCACAGTATTGCCATATCAGCTCATGCTGAAGCAGTCACAAGACTTCTCATGAGAGTAACAGTATGATAAATTAAAGTAACTTTCCTGCTAGGTCAAAACAGATATGCGGTTTTATAGGTTTGGCAAAGATTTGAAAATACAGACAAAAGCAGGCTGCTCTAACACAAAATGTTAAGTCATTCTAGACTCTAGAATTCAGCTCTTAACAATAAGTTAGGTTTAATTTTTATATTGAAATTGTTTATTGTATAACCACAAAGAAAAGTCTGTATACATGGTAGCTTACATCAAATATAGAAAAAATTAAGTTCTAAAAATTAAGCCTTCTTTAGAACTATCAAGCATATGTACTTGGAAGCAAAATCTATATAAATCAGTGAAATTAAATTTGAATATGGGGCTGCGAAAAATAAAATTGTTTAAAAAGACTATTAACAAAAGCAACAAGTTGGTGTTTCTGTTTAGAGGAATACAAATGCAATAGATAAATAAATAAATGCAACGATGAGTACACTAGATATGTCTCCAGACTGAACATCAGTAGGAAAAGAGAGCAGTTTTCAGAGCCAATCAGTTTTGATCAAGTTTAATTCATATGGAACTGAGTTTTAAAGAAGTTGGACAGCCTTTCAAAGATCAGTAGACATTAAAGCAGTGTGTCTATTCCATGCCCTCTGCTGGAAGAAATCAGAATTTTATAATGAGAGTGGCCTGAAAAAAATGTGTCCCAAAAAACAGCTAAGGTAGAGACTCAATGTAGTAGTTACACAGAAACGCTAATCTTGAAAAGATAGAAACGATTTCTGTCTTGAGGGGCCTTTGGTGCTGTCTGAGGTTAGTTGCTTTCTTACAAATGATTCAATACCCAAATAGCCAAATTATCATTGCTAGTCATAATTTCTGTATGGATGGACAAGAATCCTGGAGGTTCAGTTTTCACTTTTCAAATGAAGGTGAAGTCAAGTAGACTATTTTCTCTTCTCATTTGTTTCTCTCTCTGTTAGAGCTGCTATTTCATAATACAGTATAAGGCAGAGTAGTATCGTGAAGGAAGGACCATCAAAACAGTAAGCAGAGAGGATTTATTGAGACTGAAAACCTTTTCACTATTTCTTTCTTGTTCAACTAAAAACATGGGAGCAAAGACAGTTTCCTGTATGTTTGCAGCCCAGTTCTGGTAGCACTATTACATTTGTTGCTCATAAAGCAAATTATTGGAAAATATCTTTAATTTATCCATTAGATACAATGGAATACAGGAAATTATTTTATAATCAGGTCTGATTAACTGCTTAGTTCAATATTGCTTATCTGCTGGAAGCAATTTTCTAGACTTTTCTAATGAACTGCTATCTTATCCTTCTACTTGGATGTGATAGGAGTGCTAGGGATTAATCTGCAGTGTACTCTGGCTGTGAACCTTGGACTCTTCATGTGATTACTTTTATGTAGTTCATAATAATTATGGCAATAATATTAATACTACTTAATACTGTTTGCCTCGATGCTTTTGTTTAAGAGATATCAAAGGTATATGCAGTATGTTTTTAATTCTACTTACTTATTAATATATTTTTTCCTATCAGGTGCTTTACAGCTGTGTTTGGACTGTAACTTCCAGAATTTTCATCTTTGGCCATGTTAACTTGGACTTCTGAAAGCTGCAATCCCAAGGTGCAGTTATAGAGTTATTCTTGAGGTATAATATCATGCGGTCTGAAATACAAGTGATTATGACTTTTCTTGACTTTTGCTACAGAGTATGTCTGTCTGAGTAAAACCTGGAGTGGGCAATTATAAAATTATTTTATCTTAATTTCTTACATGTGATTTCTATCAACCTCTGCATAATCACCTACTAAAGAGAGAGATCAGAATAAGTTAGAAGGGACAAATCCAGAAAGTCTGAGATTAACTGCTTATTTAGAGCAGACCTGGTTTACCCACAAAGTAGTCATCACATTGCATGAAATTTAATTATAGCATAATAATTAAAACAGAGTTGCCATATTTGGAAAATGGGGACATATAAATTTAATAAATAAAATAAGTTTAATAAGTGTGAATAAGCATAAAGGAAATAAAACTTATTACTCAAATAAAACATATCAGTTAATCTCCAGCCACAGACCTTGGAAAAATTGCACAACAAAAGTTAACACTTAATTCTTTTGACTAATGCCCAGTTTTAATCTGTCTTTATATACACGTTGGAAATATTTGTAGAATGACAAAGTAATATTTCAATAAATGATTTTTTAGTTTTTGACTTGAAGAGTGGATATGACTTTTTAAATTTGAATTTTAGGAAATAATATTTCCAAAGTTTGAAGCTGCTCATCTATTTTAGATTCTGCAATGAATCTGCAAAATATTTACCAGCTCATGCAAATCTCCCAAGGATCTCAGAATACTTGTTGGTGTTTGGAATCTCATTCAAAAATAATTACTACAACTTTACTAGTACATTATGCATTCTCTGATCCTTTTCCAATCTCATGCAGACATCTAACTTTGATTCCTGAAAGGACAGCTCATATCTAGAGGTTTATCAAGAATTTTGTGAAGGAAACTTTATTAAACATAATGGCATGATTTAAATAAGGTACGTCTGGATTCACAAATTACAATAGCCACAGAGTGACTTTTGTTTGAAATCATCCATTGTGATTCATAAAGTAAAAGTTGTGAATTAGTACAATTGTGAGGTCCAGATCTGGCTTATTAAAATAAGCCAGGCTTAGCGTACTGTGTAGTTTATATTAGGAATAACACAAATACAGGTAGTTTTCAGGCTACAACCATTTCTTCAGTAACAGCTTATGAAAATGCTGAATGAGACAGATTGTTGGAGTCCTGCCTGTCACAGGACTGGCTTGCAATTATATCATATATGATTATGATTTCTGTTGTTCCATTCAGCTTCCCATAAAATCATGGGGGAAGGCAGCAGGAAACCAGAAATGGCAATCATATGAAGTTCTTACTTAATGACCTTCATTAACAATGGCAACTGGGACTGGTGTAACTGCTGTAAGTAAATGACTTGATCAGGTGATTTCATGCTTTATGACTGTGTTGCTTAACCACTGTCCTGCTTCTGGTTTCAATATACCGGCAAAGTGAATTGCTATGTAAATTAGATGTTTATTCAAGGTTGAAAAGATACCAACAGACAAGGAATGCAAACAAAAATGTAATCTTAAAAGAAGCTTGCCCAAGTAGTTTTGCTTTTAACGGAGCATGCAGAAGAATAGTCAAAATCTAGTGCAGAATTCCAAGAGCCAGGTCAGGGTTGTCAGTTAGTCTAAAGGCCAGAATTTCATGAACAGAATTTACATAAAAATGATGCATGAGCAGGAGTTCATATAGTTGATTCCAGCAAAAATCATGGATCAGGGCTGCACCCATCAGTCTTTAATCAAGGAAGGTACCCCCTTGCATGGTAAGGAGCTTCATAGAATCCCTTTGCTCTGCTTTCTCCTCTGTTCTCCAGATGCAGATGTTGGGAGGCCTTACATCATCATCATCTGACTGCTTCAGCTCTTTGTGTCTGTGTTTGATCAGGCTCATGTGATTCTTGGCTTTGTATCTCCCAAAGCTGACATTCCAAAATTCTGCTGGAGCAATTTTTTCACATTCAGCTTCTGAGTACTGGGCTATGACTGTGATTAAATCTCTGCCAATTGCTGTCATAATGCAACGACTACCTGTATCTGCAGGGAAGCAGATATCATGACACAAGGACATAATTGTGTCATTGGTGAGATGATGTCATGATGGATATGTTGTTTTACTATTACTATAACTTGTTATGGGTGGGTTAACTTTTATTATATTCTTAACATTCAGAATAACAATAAAGGGAACAGCATTAATTTAAGGAATACAAGAGTGGATGGAATATATTTTGTTGTAGACTTTAATATGTTTGGTGCTATAATGAGAAAAAGCCTTTATCAAAAAAATTTTTAAAAGTTATGTGTGGAGACAAATCATTTGGCTTCTTGAAAACAATGTATTTCTCTAAACAAGGTAAATTTGGCTTAATAAAATGTGTAAATTGGTTCCACCACAAAACCGTGGAGGACAAAATCGCGCTCAACGAAAGCGCGCATTTGACGTCATCACAGCACGACAAAAACATCGTGCTGTGATCGAAAAATGTAAAAATAAAGCGAAAACCTTACCCTAAACCCCCCAAACCTAACCCTAAACCTAACCCTTAACCTAACCCTAAATCTAACCCTAAACGTAACCCTTAACCTAACGCTAAACCTAACGCTAACCCTTAACCTAACGCTAAACGTAACCCTAACGCTCTAAACCTAACCCTAACCCTTAACCTAACCCTAACCCTAACCCTAACCCTAACCCTAACCCTAACCCTAACCCTAACCCTAACCCTAACCCTAACCCTTACCTTTATGTGAATCGGCTTGCTTTAATTTTAATTTTATTTCAATTTTTAATTTTTTTCGTCGCGCTGTGATGACGTCAAATGCGTGCTTTCGTCGAGCGCGATTTTGTCCTCCGCAGTTTTGACGGGTCACGTGTAAATTCAACCACAGTATAATTTAATTAATTTCAGTGAAATAAATACAGTGAAACTCTCACGTGCATCTTTAACAAATAACAGCATCCAAGACACAGTTTCCAAGTTTACCTAATCTTCTACTTCCCCAGCACCATTAAGCACATAATTGGGGAGCTTCATTATAAAACAACATTCTTTTAAAACTTTATAGCGTCATCTATTTCCCCAAATGCCAAGAGTGACTTTCTTTCTATTGTAATTCAGGGATTTTCAACTACCTTAGGATGGTAGATCATAACATTTTGTAAATTTCTTCCTCCCCGTGAGGCTGGAAGATTAGGAGTGACAGTTCATTCCTTTTTGGAGGCATCTACAAAAAATGTGATCCTAATTGTAATCTACTTTGGGCATAGCTCATTGTGGAAAAATGTATATATTAAAACTATTACTCTTAAATATAATTGTTAATTTCTATTGCATATTGTTTATGAATAAAAGGAAATACAATTTGATCAAAATAACTGAAAAGTTTCCTTTTCCCAATATTCAAACTCTTTTTGTCTTCCTTATTAAATATGTTGAATTCATTGTTACTCATGGCTACACCACCAGCCCTGCAGTGCATTTTGTCCCCATCATTTTCTGATCAAAAACGTATTCAGTGTGTTTTGCCCATAAGCATGCATCTCATTAAGGGCACCTTGAAGTCTTTCATTACTCAACCTGAACCTCCCAATCGCTAACTTCAGACACTGGTGCCTAATGTCTCTGTTTCAAACTTCATGAAGTTTAATACAGTACCAACCTCTTCTTGGAGAGTTTTCAACTGTCTATGCCTTAACTAACAGGCCTGTCAAACTGATGGCCTGTGGGCCAGATGCATCATGTGCAGGCCATGCCCACCCCAGCTCCGCAAAAGCAAAAAACATCACGATACGTCACGTGATGTGATCAAGTTTGACACCCATGCAACAGCATTTCCACCTTCATTTTTCAGAAAAACACACAAAATCATGCATTTGTCCACATTTGTATAATGACTTGCAATACATTCCTCCCAAAATGCCGGCTTGGCGTGGTTACAAAAACAGATCCATTTTTTTGAAAAACTTAGTGAATGCATTGAGAAGTGTGAAAAGTTGTCTTTTCTCTATGGCACCATATTAGGGTTCCAAGTGGGGTATATTATCCATAGTAGTAATTCCAGTGACAGGTTTTTCCTAATCTATGCTGATTGAAATAGCAATAGCAATAGCAATAGTTAGACTTATATACCGCTTCATAGGGCTTTCAGCCCTCTCTAAGCGGTTTACAGAGTCAGCATATTGCCCCCAACAACAATCCGGGTCCTCATTTTACCCACCTCGGAAGGATGGAAGGCTGAGTCAACCTTGAGCCTGGTGGGATTTGAACAGCCGAACTGCTGAACTGCAGTCAGCTGAAGTAACCTGCAGTGCTGCATTTAACCACTGCGCCACCTCGGCTAGAAGGGAAGGAACGACAATCTCTGCTTAAACAAAATAAATGCTTACAAATGTGAAAGATTCCACTAACATTTGGAATTTTGGTGGCCAAAAATACGTATGAGAGAAAAAAACCCAAGTATGGGAAAGAATTTAAGTATTTAGATATTTGAAAAAGATCAGTGTTGGTTTGCTATTGATGTAATGCAATATTTGGGGAGATAGAATAATAGAAACACAGTAAATTAGTCATGGAGTTCACTAAGAAAGACTTTTGATCACCAAGTAATATATCTGTGGGTCTTTTAAAAACTGAATATACCATAATTCTTTCCATTTCTATGCACAAGATGAGAATGTGATTATGACAGTATCCTTGTCAATGCTATCCATACTCAAGAGAAAACTATTGTATCAGCAATCTTGGGAACTTTGAGGTTTTCAGAAGTACACAGACATGTTTAAAAAATATTTATCTGAAGAGAAGAAATACTCCCAAAGTGAATTTTAAAACCAGCAAAGGAATTACAGCAAAGATAACTAAGTTCTCAAGTAAATTTATAAGAATAAGAGTAGCTGCTATTCTGAATGAAAACATTTCACACTGAAACATTTTGTTGCAACCCCAATTTGTTCATAATTAATCCACTTATGTCCTTCCCAGAGGACCTCAGAGATGCTATAAGATAAGACAGCAGATTTTTTTTTCTAATTTTGAGACCCTAATATAAGAAAAAAAAGTGAATAGCAAGAAATCATGATTGTGTGTGTTTCTGATGTGGAAATTGGAATAGGGTAAAGAAAGAGATTTTTTTAAAGCTATTGGCTAGAACCAAGCAACAGATACATATAGGACAATCCTTCTGGGGATTTGTGGCTATGGATCATTCACCAGTTTATCTGAGGCGACTTTCTGCCGATCGGTGTGGACAGCAGTATGTTACTCTGAATATAAAGAGAAAGACATAAATAGCAATGAAGAAAGAAGGTAATAAGAAAAATATTAAACTGCACAGTGAAAATCCCAGGAGAATGACTATTGCAATAACTGACCTCCTATATAGTGCCATTTATTTCACCCCATGGCAGGTTTATAGGTGCTTGTAGGGCTGCAGAGGAACACCAATTTGCCACTGCAGTTTGTTTTGATAACTGAAACTTTCAATAAATCTATATTAAAATCAAAGAGAAAATTAAATAGGCCCAAGTTAGTGGCATGAGGGATAAGGTAGCACATTGCTACACTGGCTTAGTCAGGGTCTCATAGTTCAGTTGCAGGTCACAATACAGTAATAACGATCCTTTGAACTCCAAAAGACAAACCTGAGCAGCAGGCTAAAGAACCAACTACAAAATGTACAGGAGGAAGGGACCAATCTGCTTGGTCTCTTGTGCTTCATCAGCAAATAATGCTACTTATTACTTTCTGAGCCATCAAGAGATATATGATGAATCCTTCTGAATGAATTCATTCTCAAAGCTCATGGCTTTCCTCTTGTGGAAGCCTGAAACAATAGTCTCTTAAAGATTTTCTAAGAAACCCTTTTATAAATCCAGCTGGCTTTTGGGTTCAATAAAAATCCCAGAATATTAAACACTTCCCTTCTTTTCAATAAGAGAAAGTTACCGGTAGTTAGAATTTTAGGAGTGTGAAGCACAAAAGATGCATTGGTTCTATAACAACAGCAATAACACTTAGACTTATATACCGCTACATAGTGCTTTACAGCCCTCTTTAAGCAGTTTACAGAGTAACATATTGCCCCCCCAACAATCTGGGTTCTCATTTCACCAATCTTGGAAAGATGGAAGGCTGAGTCAACCTTGAGCCGCTCAGGTTTGAACTGAAGGCATTTGGTAAAATTGGTCTGCAATACTGCATTCTAACCACTGCGCCACCATAGCGCTTGCTCTCATTCTCTATAGCCGTGATGGCGAACCTATGATATGCATGCCACAGGTGTCACCCTGTCAGCTCCAGCGTGCATGCTGGCCAGCTGATTCCGGCCTTCATTTTTGGCCATTTTTTACCCTCTGGAGGCTTCAGGTTTGTGCATTGAGCCGTTTTTCGACCTCCAGAGGCTTCAGGAGGTTTTCCTGAAGTCTTCAGAGGGAGAAAAATGGCCCTATGGGCAACCCGGAAGTCCCTTCCTGAACTTGCACGTTGGGCCATTTTTTGCCCTCCTGAGGCTTCAGAAGCCTTTCCTGAAGCCTCTGGAGGGTGAAAAATGGCCCAACACTCAAACCGGAAGTTGGAAAACAGGCCATTTCCAGCCTGCAGATGGCCTCTGGGGGTGGGGGGAGCAGTTTTCACCCTCCCCAGGCTTTAGGAAGGCCTCCAGAGCCTCGAGAGGGCGAAAATTCCTCCCCTCATGGGGGGCATAACTCGTGCATGCGTGGTGGGTGGGTCTCTCATGCATGCACAGGTGGGGGGGAATGCGCAGGTGTGCGATAGCACATATGCACACCTTAGAAAAAGGTTAGCCATTACTGTTCTTTAGAGATGGCCATCCTAACATTGGGAGGGAAGAATCAGTTTTCCAGTTAGTATGTTAGAGATTGGAGCTTTATTTTGATATACAACCAGATTTTTGTATGATACAGAATGATACAGCTCTGTTATAAAACTAGCAGTGCGATCAATACTTTATAGTTAGGGAACATGTAGAAATTCTCCAGAAGATGTTATTGCACAAAAATCCGATCAGTCCATTTTCAAAAGAACAATTGTCCAAGGGAAAAAAAATACAAAGAAAAACAAGACTTTCCTAGTTTGACTATTTTAAGAAAAGAAAGAAGGGAATGGTGGGAAGAGAAAGGGAGGGGAAAAAAACTTTGCTCTTCATACTTCTGTGTAAATCTTGCATGGCATAACCTGATTTCACTGAAAAAAATATTCTGAAGCTTTAATTACCTTTAGAAGTTAAAAAAGCATCATGCTAAAAATCCAGTAGCTTTTCTAACTACATATCTCTTAAGTGTTGTTTGTCTGTAACTTCCTGAACTTCTAATAACCATCCATGCTACTTGGAGTTCTGAGAGTTATAGAATACAGCTCTGGATTAACTATTAAGCAAAATAAGCACATGCTTAGGTCATCAAGGGAAGGGAGGCATCACAGAGTTTTTCCCCCCTTAGCTAACATATTCTCAACTCTTTCATTGCCATAGGTAAAGGTAAAGGTTCCCCTCACACATATGTGCTAGTCGTTCCCGAATCTAGGGGGCAGTGCTCATCTCTGTTTCAAATCTGAAGAGCCAGCGCTGTCCGAAGACATCTCTGTGGTCATGTGGCCAGCATGACTAAATGTCAAAGGCACACAGAACGCTGTTACCTTCCCACCAAGGTAGTTCCTATTTTTCTACTTGCATTTTTACATGCTTTCAAATGGCTAGGTTGGCAGAAGCTGGGACAAGTAATGGGAGCTCACTCTGTTACATGGTGCTAGGAATTTGAACCGCCAAACTGCCGACCTTTCTGTTCGATAACCTTAGCATCTTAGCCACTGAGCCATTCATTGCCATACTTCACTTTAATTTTCAGTACTTATGAAGTCTTAGTGTCTTGTCAGTTAAGCAATGGAAAGGATGAGGGGCACCATTGTTGAGCTATGCTTAAGGCATCAGTTAGCCTTAATTTGGCCCTGAAAGGGCACATTTAAAATATACTAGGCTGGATGAGGCACTATGTGTGATTTGCATCAGCTGAAATCTATGAAGGCAAGTGTGTTGGATCCTGATACAACAACTTATAAACTGCAGAAGGTGATACCAAGGTAGTACTCAAACTGTTAACCATGTGATTACAAGCTATTGGGATTTTTTTTTGATAATTTGCAAACAGTAACCAGACTTCTCTGACAGAACAAAAGTGCATACTGTTTACAGAAAAAATAAAGATAAGTCTCTTATCCAAATTGCCTAGGTTCCCACATTGTACTAAACCATGGTTTGTTTAGTCATGATTTATGTAATAAATCACAATTGGCTGGGTTTATCCAACATGCTAAAATATAACTCATGGTCTGTCAAACACAGTACCTGGCTTCTCATATCACACAATACCAGCATGTTTTAGAATGATACAGTATGTGAATTCCCCAAAATCTATAACTGATACCTCCAATTTATTTTTGTTCCACTGTAGTTTTCCATTCTGCTATGTCTTTTACCCCCTTTCTATTCAATTTCTCTGATTCTCATAGACTCTCTGAACAAGTCCATGTAGTTTTCCTGGCAAGGTTTTTTTAGAAGTGGTTTGCCATTGCCTCCTTCCTAGAGTTGAGAGAAACTAAGTGGTCCAGGGTCATCCAGGTGACTTTATGCCTAAAGCAGGACTAGAACTCATTGTCTCCCAGTTTCTAGCCTGATGCCTTAATCCCTATGCCTAATTGTCTCTCTGTCTTTTACTTTTGGTTATTAAGGGGTTACACATTTTTCCTGCTACCGTAGAAATAATTATATTATTCCCAATACCATTTGACAGAATAAATTGAGAAGTAATTAGTATACAGTAACAGGAAAAGTGAGTTGTGAAACATAGTCAAGAATGTCTGTAATGTTTAAACCAAACACAACATAGCCATGGTTATAAGAGGCAATATAAATATAACATGTTCATTGTGAATATTAATATTTCCCTAAATATATATCCAAGTTGGTTAATTAGTCCCACTGGCAATGTTAGGAACTGAAGGATTTGGGCTGGCACATTATTAACTTGTTAAATAAAACATAGTATAATACAAGATTATTCCTTATGGGTATTAACAGACATTGTCACAATATTTGTACTTAGCAGTAATTACTGTGCTGGCATAGAGTCTGTTTTCAAGATGGTTATATAACACTTCTGTCTAATGCTGTTTTACAGCTCTCTGTTTAACTGCACATGGGATAGCTTTTCATTTGGATGGGAGACATATGAAAGACCACAATGAGCCACTGATTTTTTTTTCCTGCTGTAATCCTTTCCCAGATTCTCAGGCTGAAATATGTTAGTTAGGGAATTCTGGGAGTTGAATTCCATACATCTTAAAGTTGCTAATCTGGTATAGAGGTAAAGTTGCTAAGAGTTTAGTAAATATTTATGGAACCTAAAATATAAATTACACTAAGCTGTTTAACATGTCTCTTTAGTTCTTTAAGATAGTGTACAATGAAGTTAATAATTTAAGATTTAAGTATAGTTTGGAGGCTACTCGTGGTGCCTATGTATAACTCATGATACTGAATGACCTGAATTCAGGGGTTCATTAACATCTGCCAAATTCTTTTTTCTACCCAAAATCAAGAAACAGCTCAAGTTCTATATCAGTCTGTGTTTGGTAAATCTAAATCAAACCTTAATCTCTATGAGGCAGAGGTGCTTCTGTTCAGTTAAATAGTACATCAGGAAATGGGATATAAACTCTGTTGAATGAAGTTACACTATTTAGCATTTGTATACATTTCTGGATTTAGTTTAAGTTTAGGAATAATGGATGTTTACAAACTTATTCTGTCAAATACAATTGTTTGTGAAGCTGTCGAACTAATGATGAGTATCTTCAAACATAATGTCACACAAGATGCAAATTATATCATTTTTTGTGAAAATGATGTCATATAGATTTCCTATCTGGACTACCATAACGTATCTTATATAGAATCACTTTTTAAAATGTTTGGAAACTTGTGCAGACTGTTTTAGATTGAACTGTTCAATGGGACTGGTTATATGGATTGTGACCTACATGTTTCCTAACCACAGAAGAAGCACTAATTTTGGCCCCATTAGTATTATATATGCACAATCTTTTATAATTTCTGCTGGTTTTAATGTCATAACATCAGTTACATCAATATATACTGCCTACTTTAAAGTATTTTTAAAATGGAAGAATTTGCTGTTACCCATTGGAGTTTCTGTTTCATGCTATAAGCTAAAAATGTATGACAACTAGGATATTTTGGATGGACACTACATCTTATTATGGAATAAAGGGCATTATTAAGTCATTTCAGTTTTCCCTGTGTGGCAAATTGTAAGTGAAGCACTGGTAAGATTTTGTGAATAGGACTGAATTATTGCATAGTAAACCTTTGCCAGGAAATGTCCCTGGTGTGCTGTCATACATTTAAATCTGTAACTCCTTTTTAATTTTGCCTTAAATTCTGATCATACAGGCTTTATAGCTTCAATATAGCAGCTTTTTTTGTCTTCTTCTTTCTGGCTTGATGTATCATTTTGTCTGATAAAAAGACTAGAAGATCACCAAAACTTGGTCGCAATTTTATATATATTAAAATTATGTCAATGATATAATTGCCTAACAGTAGATTTCAAAATTTGTGGCAATATATGTAGTCTAAACATTAAAAAAACCAGGAAGAATGAGGTAGTTATGGGAGAAATTTCAGAGGAAGCATAATATTAACTTAAAGCTTACTGCACTGCCAAGAAAGATAAGGTGACCAGATTTTCAGATTGATAAAGAGGGACACCTTTGACCTGGGGGGGGGGGGTGATTTAAAAATTTTATACAGAGCAACAAAATTTTTCATACAACGCAAAAATAGTATTGTAATATTTTTTTTATTTCAACTTAACTACAATTTACAAATATAAATTGTAACTGTTGCCAAACATCAAAATTTTGATCACGTGACCATGAGGATGCTGCAACGGTCGCTAAGTGTGAAAATGGTTGCTAAGTGTGAAAATGGTCATCAGTCACTTTTTTCAATGCCATTGTAACTTTGATCACTATACCACCTTTCTTGCCACAGTTCTTAAGTGAATAACTGCAGCTAAGTTAGTAGCATAAGTGAATCTGGTTTCCCCATTTGACTTTGTCAAAAGGTGATTATATGACCCCAGGACACTGAAACCATCATAAATACAAATCTGTTGCCAAACATCAAAATTTTGATCATGTGACCATGAGGATGCTGCAACGGTCGCTAAGTGTGAAAATTGTCGCTAAGTGTGAAAATGGTCATCAGTCACTTTTTTCAATGCCATTGTATCTTTGGTCACTATACCACCTTTCTTGCCACAGTTCTTTAAGTGAATAACTGCAGCTGATAAGTTAGTAACATAAGTGAATCTGGTTTCCCCATTTGACTTTGTCAAAAGGTCACAAAAAGAAATTACATGAGCCCAGAACACTAAAACCATCACACATACGAATCTGTTGCCAAACATCAACATTTTGATCACGTGATCATGAGGATGCTGCAACGGTCGCTAAGTGTGAAAATGGTCGCTAAGTGTGAAAAATGGTCATCAGTCACTTTTTTCAAAGCCATTGTAACTTTGGTCACTAAGTCCATTATACCACCTTTCTTGCCATAGTTCTTAAGTGAATAACTGCAGCTGGTATTTTGTATTTTGGATAGAATCTTTTTTTAAATAGTCTAAGACAATTTAAAAAAAGAATCCACACAGAATAAATTGAAGTAAAACATTTCAAACTATTCTTTCTATGCACAATATATTTCAAAGTATTGTGCATAGAATTTTTAAACATGGTTTCACTTCAATTTATTTTGGATAGAATCTTTTTTTAAATAGTCTAAGACAATATAAAAAAAGAATCCACACAGAATTTTAAAAAATCCTATGCACAATAAATAAAATATTATTTTAAAATACATTAAAAAAAATAAAAGAAAAATCCCAGCTCACTTACCAGCAGGCTTGCACTCCAAGTAAACCCAGAATGATGTAGATGTTAATACAAAGAACTGAGCAAATTGAGATGCTAAAATTAGTCAGGGAAATATTTTTCAAAGAAACTTTGCCACCATTTTTTGGAGCAGACCTCCAACCTCCGTGCCCCTCCCCTCCGGAAAATCCAGGAAGTAACACTCGCGACCTCTCTAGCCATTTCCTGGAGCTCTATGGTACTTGATCATTTTTTCTTATAAAAGTGAGTAAAAGTGTGTGTGTCCGTTTTGTTGCTTTAACATTTTAATATCTTCAATGAAAGTACTGAGACAGAGAGAGAGGTTAGACAGGGTGTCTTTTGTCTTGCCCCAGTTAGGATTTCTTAAGCAAATCCACTGGGCTTTCAACATGAAGCCAGAAAATCGGGACTTTTTAAAAATGGCCCGAGAGATAGGACAAATTGTTATAAAGCGTGACCATCCCGCTGAAATCGGGACGTCTGGTCACCTTAAAGAAAGAGGGAATTGGAAAAATTAGAGATAAACTTCATTAATTATAGTAAGCATCTATAGATTAAAGCCCATTGTTTCACCTCTTACCTGTTTGTCTACAAAAAGAATGGGGACAGTGAGAGCAGTTCTATCATTTGTACCACAGTATTTTTCCTCATATAGTCTCAATAATTTATAAACAGACTAGTATGTGCAACAAGAGTAAGTCAATGTTTTCCAGCTATATTTTCAATATGTTGCTTGTGCACTTCTGGTACTCTCTGAAGATAGGATACATCTCGAGCAAATGATTGAGGAAAGGGACATTGTCAAGTTTGAGGTGATTCTAGATAACATATCCTAGCACCAGTATAGTTCATTTTGACAAATAGGCAACCCTAAATAAATGTTAAGGGGTATTAGCTTTGGCTATAAGAGTCATCTCAGATTCTTGGGCCTTAGTATTAGGCAGCTGTTATGACAGTGATTTTGACAACTAATTTAGGATAGTGGCTAAAATGCTGGGCTATAAACCAGAAAAATATTAATTCTAATCTATCCTTAGATATAAAAGCAAGCTGGGTGATTTTGGGTTAGTCACACTTTCTTAAACAAACATACCTCACAGGGCTCTTGTTCTTAGAAAAATAAATTCAGAAGCATTAGAGAAGTATGCTGCCTTAAATTGATCTCAAAACAAAGGTGGAGTGAAAATTTAATAAACAAACATACTTTACAACTTGTGGCATCTTCACTATTCTTATGAGTTTATATATATCACTATATAAAGAAGAGATGGTAGATAAATTCCTATCCTGCTAATAATTCACTAGAATAACATTGTTATTCCGGAGCTTGTCGGGTGTGAGTCCCTGCTGATAAAGTTGGACCTCAAGGGTCAAGTGGGTCTGCTGCTAACGTACCTGCCTCCCAACTGCGTTACAGCATCCCTCCCCTCGCTCCTCGAGTCAGTAGCCGAGCTGGCAGTTGAGCTCCCCAGGCTTATAGTTCTGGGGGACTTTAATTTGCCATCGCTCGGTGAACGCTCTGACGGGGTGCAGGAGTTCATGGCTTCCATGACAGCCATGGGCTTGACCCAGGTAATTCGGGGCCCAACTCATACAGCGGGTCACATGCTCGACCTCGTATTCCTCTCGGAGCAGTGGATGCGTGATCTTGGTCTGAGGGGTAATGAGATCATACCCCTGTCGTGGTCAGACCACTGCCTACTGAGGCTTGACTTCCGGAGGCCAAACCCCCACCGTAGGGAGGAGGAACCGACCAGGTGGTTCCGCCCCAGGCGACTTATGGACCCTTTGAGGTTCCAGACGGAGCTTGGGGTAATTCCTGACACTCTCGCCCACAGTTCGGCGGAGACTCTGGTTGCCGCCTGGTATTCGGCGGCATCGGAGTCTCTTGACCGGATTGCGCCACTACGGCCCCTCCGGGTCAGCGGATCCCAGAGACCTCCTTGGTTCACCGAGGAGCTTCGGGAGAAGAAGCACCGGAGGAGACGCCTAGAGCACCTGTGGAGGTCCGATAAGTCCGAGGCGAACCGAGCACTTCTGACTACCTGCACCAAGGATTACATCCGGGCACTAAGAGTTGCCAAAAGAACGCATATCTCCGCCTTGGTAGCGTCCGCCGAGTCACGCCCAGCCGCCCTGTTTAAGATCACCCGCTCCCTCCTCAATAGGAGGGATGTGGGAGACCCCTTGCAGGGTAGGGCTGAGGACTATGCCCAGTTCTTGGCGGACAAAGTTGCTCGGTTTCGGTCGGACTTGGACTCCACCGCCGTAGATCCAGCCGAGACACAGGGGGATTACTTGGCAAACCATCTCTGGGTTGAGTTCCAGGATGTTGCCTCTGGGGATGTGGACAAGGCCATTCAAGCTGTAAGTGCCTCCACCTGTATTCTGGACCCGTGTCCCTCCTGGCTGGTTGCCAACAGCAGGGAGGTGACACATGGCTGGATCCAGGCGGTCGTGACCGCCTCCCTTCGGGAGGGGCACTTCCCCGCCGCACTTAAGACGGCGGTGGTGAGACCCCTCCTGAAGAAACCATCCTTGGATCCAGCCATTTTAAACAACTATCGTCCTGTCTCCAACCTCCCCTTTATTGGGAAGGTTGTTGAGAAGGTGGTGGCCTTCCAGCTTCAACGGGCCTTGGAGGAAGCTAGTTATCTTGACCCCTTCCAGTCTGGCTTCAGACCCGGTTACAGCACTGAAACCGCTTTGGTCGCATTGACCGATGATCTCTGGAGGGCCAGAGATGGAGGCCATGCGTCCATCCTGGTTCTCCTTGACCTCTCAGCGGCTTTCGATACCATCGACCATGGTATCCTTCTGCGACGACTGCGGGAGGTGGGGGTGGGAGGCACTGTTTTGCAGTGGTTCTCCTCCTACCTCTCGGACAGGTCGCAGTCGGTGTTGGTCGGGGGGCAGAGATCGTCCCTGAGGCCCCTAACATACGGGGTGCCGCAGGGTTCGGTCTTATCCCCCCTACTATTTAACATATACATGAAACCGCTGGCCGAGATCATTCGGAGGCACGGGATAAAATACCATCAATACGCGGACGATACGCAACTGTATCTGTCCGCCCCGTGCCAACTCAATGAAGCGGTGGACGTGATGAACCAGGGTCTTGAGGCCGTTAAGAACTGGATGAGCGCTAACAAACTGGTACTCAACCCGGACAAGACCGAGTGGCTGTTGTGTTTCCCTCCCAACAATTTGGCCGATATTCCAACACTCAGGCTGGGGGGTCAAATTTTATACTCCTCAGATAGGGTCCGTAACCTAGGAGTCCTCCTGGATCCACAGCTGACTTTTGACCATCAGTTGTCGGCTGTGACCAGGGGGGCATTTGCCCAGGTTCGCCTGGTCCGTCAGTTACGGCCCTACCTGAACCGGGAGGCTCTCGCAACAGTCACTCGAGCCCTTGTGATCTCTAGGCTGGAATACTGCAATGGGCTCTACATGGGGTTGCCCTTGAAGTGCATCCGGCGATTGCAGTTAGTCCAGAATGCAGCCGCGCGAGTGATAGTGGGCGCACCGCGGTTCGCCCACATTACACCCATCCTCCGCGAGCTGCACTGGCTACCTGTCGATCTCCGGGTGCGCTTCAGGGTATTGATGACCACCTTTAAAGCACTCCATGGTAGTGGATCTGGGTACTTGAGAGACCGCCTTCTGCCGATTACCTCCCTTCGACCGATCGCACAGACTGGGCCTCCTCCGGATCCCATCTGCCAGTCAATGTCGACTGGCGACTACACGGAGGAGAGCCTTTTCTGTTGCAGCTCCGACCCTGTGGAACGATCTCCCCGTCGAGATTCGTACCCTCACCACCATCCAGACCTTCCGCACGGCCCTTAAGACCTGGGTCTCCCAGCAGGCCTGGGGATAGGTTCTTAATTTATCCGCCCGAGTGTTGACTGTTGAATGCAAGTTGTGTTTTATTATTTTATTGTGCTCACTCACTGTTTGTCTTTTGATATTGCACCCCTTTCCCTGTGATTGTAAGCCGCCCTGAGTCCCCTCAGGGAGAAGGGCGGCCTATAAATCTTAATAAAATGTCTAAAATGTCTAAAAAAATGTTATTACCAAATGTTGTTTTCTGTTTTGGGGGGCAAACAAAAGGGGGAAACAACAGAGCCTTAATAGGTATCCCTCAGATACAATAATATAGCCAAAGATACCAGGTAACTTTATTCCATTTCAAAGTAAATAAAATATCCATTGTAATATAAACAAAAGGTCCTTTGTAATGTTGTAAGTGAAGCAATTATTACCATCAAGCGAAGCCTCCATCTAAAGGAGACCACTATTATGTGTCAAAATAAATCCTATAATAAACTTCAAAAGCTAAGATCTTTTCAGAGGTGATACTCTGTACACCAGTATCTTTCATATTGAAGACACAAGGGATTGTTCCCTGCTTTTGCTCTTTTTCCATACATAAACTTCTACCTGATAACACAATAGTGCACGTTATTTCTTTGAACTTCTGTCTTCTTCCACAATTATGAATTTTGTTTGGTTTTCAAAATGCCTGTTTATGAGTCATTCAGAGTCATGTATTGAGGAGGGGGGCTTTATACTTTTAATCGATCAGTAAGTCAATGAAACACATTGAATTGCCTAAACCTGATCTTCACAGGGAACACTAGTAATACAAGGAACAGAATATTAATCTTTGAAAGCAAATAGCACTAAAAGACTAGATTTAACCTTAGGTTAGACACCATGCAGCTAAAGTAAAAGACTGTGGAAAATAGATTTGGCTGCAGTTTAAATCTAGTACTTTATCTGTCCTCTACATCATCCTTGACTGTTGGCTTATTGTAATGGTTAATTACAAATATTTTGTATTAAAATAATGACATGTTAATACTATATGCTACATTCACTGATATGTGACAGCCAGTTTGGTGTAGTGGTTAAAGATCTGGCCTAGAAACTATGAATTCTAGAGTTGTATTAGGCATGAAAGCCATCTGAGAGCCTTTTAAGTCATTCTCTCTCAGCATCCGACCTTGCAGGGCTCTTGAGAGAAAATAGGACACAGCAGTTTTAGATATGTTAACCAGTGGTGGGTTTCAATTTTTTTTAGAACCTCTTCTGTAGGTGTGGCCTGCTTTGTGGGAGTGGCTTGCTGGCCATGTGACCTGGTGAGAGTGGCTTGCTGGCCATGTGACTGGGTAGGCGTGGCCAACTTGTAAAATGTGATGAAACTCACTTAACAACGCTCTTGCTTAGCAACCAAAATGTTGGCTCAGAAACTTTGGCATTTGAAGCGCGGAAGTCTTAAAGCTGTCAAGTTACAAGACCCTTGCACCCCTAACACTTTAGAAAAAAACAACAACCCCAGGGGTGTTCAAACTTGACAGCTTTAAGACTTGTGGACTTCAACACCCAGAATTCCTCCTCTCGCTCTTCATCTTGATGATGTGCGGCCGGCCGGGGGGAGGGAGCTGAAACTGGTTCTAAACGGCACTGTAGATTTGTGGAACCTCTTCTATAGAAGAGGTTAGAACTGTCAGGAACCCATCCCTGATGTTAACTGACTATGTATGTATGTATGTATGTATGTATTTATGTATGTATGTATGTATGTATGTATGCATGCATGCATATATGTGTGTGTGTGTGTGTGTGTGTTGTATTTGTGCTGATAAATAAATATATATATGAAAAAGGAAGGATAAATATAGAAGTAGTAGTCACATCCAATATTCAGTGCATGAACAGAGAGGTTTTTTTGTCTCCTGCTGCTTCCTTCCTGTGTGCTCCAAATAGAACTGTGAAGATCTCCCAAACTTCTAAAACAGGTTGGAAGGTGCACAGGAACAGAATAGAGAAAGATGGAATGCAAATACGTCTTATCTGACATCTTTAGATGAATTAAGTGAGACATTTTACCATGAAACAGCTGTTTGTGGAATATGTGTGTATGTGTATAATTCACACAACCAGCAACTTTATTGATTAAAATACACAGAATTAAAAGCAAAATATTGCCAAGGCTAAATTTGATAGTGAATGATAATATTCGTGACGTTAAGGCAGTTTTTGTGCGACAACGCCAATCCGAGCTGTTTCTTTCCTGAACCAACTCATCAGAGAACGGAGGATTCCAAGACGCTACCTGCGGAATCCCTCCCCGCCTCCCTCCGACCGTATTCAAAACTACGTATCCCACAATGCCAAAGAAACAAGAGGCGCGCGGCAACATTTTTTTTACGCGCATGTTCGCAACCAAGAAGTCCGTCCCCTTAGGGCGGGAACCTCCATCGGGGTTGGTCGATACGGCTGTCGTTTATATTGAGTTCGAGGGTCAGAGGGCGCGAAGGTGAGTGGCTGCTGTTGGGGACTCGTGGTGCTGAGGGATGGGGGTGACCGGGGCTGTCCTGGGGGCGGGGGTGTCTGGGGGTTTACTGAGTGGTGAACGCCTGAGTGGCGAGGATGGGAAGGGCCTGCCGGTTGGGAGTCTGACGGCCTAAGTGGGCTCTGAGGCCAAGATTGGGGGGCGCGGTGTTGGATGCATTGGGGGGGATGGAGCTCGGCCTGCGGTGACGGATTTTACGAATCCCCGCCGATTCTGGGATGCGGAATTGCCAGCTTCCCTGCTTAGCGCTGGTTGGGCCGCAGAGGTTGCAGCAGCTCAGTGAACAGAATCGAGAGAAGCGATGATTTGGGAGGTGGAGGTACAAGGGAAGACTCAGTGAGGCCTGGTTGGCAAGTTGCATTGGGGATCCAGGGGCTGGATTAGCCGATGTGATTTAGGTAGCAAAAAGAGAAGTAAAAGGAAGGAATAGCTATGGCTTATGGGAAGGGATGTATGTTACTTATTCCGAGATTTTATTAATGGCTAAAGTCTTGAAGTGGTATTGGTTACAGTATTTTATCAGTTTTAGGGAGAAAGACTTCCAACTCCCCGTGCTTTGCTCTTGAAGCTAGCAGTTATCTAAAATTCAGGCTGTGGGAATAAAAGGACAAATAATTGAAAGGCAGTTGCTCAGGTTGATTGGCAAGAATGGAGTTTTTAGATGTCAATCAGAAGTGATGCAGCTAGTTTTTGGGGGGGATGCGGGTTATGACTGGTTTAAACATATTAAATATCAAAAGTCTATCAAGAGTGAAGTCTAGAATGATAGGCACAGTAGAGAGAGCTGGGTAATTTATTAGACTTGTTTTTCTGCAAGAGCATGGTTGGTGGAAAGATAACCATGCTAATGGTTTCCCTTTTAAACAATAGTTTATTTCTTTCCTTCTGCAATAAACTGAGTATTTAGGTTTGTAAATTGGAAAATAACTAGGATAGATAATGTGGATAGAAGTAGATATATGATCTTTGGAAGAAAGTATGTTTCTTGAGAAATGCAGTGATGAAGATACTGAGTACGCGTTTATTAGGCAGTAAATCTCATTACCAATAGAATCTCCTTGACAATATTGTATTCACAGGATGCACTCTTTAAAGACTTGGAAACAGAAATCTGATTAAAATATACCTGTTACTCTATTGGTTGAGAAATGTGATCTTGCATTGTGTTAAATATGCCAGACTAAACATCTAATTTAGATACAAGACTTTTAGATTATTTCCTCTGCAAATAATTGTCTGTCCACCATTTAAAAGAAGCCTTAAGAGAAAAAAATGTCCATTTGGTAACTACCCAGGCTTTCCAAAAGTATCTCTTGAATGTGGAATCAGAGCTCCAAGAATAGATGTTATTAGAAATCCATGTGGTGAACGATAAGCTTTTTATTCATGGCCAATAAATATTTTGTGATTTAGGGTCAAGTATTGTGTGCGTCATGTGTGTGGTTTACATAGTTATCTGATTAGCCATGGTGCATTTTTCTTGTATTGTGGCATGATCATTGTTTCCAACTGATAAGTTCTTACACGCAAGTATATTGTTACTACTTCAAATCTCCCTTTCTGATGGATATTGAATTTATGTATTAAATTTACATAAGAGTTTTATCTCATTGGATCCATCCTAATGTGCACTGGGTTATGTCACTTAGTTGAGACATTGCACTAAGATATATTGTGGTTGCTTGCTTTTTTTGCCATCATATTTTGAAGATTCATTCATTGTAGCTTATTTATGAATCAGCCGTTATGGAGTATTCAAACAGTGTTAAAATCTTGGCCAGTATAATTTGTAATCATTACCATTTTAAATGATTGATGATGTAATATATTCTAGAGAAATTTGGCAGTTTCCTTCTACTAAAACTCTGGTTTCTCTTCAGATCGTATAAATCTTTCGCCTTTTCCTAAACACATTAAAAATACCTCGGGGTCTTTTAGAGTGCAAAAACTAGCTTTTCTTTTAGAAATGTGGGTATTTCCAAATTGATCAATAAGTCTGATCACTCTCATGATATAATATTGATTGTGGTAACTGGATGAATGTTGAATTCTACTTTATCTACAGTGTGTAGATAGATGGAATAGTTTACATGCTCAGAAGCATTTGTTGAATGAAATACTTTATATTATAATGTCCCAAAGTGCATTTTAATAATAAGTATTTTTAGGTAAATTTGGGTAGTATATGCTATACTTTTATTTTTTATATAAATAATCATAAAATAAAAGAAAGGACAAAGATAATTATAATGTATTACATTAAAAAAATTACAAACAAATCCTGAAAAGAAAAAAACACAACAGAAAAAAGAAAGCATAATGTATTATAGTACTTAGCAGTTAACAAATTTATTTATATTTATGTATATATTTCTAATATATAGCCCTATAATTATAGTATGTGCTGTACTTGATAAAGAATCTTATATCATCTGATCATTTTATTCTATCATTTAAAATCCAAACAGAAGAAAAGATATGACAGTTGGATAGTCTTTTGCTTTGACTATATGAAATTCTCCCCTAACCAGACAGTCGTCATTTTTCAACTTCTTCAGCCATTTTGATTTGTTTGATTTGGATTATTCTTGAAACATTTTGCAGCTACTTCACAAACTTCAATTATCTGATCAAGAAGCATGCTTTTGTATCTAGCAAGATATGAGTTTTATATCATTGCAAGACTTTTTCCCCCACTTAGGATATCAGCTATAACCTTCAACTATCTTCATTTAGATTTAACAGTCAGTCTGAAATTTGCTTCCTTATTTGCCAAGAAGAACTTCTTTACCACACCTTCTATTAGCATTTGTTTAGACTTAAATGATGTAATCTCATATTGTATATTCATTCAAAATTTGGCAGTTACTTTGCCTGGAATTTTGCCTGGAAGCTTAACATTGCTTTGCCTGGAATTTGTCCTGGTCTGAAGTGGCTTCTTAATCACAGCTGAAAAGTCTTCTGTATATTAGTGAGATGTGTCATAAAAAGTGGCTCTCATTTCTGGTTAATGTTAACCAGAATTTGAAATTGTATTGTATTGAAACAGTGTTCATTTCTTTTCCAATTCTGTTTAATCAAAAAATACTATCTAGTCTACATTTATGCATCAAGAAGAGCCATAGTTTAGGGAGTTACTTTGTATGGATATAATGTAATCAATCTCGCTCCTAGAAAGGAGTTGGGTTAGTTTACTATCATACAAATGAGTCTTAAGCATGATTAAAAAAATAAAAAATGGCATACAGTACACTTACATGCTGCACTGATAACAAAAAGCAATTGAACAGAAATATATAGCAGCTAATTACCCTATATAAAATATTGCCATGAATTAATGTTTGATATTAATATTAATGACAACTTGGGGAATAAAAGCTTAGATATATTAGGAAAAATGTTTTTAAAATCATATTTGTGTAACTGCTCATTTCATATGGAAATGACTCTGAGTGGCGTACAAGTATCTAGAGGTATTTTCATTCCATATTTATTTTATAATGAACCTGCTTTGGGTTGTAGTCTGATATTCATCATAAGGTGAAAGTTATCAATATTTGGGTGTTACTATTGTAGTAATCTAGTAATTATAAGCATAGAACTTTAATAATATTAATTTATTAAACTTGTATCCTATTTAATTCACAGTGATTTGGGATAGCTCAAAACAATCAAATAAAGGAATTGAAGTAATTATCATTATAATATGGTGGAAAGTGAGAACAAACTATTTTGGGATGGATGCACATTTGTGCTAAGATAGAAAGTTATTTGCAATGAAAAAGCAAATCTGAATTTGAAAAAGTAACTTGTTGATATATTATGATACGAAATAGAGAATAGAGGGTTGATTATGATTGAATTATTTACTTTTGTATTCAGCCTGACCCTAACCTTTTTATCTAGTTCAAAGAAGTGGAAATTAATAGCTACTCATCTTCAAAACTGATTCTGGTTTGTTCAACAAATCACGTTTCAAACAGTCTATGGATTAGCATATTTTGTGAATGTAGTTATGGATTTTGGTCAGTATTGTGTTTTTAAAAAATGCAGTTTTAAAATAACTTAAATGAAGATTAGGAAAAATATATAGTGTACTTAACATTGATTAAATTTTATACTCAAGCCAAACATCAGCTAGCCATACCCTTACTGGGATTAGAACCTGTGCTGTATTGCATCTTAGGCAGATGTGTTAACCATTAAGCCACAAGGTTCTTCTCCTTATCAGCTGAGCCAGGGAGAAAGGTATATATTTAAAGTCATCAACCCAGCTGATTGAAATAGATCTATACCAGTCTCCCTTTATTTATTTATCAGCACAAATACAACACAAATGTAACAAAGGCAACAGTAAAAATATTGGGTTTCTGTCGTGATGGACTCTTGTGACGAGCCGATCGACAGATAATGGAAGCAGTTAGCTTCCTCCCATAATGGGGCATACCAAGGGTTGTGACTTTAAATATATACCTTTCTCCCTGGCTCAGCTGATAACGGAGGACAGCCTGTGGCTTAGTGGTTAACATCTCTGTTAACATATATATATATATATATATATATATATATATATATATATATATATATATATATATATATATATATATATATATTTAGAGTTACAACCCCCGGTATGCCCAAATATGGGAGGAAGATCACTACTTCCATTCCTTTCACCCTGGCTTGGCTGATAAGGAGTCGAACTCTGTGGCTTAGTGGTTAACACATCTGCCTAAGATGCAATATAGCACAGGTTCGATTCCCAATAAGGGTATGTCTAGCTGATGAGAGCTAAATAGCTTGAAATAGATCTATACTAGTCTCCCTTTATTTATTTATCAGCACAAATACAACATATATATATAATATATATATAATATATATATAAAGTACATGCATTCCATAACATTTCTATATTTTCAGGAGGAAGCCACACTGTTTTCACATCCTAGTAACTGATAATTTGTGCTTACAAAACTATGCAACCTGGTTTTCACATAATTTACTGAGAAAACCATTCAAAGTGAATTATAATTTAGTCTAGGATCTGAATCCTGTCACTAACTTCAAAAACTGAATTATGTATTTGGTTTTTTTTAAATTGTCACTAAAACTAGATAATTTTAATTTAGAAATTGTTAACTTTTTCACATATTCATTCTGTTACTTATTAGTTTTACAGGACAATGCATTTTTGAAAATAAACATTTTTGGTGAACAGCTTTGTTCCTCACTAGGTTAAGTGACACTTTGCACTTCCTTTTTTTGTGACTTTTAAACATTTTTATTTCAATTTCATAACATACAATCACATGTATGCTATATATAGCCAATATCATATAGTATTAAATAGTGATTACATCAGTTCCTCTTGTCCTCAATGCCCCCAAAAGATTAACACCCATTATTAGCTCTTCTACTCTCCCTACACCTCTTTCTTCTACCTCTCTCTTATTTCCTATCTTCCCTCCCTCTTCCTTTCCTACTCTATTTCCCCTTCCTTTCTCCTTCTTCTCTCTCTACATTCCCCTCCTCCTTATCCTCAACCTCCTCATCTTCCCCCCCTTACCCTCTCTCCTATCCTTCCCTTCCCACTTTTCTTCTCCCTTCTGCTTCCCACTCTTTCTTTCGTTGGTGTATTTCCGCTTCCATACTACTCTATTTCCTCTTCCTTTCTCTTTCTACTCTCTCCCCTTACCACTCCTCCTTATACACCTCCTCTTCCCCCTTCCCCCTCTCTCCTATCCCTCTCTTCCTATCTTCCGCTCTCCTCTACTTCCAACACTTCTATATCCTGACTTTCCTCTATCATTTTCTACTCTACTTCCCCTTCCTTTCTCCTTCTCTTCTCTCCCTTTACCACTCCTCCTTATACACCTCACCTTCCCCCTTCACCCTCCCTCCTATCCCTCTCTTCCTATCTTTCTTCTCTCCTCTACTTCCCACTCTTCCTCTGATTCACTTAATGTGTTTCAGCATCTGAGCAAAATCCCTTTTGCGTTGATGGTATTTATAATTCCATTTCAATATACTTAAAAAAGAAAAAAATAACAGTATACATGTACAATCATCCAACATCCCTCCTCCAGCCTAGTAAACTCCACTCCCTCCCACTCTCCCCCCAAGCCCCTAACCTGGTGCGCCAGTTGCGACCCTACCTGAACCGGGAGGCTCTCACAACAGTCACTCGTGCCCTTGTGACCTCTAGGCTGGAATACTGCAACGTGCTCTACATGGGGCTGCCCTTGAAGAGTATCCGGCGACTTCAGCTAGTCCAGAATGCGGCCGCGCGAGTGATTGTGGGTGCACCTCGGTTCGCCCACATAACACCTATCCTCCGCGAGCTGCGCTGGCTACCTGTTGATCTCCGGGTGCGCTTCAAGGTGCTACTTACCACCCATAAAGCCCTTCATGGTAGTGGATCTGGGTACTTGAGAGACCGCCTTCTGCCAATTACCTCCTCGCGACCTATAAGATCTCACAGATTAGGCCTCCTCCGAGTTCCATCTGCCAGTCAGTGTCGACTGGCAACTACGCGGAGGAGAGCCTTTTCAGTAGTAGCTCCGACCCTTTGGAACGATCTCCCCGTGGAGATTCGTACCCTCACCACCCTTCAGACCTTCCGCACAGCCCTCAAGATCTGGCTATCCCGTCAGGCCTGGGGTTAAAGATTATAATCCGTCCCCACCCGAATGATGAATGTTGCTCTATTTTTTTTAATTATGTATGTTCTATACGTCATTGTATGTATCCCCTTCCACATAAGTTGTAAGCCGCCCTGAGTCCCCTCAGGGAAAAGGGCGGCCTATAAATAAACTTATACTACTACTATACTACTTCCCCACCCTGACTTCCCAGAACCAATACAAGGTATAAATCTTTTAACAAAAGCAGTTTAAGATATACTTAAGAGAAAACATAGAAAGTTAATAACATCTTTGAATTCATATTAGCTCCTCCTTGCTAGGCTAACTATAAATAATTTGTATCATTTCTGATCTTAGTCATAAACTATCTGAAATTTCCTAGACCCATATTTATTTTGAATATAGTCAATCCATTTTTCCTAGTCTGGTTTATATCTCTCATTTGAGTTATCCTTGAGATATGCAACTATTTTAGCCGTCTCTGCTAAGTTTGTGATCTTCAATATCCATTCCTAGCTAGTAAACAAATCTTATTTCTTCCAATATTGTGCCACCAACAATCTAGCTGCAGTTATCAAATGCAAAGTCAAGTTGATCTCTACTGCTGTAGAGTCAGTAACAAAGAATAAGGAATAGGTGGATTTTGAGAGAGCATTTTACATAATCCATCATATTTGTGTCCAGAATACCTTAACCTTTTTGTAAATCTACCATGTAATTAATATTAATGTTTTTTTTTCCCCAACCCGTAGCAAGGCATTCCCCAGAGCATGACCTTTAACGTTCTCATCCACCTCTTTATTATACAGCAAAGAAGCAGCCATATACCAAATCAAACCCTTCAATACTGAGCACTCCATTTCCTGCTAAATTAATCCAATCGCTTAACATTCCATATTAGGGATTTAGTTACCATCCTTAGCCCCCTGAAACTTTTTAATAGCCATCTGAACATCTTGAAATTTAACCTTTGGCCTAGCTCCTCCCACTGTTTCTGATGTAACACCTGTATGCTCCTGAACGATGGCTTGTGTACGTTGCTTTCTTAATTCCTGTTCCATTCGCCTGGTAACCACACGGTTTTGTCTTTGTTCTTTAGCATCTTGTACCTCTGAAAGAACAAGTTGATCCTCCCTTGTTAGAACTTGAGTGGCTTGCTTTCCATCATATCCTTCTCCTTGTCTAGTTCTAGAGGGAGAGGGTTGTCCACCCATCAGTACGTTGGTGTAGAAATCTTGAGCTTTCCATACTGTATTGAGGCGATGTCTTTTTCCAAGATAGCTAAATGTGATGCCAGTTGGTGCGTCCCATCTAAACTGTATCTGGCGATTTTTGAGCTCTTCCACTAGAAAGGCATAATCTTTCCTCGATCTCAGCATTTTAGGTGGTATCTCCTTCAAGACAGTCACCTCCCGACCCCGGATTTGAAGCTTATTTTTGTAGGATTCCTGTAATATCGTATTTCTCGCACTATATCTCTTGGCAATTGTTTTTCTTTTGCCAGCGAGAAATTAACTCTGTAAACCTTTTTGATTTGCCAGTCAAGATTCCCTCCCGCCATCAGGTCGAAGGCTTCAGAGAGAGTCTGTTTCAGGTTCTCTTGTGTACTTTCAGGGAGACCACTTATCCTTAAAGCCAATTCCATTTGCCTATACTGTAGCATTAGGATTTCATTGTTTGCATCGCTAACCTTTTGCTGGACCGCCTCCAGTTTCGTTGTCAATTTTGTATTAGCGTCACTAAGTTCTTCTAACTTTTCTTCAAGGTCCTGTGCATAGCCAAATATTAAGTTCATAACCATCACAAAGTCACTCCTAATCATTTGGTTATGTGTCATAAGTTTTTCATACATCTTTTTGTTAGAAGCAGCTATCTCTTCCTTAAATTTTTCCCCCCATCATAACAGCATGAGTTTGTAATGCATCGATTAATTCCTTCTGCAGAATTTGCCTTGTCAGGGGGTCCCCTGCAGATGTAGAAGGGAGTGATGATTGTATTTTAGCAGAAGGTGCTGGTGAATTTCCGGCACTTTTTGATGCGGGGGGAGGAGGGGGGAGGAATCTTTGCTTAGAAGCCATCTCGAACTTAATCTTCTTTAGTCAGTTAAAAAGTCCAGGAAGTCCAATTATACAGCAATTGCTATTTGTTTTGATAATAAATCTCTTCTTGACAGTAAATCACTTTTAGGCTTCGCAGAAGCTCTACCCGAGGCACGCCCCTCCTACACAGCTCAGCGCCATTTTTATAGAACTTTCAGCAAGTAATCAGCAGAAGGAATTCTTTACAATGGAGCTAAAAAGATTAATACATACAATTAAGAAGTTCACAAGTATTGGTTCAGCTCGGCTTGAAGTCCATAATAAATCATTGTGCTGAGAATGGGCGAAAATCTTCGTTCTGCAACAAAAGGCAGAATAAATCCTGGCACGGAGCTGCCATGCTACAGCCGGTGCTTTCCGACTTTCTTCCCGGCGTTTATGCTGAAAAAGCTAGTTGGAAAACTTCCGATGCATAGCTGCTCATCTGTCTCTTCTAAGCCCGAAAGAAGGATAGATAAACTGCTAAACAGCTTGATAGATTGCTGTTTAGACAGATTAACGACGCCAAGTTTCCAGAGCTGTTAGAAATAACAACTCTCTGTCAGGCCCCGCCCACCGGAAGCTCACACTTTGCACTTCCATTGGAGTTGGGCAACTACAACAGAATCAAATAAATTTATATCTAAATGTATGATGTACCTTGATTTCTCATTTGTAGAAACATCTTTTTATATCCTGGAATTTTATTTTTATTAGAAATTATGTTATTGTTTAACACCAACACATTATTGTGCATTTATTTATTTACATTTATTTTGTAGGAGATTTCCGTTTTTGGAAAAAGGTTGCCAAATCAAAAAAATGAGAAAGGAATTATGTGAAAATATATATTTTATTTTTTAACATGCATTATAATAGTCTTTTTCAAATTGGTGTCCATCAGATATTTTTTAATTTAGTTATAGTAGTTCAATTAATAAGACCACCTTTCCAATTGTCTTGACTTTGGGTAGCTGACAATAGTTAAAAATAGATAGATAATCAGTAGCTGAGATAAACCATGAACAAAAATTATGCAATATCTGCCGTATCTTTTAACAATTGTCACGTATATGATGGCTCTTCAGCTATATTGACTTGGAGTTTTGGAAGTTGCATGCCCAGTGCATCTAAGAAACGAGCTATCTAAAAACTCTGGTAGTATAGATTGATACAACTGATTTGTTCTTCAACATCAAGTATATCTACAATCTTACTGCACTTAATATTTGCTTATTATTAATCCCTAAAATAATTTAATTCTTTAGTCTGTTGGTACATCAACTCATCATTAAAACTTATGAATATTGATTTGTAAAGATTTGCCTAGAGTGTTTACATGGTATTATACCTCAATGGTTGTCCTTTCAGCATTTTATTTTTCCTAATATTTAATTTAATAGGGCAAATTATGGTTTTGGTGAGTATTTAACAAATAGTTTATATGGATGAAACTATTAAGAATATTGAGATAATGAAGATAATTAAATCCTACCAGTTAGATGTAGGTTCCCTCACACAGAAATGATTTTCATTGATGAAAATCATGCTTAATTGCTAATATCAGATGAGGTCCAAATTCCATGATGGTGATAAATTGATTTCTATCTTTTTTCCATAGATATGTTCCCTGCCTTTTATCTTATTTTTTCTAAGCCATTCGTTCTTATTATATCTAAATAATTAAATTACCAGATTGTTAGTTACTTATTCACAGAATAAGCAATATTTTTAAGTTTGTACAACCTTAAGGTCTGTAAAGGATTCTGAAGTCAAGGAGATTATTCTCTGATTGGCTTGACTCTTGCATGTCATGGATTATAAAGGAAGCCAGATTATTCTATCAGATTTCTATGAGGGTATACTTTAAATCACCCAATTTCATGTGAGAATTCTATCCCATCTTGTATAAAAATGAAGGTTTATTTTTATCTTTACTAGTTTGAATGAGTCAGTATCAAATATTTTGAATCGTATACCAGATTCAAAAATTGCTGGATTAAATTGATCAATTTCTTCTAGCTGGTTTTGCCTTTTGGTCATTTTAATACAGTAGATAATTTTTACTAAATGCTAAATAAGGAAATATTATCCATTTATTGGGCCTGGCTATTGAGAACATTACAGTATTTTATTGTTCTGTGCCAGACAGGAGGAATTATTTGTTTTGTTTTCATTCCTTTGAAAAAGTGCTGTGACTTCAGGCTTAATTCATTGACCTGTATGATTTTATTCTATACTGTTATATCTGCATAGAAGAATATATTTTGATTAATATATTGATAATATTCCATCCAGACAAAAGAGAAATATAATTCTTACTTTGAGCAGATAGCTGGCCATGTTATAAAATGTCCAGACAGTTTTTATGATCAGGATGCCTTTATACCATTTTGATCGATGCATCAGAGGTGGATCTATTCTTGTATGACTATAATTGATCATAACCATCCATGTTAGTATATGGATTTGTTTGTATCTTGAAAATCTGATTTTAGTTGCATTGATTGGTGACTGGACCATAATGGATACATAAACATTTATCTGATCCTAATTTTTATTAGTCTACTCTTTTCCCTGTCCTATCTTTTGTTATAAAAACTGTAGAATGATGTCACAAAGTACAATTACAATGAATTTATCTGCTTTTTTAAAATTGAAAGTCAGCTATTGGAATTATCTGTCTGATTTATGTACATATACAGATTTCATTTGTTTTATTACAAATTTTACCTATAAAATTTAAATATTGGTATAATGTACAAAGATCCCATAAAGTTGAAATTCATTGGATATTTTGTTAATATGCAAAAATAGTTGCAACCCTGAGTATTATTAAGTGTTCATAGTGTTCTCATTTTTTAAACAGATTCAAACTATATGACAATCTTCCAGTCATTCTTAGTAAACTATAAAAAAGCTAGCTAATATCAATATCATGACTTGTTTGAACCAGAGTTAATCGGGCTGAATTTTGTAATCTAATTTCTGTGCCAGTGTTCAAACTTAATCTAAGGGATATTAATGCACTAAACCAGTTTTTCCTGCTACAGTAGAAGTTTAGCAGGAGCATCTTCAAACTTAGGTTGGTATGGCATGGTCATGTGCTACAGGAATAGAGAAATAAAAAACAGTGCCTGGATTTTTTTATAGGACATAATGTATTTTCTAGGTAATATTATTTTAACACATTACTTTTTTGAATGACTGAAGATTTTTTTACAATATCTACAGTAGTTTCTGTGGAAAGCTTGGTGATGCTGCTTTTAAAAACATTTTAAAATCTAAAAATATGTTTTCTATACCAAATATCTTGTCCCTACTTAACAGGTGTAAGTGGCATTATTTCTAGAATGTGTCCACTTAACCAAATGTTAGACTTTTAAAAAAGATATACAGGCTCGAGGGAAAGAGAACCTTGAAAACCAGAACAATTTTGCAGTGCCATATGGAGAGATACCATTTTAATAGGATTTCAGTAATAGCCCTTCTCCCACCCAGGAAATTTTGGTACTATTTTGGTATTGTTAAAATAAATTATGCTATAAATGTTAATGTTTGTAATAAGTATTTTCTCCATAGTGAGGGGGGAGGAGTATCCAGGATGGGGTTTGACTTTGTCCTCTCATGATTGGATGAGTCAGATAAGCTCTTTGGGTAACGCCCCCTGGCCAGCAGGACTACCCATTCTTCTGACTCATCCTACAAGGAAAGGTTGCACTACTCGGTAACTCCAGTAATTTACAAAGGAGTAAGGAAAATAAACTTGGACCCGGCGAATCCTGCCTCCCTTCATCGCACACAGCCTCCTCCTGCAAGGATTGGACTGCCACAAGCCCCCTGGGGCGGCACGCTGCCCTGGCCACTGAGTGAGACGGAGTCACTCAGGGAGGACAATTGCCGGGCAGGCAGGAGGAGAGGGCAATATGCTTCCTAGAGGCAGCCCTTGACGCAGAGGCTAATCAGGAGCAGAAGCGCTCCTCTGCTCCCCTCGGGTTGAGCCACTGGAACACCTGTGCTGGCAGCCGACAAGGTGAGAGCCGGAAAGGCTTAGAAAGAGCTGCAGGAGGCAGGGGGAGATGAGCTGCAGCCATGGCAAGCCTGCAAAGGCAAAAGCCATTTCCATGTGCTCCAGCAAGGAGGAGCCGTTTGAATTTGGAGCCGGGGCCATCTTGAAACCACGTGGTCCAAGATGGCTGCCCCCAGCAGCTCAGAGGAGGCAGGCAGAGCCTTAACTCTCAGCCCTCCAGCCACAACCGGAGGCTTGTGGAGCCCTTGAAAGGTGAGAAACCATCGCAGAGGCATTAGCCAAGGGCGGGGGACGCAGCAAAGGGCCAAAAGGAGGCTTGTTAAGCGAGTTAGAGGCAGGCGGTGGATCCCCCCCCAAGCCTACTTCCTAGATGAATCACAGAGGCAGCTGCCACAAGACTGCACGAAGAACCCTGCCCCCCCCCCAACCTGAGAACTCCTTCCCTCCCAGGGGAGGATTCCCTTCGGCTTCGGTGCTTCAGAAATCCTGCCTAAAAGCCCGTTCTCTCCCTTTCTAACTGCATAGTAACAGGAGAAGCCCCCCCCCCCTTAAGGACACTCTCCTTTAAGTAGGAGAAAGAGACTTGGGGGCGAGAATGCCATCAGAAAAAGACTTCCAGCAAGAGTTTTTTTTTGGGGGGGGGGCTAAGTCTCCTTCACCCTTAAGAAAATTCTCCTTTGAGTAGGAGAAGGAGGGGGGAGGGGCGGGAAGTCCCTGAGTAGGAGGCAAAACAAAAGCTGTTTTTTGTGGCTAAGTTCTGAGGGCGGGGCGATGGCAATTGCCCTGCAAAACCATTTGGAAAGAAGGGGGGAGGGGCCCCACGTGGCCCAAGCCAAGGAAGACTATTCAGCCCCCAGGGAGAGACAGAAGAACCTCCAATCAGGTTAGAGATTACCCCCCCTCCCCCAAGGCTTTCCAAGGGTGGGGGTGAATAGGCAAAGAGCAAATGCTATACAATACAATACTATGCAATACAATAGCAGAGGGGGCAGGAACCTTGCAGGTCTTCTAGCCCAACCCCTTGCCTAAGCAGAAATTCCTACACCATTTCAGACAAATGGCTATCATTACTAGTCGAGCCCAACGGTTAACACATCTGCCTAAGAGGCAAGAGAGCACAGGTTTGATTCCCAGCAAGTGTATGGCTAGCTGATGAGAGCTAAATAGCTTGAATTATTATGCTGACTCTGTAAACCACTTAGAGAGGGCTGAAAGCCCTACGAAGCAGTATATAAGTATAACTGCTATTGCTATTACCATCCAACAGCTGCTTAAAAATCTTCCACTGTTGGGGCATTCACAAAGTCTGGAGGCAGGTTGTTCCACTGATTAATTGTTCTAACTGTCAGGAAATTTCTCCTCAGTTCTAAGTTGCTTCTCTCCTTATTAGATTCCACCCATTACTCCTAGTTCTGCACTCAGATGCCTTGGAGGATAATCAGGTTGCCTCTTCCCTGTGGCAACCCCTGAGATATTGGAACACTGCTATCACGTCTCCACTAGTCATTTCTTTCAGTAAACTAGACCTACCCAATTCCTGCAACCGTTCTTCATAGGCTTAGCCTCCAGTCCCCTGATCCCCTCTGTTGCTCTTCTCTGCACCCTCCCTAGAGCCCCCACATCCTTTCTACATCATGGTGACCAAATTGAATGCAGAATTCCAATCTGGCCTTTCCAAGGCCTTATAAGGTGGGATGAACACTTCACGGGAGCTTGATTCTATTCCTCTGTTTATGCAGCCAAAAACTGTGTTGGGTTTTCTGGCAGCTATTGCACACCGCTGGCTCATATTAAAGGGTGGTCCACTAGGACTCCAAGATCCCCTTCACAGTTACTACTGTGGAGCAAGGTATTCTGTACCTGTGCACTTCACCTTCGTTGCCTAAAGGTAGAACCTTACCTCTTTGAATCCCATTTCCCTAGGTAGTGCCCAATATTCAAGGGTATCAAGATCCTTCTGTATCTTTAGCCTGTATTCTGAAGTGTTGGCTATTCCTGCCAGCTTGGGGTCACCTGCTAACCTGATGACCCCCCCCCCATCAGCATTTAACAAACAGAGAGCTAACAGTCATTCTGGCTCCTTCTTATGACCGCTTGAGATAACAGCAGTTCTTAAAGAAACAGTACTACTATCATGGCATATATTTTGCTATCCCAAATGTTAGCTTACACACCTAACACCCTCATTCAAATCACTGATGAAGATGTTGAAGAGTACTGGGCTCAACACTGAGCCTTGGGGGACTCACTGCACTCTTCCCTCCATGAAGAGGCAGTCCCATTGAGGAGTACAGGTGTGTGCACCAGTTACCAAGGCACCTGGTGTGACTAGGTCTAATCCTCAGTCTTCTACTTTATCTAGTAGTAGGTTATGGTCTACCTTATCAGGACTTGCTGAAGTCCAAGTTAACTATATCAATGGCATTCCTATGGTCCACTAGGGTTGTCACCGTAATCTAAGAAGGCAATATGGCTAGTCTAGTATGATCTGTTTTTGGACAAACCCATGTTGGCTTTGGGCTCTCGAGCCGGTTTTTTCTCCCTTTCTGAAGGGGAAGAATCACATCAGCAATTCTATAGTGGTTCTCCGGTACTCCAGGAGCTCTGATAGATATAGTTTCAGTTGTTTGGAGATCTCATCCGCCAGCTCCTTCAGATCCCTGGGGTGTAACCCACCCGGTCCTGGGAATTGGACCTTGCCTAAGATAGACAGGCTACCATTTCTTCCCTATCTCATCTTGGGTTCCTACTCTGATTTTGGGGTGCTGTTTTTGATAGGTTGGATAGCTTATCCCTTCGGGTAAAGACAGATGCCGAGTTAAATAGATCGGCTCTACCCCTGCTGCTTGTCACCTTCGGGCCACTTTCTCCCAGCAAGGGACCAATCGTTTCCTTAATCTTTCTTGGTTTTATCAGGCGGGAAGATGCCCCCTTTTGTATTTTATTTTATTATTATTATTGTTGTGGTGGTTCTTGTTATTATTATTAATTTACCTTTGTGGCAGGCCTTTATTGTGAGCCTTAGCTTCCCTCACTTCATCTTTACACACACTCTAGTGGCCGCCCATTAAACTCCATCGGTGTTTACATTCAGAATATCTCTGCGCTAATCCTAGCCATAGAATCATAGCACCCTTATGGCCGGGGGGAAAAAAGGGTCAGACAGGCTGGTCCCCATGCCAGAACCCACCACAAACTCAGAATGGGATGCCCGACTATGAGAGATCGCAGAAGCACCTCAGATAGCCTATGAATTTAGACAACTTTCGCTGAGGGCAGAACATATAGCAGGGGTGGGGTACATCAGAGCCGACTGGCTCAGCCGGACCAAGGGGACAGTTTGGAGCGGAAGCTGCAGCCAGCAATCTTCAAGGAAATGGCAGAGTGCTTCGGACACCCGGAGATCGACTTATCCACCACGCCCCTCAACGCTCAGCTCCTGAGGGTCATCTCCAGGTACCAGACATGGGGGGGGGGGCAGAAGGGGCGGACGATCTGCGAAGCCCCTGGACCAGGGGTTGTCGGTATGACTTCCGCCCTTACCCCTGATCCCCAGGGTCATATGGGAAACCCTTCGGGAGGGGGCGGAAGGGGTTCAGTTGGCGCCTCACTGGCTCCGGAGACTGTGGTTGCAGAGCTCCAGTCGCTTTCAACGGAGAGGCCATGGAGAATCCCCCAGGAGGGAATATCCCTTAACCAGGGGTCACTGGAGCACCCAGACCGTCAATGGCTTCAGCTGACCACTTAGCTCTTGGAACGGAGCATCCTGGGGAAAGACCCTTCCCCCCCCCCCCCAGGGTGAAGCAGACTATCCAGACTGCCCGCACACCTTCCACAGAGCGTATATATGGCTCCATGTGGCAGGCCTCTGCCTCATGGTATAATTCCCTGGGGCACAATCCTAGCCAGGCCTCAGTGCCTCAGATTCTGGACCTCTTCCAGGCAGGCCGGGACAGAGGGTTAGCTTCTAACACAATTAGGAGACAGGTCTCAGCCTTCTCGCCAGTTCTCCTGCGTGGCAGGAACCAGAGCTTGACTCACCATCCTATGGTCAGGCAATTCCTCAAGGGGGCTTCCAACCCCAAACCGCATGCAGCGTTCAAGTACCATTCCTGGGACTTGCACAGGGTAGGGGACGCTCCAATCGGCGCTCCATCTGAGCCTTTACGAATAGCTTCCCTTAAGTTCCTGATTTTCACGGTGGCCTTTCTGGTGGCCACCCCCCCCCCGCCAGGCAGATATACGAACCGCAAGCTCTCCACCGGGGAGGATCCCTGCTTCCCCCTCCAAGACAGAGCGGGGTTACGTCCTTCATCCCAAGGTGGGCTCCTGCCTCCATCAAACCCAGGAACTGATTTGCCCAACTTCTGTCCAGACGTTGGGAAAGAAGTGGCTCACTCTGGGCAGAAGGAGGGCTCTGAGGATTATCTCGGGAGAACCAGGCCAGACAGGAAATCCAAAGCTCTGTTTGTTTCCTTCCAAATAGGGGCCTGGGTAACAGGGTGACTTCCACCACAATAGGTAGGTGGTTGCAAACCTACGTTGCCACTGCATACCAATTGCAGGGCTTACAGACACCAATCATATCACAGCTCACTCCACGCGGAGCGCAGCCATGTCCATGGCCTGGGCCACGCAGACAGCCCTGGCCGGAATCTGCAGGGCAGCCATGTGGGCTTCCCCCTCTCCCTTTGCTAGGAACCATAAACTGGACTCTTTTGCCCCAGCAGGGCAAAAGCCTCTTGGACGCAGGGCCTCTTGGACGCAGGGCGTTGCAGGCGGTTCACAGGGCGGAGCCCACGCCTCAACCGGCATGAGCGGGGGACATGGGGCCTCTGGGGTCTCCCTCCCTAGGGACGTGCAGGCTTTGGTACGTCCCATCCTGGATACTCCTCCCCCCTCACTATGGAGAAAGGGCGTTGGTACTTACCTGATACGCCTCTTCTCATAGTGGGGGGAGGAGTATCCAGTCCCTCCCTGACTATGTTTGTACGACTAAGTTTTATGTTCACAGTTTTATGAAGTTATATAAATATTGATGTTGAAGATGTTAAAAGCTAAGAACTGAATTAAGAGTCTGGAGTGATGGTGCAACGAGTCGGATGGAGCTCTTCGTCAAAAGAATGGGTAGTCCTGCTGGCCAGGGGGCGTTACCCAAAGAGCTTATCTGACTCATCCAATCATGAGAGGACAAAGTCAAACCCCATCCTGGATACTCCTCCCCCCACTATGAGAAGAGGCGTATCAGGTAAGTACCAACGCCCTTTTTAACAAATCAGCAGAATGTCATGTACACTGTTCCCAAATTTACATATGGCCTAAGCTGTACTGTAATGTGGTTTTAGATTTAACTGAGCATGTTGTGTAAATCCAGGGTTATATCCAAACCAAAATAAATCTTGGTTCAATATACAGTGATCAAAGCAAACCAGAACTTTCTATCATATGTGAATGATTTTTTTCATTCTTAAAATTAATCTGATTTTGAGAGGGTAGGAGAAAGGAATAAGGTTCATATATAGTACTACTTCAGAAGAAGTGTACTTCCACAAATTTTTAAATAAAAGACTAAAATTTCAAATACATTTGTCTAGATCTCTTCATTCTTGAGGCCAGGGGGTGGGGTGGAAAATCTGCTGTTACTTTTCAGGGCTGTATCAATATGATTAAATGTGTATACAAAGTGGGAGATTGTGTGATGGCCTACAGTGAAATGGCAGTGTCCCAAGAAGGAGGAAGCACATTCCAAGGCGGGGGGTGGGGGAGGGGGGAAGAAACGAGACAACACAGCCTGGACCTAAATTGGAGATAGAGGAAGAGATTTAGGATAGCCATTGCTCTAAAATCTTCCTAATACTCCATTAGGGTGAGAGTAGTATAGCTTTAGTCTGGCAAGATTCTGTCTATATGGTGTGAGTAAATAAAGAACTGAACTTTGGCTAGATTGTTTTATTTCATTCTTGATCTGAACTTGACAATAAGAACTTTTAACAAATTCAAGTATGACTCAGATGAAATCGCAATTAAATATAAATTTTATTACTCTTACCATTTTCTAAGCTATTAAAATAAATACAATGCAGGGACCTATAGCTCTACTTCACTTTTTTTGTAGAAAGTACTTGGGGGAAAGAGGGCTGTGTCTTTTGGCCCATATAATAGTAGGAGAAAATTTGTGAACTTTTAGAACTATAGACATGCAGTATTGTGACCTACAATACATCTAAGATTTTTCATAATTATATGAATAGATGAAGAGATTCTGGTTAAATGCACAATGCCTAATATACAGTCAGAACTGAAGAAGCTGCTTGGACGAGGTAAAACATTTTCAAGGAAAAAAACGAAAAAAGTCCGGTTGCCTTTTCGAAAAGCACCTTTGGGACAGACATGACCTGGATGATTGAGAATCACCATAGACATTTACTATCCACTCTTAGGAAAAGTAGTAGTGGTGCAGTATTTTCACAATTTATACCATCTATCTGTCAATTATGTGTTGACTAGACTTCCAAAGTCTTCGGAAGTTATTTTGTAGCCCTTTCTAATCTTAAGAATATCAAGAATAGTAGTGGATTGGATGGCATAAGATCTCTATTAAATGGTGGATCACAGCAATATCACTTAAATCTAAATTTATAATTTAACAAAATACAATAAAGTAAAGGGTTGCAAACTTTGATTCATTTTATTCTGCAATGTTCAGGCCCTAATCTTGAGTACTGCATTCAGTTTTTGTTTCCACAGTTGAAGATGATTCAGAAAACTAGATAGCTTCAGAGAAAAGCAACATGGATGATCAAGGGAATAGAAATTAAATTCCATGAAAGAATTGGATGTACTTAGCCTTGGGAGAGGAAAATTGAGGATGATTATAATAAGACGTTGATGACTGACTGTCTTATCTGTGTATGACTTGGACTGTTTGATGGACTCTGATACCTCTATTTCCACGAAAGTAAAAGCCTATTTAAACTCCAGTGTCTCTGTATGCTGGTTTGTGTGTTCTCCAACACAACTTTCACAACGCTTCGCTGAACGTACTCGCTCTCCCAACAGGGAGCTTACCTAACAATCTTGCATTGCATTTTTTGGTACTTTTAGCAAGCAGGTTTTCATTGTGTGAATGGGGCCAATTCAGGCTCCTGAGCTTGGCTCTTGATGACAGGTCTGGTTGTGGATTTAGATATAGTTAAAAGTACCTGGCAGTGGCGTGGAAAACAGCCACGCGCACACCCCGCACAATTACAGCCCGGAGCAGGACCTAAGCCCCTTCCTCGCAGGAACACTTTCCCTCCATTACGAAGTCTTTGAGGCTAATTGTACGGGGTGTGCGCATGCACCTATGTTTTTTTACGGCGTGGAGCCACTGTGACGCCATTCCAGAGCCCTCCGCGGGGATTTCAAGGAACGCGAGATGGAGTCTAAACTTTAGAGTTGCGCTGGTCTCAGCGACCTCTGTGAAATGGTCGTTTGACCCCAAAAGGGGTCATGACCAACAGGTTGAGAACCGTTGCCTTAAAGGGTATCACAAAGAAGGAGTTCAGGCCTTGTTCTCTATTACTTCAGAATACAGGACATGATGTAATGGATTTAAATTATAGAAAGGCTGTATCAAGTTAAATTCTAGTAATGATTTCAGTGAGAGCAATTTTACAGCAGAACCAATTATGCAAAAGTTATACATACATCACTGGATGTATTCAAGCAGAAGCCGGGCATCTTCTATTATAGAACCTTTAATTTGGTTTCTGGCACAGGACAAGGGATTGGACTTGATGGTCTGAAAGATTTGAACTTAATGATTCTCTGTGAATATTGTTATTTGCAGAGCATTATATATATGGCACCTGAAAGCATGTATATAATATGTACACTTGATTTAAACATATCTTTTACAATTACTACCAGTTCAGTCATACAGTCATTAATGCAACTTTTCCAAACCCTGATTCCAGTTTTGTTGTATTATAATTTCCATATTCTCCTAGCCAGTTGAAGAGGATATTATTTGTCCCAAAACTTGGGGGGAGGGTTCCAATAGTATCTAGAACTGAAAAATCATGGTCTTAAGTTTGCTCATGGAATTTGTTATGGATGGCTTGAGCAGTGCTAAGCACATAAAGCCATAAGCTAAATGTTCTGGTTCTGAGTTTCTATTTTATAAATCATTGCTGTAGAGGCAATACATGTGTGCTACTATTTACTAGACTGATTTGTATGATTTAAGGATTGTATTAATCGCATTTATATTGGAACTACTATTTTGAAATGTGGTTCAAAATGACATGAGCAGTGATCAGTTTTTCTCTCTCACTCCAATTGGACTGTCTTCCTAAAGAGTTCAGTGTAGCATTCTTGATCCATTCTATGTTGTATCCTCCTGGGAAGTTTAGACTGGGAAAAAGTGATTTCATATCTGAATGGGGTTTAAAACCTGCCTTTCCCTGGTTTATGTACAATGCTCCCTCCATTATAATATTTGGTCCTAGTCATTAATTCTGAACTTTATCAACCATTGTATTACCATAGTATTTAGTAGTCTGGTTTACTGATAGTTACCAATCTCTGTGGATGTCCTCCTGATATCCACTATGTTATTGTTGGACTGAAGATTAACACTGGCTTTAAAAATTCTTTCCAGCATGCATTTGGGAGGGACATGTATAACATACAATCCGCTATCATTTTGTTTCCATTTTCTCTCCCTCCCTCCCTCCCTCCCTCCCTCTCCCTTTTGGGAGTTGACTCCTGGCAACCACCTGGAGCAGTTCTGCAGTTTTCTTGGCAAAATTTTGGAAGGGATTCACTAGTATATCCTTCCTAGGTTGAGGGAGTAGTGTAAGGTTACCCAACTGGCCTCATGCCTGACTAGAACATTTCTAGCTTCTAGTCTGGTACCTTAACCAGTACACTAAACTGGCTCTCATGTCTCTTTTAGTAATTTGATTATTGCCCAGATATCCTCAATGTATGACCAATATTGGAGTCTCCCCAATATGCTTGCAAATGGTGATGGCCATTAAGAAACATGGCTTTTCTTAATCCTACCGCCTGATCTCCCTGTTGCAGTTGTTAAAACATGTTGTGCATGTCATTAAGCAGAGCATGTAGTGCCTCAGGTTAGGGGAGGCCCTGGGAGGCTTAGTGCAGGCTCAGACCCATCAGACCTTTACCTCTCAAGGCCTCCCTATCCCTGAGATACCCCTCCCCATCCCTGAGATACCCCATGCTCTGTTTGCCAACTGTCTCCATAGCCCTTGAGTCTGCTCCCCCCCCCCCGAGATCCCTGCAGGCCTGAGCCACCACCCTCATCATCCCTACAAGGCTTAGATATCCTCCCCACCATTCAAGTATCACTTACTTACTTTTTGAAGATTTGGATTCTAGATTGCTGAACTTGAGTAGGTTAATTAAGTAGAACGAATTGCTTTGTCACACGATTTTGTGGTGCAGTTGTGGAAATGGCTGCCATTTTCCAAGGGACCACAATTCAAGGTAACTGATAAATGGTGGTCACTTCCAGAATCATGTCACACAGCCACATGATGAAATGATCCATTCTGCTTCCCTAATCCAAGCTTTGGAGGTCTTCAAAAGATCCAGGAGGACTCCCAAGTTGCGGACCCCTCAGATAGGGTCCGCAACTTGGGAGTCCTCCTGGATCCACAGCTGAGTTTTGACCACCACTTGTCGGCTGTGACCAGGGGGGCATTTGCCCAGGTTCGCCTGGTGCGCCAGTTGCGGCCCTACCTGAACCGGGAGGCTCTCACAACAGTCACTCGAGCCCTTGTGATCTCTAGGCTGGAATACTGCAATGTGCTCTACATGGGGCTGCCCTTGAAGAGCATCCGGCGACTTCAGCTAGTCCAGAACGCGGCCGCGCGAGTGATCATGGGCGCACCACGGTTCGCCCATATAACACCAATCCTCCGTGAGCTGCGCTGGCTACCTGTTGATCGTCGGGTGCACTTCAAGGTCTTACTTACCACCTATAAAGCGCTCCATGGTAGTGGATCTGACTATTTGAGAGACCGCCTCCTGCCAATCACCTCCCTGCGTCCCATCAGATCGCACAGAGTAGGCCTCCTCCGAATTCCATCCGCCAGTCAGTGCCGACTGGCGACTACGCGGAGGAGAGCCTTCTCGGTTGCTGCTCCGACATTATGGAACAACCTCCCCGTGGAGATCCGTACCCTCACCACAGTCCAGGCCTTCCGCACAGCCCTTAAGAACTGGCTATCCCGTCAGGCCTGGGGATAGGATTACTCTCACCCCGCCCGAATGTTGAGTGAATGTTGTGTTTTTATGATCAATTTTCTTTTAATCACGATTCCTTTCTTTTTAAGTCTTGTCTTGCACTCCCTTCCCTTCACTGTTGTAAGCCGCCCTGAGTCCCCTCAGGGAAAAGGGCGGCATATAAATTTCCAATAAAATCTAAATCTAAATCTAAAAGAAGAGAAGGATATGGAGTCTGGTGGGCTGGGAAGCAGGCTCAAGACCTGTAAGGATCCGGTAGAGTAGGATGGTGGGGGAGATCTGCAGCAGGTGTTGGCAGTATCCCTGTGATTGGTTGTAAGTGTGAACAACTGTGGGCCACTGCATCAGCTACAACTTTGGGATCAAGTCAAAAGTAGCTCTTGGGGAGTCTGCTGTAACTTTGAATGGCTGCTAAGTGACTGGTCATTAAATGAAGACTACATGTAGCTGCTTTGGATCCTATTAATGCAAAATATGGTAGAAGTGCTTTAAATAAGTGATGTGATTAATAGAAAATAATTTCCTGCTTTTGTTCAAATAAATAAAATGGAAGTTGTATTTCCTCAACGACGAAGAAGTCTGTATGTTTAGAGTGATTCCTTTTTCTTTTGAAGTTCCAGATGCTGTTAGGTGTTCAATGATCACACTTCTCAGTTCAACAGCAGCAAGGCTTCACCTCAGATTGTTCCCAAGATTGAGGACTCCTCTGCTCTTCTTTCTGTTATTTAGAGTTTTCCAGAGGTACAGCTCCACTAAAACCGGGAAACTGGCTTCTCACGGCTTTGCTTCCATGGCAGCAATGTCATCCTTTCCCCCACAGAGGTATCATTACTTCCTAGTGTTGGATTTTGAGGCCACGTGTGACAAGCCCCAGATCCACCCTCAGGTAATTATTTGGTTTCAACTTGTTTCTCTTTTCATAAAGGAAGTGGTGGGAAGAGAAAGACTTTTGCATTCTGTTCTTTGTTACTTAGTATATATTCTGAAGGATGGAGATCATTCCCATTTTATAAGTGGATATGGTATTTGAGAGACCAATATGATTCCAGAGAGTGTTGCCTTTTGTTTCTTACAGCGCCCCCTTGTGTTTTTTCTTGCCAATTGATGATCCACTTTGTCATTTCCAGTTGTGAGAGGAATCCCCAGGGCAACCTGAAGGATTTCTGCTTTTGTGCCTTACATGCTTTGGTTTTCTGAAAATATATTTGAAGCTCTTTCCATTTTCTGTCTAATTTTCAGTGGTAACAAAGTTTGCAAATGACGTAATATGTGGTGTGACCATGCATCCTTATTTGCTGAATTCTGCAGAACAGCTAGAATAATAACACTCCTAAGTATTCCCTTGTTTTCATTAGTTGCACTTAGATGTTAAATTACAAGCCTAAAGAGTTTTGTATTGCTTTAAAAATAAGTTCCAGATGTTCACATTTGCAGGATAAAGTAAGATTGTACTACTGTTTCTGCCAAACCTCACACTCCAATGGGCAGTGCATGTCTTTTTGAAAACAATCTCTTTGAAACTACATAATTTGATCCACTTTTCTCTACTGCAAATTTCCAATATTCTACACCTAAAAATAATGATTCATCACATACAATGTAACATTGTTTAACTGATTTCCCTAATCTGTTCTCATTAAACATGTTTTATTTACCGAGTTTGAGGTAAGGACTTTGGCAAGTATATAGGGAAGTGGGATGGGAAGGAATATTTCCTATTGTATTTGGAGGGCCGAAAGAAATATGATAACTTTTCCTATTGATTACTATAAAAGTGAGAGGCAAAAGTCCAGCCCCATACCATCCATGTTCTTGTTTTTAAACCTGTTAATTGTTGTTAATCTTAATTTTAGTACTTTTAATGTTTTTATATTTATGCTTTTATACTATTGGAAGCCATCCAGAATCAGTTGGAATAGTGAGATGGGCACCATAAAAATTTAACATATAAGGAAGAAGGCGGGGCTTAGCAGTGAGAAGACGGACTTTCAGGCAGTTCCTGAATGACCATCTATACCGGGGTCTTTTTTGGACGATTCGTTTGAATCTAAGCTGTCCCGTAGAGACAGTGACGTGGGGGGAACTCCAGTGGTCCCAGAGATGTTCGCAAAATCTCTGGGAACCTAAGGAAAGCCTTCCTAATCCAGTGACTTCCGGATCAGCTCGATGCTGACTACAACTGCAAAAGCCCAGAGAGAGCGATGGATATGAACATGTCGTTTGGTGTGAGTTTTAAATCCTTTTTTCTTGTTGGAAAGAGAACACTCTAAATTTGGAAACTTAGTTTAAAATAAGGCTGATAAGTGAGAAAAGCGGCGGCGATAAATGTTTGCCATTTGGAAGTTTATTTTTCTGTTCCTTTTTTTTTTAATCTTTGGAAGCCGGGCTGGACTTTCCTGTAATTTAAATTGGCTTTTTGTGTTCCTTCTTTTTGTTGTCGATACCTTTAACTTCGAATCTAATGGGGCACTAAATTTTAAACTTAAAGTGCTTTGAAGATCTGGTTTTTCTTTGTTTGTTTTTCTTCGTTGCCTTTTAGCCCTTTTGATGTTTTTTTTTTAACAATTAGTAATTAACAAACGCCACGGAACGGACTAAAACAAGCTGTAAACTACAAATTACAAGCCAACACTGCCATCTTGTGGACTTGAACTTTGTCATTAAAATCCCCCCTGTAATGCATTTGATTTACGTATTTACGCAGCTGGGAACCTGCTAGATAAAACAGCAAAGCTGAGAGTGACCTTGGAGAGACTCTTATCTTAGGGGGGGGAAAAAGAGTCCGAAAAAAAATCATTTGTTTTAGTTTGTTGGCATTCTTTCATCTCCCAACACCACTTTCACATTATCTGCTGTGGAGACATCGACATTGAGTTTTTCTTTTTTGATCATCACCATCGACCTTTTGATCTTTTACATTTTTTTTCTTTTCTGTTTTGATTATTCTTTTTAACCTTTGGATCACCCCTTGACTATTTACATTTTTTCTGCTTTTTCTTTTCCCCACTTGTAGCTGAAGCACCTCTTCTTCCCTTTTTGGAGGGGGGGTGTCTTCTTTTTCTTTTTTACTATTTTATATTCTCTTATTTATATATATATCTTCTATTGTATTCTTACTGCATTCCTTTCATCTTTGAAACAAAAAAAAGTTCCTTTTTCTTTCCTTCCTTTTCTCTCCCTTCTCCCTTTTCCTTCCCTTTCTTTTCCCCCCCTTTTCTTATCTCTCCCCCCTCTCCTCTGTGTACTTTACGTACTTAATCCACCATACTTATAACCCTCCACCCTCTAATACTAATTGGCTATGAGTAGAAAAGCAGCTGCCTCTGGCTTTACATCAACCCCTGCCCCCTCACCTGCGGGAGGCCAGAGGACAACACAGACGATGTCCCATCAGGAAAAAGAGAAGGAAGCCAATTTTGAAACACTTATACAAATGATGCAGAAAATGCAAGCAGGAAACGATACCCTTGTAAAAAAAATGGAGGCAATGGAACAACAAAACCAAAGCATAGTGCAAAAAGTTGGTAATATGGAAGGAAAAGTAGAAAGTATACACAACTGGATGCTGAAATACGAAAATAGGATTCAAAAAATTGAAAATAAGATTCAAGAAGGAGAGAAGAAAACTGAAAAGCTAGAGATCAGACTAAGTGATGTAGAAAGAGAGAGCAGTGGAATATTAAGATGGGAGATGGACAGGTCTGAATTTTTCTTAAGATTTCAAAACATAGAAGAAGAAAAAGGAGAGGACTTAGTTCAGATAATTTCAAATATTTTGATAGATGTTCTGGGGATGTCCCAGGACCAAATAATAGAAACAATTGATGAGACTTTTAGAGTATACACAAGATATGCAATGAGAAATGCTCTTCCAAGGGAAGTGCATGCAAGATTTACTAAGAAAACAATTAAATCACAAATCTTACAGAAATTGAGAGATAGAAAATTAGAATATAAAGGTACGGAGATTGTAGTACTCAAACAAATTCCAAGAGAGGTGAGAGAGAGGAGAAGAGAATATCAATTTCTGACTAAAGTATTGATAAAAAAAGGTGTTAACTACAGATGGCTCATACCGGAAGGTTTACTATATACTTGGCAAGGACAAAGACACAGGATAGATACAACTGAGAAGGCAGAAGCTTTCTACGAAGAATACTTTAGAGAAATGGCGGAGAAAACTGGGAAAGACGATTCAGTGGTACAAATACTGGAATCACCTGCAACCGCGACCGAAAAAATAGAAGGAGCAGTAGGTGGAAGTGAGAAAGAAGGGGAGACAGGGAATGGGAGCCGCAAAGAAAAACGAGAACCTAGATCTACTAGAGCGATAAATCCTGTATATAAAGTATAAACATGGAAGAAAGAAAAATGATTACAATTAACATTAATGGACTTAATTCGGCAACTAAAAGGAAGAAAGTATTCCATAAATTAGAGAAATTACAACTTGACATAATTTGTCTGCAAGAAGTACATATCCAAAAGAAATATGAACATTTATTAACTCAACCAAAGCTTGGGAAAATGTTTTCATCATTGGCGAATTGCAAGAAAAGAGGAGTGGTCTTTTATATTAAAGGCAACATCCCAGCAAAAGTAGTCTATGCAGAGGAAGAGGGAAGAATTTTGATGGTGGAAATTATGGATACCAAAAAGACACTCCTAATTGGAATCTACGCCCCCAATGAAAAACAAGATGAATTCTACAAAAAACTACACAAAAAAGTTTTGGAACTAGACTATGCTGATATTTGTATGATGGGAGACTTTAATGGCATTGTGAATCAAAATATGGACTATAAAACACATAAAACAAAAAAATTAAATAGGAAGCTTCTGCCAAAATCTTTTTTTAGGATGACAGATGAACTAAATCTAAAAGATATATGGAGAGAAAGAAATGCTAAAAAAGAACAATATACCTTCTACTCAAATAGACATTCTTCATTCTCTAGAATAGATATGATATGGGCCTCAGCGGAGTTGAGCTCCAACATAAAAGAAATTGAGATTGAAACAAGTACCTGGGCGGACCACAATCCAATTTTAACTAAATGGAAAGGCCAAAGGGCAAGATCTAGATGGACACTAAATAACACTATATTGAAAGAAAAAGAGTTTGTACAAAAAATGGAAAAAGAGCTAGTCCTTTTCCTTAAAGAAAATAGGAAAGAAGATACGTTGTTGCAGAATCTCTGGGATACAATGAAGGCTGTTATCAGAGGTTTGACAATAGATTACACAAGGAAGAGAAACTCAAAGAAAAGACAAATGCATAAAGCTCTAGACAATGACTATAAAATACTTGAAAGAGATCTACAGAGAGCACCACAAAAAAAAGATGTTAAAATAAAAATGGACATAATTAAACACAAAATGGACCTATTAGAAAAGGAAGAACTGGCACAAAAAATTAGAGGTGCCAAACAGAATTATTTTGAAAATGCGAACAAACCAGGCAGGTGGTTGGCATATAAGATGAAAAAAGAGAGAGAAACAAAGAAAATACTTCAACTAAGAGATAAACAAGGAGAAATTCAGTATGGAAATACCGAAAAAAAATATTATACACGACTACTACGTTAAACTCTATGAACAAGAGAAGGTGGAGGAGGGACGAGTCAAAAAGTATCTACAAGATGCCAATCTCCCCCAGGTACCAGATGAAACTAGAACAATGTTAGAAAGTAAAATAACAATGATGGAGCTAACAGAGGCACTTAAAAAACAAAATAATGGGAAAGCTCCAGGACCAGATGGCCTACCCGTGGAATTCTACAGAACATTTGAAGAAATATTGACCCTCCCACTCCTACAAGTCATGAATGAAGTGATGACTGAGAGCCAAATACCGAAGTCATGGTCAGAAGCGTATATCACACTACTACCCAAGGAAGAGACTGATTTAACACAAATCAAGAATTATAGACCAATTTCTTTATTAAATTCAGACTACAAGCTGTTTGCATCTATACTAGCTGAGAGACTTAAAAAATACTTAAATGGCTTCATCCATTCAGATCAAAATGGCTTTTTACCTAAAAGACAAATCAAAGACAATATGAGAATAATTTTGAATACCTTGGAATACTATGAGGCCCACCCAGAAAAACAACTGGCACTGATGTTCCTCGATGCACAGAAGGCCTTTGATAAAGTGAATTGGCAGTTTATGTTTTTGCAACTGGAGCAGATGAACTTTGGCAAGAAATTCACTCAAACTATACGAACGATATACCAGAAACAAGCAGCAAAGATAATGGTAAATGGAGAACTAACAGAACCGATTGAAATAAAGAGAGGTACAAGACAAGGCTGCCCACTATCACCGCTACTCTTTGTCCTAACACTAGAGGTCTTAAATAGAAAGATCAGAGAAGAAGAAGAAATAAGAGGAATGAAAATTAAGAGAGAAGAGTATAAATTGCAAGCGTTCGCAGACGACTTAGTTTTTATTCTTGAAGATCCATTAGAAACCGCACTCAAATTGTTAGAAAGAATAGAGGAATATGGAGAAGTAGCAGGCTTGAAAATAAACAAAGATAAAACAAAGATCATGACAAAGAATATCCCAGCTACACAAAAGGAAGAGTTGTCAGAAATGTTGCAGATTCAAAACACAAGTAAGATTAAATATTTGGGGATACATTTATCACCTAGATGTAGCACTCTTAAAGAGGATAATTATACCAGATTAAAACGACAAATAGCAATCGATTTGGAGAAATGGGAAAACTTGCATTTATCAATGATGGGAAGAATCTCTACAATTAAAATGAACATTTTACCTAGAATCCTATATCTGTTTCAGACAATCCCAATCAGACTGGGTAAGGATTTTTTTCTAGATTTAAATAAAATAGTTTTGAAATTTATTTGGCAAGGGAAAAAAGCTAGAATAAAACTTAAATTACTACAAGATGTTAGATCAAGAGGAGGTTTTGGGTTACCCGATTGGGAGCTATACTATCAGGCAGCAAACCTGATGTGGATTAAGGAGTGGATATCATTAAAAAACTCTAGATTATTGAACGTAGAAGGTCACGATTTGCTGTTGGGATGGCATGCTTTCTTATGGTATAAGGGAACTAAACCACATGGTTATTTTAGAAGACATTATATAAGGGAGGCGTTGTTGTTAAATTGGGAAAAGATTAAAAGATTACATTATTTAAAAATTCCAGTCTGGACATCAACAATTGAAGCATTTTCGTATCCGATAATACATAAAAAGGAACAAACAGTTAGATATACAGAATTATTGAATACAGAGGGTGAGCTCAAATCTAGTCAAGAGTTGAAGCAAGAAGGGATGGAAATGAACTGGTATTCATATGTACAGATACAATCTAGATATAATGAAGATAGAAAAACTAAAGGTCTCTATAACAAAATGACTGAGCTAGACAAAATTCTAACAGGTACTGATGAAAAAGTAATTAAAAAACTATATGGATATTTATTGGAGTTTAAATTGCATGAAGAACAAGTTAAAGAAACTATGATTGCTTGGGGGAAATTTTTTAAGTATGGGATTGATTTAGAGAACTGGCAGAAATTGTGCTCTCAAAATTACAAAATGACAATGTCCACTGCATATAGAGAAAACTTGTATAAGATGTTTTACAGGTGGCACCTACCCCCGACCAGAATCGCAAGAATGTTCAAGAATAAATCAGAAAAGTGTTGGAAATGTCACCAGATACCTGGCTCATACTACCACATGTGGTGGACTTGCACTGAAGCCAAAAGATACTGGACTAAAATCCACATGTGGTTGGAGAAAATGAGACACAAACAAATAGACTTTAAACCAGAGGTCTTTTTATTGGGAATTTTACCAGAAACCTACAACAAAGACTTAAAATATTTGATTGTAAATGTGTTAACAGCAGCCAGAATTGTATTTGCAAAAAACTGGAAAAATGAAACAATACCAAAAGAGGAAGAAGTTATTCGAAAAATAATGGACTGTGCCGAAATGAGTAAATTGACATTTGAAATTAGAGAGCAAGAGGATGAACAATTTTATAAGATATGGGACTTGTTTTATCAATGGCTAAGGGAAAAAAAAAAAAACTTTGGAAATGAAAAATGATACACTTATGCCTTAGTTGGAAAAAGTAAATGATGATATAATTATGCTGTGAAATAATTCAACAATGATATAAGGAAGTATTAATATAAGGTCTGGTGATATAATGTATAAGGTTAAGAACTTACTATAATGATATTTCGCTGCTGATAAGGCAATTCTAATAGGGGAACAAATGAAAACTGGTATATATAGACAGCGATGCCTTGTTGAACAATGAAGGAATAAGATCTCTGTTTGAAGGTATGAAATGCAAGGTTAACAATGAATAGAAGTATACTTTCTGGGGGAAAATAATGCTAATGTTAACTGAATATATATTGTAGAAGGAAAATGAGGCCTTTAGTTACATTAGATGAAATATCTGAGATGGTAAATATTATTTGAAGATGTAGATGTTAAAACAACCGTAATCAAACGACATGCTGCATGTGATGATGGTTTGTTTTTTTTCCTTGTTTTTTTCCCTCTTTTTTGGACCTTTTTTGTCCTTTTGGCCTCCCCCCCTCCCCCCACCTTTTTTTTCTTGGTTTTTTTTTTTAAACCCTAGCTTATTGTGGTGTTTATTAAATATACAACAGAGAGATATGGGATGTATAAACTTAGTAGGGATGCACCTGTGATCAAACGACATATTGTATGTGAAGATGGGTTTCCCCCCCCCCTTTTTTCCATCTTCTCCTTTTCCCATTGTTGTCTGTGTAATAAAAAATAAAATTAAAAAAAAAATTTAACATATAAAATAACTAAAAATAAAAGTGAATAATGCATATGCATCTTCCAGTTTTTCCACAGAAAAGCAAATGAGTATGATTTTTAAAAAATCAGAGCATTTTTTTGTATCTTGCATTGGACCTACTTAATTTTAGTATTATTTGTAATCTTTATTAACACTTCTAGTTTCACCTCTTAAGATTTTGAATTGGAAAACATAATTAAATAAAATTAGTTTTTCAGGTATTATGGTGATAACTGCTTGCAGTTTTGGGTTTAAGTGGAGCTGTGTTTTGTGCATTGATTTTACCGGAGATTTGCATTTTACCACCTTGAGGCAATATTATCAGTCAATGTGTCACTTTTGACTGAAAAAAAATTTCTTCTTTTAGTGCGCGTAAAAAATTGAAGCATTTTTGAAGTATTTTTAAGCTTCATGAAATCCTGAAACATTGCTATGTTCTAATGGGACAATTACAAAGTAAGAAAGGAACTCAGATGTCCTTTCATTTTGTGACAGATCCATCCAGTTTTAGAAGTCATTCATGGGCCATAACCTTGTTACAATTGGAGGGAACAAGAGATAGGAGGTTTATGGTTTTCATTAACTTATTTCCAGTAACTGCAGAAAAATTGAAAGATATTTCTTACTATTTTTGCTGCTAAATTCAGCTCATCTTTCTAGTTCAGTTTGAAGAGTATTAATAATCTTGTGCTCCCCATTATTACATTTGGATCAAAAGCTAGGTAAATTACTTTGGAGATATGGCTGTCTCTGTAGTAGGTCATTTTATTGAAAGCAGCTTACCCAAAAGAAAATGAAATTTTACTTTTGTTTTTCATACTCTTCTTCTGTAGGCCTTACGATTTTGGTGGAAGTGCTGTTGATTGCTTAAAACTAATTTTACAGAAATAGTTTAACTTTTCTTTCGCTTGTTTCTATATGAACCCCTGCAAAAAGCTGTCAAAGTTATAAATTGATATTACTACAATATTGTTGGATATAGGCTTGGTCTGTATCATTTTGATGCAAACCCTGATACATGTAGAGCTGGTTTACAGCTGGCAGTAAAAATGGAGCATGAGTAGAATACAATTATTGTAGATTTGAAGAGCTATGTCTTCCAAATCCTTTCTGTAGAATATAACAAGATGTGCTATTATAGCTTTGCTTAGATTGCTCATGAAAGCTGGAAATTATTAATTTAGATTTGTTCAGAAACTGTATCCATGTCATTGCCTTATCATGCAATTCTCTATCCAGGACAATCAGCTTATATTTGTATAAAAATGTGTAGAGGCACTAAAAATACTTTATTCTCAATATGTTGCTAAAAATAAGAACTCGTTAAAAGGTTTTTTTTCCCCCTTTACTGCAGTCTTTTTTAGTGTGAACCTTGAGCGCACATTTAGAGAAAGCAGCTGATAGGTGAATGACTCAGGGCTAAACTAGCTTGTGATTTAAATGATGTAAGAAAGGGCAGGGTTTTAGAGCACTGGATCAAACTCAGTTTGAAGAACAAAAACACCTGAACTAGCTAGGTTCTGACCTGTAAATGTCCACATAGAGGTTCAGAAACACTTGTTTGTAGGAAAATCAGAATCCTAAAAAGTCCTGATGTCTTTGAGAATAAAAATTAGGAGTTAATAATGGTATGAGATCAAGGCCAGAGTTTGAATATAAAAATGAAGATTGAATACAATATTTATGGCATCTGAAATATTTAGTTTAGCATTATGCAGATCAGCAATAGCCATGCTGGTGGGGAATTCTGTAGGCCTATCTATGTTGGAGAAAATTTAAGTAGATTGAGGTTGAATATAAATATAATACAATATCCTGCTAGGCTATTTAACTTTAAATAAATAAAAATAAAGTCACTAGCACCAATTCTTAAAATCTTACTGAAAAAATAAAAGATTTTTGTTATAACGATTTCAAATAAATTTATTCCAAATAATCCCCTCCCTCCCAAATTAAATATATTACTTAACAGAGATGGTGTGTTTAGGCTTGCAATGGTGATAAGAATACTGTTTTTCAAATTTACTCTGAGTGAACTTGTAAAATGTATTTACTGATTACAGGTAATCTTTAATTTATAACAGTTGGCACCGGAAAAAGTGACTTATGACCATTTTTCACATGACTGTTGCAGCATCCCCATGGTCACACGATTGAATTTCAGACATTTGGCAACTGGCTCATATTTATGATGGTTGCAGTGTCCCAAAGTCATGTGATCACCTTTTGTGATCTTTTGACAGGCAAAGCCAATGGGGAAACTAAATTCACTTAGCAACTTTGTCACTAAGTTAACAACTCCAGTGATTCACTTAACAACTGTGGCAAGAAAGGTTGTAAAATGGGGCAAAACTCACTTAACAAATGACTCAATTAGAAACAAATTTTGGACTCAATTATGGTGATAAGTCGAGAACTACCTGTAGCTTGTTCCAAAAATTATATTTCCCCTTTCTCTGTCATGAAAAGCAGTGTATATGTATTTTATTTCTCTCTCTCTCTCTTGTTTGTTAGAAAATGGGCTTTTCTCCTGTGTGCTGCTTGGAGAGTCCAAGCATGGGCTAACCTCTGCCCATCTGCCCAGAGACTGAGTGTAAATTCTTTGGCCAACGCCTCCTGCTCTCTACTGAGTCCAGTTTTCAACTCAATCTAGCCCAGTTAAGACGTAGCCAAGGAATCTCCAGTCTTTGAACAGCTTGGCTTGGACTCTCCATTACTGCTTTATTATTTTATTTTATTATTTTACTTTGGATTTATTGTAGTTTGTTGTTTTCCAGAGGAGGGGGAGGGAGTGGTCACGTGTGGGTTTTCTCTTAGCCTGATTGGTCCAAAGACTGAGAGCAAAGCTTTAAATACTGGTGCCTTCCAATCCTGGCCCAGTTTCTCTCAGTCTTTGGTCCAAGCACTGTTGAGAAATAATTAGGTAGGATTTATTGAGTTGCGATCTGGTTCCATTTGGCTTTAATTGGGCATTTTAAAACTTTTTTCTAAATTCTAAATTGTGCAGCTGCGGCCCCAAGGGACAGATCTCTGCCTCGGGCAGTTGGGGAGGGTCCTGTGGGGCGTTTGGCCTTCCCCCCGCGGGCCCGGAGCCTCAGCCCTATCCCCGGGAATGCAGGGATGCCAGCTCCAGTCTTCAGCTGCTTGAGGAGTAGCTTTCCTTGCAGGAAGCGGTGGCAGCAGCGGCTTCGGCGCCTCGTGGAGCGTGCGAGCCGCCCGCGGAACAGCTGATTGCTCCGGGCGGCTGCTGCGCCGCCGAACTTGAGCTAGCTGCTGTGGGGACGAGCGGGGGTGAGGACAGCGTGCCTGGGTGCTGCGTGGCTCTCCCCGTCTCGATTCAGTGTGGCGCCGGCTCCTGGAAGCCCGGCTGAGCTGCTGGATTTGTTTGCCGGCTTTTTCGCCCGCGCACGGAGTTCCGGCGGCCATTTTAAGGGTCGCCACATGCGCAGTGCCTTACTTCGGCCTGCCTCATGGGTGAGGCCTAGCAAGAGGCTTTGGGCCTAGTTCCCCCACAGGCCTTTAGGCACTGGTCCCGGTGGGTCCTTCGGAGGCCTGTGTTCCTGCTCGCTTCGTCGGACACGTAAGTTGGTTATGGACGAGGGAGCGGTGATTCCCCAGGGGCAGGTGGTGGGCCCGACTAGGGGTGAGGAAGCCCTGGATCAGGAGGTGGGGTGGGGGGCGACCCCCCAGGATCCTTGGTTGCCCAGCACCCTTCTAGGTCCTCCACTAGGGATGAAGCCAGGCGGCATAGGGTGCTGGAGAAGACATTTGCCAGGGCAGAAAAGCAGGCCCAGTTGGCCAGGCCTTCATCCCGGGACAAGTCCAGGTCCTCCCTCGGGGCTGTTTCCAGCAGATCTTCCCCTAGGGAGTTTAGCCCTGCTTCTTCCTCAAGCTCTCCCAGCAGGTCTCGGGCCTACTCCAGGAGAAGGCATTCCCCCTCCCCTGCAGGTGATCCTATGGAGGGTACATCCAGGGGCCCCTGCTCCTCTCACAGGTTGGCACCTCAGGGGCCTGGTTCTGCTGTGGGGATGTGGAGGATCTGGATAACCTTCCTGAAGGAGTTAAAAGGCTTATTTCTGCAGCCATCTCACGGGGCATTGCCTAACGAGACAGCAGCTCCATTTCTTCTAGGCATGGGGGGCTAGGCAGGGCCCAATATCGGGCTTTCTCTCCTTCCATGGTTAGCGAGGCTTCGTTCTTGGGGGTGGGGGGAACCTCCAGGACATGGGCTTCTCGGATGATGAGAATGCGGGCCTTTCAGACGAGCCCTCTTCGAAGGGCCTCTTTGTTCCTGCCATGTTCAAGATTCTCTTAGACAAGGCACGGCAGACAACTAAGGTAGGGAGGGGGATCCTTCAGTGCCCCCTCCTAGGGATCCTGACATGGCCATGTTCTCTGCTACGGCTACTAACAAGGAGGAGATTCCTGGCAGATAAGATGAAGCCGGAGGATAAGCATGCAGAGCTTACCTTGCGGAAGAATTTTAATGCCACAGCATGGGCTATTAAGTCAGCGGCCTTGGCTTCCTACTTTAACCGCGCCACGGTCATGTGGCTTAAGAAGCTTCAGGAGCACATTCCCATCCAGGATGAGCGGCTCCACCAAGATCTATTTAAGATCATGGCGGCCTGCCAGTTCTCTGCTGATGCGACCCTGGATATGGTCAAGTTTGCTTCCAGTGCCTTGGCCACTTCTGTCACCTCTCGTAGGCTTCTTTGGTTGCGTCACTGGCAGATGGATAACAAGGCAAAATGGGATTTGGTGGCCGCTCCTTTCAAGGGGCCCAATCTTTTCGGGGAGGCCCTCGTCCCCATCCTGGTAGAGGATAAGGACAAGAAGAAGGTTCTCCCTTCTAATGCTAAGAAGCCCAAGGCTAAGTCATGTCCTTTCCGTAGGCAAAGGTATAGGGCTGCAGATTATGGCTATAACCAGCGTTTTTCTTCTTTCCCACCTGATAGGCAGTTCTCCGGGTCGTCCTTTCAGGACAGGAATCGTTTCCAGAGCCAGACCAGGCGGCCCTTTCGTGGTGGAGGCGGCCGTCCCTACCGCAGGGGGAAGTGACTTGAACCCAAGTCATCCCATCGGCGGCCGCCTCTCCCTCTATGCGGATCAATGGGATGAAATCATGTCGGACGCTTGGGTCCGAGCCACGGTTCGTCACGGTCTCAGGTTAGAATTTCTCTCCACTCCTCCAAACCTCTTCCGGTCGTTCCCTCCGTCTCGGAGCAGGGAGCGCCGCCGCCTGATGGATCAGGCGATCGCCCACCTTCTTGACATTCGGGCGGTGGAGGCAGTTCCTCTAGGGGAACGAGGCCTGGGCCACTACTCCAATCTCTTCGTGGTTCCGAAGAGCACGGGGGGCTGGAGGGCGATTCTAGACCTCAAGCACCTGAACAGGTTTCTGGTGTACAGGCGCTTCAAAATGTCCTCCCTCAAATCTATCCTTCAGGGCATCAGGAAAGGGGACTTCCTGGCCTCCGTGGACCTCACGGAGGCCTATCTTCACATTCCTATCCTGCCCGCTCACCGGCGGTTCTTGAGGTTCTTGCATGGGTCCCGCCACTACCAGTACAGGGCTCTTCTTTTCGGGCTGGCCTCGGCTCCCCGGACCTTCACGAAGGTTCTGGCAGCCCTGGCAGCTCGTCTACGGTCTGTTCCAGTGCGGCTCCAATCTTATTTGGATGATGTCTTGGTTCAGGCGGGGTCCCTTCCTCAGGCCGTCTCGGATTTTCGGCTCACCATTCAGAGCCTTCAGAGCCTGGGCTTTTTGGTGAACTTCGCCATCTTTCCCCCTCCACTCGCATTCTCCACCTTGGGACAGTCATAGATTCCATGTCGGGGGTGGTGAGTCTGTCTCAGGAACGGCAAACAGCCTTCGTCAACTAGCGGAAAGCGTTTGCGGAAGGCGGTTCACTTCCATCTTCTCTCTGTCACAGTTATTGGGCAAGATGGTCTCTTGCATCGGGATTGTCCCGTGGGCCAGGCTTCATCTCAGGCCCCTCCAGTGGGAACTCATCCCCTTTCAGACTTCCGGGCCGGGACTTTGCCGTTGGCGGCGGCTTAATTGAGCTGCCCCCAGATTTCTGGTTCGTTATCTGCTTAAACACCTAGCAGATATCTCATTCTTCAGGCAAGAAGATTGAAGAGAGAGATCCAGCTGGTAAGAGCTTTCTTTGAAGTTTGCAGCTGGCCTCTGCTCCCTTCAAGGGAGGTAACCTCTTTGGGGAGTCCCTAGATCCCATTTTGATTGAGACTAAGGATAAGAGGAAGATTTTACCGTATATTAACAAAAGGACTGAGCATAGGTCCCCAGCATACTTTCGTAGGCAATCCTTTTGGGCCCCCAACATAAACACCAATGCTCCCGCATTTCATCAGTCCTATTCCCAGGGTACTGGTTATCCCCAGGACAGTCAGCCATTTCGGGATAGAGATAGGCAACAGCCTGCTGCAAGATGACCATTCCATGGAGGGTCAGGAAGCAGACCCTTCCGCAGAAACAAGTGACTACCAACAACTTCCTCCCATCAGAAGGCGATTTCAGCTTTTTGCCTCCCAATGGGAACTGATCACCACAGACACATGGGTCTTACAAACTGTAAAGCTGGGTCTTACCTTGGAATTCATCTCCCCATCACCAAGGTACTTCATTCAATGCCCGATCCCCATCTGCCCCTCCAAAATGGGCCTAATCAAAGCCAAAATTAGGCATCTTCTAGAAATCAGGGCCATAGAACCAGTCCCAGTAGGGCAGGAGAGGAGGGGATTCTGCTCCATCCTTTTTTTAGTGCCAGAAAATTCAGGGGGGTGGAGAGCAATCCTGGATCTGAAGTGGCTCAACATCTTTCTGGTGTACAAGCACTTCAAGATGCAATCCCTTCAAACGATCCTGGGATGCATTTGAGAGGGTGACGTCTTAACATCAATAGATCTGAAGGAAGCTTACCTCCATGTCCCAATTCGGCCATCCCACAGAAGGTTCCTCAGGTTTTACCTCGCAGGGCTCCATTATCAATACTGTGCCCTGCCCTTCGGCCTGTCATCAGCACCAAGGACCTTCACCAAATTGTTAGCCTCAGTAGCAGCTCATTTTAGGATGAGGCCAATAAGACTCCAATGCTACCTGGATGATATCATCATCCAATCGTCATGCCTACCACAAATATCTCGAGACCTACGAATTATAATTCAAACTCTACAAGCTCACAGCTTCTCTGTAAACATGGAGAAAAGTCACTTGTTTCCTACCACCAATCTGCTCCATCTGGGAGCAGTGATAGACACTTTGGACTGCAAGATATTTCTTTCCCAGGACCGCATAGACAGCATCAGAGATCTCATGACCTGGGTTCAGACATCATGCTCAGTGTTGTTAGTCTTTCTTTCCCCGTTCCTGGGGAAGATGATCTCTTATATTGCAGAAGTTCCTTGGGTGTGGCTACAGTGGTTCCCTCCAGTGGTTCCTCTTACCGCTCCAGAAAGCTGGCGCCAGAAGTTCCATGACGACAGTTCGAGTTCCACCAAAAGTCATCTGCTCCCTCAGATGGTGGCAGTCTCTGGCCATAAGGAACGGTTACCTCTTCAAGGAGCCAGACTGCCTTGTCATTGGACACTAGCCTGTTCAGCTGGGAAACCCACCTCCAGACTCAGGTGGCTCAGGGCAGGTCCTCAACATCAATTGGCTGGAACTGAGGGCAGCATGGCTGGCCCTTCGACACTTCCAGAAGCAGATACAGAATTGACATGTTCTCTTATTGACAGAAAATGTAGCTACCAAGGCTCAAGTCAATCTCCAAGGGGGTACCCAGTCCAGGTCCCTCATGTCAGAAGTAGATACCCTGGGTCTGTGGGCGGAGGGGCACGTCAGTTTTGTGAGAGTGGAACATATCTCCAGAATGGACAACATTTGGGTGGATTAACTGAGTAGGACCGCCATCGATCACTTGGAGTGGTGCCTGCACCTGACCTTGTTCAACAGCTGTTGAGAAGGTTTGGCCGACTCACAGTCAATCTTTTTGCCCAGCCAGACAACACTTATCTTCCCCAGTTTTTCTCCAGGTTCCCAAAACCAGGAGCAGAGGGCGTCACTGCCCTGTGATGCCCTTGGACTTGGGGTCTTCTATACACATTTCCTCCCCGTCCCTTTCATCCCCAAGGTGATTTGGAAGATCTTGGCAGAGGAGGCACACATTCTACTAGTCACTCGCCATGACTAGGAGGTCATGGTACACTGATCTCATCAGTCTGTCCATAGCCAGGCCCTAGAAGAGCCCCCGGGATCAGGTCTCTCTCAGCCATAGGGTCTTGTTCCATCCGGATCCTCAGTGGCTCCAGTTGACTGTCTGGCACTTGAGAGGGACCTCCTGAGGAAGGGCAGTTTTTCTGGCAAGGTCATCCAGATGATCTAGGCCTCCAGAAGGCCGTCAACCATCAGAATCTACAATGCGACTTGGTCCGCTTTTTGTAAATGGTGTTCCAGGTGCACATCAAACCCATCACAGTGTCGATTCCCCATGTTTTTGACTTCCTACAGGAGGGTCTTGATAGGGGGTTATTTCCCAGCATCCAATGAAGGCAGTGGTGGCCTTGTCCATGATTCTGACCGTGGACGCCCACCAGTTGCCAAGTCAACATCCCAGAGTGCATAGTTTCCTGAAGGGTGCCACCAGTCTGATACCCCTGTAGTCCATCGATACCTGACCTGGGAGCTTCTCATCGTCTTACAGGCACTCAACTCACCACCGTTTGAACCGTTGAAATTGGCTAACCTACACCATCTAACGTTCAAGACTGCCTTCCTGATAGCGGCCAGGAGGATTTCAGAGTTGGCGGGGCTATAGAGTCTTTCAGAACATGATCACTTCTTGATATACAGATCTCTTAATTTTCTTAAAAGCCTTATGTTGATGCATTTTATCCTATTTTCTGGAAAACTAGATTCCCTCTATCCCACAAAATATTAAGTTATGCTCAAAAGTGCAGATGGAAATTATCTAGTTAACAGTTTAATTTATTTAAAAAATTCTGCTTCATCAAAAGTGCTACGAGTTTCTAAAAAACCTTTCACACCAAGACTAATTTCCCTTACAGATTCATTTGATAGCTTGAAATCTGAAATAATAGAAAATGTTAAGTGCAACAGCAGAAAAAATGCATTTTTCCATAGAGATCCCCACCCTCATGGCAATGCTAGTTTAATTAATACTCAATAGTATTAAGATTAATAGTTACATAAAACAAGTTTGGAACAGTTTAATAATATGAGTATAAAACAGAAAAAGGTGCTAGCTGATATGCAGTGCTTCAAGAATTTTAGAGCCATATTGTATGCTCAGAAGGCATCCAGTAGCCCTGACTCTACTCAGAATTAGGTGTTTTCCTGTGCACCGCTTGGAGAGTCCAAGCAACGGGTTAAATCAGTCTGGTTGCCCTGGGACTAAGGAAACTTTTTCCTTGGCCACGCCTCCTGGTGTTACTTGGCGTCAGAATTTTTCCTCAGTCTGCCCGTTCAGGACTTATATTTGTGAGCTCCAGCGTAATTTATCTTGGACTCTCCTAGTTTTTCCTTTTCTTTTCCCTTAATTTCTTTTTCCTATAATTAGCAGTTAATTTGTTTGTTAATTTTTTGCTTCACGTCGTTTTGATTTCTCCTAGAGACTCGGAGGTAGGTGTGGGGGGGGGTGCTCTGCTTGCCGCGCCGCCTTTGGATGGCAGTGGAGAGCTGCCGCTTTTGCTTTAAAGCGCGGCAGGAGTGGCGAGACTTCCGGCGGCTCCTGGTGTTCCCCTTTTAGTTGGAATTGTGCTTCACATTTTTCTCACCTTTTGGAGGGCGTAGCCTGCCGCGGAGGGGTGCACGGTCACCTTAAATCACGTGGCCGCAATCTTTACCTCCTTCTTCTCCCTTGCACCAGAGCGGCGGCGGCCAATTGGGAGGACCTGAATTCGCGCCTTTTCTCCCATTGGTGTTTCCGCTCAGCCATGCTTCTGCAGATAGGCGCAGGGTGGTTAGCTGGCTTTGATCGGGTCTCTGGCTGGGTCACTTCCACCCCCATTGTTTCCCCAAGCGGCGCTGGTGTCTTGCCACTTGGTGGTCATAAACTGGCACAGGGAGGAGTTTTATGTAATTTTTTTGCCTTTTATCCACTGATTCTCCCTGATCTATCTGCTTGGTCTTGCAGCCTCAGCTTCTTTCCCACTTTCTCACCTCCCGTCGAGTGGCTGGATTCATTGGACTCATTGCAGAGCCCCAGTTTAGTCCTCTGGTTTTTTCCCACAAAGTGTTCTACTTCCACAATATCTGCATGTCATCTGATCCAGCACCAGCCACCAGAGTCTCCTTCATCTCCTCATCTCCTCCAGGATTGGCCTATTGTCTGAAGTCTGTGCCATCAGGTGATGGAGCACCCTGGCCCATCTGACTCCTCTGACGGTAGACCAGGTCAGTCTCAAGCCCCTAGCAAGCAAACTTCTGCAGGCAGGGGCAAGGGGGTAAGGAAGGGCAGGGTGGCCAGGCAGGATAGCCATCCCTATAAGGCACCATCTGCGGCGGTGACTAGGGAAGCAGAGAGGCAGCAGCGGGCTCTTGACAAACAATTCCAGAAGGCCCAATGCCAGGCTGTGAGAGAGCGCCCTCAGCCTACCCCTCATGTTGGGACAATCATTCCACCACTCCCAAGGGGGGGGGGATCGTCTGTCCATAATTGATGAGGAAGTGGACTCCCAGGATAGGTCTCTGGCTGAACCGGGCTCTCCTACTTTTTCATGTGTTTCTGAGTCAGGGCCCGGCCTCGAGGACCCTAGCCCCGGGGGATTGCTGATCCCATCCTTGCCCGGCATGTTCCTCCTCCTTCCAGGGACCCCCGTTGGTTCGGACTCTGCTGTAGCTCAGGAGCCTGAGTTATCTGCCCACATGCAGGCAGTGGTCACCCGTGCCATATCCCAGGGCATTGCCCAGGGGATGCAGAGGTGTGACCAAGCACCCTTCACTCCCAGCTCCTCTCAGCCCAGGCAGGAGGCTCCCAGGCAGGTCTGTCACCCATCTCTGGAGTCCTCAGCGCTAAGCGAGGCTTCCGTTTTGGATGACTCAGATCAAGAGGAGCAGGAGCTCTCGGAGGATAAGGACCTTCCTCTGAATGCTCCTGCCTTCTTGGGGCTCTTTAAGCCTAGCCTATCTAAGTCCATCTTGCACATGGCTAAGAACACCACCCAAGTGGGTACCAAACCTAAGGCCGTGCAGGGATTTTCGGATTCCGCTCCGGTTAACCCGAATGCTAGCATGTTTAACGTTCAGGCACCTCAGCAAGAGCTGGTGCTGGTCCCAGATCTCTTTATGGATGTCATTCAACGGTAGTGGGCCCAGCCTGGCTCTCTGGCCGTGCCCAGTGGCGGAGACAAGAAGCTGTACTCAGCTGACCCCGCGCCAGAAGACATCCTGGTACTGCCATCTGTAGACCCCCCTATAGCGGCTCTCACTTCTAATTCAGTCCTTCTGGCTGACTTGTTGAAAACCCTCAAGGCAGAGGACAAAAAAGTGGAGAAGGCCTGCCACAAGACTCATCAGGCGGCGGCCTGGGCCATTAAGGCTTCTTCCTCTGCTTCCTTCTTTAACAGAGCCTCTGTCATTTGACTGTGTGAGCTTCAGGTTAAATTACCGGCAGGAGACACTCATCTTCGCCAGGACATAACAAAAACTATTGCGGCATCCCAGTATTCGGCTGATGCCTCCCTTAACGCGGCCAAATTCACCTCTAGGGCATTGGCATCCAACATGACCTCCCACCGCCTCGTCTGGCTCCACAACTGGCAGGCGGACCAGAAGAACAAGTGGAAATTGGCGTCTGCCTCTTTTAAGGGGTCTAAATTATTTCGGGAGGTCTTGGACCCCTTCTTGATTGAATCCAAAGATAAACGGAAAGTTCTGCCCACCCTGAACAAGAAATAGGATCGTAAATCCTCTCCCTATTTCAAGAGACAGTCCTTTCATTCCAGTGAGTCCGCAGGACCCTCTTCTGCTCCCTTGAACACACTAGCTGGTCAGTCGGGAGATAGGTCCTAGGACAGGCAGTCCTTTCAGGACAGGGGTTGGCAGCAGTTCAACTACCGCAAGTTCAACTGCAGTGGGGCCTCCAACAGGCCCTTCCATAAGTCCAAGTGACCATCAACGTTCCCCTCCCATTGGGGGCCATCTCCAACTGTTCGCTTCCCAATGGGCACTGACCATGGAGGATGCCTGGGTCCTCCAGACTGTCAGGGAGGGACTTTCCTTGGAGTTTCTCTTCCAACCTCCTTGGAACTTCATCCGCTGTCCGATCCCCTCTTGCCCTCTCAAGAGGGAACTCATGACCCAGGAAATTCACCATCTCCTGGAGATCAATGCTGTAGAATAAGTTCCACCCGACCAGGAGGAGAGGGGATTTTATTCAATTCTCTTCCTGGTGCCCAAGAACTCAGGGGGGTGGAGAGCCACCTTGGACCTCAAGAACCTCAACCGTCACATTGCATACAGGAGGTTCAAGATGCAATCCCTGCAAACAATCCTATCGGGGATTCGCCAGGGCGACCTCCTCACGTCCATCGACTTGAAGGAGGCTTATCTACACATTCCCATTCGACCACAACACCAGAGATTCCTGCGGTTTTTCTATGCCGGTCGACACTACCAGTACAGGGCCCTTCTATTCGGCCTGTCATTGGCCCCCAGGACCTTCACAAAAGTTCTGTCAGTGGTTTGCAGCACAACTCAGGCGCAGACCCGTAAGGTTTTAATGTTACCTGGACGACATTCTCATCCAATCGTCGTTCAGGAAACAGGCCTTACGGGACCTCCACATTACAATGAGGTCCCTCAGGAATAATGGGTTCTCCCTGAATCTGGAAAAGAGTCATCTCATCCCAACTACCAAACTCATCCATCTGGGGGCGGTGATAGACACCTCAGCTTGCAGGGTGTTCCTTTCCCAGGACAGGATAGACAGTATCCCTGATCCGCAAGGTTCTGGGGTTGAGGCAGGCCTCCGTGCTACTCCTAGCACAACTGTTGGGGAAAATGATATCCTGCATTTTGGTCATTCCCTGGGCACGTCTTCACTCCAGAGAGTTGCAGTGGCTTCTCCTGCCCCATCAAAGAGCCAACAGAAGCAACTCATCCATGAAGGTGCGGATTCCCCCGACCGTGAAGAGGTTTAGGTTTAGGTTTTAGGTTTAGGTTTTATTGGGATTTATATGCCGCCCTTTTCCCTGAGGGGACTCAGGGCGGCTTACAACCACAGGGGAGGGGAAGTGCAAGGTCAAAACAAACACTTTGTGAACAAAAGAAAAATAATAAAACACAACTTTCATTCAGCAATCAAACACTCGGGCGGGTAATTAGAAGCCTATCCCCAGGCCTGCTGGGAGAGCCAGATCTTGAGGGCTGCGCGGAAGGTCTGGATCGTGGTGAGGGTGCGGATCTCCATGGGGAGCTCGTTCCATAGGGTCGGGGCAGCAACAGAAAAGGCTCTCCTCCGTGTGGTCGCCAGTCGACATTGACTGGCAGATGGAATTCGGAGGAGGCCCAGTCTGTGCGATCTGATTGGTCGATTTAGGGAGGTAATCGGCAGAAGGCGGTCTCTCAAGTACCCAGATCCACTACCATGGAGTGCTTTAAAGATGGTCATCATTATCCTGAAGCGCACCCGGAGACCAACAGGCAGCCAGTGCAGCTCGCGGAGGACAGGTGTAACGTGGGCGAACCGAGGTGCGCCCACTATCACTCGCGCGGCTGCATTTTGGACTAGCTGTAGTCGCCGGATGCACTTCAGGGGCAACCCCATGTAGAGCCCATTGCAGTATTCCAGTCTAGAGATCACAAGGGCTCGAGTGACTGTTGTGAGGGCCCCCCGATCTAGGTAGGGCCGCAACTGGCGGACCAGGCGAACCTGGGCAAATGCCCCCCTGGTCACAGCTGACAGCTGGTGGTCAAAAGTCAGCTGTGGATCCAGGAGGACTCCTAAGTTGCGGACCCTATCTGAGGGGTATAAAATTTGACCCCCCAGCCTAAGCGTTGGTGTATTAGCCAAATTATTGGGGGGAAACACAACAGCCACTCGGTCTTATCCGGGTTGAGCACCAGTTTGTTAGCACTCATCCAGTTCTTAACGGCCTCCAGACCCCGGTTCATCACGTCCACCGCTTCATTGAGTTGGCACGGGGCGGACAGATACAATTGCGTATCGTCCGCATATTGATGGTATTTTATCCCGTGCCTCCGAATGATCTCGCCCAGCGGTTTCATGTATATGTTAAATAGTAGGGGGGATAGGACCGAACCCTGAGGTACTCCACATGTTAGGGGCCTCAGGGACGATCTCTGCCCCCCTACTAACACCGACTGCGACCTGTCCGAGAGGTAGGAGGAGAACCACCGCAAAACAGTGCCTCCCACTCCCACCTCCCGCAGTCGTCGCAGAAGGATACCATGGTCGATGGTATCGAAAGCCGCTGAGAGGTCAAGGAGAACCAGGATGGACGCATAGCCTCCATCTCTGGCCCTCCAGAGATCATCGGTCAATGCGACCAAAGCGGTTTCTGTGCTGTAACCAGGTCTGAAGCCGGTCTCTCAAGTGGTGGCAATCAGCGGCTCTACTGAAGGGACACCTGTTCAAGGAGTCCATGAGAGTAGTCATCACTACAGATGCCAGCCTTGCTGGTTGGGGGGAGCGCACATGGGACATCGCATAACTCAAGGCAAGTGGACTCCAGCCGAAGCAGCCTGAAACATCAACTTTGTAGAGCTGTGAGCGGCCAAATTTACCCTGAGACATTTTCACCAGGACATTCTTCATTAACACGTCCTCCTGATGATGGACAATGTGGCCACCAAGGCCCATATAAATCGCCAGGGTGGCACCAGGTCCAGGAAGCTCATGGCGGAGGTGGAGGCCCTGGGCAGGTGGGCGGAGCATCACGTTGCATCCATTCGTTCCAACCACATCTCAGGAGTGGACAACACGCAGGCGGACTGGTTGAGCAGGACCACCATAGACAGTCCAACATTTCTTTTCTATTGGTGGCTTTGTGTAATTTGTCTACTCTTAATTTTTCATTTAGATATTGGAAGCCATATGTTTAGATTGGATTTGACATTTTTATCCGCCTATTGAGTCCTTCCTAAGGAGTTGAGATAGGCAAAAATTTATGTTTGATGATGTTAAAGGTATCATCTCCGGTTGTAAGCTGTTCCAAGTAAAGTTGCCTTTTGCACTTGACTGATGATGATTTTGTTATTAACAGTGGATGTTCAAGTGGTGCTCCAGTTGTTTTGGGATTGTGCCAGAGGCACTTATTACTATTGGTACTTCCTTTGTTTTCTTTTGCCACAATCATATTTCTATTTGCAGTTCTGTATTTTTTATTTTCCCTAGTTCTTTCTCTTCTCTTCTACTGTCTTCAGTTATTGTCACCTCTCTATCCAGACTTGTTTTGACTTTCTTACCTATAGTTGTTAAGTCTTGGATGTTATGTGGCAGGTACCTGTCTGCTTGAATTCTAAAGTTCCAGAACACTTTAGCTTCTTCATTTTCTATTACTTTTTCTTTTTTGTGGTTCCACCAGTTTTTGCTTGCAGGCAAATAATATTTTCTTGCAGATCTTCCAATTGCAAGCGCCACTTTGAAAGCACCATAATATTATGTCTCAGATAAACCAGATATGAAACACAACACGATGAGCTAATTCTACTTTATTGTAAGGCTACGTTAACAGAATCTTGCAAATCTGAAGATACAGACTTGCCACCATCTTCTATAACTGCCTGAACAATTGAGGGCATCTTTCCTAATTTTTTTCTTTAGTTAATCCTATTGGTACTCCTGCCTCTCTTGTCTAAATATTTCCTAGGCAATATCTTGTCCCCCAAGGTCATTCACACATTCCATTCCTTTATTATAAGAGCCGAGGTGGCGCAGTGGTTAAATGCAGCACTGCAGGCTACTTCAGCTGATTGCAATTCTGCAGTTCGGCTGTTCAAATCTCACCAGCTCAGGGTTGACTCAGCCTTCCATCCTTCCGAGGTGGGTAAAATGAGGACCCGGATTGTTGTTGGGGGTAATATGCTGACTCTGTAAACCGCTTAGAGAGGGCTGAAAGCCCTATGAAGTGGTATATAAGTCTAACTGCTATTGCTATTGCTATTATTGTTCATATATGTCTCTCACAATTCTTGCTGGCAGGCCTCTTGCCTGTGGCTATAGAATTGATTCCAGATACTTCATTATACCCTGCACACGTACACATGTAGATTTGTTTGCATGTTTTTAGTCTAATGAAAATTATCGATATAATGGCATTTCATTCAGCTAATATACTGTCAAAATTTTATATAAATTTGCTCAGAAGTATATAATATGCTTATGTACATACTTATGCATAAAGTTATTTCTTTTTGATGTAAAAGAAGAAAAAGAATGAGAAAATAGTATGCCATACAAATTAAAGAAATGAGAAGAAAAAGTCTTATAGCTAGAATAGTTTCTATCTTTTTTGTATTTCTCCATACAGTATTATTTATCCTTGTGAACTTTTTTTGGTTTATCGATATCCAGACACAGTTTCATATATTGCCTTTTTTCCTTTAAACATTTTTTTTCCATTTTTTTTCTTTGGATCACCAATCTCAACCATGACTTCTTTGGTCTTGGTCTTCTTGATGCATTTATTCTTTCTTCATGTAATTGTTTTGTGATTCAATTCTCATTCATTTTCTCCGACAGGGTAATTCTTTCATACTTGTCACTCACTTAAATTCAGTCCACATTAGTTCAAGCTGCCACATGAAGTGGTAGCTTCTCTTTCATTAGGCGTCTTCAAGCAGATGCTGGTTGATTATCTGTCAGAGATGGTCTAGTGGTTCTTGTACTAAGAAATGATTTCTAAAGTCCCTATGATTCCTTTCTGGTTTTATCACATATACTTCTTAAGTATCCTATCCCCACCACATTCACAATGTTTTTATGATTCCCAGGACATAGTCAATGCCATAGATATTGACTTCTGCTACTTATCATGGCTAATTAATTGAGTCCTTCATGAATTAAAATGGATGTATGTACTTTTTTTCTTTAGATAATTAGGACAAATATATGTTTGTACTGCAATAGGATTCTGAATACATTTTCAGTACACCTGAATAATGTGCTGGCTTGAGTATTTCAAGACAGATGTTTGTTGGTATAGTTGACCATATTTCACCATACTAATGCAGCAGTGATTTTTTTTTTTTTTGCTTTTTAGTACAACCAGACTGTATGGTCAATTTTGCAGAATATTTGAAATTGGATTTGAGAATGGGTGAATGGCTGCTAAACCATGTTGTCCATTACCGATGGAGGCCAGTGAAGGACCACTGAATTCAGGCAGTTCTCATTAAAATAATAATTAAAACTCACTATGCCAGTACTGTTTACAAGCTGTCCCTTCATTTAATTGCCTTGGAAATAAGATTTGTTTGGGGGGGGGGGGCTGGATGGAACTGAAGCATTCCACAATTTCTGATTCTTCTATTTCCTCCCCCCTACCAACTTGGAGGCATCAACTCTCATCTGTCAAAGTGTAAATCAGCAATTAAAACACAAACAGCAAAATGCCAAAGATGACCTGGAGCACAAAGCGACTGACAAACAAGTCCGGACAAATCGGTGGATAATTTATAAGCATTGCCCCAAAATCTAATTATTTGGCAATTCGAATTTGCAGCCAGCCAGGGCTGTGCAATAAATTTAACTCACCATAAATTATTTAGGAGCAGCCTGTGGTGTAAATCAAAAACACAAGTGTTTGTTTAAGAAACAAGCTCCTTGTGCATAAAACGACTCTTTTTTGTGTTTCACAAAGAAAAGACAAAAACTGTTAGATGAGATACCTTAAATTCTTCTCTTGAAGTTGTAAAAAGTTGTTTTTAAAGCAGATTACATTGTCCTTTTTCTTTTTAAGAACATAGTACTTTCAATTGAATTCTGCTTGATAGTGCATTGGGAACATTTCTGTTCAATTTTCTGGTATTTTTTAATTCTATATCTATGTCTGTATGTGCTTGTATGTGGAGGGTGGATACACATGCACACACATGCCCTTATTTTGCTGGTAAGGAGGAGAATAAATATTCTCAGTCCCTTTTTTTCCTTACTCAAGTGGGATATTGCTATCCATTGCCTCTTATTCAAATAGACATTTATATAGAATGTTTATATTTTCTGGACTCTAATATTATAGACAATGCTGTAAATAAAGTGTTTCTCTGTGAATATTGGTATAATTTTTTTCTGTTTCCAAATGGAGATTTCTCCCAAAGTGGTTCACAAATTGAAGGTTGTAGTTTTGCCTTTCAGTAAGAAACTCAGACCCTCAATTTTGTTCCTTTCATTCATGTTTCCACCTTTCTTCATTACTGTGAAATCACTTCAGGAAACCCCCCCTCCCTCCCTAAATAGTTAACTAACAGTAAATCCAAGAAACATAATGCTTCAACAAAGGCAACAACTTTTTGTTTCTTTTTTGAAGACGTTTCGGTTCTCATCCAAGAAGCATCCTCAGTTCTGATTGAATGCTGGGGAATGGAATGATTTATATTCCTATTAACTATGACCTGGATTATTGAGAATATCCATAGACGGCAACCAGTAGCACATTCTGAGCCCCAGGTCTAGGTACACAGCCATGTTTTTAAAGCCTTACAAAAAGACAACAGGATGGGGTCATGCTAATCTCTGAGGGGAGAATATTCCACAAAGCAGGGGCTGCAGCAGAGATAGCCCCTTCTTCTAGTTTCTGCCGTTTGATACTCTTTGACTAATGGGATCTGCAGCATGCTCAATCTTTTTGAATCAAATTGGACAGGAACAAAGACAGTCCTCAGATAATCGGGTCCCAAGCTATGAAGGGCTTTAAAGATGACAACCAGCCCTTTGAATTTCCCCTCAGAAACACACTTATAGTCAATGCAGCTCATGTAATAGTGGTGTTACATATGCCATATATTCAACACCATTTACCACCTGCTCAACTGCATTCTGTACCAGTTAGTTTCCAAATGCTCTTCAAGGCCAACAGAGACAATTTTAATTGTTTTCTTTTTTAAGTTAGTTATAGCAGTGCACACTGGTGATAGATACCACTAAATCTGTTTCTAGAAACTTAAAGTAGGTTCTTTATTTTCTGTCAACTTCTATTCATTCTGTAGTGAACTTACTTTCCTTTGTCTAAAGGAAAAAAAGTATCCTAGCAATGTAACAGCATACTAGTATAGAGGATAATTCTGTGCAAAATAAAATGTGCTGAATTTATTTTTTAGGATATAGTATTGAAAAGTACATGGTGTTCTTTAAGTCAAGGATTGCAGAAGGGTGACTTGCTAAATTAATCCAAGAAAATATATTATTCACACTTGATGGTGTGGGCAGAAAACATATTAATATTTTTCTGATGGATTATATGACAAAAGCATGAAATGAACTGCTGTATACCTGAAGGGCAAATTTTAAAAAATGGTTAAAATTTGGGTTGATGGAAAAATAAACGTATTTTGGATTGTCGGGGAAAAATTTAATGGTTTCACTGCCCCCTTTCACCTCTTCATGTCTGTGTTTTTAATTTTTAAATTGTCTCAAATTCTTTTTTTTTTTTTGCTGTATTTGCATCAAATGCTTTTAAGTAGAATTTTCACAATACCCTCCCTTTTATCCATTTCTTGAATTTGATTGTCAGTATAAATCCATTGTACTACTTTAAAATGGGTAGATTGTCAGTTTGTATCCATGTGCTCCAAAATACAGCTTGTTTGGCTGTGTATGTAAGTGCTTAGCATTTTATAATAGCTTCTAATGAAATTGTAGGTCTGTAATAACATTTGGAATATTTAAAACAAACCATATGCTTGTAAAAAAGTGGAAACACATTGGCTTAAAGCCATAAATTCTGGGTAATGGAATGTTTTTTTCCTCTTTATGTTTGATAGATATTTTTGTTTCTGCAGGAATGTCAGCTCCTAATTTCATGATGTATCATGGGTTTTAGAAAATTGAATTTAATAAAGGCATAAGATGAATGGCAGCTTTAAAGGTCCCAACACTTGTCTTTATTAGCTGGATGGACGTCGGGCTGCCCAAATGCTCCTGCTCTCCAAATGGAAGCTTAAATGGAAAATACCACTGAGTGTTGTAGGTTACATTTCATTGCAAGGCTAGTTAACATTGTTAGTGAGCAATGATTCTGATTTCATAGGGCTTGTATCTGTTGCAAACATTGCTGGAAATGGAAGAAAAAAATTGTCTTCTAGTCAATTTGAGTCCTGGGACATCAACCTTTTGGAAAGACTTTTTCTTCTCATTTTTAAAAACTGAACAGAAAAGCCAAGAAATAATGAGGGTGATAGAAAATAAAGCAGTTGATCTTTTCCTCCAAGTTACTGAATTTCTTAGAACAGAGGCCTTTTTTTTAGTCCTGTAGCCTTCACAATTTGGACAGTCATAAAATGCTCACAATTCCTCATTTCACTACTTTGTTTTACAGTATCTACTGGTTTATTCTAGCCCGGTGATGGTGAACCTATGGCACGCGTGCCACAGGTGGCACACAGAGCCCTCTCTGCGGACACGCAAACCGTCGCTCCAGCTCAGCTTTGCCACGCATGCGTGCTCACCTCCCTCTGGTCAGCTTATTTTTGGGCCGCATATGCATGGGGGGTGGGGCACATGTGGTAAATGCACACGCATGTGTGTGTGGGGGGGCAGAGGGTTGTACACATGCACGGAGGCTCGAGGGAGCATGGGGGTTACAGGAGGCTGCAGGGAGGCCTGATAGGTCCAAAGTGGGGCGTGGGGGGGTTCGTGTGCGCATGTGGAGATAAGAATAAGAAAACATTTATTGCCAATAGGAATGAAGCCATATTAAACAGGATTTTTTTTTGCCTTATATCATTGAAGAATGCAGTTCTCTCTTACCTAAACCTCCCTATAGCAGTTTAAATCTATTGTTTTGTTTTTCTGTATTTCCCATGTTTCAGTGGATTCTCTGATCCATGCTTTTTGACCTTTCAAAATAAGCAGTTGGATATGTCATGTGCAGGCCACCCCAGCTCTGCAAAAGCAAAAAATGTCATGATACATCATGATACAACCCGTGACATGATTGAATTTGATACCCATGCATTATAACAGTTAATTTATATTTTGTTTTAAAACTTTTCAGTACTCCTGTTTCAGTATTTTATCATCTCTATTCATCCATGATTTTCTGCCTTTTTCTTTGTCTTGATCAATCCACTCTTTATACAGGTAGTCCTCAATTTACAACAGTTCATTTAATGACCATTCAAAGTTACAATGGCACTGAAAAAAGTGACTTATGACTGTTTTTCACACATATGGCCGTTGCAGCATCCCATGGTCATGTGATCAAATTTAGATGCTTAGCAACTAACTCATATTTATTAGGGTTGCAGTGTCCAGGGATTATGTGATCATCTTTTCTTGTGACCTACATCAGCAAAGTCAAAGGGGATGCCCAATTCACTTTACAACCGTGTTACTAACTTAACAACTGGAGTGATTCACTTAACAACTGTAGCAAGAAAGGTCATAAAATGGGGCAAAAGTCACTTACAACTGTCTCTCCCTTTTTAGGCATTCTGTTGATATTGCCCCAAGTGGAACTGGTTATTTTGATAGCTGTAGTACACTGCTGGTTCATGCTTAATCTGGTCCACCCAAATACCCAGATTCATTTTACAAGTTACTACTGATGAGCCAGAAAATGCCTACCTTGTACTTGTGCATCTATTTTTTTTCCTCCTTAAGTACAGAACCCTATATTTCTCACCCTTTATTGGAGAAGACATAATATTCAAGTGTATCAACAGCCTTTTGAACTTTGAGCCAGTTTTCTTTTTTTTTATAAACAATTTTTATTTGTTTTTGAACAAAGACAAACAAACATAAAAAAAAACCCATCTTCCATTACAAATTGTAGAAAGTGTATCAGTTGGATACAGTATGTATCTCTTCCATAGTCACGACTCGCATATTTTAAATTCACCTATATTCATGTAAATAACAATTATTATATCTCAACCTTAATTTGACTATAACTGTTTTTACGTCCTTTTATATATAATGTTCAAAATCTAGAATAGGATTATATGATAACATTCCATTAAATCATCCTAAAATCATCCTAAAATCATCCAATCACAATACATCTTTATAACATATTCTAGATAAAGCTTTTAAACCTCCTCTCATAATCTCCACATATTGTTTATATAAAATTTCATATTATCAAACTAATATATCTATATTTAACTTCATTGATGAGGATGAAGTGATCCTCATCAATGAAGTCTAACTAAGCAGCTCCAGGCAGAAAGCTATATCCTTAGTGAAAGGATCTTGGAAAACACTAAAGCTAGTTGTCCGGAGTTTTGTGGAGGAGGACAAGAACTGTGCCGGGAGAGTCCCAGCTTTTGCGGCAGGAATGATGCTAGCGCCGGCGTTCGGTGCTTGCGTTTTTTGGAGAGAGTAGCCCGAGTGGAGGAGCCGCGATGAAAATGCTGATGCTGCAACCGTTGGGGGCAGGTTTTAGCCCGCCGCAGCCCGCTGCTGCTTCGGTGCAGCCTGGTGCTGCTTCGGCGCAGCCCGGTGCAGCTTCGGGGTTCGCGGAGCGAGTGCAGCAGTAGAGTCAAGCTGGAGTGGGTGCGGCCTGAGGCGGCCGGGTTGCGCTGCGCCGTGTGCGTCCTCAACCTGGCTTACGAGAAGAGTGTCTCGGTGCGCTACACGCTCAACCATTGGGCCAGCTGCAACGAGGTGCCCGCTGGCTACTTGCCGCCGCCCGTCGCCGCCCACGCCGATGCCGCCCACGCCGGCCAGACGGACTGCTTCGCTTTCCACTTGCCCGTGGGCGCCGAGACGCTGCTCGAGTTTGCCGTTCGCTACCGCATGGCCGACACCGAGTATTGGGACAACGACGAAGGCCACAACTACAAACTGCGCCGCTTTCAGGCCCTTGCAGAGGAGGAGGACGAGGAGGACAAGGAGTTTGCCCCCCCAACTATCGCCAGCTGCCCCAGCCGCCTCAGATTTCCTGCGCCGCTTCCAGGCCCCCGCAGAGAAGGAGAACGAGGAGCTCCCCCCAACTACCGCCGGCTCCAGCCACCTCGGACTCGTGCTGACTCGTGTTTCCAACTGCGGCAAGGGGCTCTCCTCTGCTGCTTTCCGCAGCCTGGCCCGAGACTGGGCCCTCGTCCGAGCCCCGCAGGGAAGGTGCTCCATCTCAGTTCAGCTCCTCTCCCTCCTCCCTCCCTCTCCCTCCTCTTCTCCCCTCACCCCCTCTTTTCCTTTCAGGATATTCAAGCCGAGGGCTAGTCTGAGTGGGATTTTCTGGGATGAGTTTGTATTTGTCACCCCGAGGAAGTGGACAAGGCCATGGGAGCGATGAGTCCCTCCACCAGTTTCGACCAGCAGAGAGGTGACACGAGGCTGGCTCCAGATGATTACTAACGCATCTTTGCAGGAGGGATCTTTCCCGCAACCATTAAAGGAAGCAGTGGTAAGACCCCTCCTCAAGAAGCCTTCCCTGGACCCAGCTATTTTGAAAAACTATCGTCCTGTATCCAACCTTCCTTTTTTAAGGAAGGTTGTTGAGAAGGTGGTGGCGCTTCAATTTTGACGGACCTTGAATGAAGTGGATTATCTGGATTCCTTTCAGTCTGGTTTCAGGCCTGGGTACAGCACTAAAACCGCTTTGGTCGCCCTCACCGATGATCTCTGGCGGGCCAGGGATAGAGGATATTCCTCTATCCTGGTGCTTCTTGAACTCTCAGCGGCCTTCGATACCATCGACCATGGTATTCTTCTGCGAAGCCTAGGGGAGGTGGGAGCGAGAGGCACCGTTTTACAGTGGTTCTCCTCTTACCTCTCTGACAGGTCGCAGTCGGTGTTGGTCGGGGGGCAAAGGTCGACCCTTAGGCCCCTCACATGTGGTGTGCCACAGGGTTTGGTCTTGTCCCCCCTCCTATTTAACATTTACATGAAGCCGCTGGGTGAGATCATGCAACAGCATGGGGTAAAGTACCACCAATATGCGTTCGATACTCAATTGTATCTTTCTGTCCCGTGCCAGCTCAGTTTAGCGGCGGACGCGATGTGCCGATGCCTGGAGGCTGTTAGGATCTAGATGGGGATGAACAAACTTGTGCTCAATCCCGATAAGACTGAGTGGCTTTGGATGCTGCCCCCAAAGGACTGCTTGGACAGTCCATCCTTAACCCTGGGAGGGTGAAAATTTATGCCCCTCAGAGAGGGCTCGCAATTTGGGAGTCCTGGATTCGCAGCTGAAACTGGAACATCATCTATCGGCTGTGACCAGGGGGGCCTTTGCCCAAGTTTGTCTGGTGCACCAATTGCGGCCCTATTTGGATCGGGAGGCACTTCAAACGGTCACTCATGCCCTTGTCACCTCGAGGCTGGATTATTGCAACGCGCTCTATATGGGGCTACCCTTGAAAAGCGTTCGGAGACTGCAGTTAGTTCAGAATGCGGCCGCCTGAGCGATATTGGATGCATCGAGGTACACCCACGTTACACCTGTCCTCCACTAGCTGCACTGGCTACCAATTGGTCTCCGGACACAATTCAAGGTGTTGGTTATCACCTTTAAAGCCCTACATGACTTAGGGCCAGAGTACCTTCGAGACCGCCTGCTGCCACATACCTCCCAGCGGCCAGTAAGTTCCCACAGATTGGGCCTCCTTCAGTTGCCGTCAGCCAGACAGTGTTGGCTGGCGGGCCCTCGAAGAAGAGCCTTCTCTGTGGCTGCTCCGACTCTCTGGAACCAGCTACCCCCGGAGATCCGGACCATACCCACTCTCATGGCCTTCAGGAGAGCCAAGGTGGCGCAGTGGTTAAATGCAGCACTGCAGGCTACTGCTAGATCAGCAGGTCAGCGGTTCAAATCTCACCGGCTCAGGGTTGACTCAGCCTTCCATCCTTCCGAGGTGGGTAAAATGAGGACCCAGATTGTTGGGGGCAATATGCTGACTCTCTGTAAACCGCTTAGAGAGGCCTGAAAGGCCTATGAAGCGGTATATAAGTCTACTACTGCTACTTTTACTAATTATAAATGAACAGTTGCAAAGCTAAGCTGAGTCTGGTTAATTAGGCACGAAAGCTAACAATATAATGTATAATTCATTCCCCTCCCGTTGGCATCCCCGTGCACAGTCCAATCATATTTCCCCCAAATGTCAGGTGTGAGATAACTTCAAAAGGCATCACCAGGATGGAATGCTGGACCGTTGGCCTTTGCAGGAAACACCCCTCCTCCACATGCGCAGTAAGGTGGTCAGTTCAGCGTCTAGAAACTTTCTCCAGCACAGCAATGATTCCCCTCCCAAATACCATGCCCCCCCTCCCCATTTCAATGGCAGCCGAAGCAGTAGCAAAGCAGAGGCTGACATCCGGCCCTCCTCCAGAAAAGGGTGGTCAGACCTGCAGAAACGAGAAAGCACAAACAAACAGACGAACAAGAAGACATGAAAGGGGAAAAGGGGAGAGGAAGAGAGAGAGAAGAGAGAAAATTTTTTTAAGAGAATGGCCAAATCAGGGCTTGTCAGGATAAGTAGAATAGAACTTGCGGAATAATCAAGGGGCCCGAACATGGGACCCGTCAACCCACTCGGCGTGAGAGGGGGAAAAATGCTTCCAAGCCACTAGGTACTGGACACGGTTCCAGCATTTACGAGAGTCTAAAATCTCACGAACTTCGAAATGTTGCTCGCCCTCAATCAAAAGCGGAGCGGGTGGATGAGGAATAGGCGGACGCAACGATGAAGTGCAGACAGGTTTCAGGAGGTTAACATGAAAAACAGGATAAACCCGGTTGAGGTGTTTAGGAAGCTGCAGCCTGACAGAAACAGGGTTGATGATTTTGATAATGGGAAATGGGCCAACATACTTAGGCCCCAACTTCTTCGACTTTTGTGGAGTTTGAAGAAGTCTGGTGGACAAATAAACTTGATCACCAACTTTGTAATCACATGGCTTAGTCAGCTTCTTATCGGCTTGCTAGGCTTGGGTTTCACCCCACCTTTGGACTTCGGAAGGTTAGTTATGGGAAGAGCTATCTTAGCAAAAGAGGGAATGAACTGGCGATAGAAATTGGCAAAACCCAAAAATTTTTTCAATTGCCTGCATGTACGAGGGGCCTCCCACTCAGTGACCGCTTTCACTTTAGCGGGATCCATCTCAACACCCGTGTGGGAGATACGATAGCCCAGGTAGTCAACCTTCTCCTGATGGAATTCACACTTGGACAATTTGGCATAAAGCTCAGCTGCCCGAAGTTTCTTCAGCATGGTACGAACCAGTTTTACGTGCTCCTCACGTGTTTCCGTGTAAATAAGGATATCATCTAAATATACGATAACGCCCTTGTAAAGATGGTCATGTAAGACCTCATTAGTTAGCTGCATGAAGACCGTAGGCACCCCCTGTAGGCCAAACGGCATCACACGAAATTGGAAACAGCCAAGGGGACAATTGAAAGCCGTTTTCCACTCGTCTCCCTCCTTAATACGGACTCTATAATACGCTTCCCTTAAGTCCAACTTAGTGAAGATGTGGCCCTTCTCCAATTGGGCGAGCATGTCCTTCATCAGTGGCAATGGTAGAGGTTTTGAGATGATATTCCGTTCAGGTTTTTAAAATTAATACACAATCTAAGAGAGCCATCTTTCTTCTCCCTGAACAACACAGGAGCCGCTACCTTGGGTCTTGCCGGTTCAATAAATCCCCTCTCCAAATTCTTATCGATGAATCTTCTCATTTCCTCCATCTCCCTAGGGGACATTGAATATATTTGGGGCTTTGGAAGTTTCACCCCAGATAAAATATCAATGGTGCAATCAGTGGGCCTGTGGGGGAGGGTAGTTTATCAGAAGATTTTTCACTAAACACTCCTCTAAGATCCCAGTACTCCTTTGGTATTTTCTCCTCCCCTTCAATTCTCTCCTGCCCCCTGGCTGCCAATGTGGGGCTAGTAGCAGCAGATTCTGGAGTCTCAACCTCCCGTTCAGGGGGTATGTTCGTGCGAATACGTAACCAACCCTTTCTCCAGTTAATGCGAGGGTTCCATTTACGAAGCCAGGGGAGTCCCAAAATAGGGGCCGGTTCATGCCAGGTGCCACAATAAAAGTTATTAACTCCTGATGGGTCCCCATTTTCATCTCTATGGGCTCAGTAGAAAAATGAGCAGGGCCACCTCCTGCAATAGAACCATCAATCTGGCAAAAAACAATAAGGGTTTTCAAAGTCCTCAATTTTAAGCCAAGTTTCTCCACCATTTCAGGAGTTATCATACAGCGAGAACAGCCAGAATCAAGGAGAGCTAAAAGTTTCTCAGTCGCGCCAGAAGATGGCACTCTCATTTCAATTGGGATAAGCATGGGGCCCTTTCTGGAACTTACCCAGCGATGAGACTCCTCCTCCGATTCGTCAGATGAGCTGGGGTTGACACCTCCCTCCTCCTCCGGCTGGAAATGCTGGGGAACATTTTCAGCGGCGAATGCAGCTTCCCTCTTCTTGCCCGGGGCCTTCATTGTACTTCCCTCTTTCCGGAGAGGGGGTGGGGCGGTCTGAGCCAATTTTACGTGGCAATTCACGGCACGATGGCCTTCCTTCCCACAGCGGAAGCAAGTGAAAGGCTTGGCTTTGCCTGTGAAACCCCCTTTTCCCTCACTCCTGGGGCGGAGGGATTTTTTGGGGCTGCTGGGGGGATTTCTCCACCTCTCCCTCCTTCATGCATTGAAGCCTGGCTAAATCCAACTCAACTTCTGCCGCGTGTTCATACCAAGCAGTTACACGGTGGGGAAGGCGTCTGTTTATGCACTGTTGGTATATCTTTTCATTCAATCCCTCAGCAAACTGATCCAGCAAAGCCTCTTCTGACAGCCCCCTCATAAAAACTGACAACTCTTGAAATTCCTGGACATAATCTGGCACAGATTTGTTTCCCTGCTTCAGAGCCATAAATTTCAGGCGCCTGCATCTCTCGGTCAATGGGTCATCAAACCTCCTTTTCATGGCTGCCATAAAGTCATTAAAATTCCTCAGGTGAGGGGAACTGCATTTGTGTAGGCCAACCATCCATTCGGCTGCCTTCTTCTCTAAGGACATCAACACCATCCTCACTTTCATTTCATTTGTCTCTAAATCAGGTCCATAGATTTCCATATAATTCCAGACCTGAATTATAAAAAGCCCAAGACTTTTAGGGTCTCCATCATATTTTACAGTTAAGGGAGGGACTTTTGCCATTCGGGGTCGCCTGGGACCCCCCTGCTCTTTGAGCAACTCTAGCTGGAGGGGGGAAGGCTGGTTCTGGGTTTTCTTGTGCCCAACCCCCCTCGGCTTCTTCACCCTCCCTTAAACTATGCATCGAGTACCTTTGCTCAAGTTCTTCAGCCGGCTCCCTTTCCACTGCTCTCTCACGGCTTCTGCATTCAGTCCAAGCTTCTTCGAGGAGTCTCATGGCTTGGGAAAGCTTGTAGTCCTCTTCCCCAGAGTCAGCCCAATCGGCTGATTTTTTCTTCGGTCTCCTTCTCGTGACTCTAGCATCCAATTCCTCAGGCTCCTCTTTTTGTCCCACACCCAAAGTCCATCTGGGACGCACGGCAGGCTCTTCCACTCTTAGTCCGGCCAGTCTTTCGGTTAAAGATGGTCCCACCGTGGACCCCTCCTCTTCCGCCTGGTCACTTACATGCAAAGACATTTCTTTTCTTGTGAGGACACCCCCGTCGGTAGGTTTCAGCTCCGGGATGGGTGAAAAATGAGGCTCAGCTTATTGTCAGCATCACTTCATTCAGTAATCACGAAAGAAAACCACTGGACTCCATTTGTATTGAAATCAAGTGTACTTTTACTAATTATAAATGAACAGTTGCAAAGCTAAGCTGAATCTGGTTAATTAGGTGCAAAAGCTAATAATATAATGTATAATTCACTCCCCTCCCCTTGGCATCCCCATGCACAGTCCAATCATATTTCCCCCAAATGTCAGGTGTGAGATAACTTCAAAAGGCATCACCAGAATGGAATGCTGGACCGTTGGCCTTTGCGGGAAACACCCCTCCTCCACATGCGCAGTAAGGTGGTCAGTTCAGCGTCTAGAAACTTTCTCCAGCACAGCAATGATTCCCCTCCCAAATACCATGCCCCCCCTCCCCGTTTCAATGGCAGCCGAAGCAGTAGCAAAGCAGAGGCTGACAGAATGTATGAGGTGTTGCTGTTTTTAAACTGTTTCTTTCGTTATGTGTTTTGTTTATGTGTTTTTTTTCTCTTTATTTTTGTAAACCGCTCGGAATCCTTCGGGATTGGGCGGCATATAAATGTGTCTAATAAATAAATAAATAAATAATGATAAATAAACAAATAAACAAATAAACAAACAAACTATAGCTATTGTTGCTTCATTTTATACATACTAGTAGTAAACTAAATTTAGCTTAATTTTTATTATATATTTTCATTACATCAACCTATATCCCTCCAGCAATAGTACGGTCTTATATCTCTTCCCATTTGTAGCATTAATGTTCTAGTTACTTTCTTAATAAATCTTGTATAAACCTCCCTTGGCAACATGCTGTTCCTTTTGTATCTCACAAAAGCTTGAAACCCAACATCTGCTCTTTCCATCACCTTATCTTTGGTTATCGCTCGTGCTTCTATTAAGATTTCTCTCATCTCTGTCAATTTTTCCAGGGCGCTCTCAGGAGAATCCAAGCAAGGGTTGAATACAGCCAAATTGCCCAGAGCTGAATGGAAATTTTAAGCCACGCCTCTGGTGCTGATTATCCCCAGATTTTCAATTCAGCTAGCCCAGTTCTAGATGCTTTTTAAGTTTTTCTTTATTTAGTTTATTAGCTTGGACTCTCTTGAGCGTTTACTGTATTTTCAGTTTAGGGGTGATCAGGCTGAGTGAGTGTAATTAGATTTCTTTAATTCGTTTCTAACTCGCTCTTCGGTTCTCCGGCGTCCTGCTTAACTCCCAGGCACCGCAGGGAACGCAGGCAGCTGCTGGAGCAGTTAAGACCCTCGCTGGGGAGGGGGAAAGCCCCGCTGAGGCTCCTGCGGTTGGCGTCCGTGCTTTTGGTGGCCGGCATGCAGGTGCGGTGCCTCAGAGCTCCGGATGGTTTGCTGGCTACTTTAAAGTAATTAGAGCTCTCGGTCGCCATTTTGGGAGCTATTTGCAGTTTCGGTTTCTGATTGCAACCTCGTGGCAGCTGCCTGCAGCCTGATTCACAGCAGGTGCCACGAGGAGCCACTCTTTGTCCGGCCCGGCTGGCAATTAGGTGTATCCTTTTCACCTGAGCGGCAAGGATTGGGGCCGCTGGTCACAAGCCTCATTCCTGCAGCACTGGGAGCTGTTAACGCTTGTCTTTATTCCACCTGCTGGATATTGCTGCTGCAACGCCCCCACGTCTCCAGAGCGTCTGTTGGTTTGCAGGGCTTTGCAAGGTGGTGAGTGGAGGTAGCCCCTGATTATATTTGACCACAGTTTAATAATGGCTGAGCAGGCTCCCGATGATTCCACCCAGGCAGGGGTTTCCTCCAGGGTTTTCTCCAGGCAGGCTGGTGTGGCTGCCAGGGAGGCCATCAGGGGCTCCAAACCATACTCCAGGCCAGCCCCTAAGCAGGGATCAGGGCCAGATAAGGATGCATTGCGTCACCAAAAGGCCCTTGAAAAGCAATTCTCCAAGGCCCAGCACCAAACGCAGTCCTCCCAATCGGTGTCTCCTGAGGAGCCCGCCATGGAAGTTCCTTCAGCCCAGCCAAGGCCTGTTTCAGCCAGTGAGAATGAAGGCCGGGAGTTTCCCCCCACAGCTTCTAAGTCTAGGGCAGTATCTTCAGGGGCCTCTATGGTGGATCAATCTGATCTTTTCGCTTACCCTTCGGATCTTGAAGAAGGCCCTACCCCGGGCCCCTTGGCCCCTCAGCTTCCGCCTTCAAGGCCTAAACCCAGGGCAAGGCCCATGGCGGATCTTGGGCCTGACCTTTCAGTGGAAATGCAGGAAGTTATCAACAGGGCCATTTCCCAGGGCATCGAAGCGGGCATGTTGCACAAGGGCCCCAGCCGGTTCCCAAGGTGGCTTCTCCTCCACGTCCCTTGCATTCCCCCCACTCGTCTTCAGGTTCTGAGGCTTCGGACTGGGAGGAGGGGGATGACATTCTGCCTGTTCAGGAGGCTGAATTCTCTGGGGAGGAAGGTGCAGCAGTTCAAAAGCCCTGTTCTTCGGGACTATTTAACATTGCAAATTTCAAAACCATTTTGGACAAGGCCAAGCTGGCCACCCGTATGGGGTCTACTCCACCTGTTCAAGCTCCTGCTGAACTGGATGATTTGTCTGGGGATTTGTTTGAGGAGCCGGTTTCGGTTCAGGAGATCATTCCTATTCCCAAGATGTTTCTTAATTTGGTTCAGAAACAATGGGCTCAGCCTGCTACCATGGCTACCCCCTCTAGTAATGATAAGAGGCTGTATACTGTGGATGCCAGCCTGGAGGATTTACTTAAGCTACCACCTATCGATCCTCCGGTTGCGGCCCTCACCTCAACATCTGTGCTTCCGCCTGATTTGTTAGAGGGTCTTAAGGCTGAGGATAAGAAATCTGAGAATGCCTGTCATAAGACGCGCCAGGCGGCTGCATGGGCAATTAAGACGTCTGCCTCGGCTTCCTTTCTTTCCAGGGCAGCTCTCCTTTGGTTGAGGAAGCTGATGGCGAGGGTTCCAGTTAGGGATACCAAGTTGAGGCAGGAGATTAACAAAATCATGGCAGCTACCGAGTACACTGCTGATGCCACCCTCAGTGCGGCTAAGTTCGCTTCTTGGGCCCTGGCTTCGAATGTTACCACCAGGTGTCTCTTGTGGCTGAGGCATTGGAACGTTGATATGTGCTCCAAGTGGAAGTTGGTGTCTGCCCCTTTCAAAGGGGTCGAGCTTTTCGGGGAGGTCTTAGACCCTGTCTTAGTGGAAAATAAGGACAAAAAGAAGGTGATGCCGTTGGTTTCTAAGAAATCCGATAAGAAGGGCTTTTATTCCTATAGGAGGCAGTCCTTTCGGAACTCGCAACCTTCTTCGAGTTCTGCGCAGTCACATAGCCCGTTCCACCAGCAGACGGACAGGTCCCAGGACTGCCAGTCCTTTCGGGACAGGGGTCACCAGCCATATTACTCCAGACGGGGGGGATCTGGCTCCCGTCCCTTCAGGAAGTATAAGTGACTGTCGGGAGTCAGCTCCCATAGGAGGGCGGCTCCAATTATTTCACGCCCAGTGGGAGCAGGTCATATTGGAGCAGTGGGTGCTGCAAACGATCCAGCTGAGTCTCACCCTAGAATTTCTCTTGCTTCCTCCCCATCATTTCATCAAGTGCCCCGTCTCCTCGTGCCCAGTCAAAAGATCCCTCATGGAACAGGAAATCAGACATCTCAGGGAGATCAGGGCCATAGAGCCGGTACCTCCAGGTCAGGAGGGGACAGGGTTCTATTCCATCCTGTTTCTGATTCCCAAAAACTCCGGAGGGTGGAGGGGGATCCTAGATTTAAAGAGGCTAAATTATCATGTCACCTATCGGAAGTTCAAGATGCAGTCCCTCCAGTCAATCCTGGGCTGCATCAGGCAGGGAAACATTTTAACCTCCATAGATCTAAAAGATGCCTACCTCCACATAACCATCCGCAAAGCTCACCGCAGATACCTGAGGTTCTCCTATGCCGGTCAACACTACCAGTACTGGGCCATCAGCCCCAAGGACGTTCATCAAGGTCCTCGCAGTAGTGGCGGCGTTCCTCAGGTCATGACCAGTAAGACTGCACGGCTTCTCCATCAACTTGGAAAAGATCCATCTTCACCCAACGACCAGGCTTCAGCATCTGGGGGCCGTCATCGTCACCTGCCAAGTCTTCCTGTCGCCAGAGAGGATGGAGAGCCTCAGGGAGATGGCCATGCAGGTTCGGCGGTCTCCTCTTGCCAAGGTAGTTCTGCTGTCACAGCTCCTGGGCAAGATGATATCGTGCCTGTCCATTGTTCCGTGGGCACGTCTTCACTCTCGTCCCCTCCAGTGGCTCCTGCTGCCCTATCAAAGGGCAACAAGAGCAGCTCATCACGTCTCCGCAAAGATGCGTCGCTCCCTCAGTTGGTGGTTGTCTCTGGCCCTGAAGAAGGGGTGTCCATTCAAGGAGCAGACCCGGCTCACCATCACGACGGATGCCTGTCTGTATGGTTGGGGGGCTCACTTCCGCAACCAGATTGCTCAGGGCAGGTGGTCCTCGGCCGAGGCAGCGCACAGCATCAACTGGTTGGAGCTGAGGGCGGTCTGGTTGGCCCTGCTTCGGTTTCAGACGGGCATTCATGGTCATCATGTGAGGATACTGACGGACAACATCGCGACGAAGGGGCACATCAACCGCCAGGGGGGCACGTGGTCCAGGTCCCTGATGTCGGAAGCCGATGACCTAGGTCGGTGGGCGGAGCTCCATCTGCTGTCCATTCAGGCTGAGCACATCTCCGGCACGGTGAACACACAGGCGGATTGGCTGAGCAGGGCGACTGCCAATCACTCGGAGTGGTGCCTGCCCCCGCAGTGGTTCCAGCGCATAGTTCCGAGGTTCGGTTGCGCCCAGGTGGATCTGTTTGTGATAGCGGCCAACTTTCATCTTCCCATGTTCATCTCCAGGTTCCACGACCCAAGGTCCGAGGGGGTAAGCGCTCTTCATTGCCCTTGGCCGAAAGGTCTGCTCTACACCTTTCCCCCGTTGCCTCTTCTTCCCAGAGTCATCAGGAAGATCCTGGCGGAGGTAGCGGAGATCCTTCTGGTGGCCCCCTTTTGTTTGTTTTGTTTTGTTTGCCTTTATTTGTATGCCGCCCTTTTCCCTGGGTGACTCAGGGCCCAGGAGGACCTGGTTTGCCGATCTGGTGAGTCTGTCTGTCCGAGATCCGTGGCGGATTCCTCCACACAAGATTTCTCTCTGTCAGGGGGCCCTTCTTCATCCAGAGCCCCAGTGGCTGCAACTAGCCGTTTGGCACTTGAGAGGGATCTCTTAAGCAAGGACAACCTTTCCATCAAGGTGATCCTCACCATTCAGGCGTCACGTCGTCCTTCCACGGTTCGGATTTACGACGCCACCTGGAGGTTCTTTGTTACCTGGCGTTCTTCCAGAGGTGCTTCAGCTTCTTCAGCTTCGATTCCTGTCATTCTGGACTTTCTGCAAGACTGCCTTGATAAGGGTTTGGCGCCTAACACCCTTCGTCGTCAGGTCACCGCGCTCTCCACCATCCTGGCCCCTGAGGGGCAGCCTTCTCTCGGCCCTCACCCCACCATTTGCAGCTTTCTCAGGGGGGTGACTAACCTGAGTCCCCCAATGGTTCATAGATACCCGACTTGGGACTTTAATGTTGTTTTACGGGCTCTGAGCTGGCTGCCTTGTCTGTCCGTGAGGACCTGTGCTTGTTTCACCAGGACAGGGTGGTCCTTCAGCTGGATCCTTCTTTCGTGCCTAAAATTAATTCTTGGTTCCACCGGGCCCAGGAGGTCATCCTTCCTGACTTCTGTCCGCACCGGAGGCATCCTCGCGAGGAGCGCTGACACAAGCTGGATGTTCTCAGGGCACTACAGCGTTACATCAAGCGTACGGCCAGTTTTCGCCGTTCGGAGTTGTTATTTGTTTCCTTTCAGCCATCGTCTCAGGGCAGGAAGGTTTCCTCGTCTACGATTGGCGGATGGCTTAGGGCCTGCATCGCTATCGCTCATTTTCTTCAGTCTTGACCGGTACCCAGTCGCATCACGGCGCATTTGACCAGGAGTGCTGCCACCATCGCGGCCTGGGCGACGCAGGCTCCTATTGAGGAGATTTGCAGAGCGGCCACATGGACTTCCTTATCTCCGTTTGTCCGGAATTACAATTAAGACACGTTTGCTTCAGTGGAAGGGGCCTTTGGGAGGCGTGTGCTGCAGGGTATTCATTCCAGCGGAGAGACCCTGATTGCTTCTGCTTCCCACCCTAGTGACATTTAGCTTGGGTATGTCCCTTGCTTGGACTCTCCTGAGCAGCGCCCTGGAAAAGGACCATTGATTTACCTGAAGGTCATTTTCAGGGCGCTGTGAAGGAGAGTCCACCCCACCCTGGGGTCTGGCTCCGCTGTTATCACGTTTGTTTCTTTGGATGTTCCAGTTGGGCTTGTTCCGGTTGTGTTTCCAGTTGATCCAATGTTGGACTTCTCACCACGTCTTCATTGAAAATCTGGGGATAATCAGCACCAGAGGCCTGGCTTAAAGTTTCAGTTCAGCTCTGGGCAGTTTGGCTGTATTTAATCCTTGCTTGGACTCTCCTTCGCAGCCCCCTGAAAACGAGCCTTCAGGTAAGTCAATGGTCCTTTTCTCTCTTTTCTTCTTCTGTGCTTTGAAGTCTGGTGTAGAGTTCCAATCCATCCATCTCCCCTTTCCATATTCCGCTCTTGCCATTACCAACCACGCTCACTTTGTTGTCAGTATCCATAGTTTTCTTATCTCTTTGCTCATTTTTTTTCTTCCATCTTTTGAACTCTGTCCTCCACTTTCTTCATTTGGTAAACACCCTCAGTTTCTCAATCAGATTTTTCTGTTTAGTATTCCATATTCTCCAATCTCTTTTTAATTCTCTCTGTCACAACTAATAGATTTTGGATTTCAAACATAATCATTTGCAATGTTACAGTTTCTTTTTCCGGATGAGCCATTCTTTCAATTTTGCAGATACTGCCACTATAGGGTTCAAGACTATTTAATAAACTTCAAACAGATTCATTAAGTTCATTCATTTATTATCTTTCAAGTCAAAATGTTGTCTTCCCTCCAATAGCTAATGATAAAACTTCCAAAAGGCACCTGTATAAACAACAACTTTTTGCTATCACTGTCAGTAAACAAGCTGAAAGAACCTTGAATCTCAAGTGATCAAAGAGAAAGAAGAAGAAACAATGTATCCAGCCTCCAGCCTCTAAGTGGCAGTATAACTGCTTTTCCTCCTGTTGTTACAACCCTCTTTATAATCCTTCTTATTTTTTTCTTTATATTCTAAGCTTAAGAAAGAAAGAAAACCCTTAAATGGAGATAAAAAACAATCCAATCAATCAAATCAAGCATTATAAAAAAAGGAGAATTTTAATCCATAGGTATAAGCAAAAGTGAAAAAAGAAGAAGAAAGAATTAATCCATTCAATTTAAAAAATAGGGAGCCCCTGCAAAAGTTCCATCTGTGAAAAAAAAAAGAAATTAGAAACTGGATAACACACTAAGTTCAATGCAGATCAATCTCGCTGCCTGCAGTCTTTTGTCTTCAATCTTAACTTAACTTAACTTTTCTTGGGTAGTCTCTTCCTCTAATAATAAAATTTCCTCACCAATTCGACACACTTTCTCTTTCCGCTTTCTTCCTGTTCCGGAGTTGTCCCAACTTTAGCAGCTTCATTAGCTGCCTTTCTGTCGCTGGAAAAAAAGGCTATTCCTGGAACTTTCAGGGACTTTGCGATGTCCCTGAGATCAGCAGGAGGTGCCTTTCTCAATCACCATCTCTGCGGAACGGTTTAGGTCCAAATGTACTGTCCAGCTGCAGGAATTCGACTGCGATCTCGGAACACCAAGATCCCACATCATGCTGTCGCAACGTCAGCTCTGTTCCAACTTTGAGCCAATTTTCTGAAGAATTAGCAGTTCCTCCCTGCTTTGTGTGTCCTGCAGATTTGCTGACCATCTCTTTATCCCCTTGTCTGAGTCATTTATAAAAGTGCTTTAGTCTCAGGACAAAACTCTGATGTATCCCACTTCATGCCTCATTGTATATAGACATAGAAAAGTTAAGCTTCATGATTTAGGTATGCTTGTTCAGCCTACTCTGAATCTATCTGATAGTGGGACCATCCATCCCACATAGTTCCCATGGTCAACTTACAGCTAAAGGAACTTACCGCAATAAGTTGTATGTGGTTTGTTTATAGTCCATAGTTCATAGTGGGAATTCAGCCATTATAATTTACGTTTATATGACCCTGGCTATAGACCACAAACCATGCTTTTAAAAAGGATGGTGTATGAACATATATGTTATATAGTGGTGGTCTAGAGTGTGGTCCATTATATAGTCAGAACCCGAAACATTAATCCATTCCTTTCTGCTGTAGGATTTGGATTCTTAAAATGCAAATGTTACTGGGCAGAGGAGTTTCTTTTTTAAAGCTTATTTTTTCTCCTCTTCCAGATGTTTTTAGGCAGTTTTGTTGTTGTTTCTAAACTAATTCTATTCATGTTTTAAAAATTTATGAAAGCACTAATAAAAATGTCAAAGTGGTAAAAATGTTAGCTTTTGCTCTGCTTTGATTAAATTTTGCAAACTGTTTTTGAATATTAAAAAGCAATTTTTTTTATTCTTTCTTCCCTCCACAAGTGATTTGAGAGGCCGGATGTTTGGCTATCACTCAATAAGCTCATTTGCACTCTAGAGCCCCAGCATCATGTTTCTCTATTAAATAACACAGACAAATTATCCTTTAAAGACACCAAGCAAATTGTCACTCCTCTTACATTAAACTCGGAAGGGGGTGGAGTGGGGAAAAAGAGACAAAGGATTTTATTGTTTTTATTCCTTGGGTGGTTTTTTCCCACTCTAATTTCTTGTGTATATTTTAATAATGGCCAGACCCATCATAACTGGATTTGTTTAAACTTCTTATTAACAAGCCCATATAATTTTTTAAAAATATTTTTGATGAGTCAACTATTTGAATTTTTGATATTTCTCTTTTCGTGTGTCAGGGTTACTTTGTCCCCAAAATGGTTATGTTCAAAGTAATGTACGGATAGAATGGTAGGAAGAACATTACATTCAAGTTTGTCTATTGTTTGTATACCCCCTCCCCTCATTTTATGTAAGCCGCCCTGAGTCCCCTCAGGGAAAAGGGCGGCCTATAAGTATTAATAAATACTCAAATAAATTCTGAGTTTCTCTTCAAGAATGAACATGATATCAGCATATTTTAAGTTTTAAATATGTGCATATGTCTCTCTTCGTCTTTGTTAGTACAATGTTTCTGAAATTGTGATCTGAGGATGCCTGTGGTCTCCAAGACCCTTCCAGAGGTCCACAAAATCAAAATTATTTTTCACTCTGTGTTGAAAAATAAAAGTACTAAAATCCTACGGAAGAATTCTGAAAAACAGAGTGGCAATGAATGTATCTGTTTTAATTTTCAGCAAGGTAATAATCATTGCTTACCAATTTTTCATTTTTCATTTTTTTTCCATTTTATTGACATTTATAGGCCGCCCTTTTCCCTAAAGGGACTCAGGGCGGCTTACATTTCATAGGAGGGGAGTGTAAGACAGGACACAAAAGAAATGTGAATAAAGGAAAATAACCAATAAAACACAACATTCATTCGACATTCGGGCGGGGCGAGATTAGGATCTTATCCCCAGGCCTGACGGGATAGCCAGATCTTGAGGGCTGTGCGGAAGGTCTGGACGGTGGTGAGGGTGCGAATCTCCACGGGGAGATCGTTCCAAAGCGTCGGGGCAACTACTGAGAAGGCTCTCCTCCGCGTAGTCGCCAGTCGGCACTGACTGGCGGATGGAATTCGAAGGAGGCCTACTCTATGCGATCTGATGGGACGAAGGGAGGTAATTGGCAGAAGGCGGTCTCTCAAATAGTCAGATCCACTACCATGAAGGGCTTTATGGATGGTGAGTAGCACCTTGAAGCGCACCCGGAGATCAACAGGTAGCCAGCGCAGCTCACGGAGGATCGGTGTTATGTGGGCGAACCGCGGTGCACCCACAATCACTCGCGCGGCTGCGTTCTGGACTAGCTGAAGTCGCCGGATGCTCTTCAAGGGCAGCCCCATGTAGAGCACATTGCAGTATTCCAGCCTAGAGATCACAAGGGCTCGAGTGACTGTTGTGAGAGCCTCCCGGTTCAGGTAGGGCCGCAACTGGCGTACCAGGCGAACCTGGGCAAATGCCCCCCTGGTCACAGCTGACAAATGGTGGTCAAAAGTCAGCTGTGGGTCCAGGAGGACTCCCAAGTTGCGGACCCTGTCTGAGGGGTATAAATTTTGACCCCCCAGCCTGATTGATGGAACGTTGGCCAAATTGTTGGGAGGGAAACACAACAGCCACTCGGTCTTGTCTGGGTTGAGTACCAGTTTGTTAGCTCTCATCCAGTCCTTAACGGCCTCAAGACCCCGGTTCATCACGTCCACTGCTTCATTGAGTTGGCACGGGGCGGACAGATACAGCTGTGTATCGTCCGCGTATTGATGGTATTTTATCCCGTGCCTCCGAATGATCTCGCCCAGCGGTTTCATGTATATGTTGAATTCCATCATTTAGTGATCTTATGAAGTTTTGATGGTATAAAAAAAGTCACTATTATCCTTACTTTTGCAATCTTTGCAATGTGGTGACAGAATTGCAATTTGCATGCTTCATAATTATCTTGCAACAAGAGAGTTATTAGAGAAATAAAATCATAAGTTGTGGGACAAGATGTTTCACATAGCGACCATGGCCTTTAATTAAGGATTGAAGGGAAGTAAGGTTGTAAATCTCTGATAGTGTGATTTTCCACTTAGCAACCAAGCTGTCGATTTAAATTGTGGTTTTTAAGTGAGGACTATTTGTATGAATCATATTGATAAATATCATCCATGCAAGCAAAAGCTGTTTTGAGGTCTTCCATAATTTTTAGAAGTGGGAAAGGGTCCTGAGACAGAAACATTTGTATTAGATTGTAAGAGCTGGGGCCTCTCAAATGTTTACAGATTTATGTAATGGACAATGCTAGATCAATTAATAATTACAGTAAGTTTATTTGCTATAGTTAATAAAAATTACATTTGCATGCTTAATTTTTCTTTTGATATCTTCATATACTGCAGCAATATTTTGGTACGTTTGCAAACCAAAGCTCTAATGAATGTTATGGCAGAAATACATACTTTGATTTAATACTTTCTTAAATTTGTTCATTTTAAAATTCACACATGTCCATCTTCGTAGGATGAATATTGAGTGAGATTGTATAAGAGTTTTATTTTCTTTCTCTCTAGGTTTCTCCAGTCTTTTCTCTTTTATCACTTATATCTTCTGCTGGTGAATTAATATAGTTGAATACAGTATGAGATTCATGCTGAGACTATAGGAAGGCAATTTAACTTATATGTGGTATCACTATTACTGTATATCTTTCCAACTGCAGTCTTCAACTCTACTGAATGTATCGAAGTACTAAAATATTTCATGGTTTGAAGAAGGCAAAACATTCTGTTTATGGAGTGAAGTTTTAGAATCCAAGCCATTATTCTTATCTTGATTGGCATCACATATTGTATAGGGTTTCCATAAATTGTGGTTTAACTTGTTTGTGTTTTGCCTAGCTGTTTATTTAAATTATGTTATGTTTTTTTTTGTAGGAGATAATTGAATTCCCCATCCTGAAGCTGAATGGCAGGACAATGGAGATTGAATCTACTTTCCATATGTATGTGCAACCAGTGGTGCATCCTCAGCTCACACCTTTCTGTACTGAGGTAAAGTTCTTTTTCTTCTGAGACCTTAATGTTATCTTAGAGTTTCTCTAGAAAGATCTGAAATGCTGGCAATTCTTCTATCTGTTCATAAAAAAATTGATTAAGTCTCTAAAGGTCTTCATTGTTTTGGTTATAGTAAAAATATGTAATTGGGTATCTAGACTCCAGTATATTTTAAGTGGTTTAAACAACTATGATTTTAACGAAGTTGAAAGTAAGGAATTACAAGACTGAACTTGCAGTCTTTGCAAGACTGAAATTATATGTTTCATAGTCAAATTCAACTTATCATGCCCCATTATCTGCATTCAACATATTATTCCCATTTGTTCAGTTATTTTCCTGATGCTGCTTACTTCTGTGAACAAGGCAATATTGAAATGATAGATATGTCTATTTTTCATAATAATCTATGAATAATTTGATAAGGAGAACATATATCCCATATTCTAAAACCATGTTGTAAAGGAGGGAAGAAAGAATAGAAATTGAGACAACCTGTGGAAGCTGTATTTGTGAAAAATGGGACCATCTAATCTGGCTTCCCCACTGGCTTCGTTTGTCAGAAGATCAAAAAAGTGTATCTCATCTCCAGGACAGTGCAACTGTCATAAATATGAACCAGTTGCCAAGGATCCGAATCTTGATCATGTGACCATGGGGGTGCTTCAGTGGTCGCCATAAGTCCCTTTTTTGAGTGCCATTGTAACTTTGAATGGTCACTAAAAAAAAGATTGAAAGTTGAAGACTACCTGTATGTGCAATTAGTTTAGTTCCAAAGCAAAAACACAATATTTTGCTTTCCTCTTTCTTGTACATATTTTCTTCTTGTTCTTGTAAGATTTTAGTTTCCTGTATAAATAGCTGTTTACAGTAATCTCCCTTTCTCTCCTTGCTCTGCATATGTTTCTTCAACAGGACAGGTATTTACTAAATGCTAGGAAAAGGTTTTGTCTCTGCCCTTCTACTTATAGAAGTCAGCTTTATAGATCTCTTTGTTTGCAGAGAAAGACCAGGTCTGATTATCTGATGGCATGCCAGAGACAAGTGCTTATTGTAATCAGGAAACTGTCTTGGATTAGAAATACGAGTGTGCATTAGATAAACACCATAGGAAAATCCATTTTGTTGGCATTGTCTTGGAGATTGCTTGGTTCTCTGCTCTTCTCTATCTTTTCTTTTTCTATTGGACGTAACTGTTATGGCAAATTTACCAATTGTATTCTATTGTTTAACTTTCTTCAATTATTTGAAAAAGTATAGCCTCATCCCTGCAGGATTAAGCAATGTATTTTTCTGGAGTGCACTTGAACTAGAAGGTGAATCTACGTTTTGTAATGATGCTTCTTTTATCACACATGAGGCTAGAAATACTATTCCAACAGGGGAAGCAGGAAGGCTTAGTATCTTTTCCCCTCATAGTATATTCCATGTATGAAAGAATGTCAAACTTGCTTTCTTAACTGCTCTCAAAGCTAAGTGAGAAGAACTTCTTTTTTTTCTAATAATTTTTATTTATTTATTTTTTGTTACATAAACAACACATGCCCACACTAGTGGGGAAAAAAAATCAAAAAACAAAAAAGACAAAAAACAAAAAACAAGGCAGAGAAAAAGAAAAAAGAAAAAACACAACAAGTATATGTTATAAAAAAGTATATCAGCTGGTTACAACATGTTTTTGTGCATCTCTTCCATTAATTCATATTAATTCAAATATCTTAACTCAAATGTTTACCATATTAACATCATCATACCTCCACTTTTAGTTGACTACAGTTGTTTAAACATCCTTCATCCTTAACTATGCCAAAGATTTAATCCATAACCACATGCTAGCATTTCATTTACTTGTTTATAAAATCCTCCATTAACATCAAATCCTCATATCCTGTTTTAGCTAAACATCCATAATATTTAATACCAAAAATTCCATCCTCCATGTATATAGTTTATTATCATTCTCCTTTCTTTATGTAATTATATCATATATCATAGCATTTTCCCCATATTGGTTAAGATTTAACTGTATATAGTTTTATTTAATTTTTTAATAGTGATGATTATTGTGATTAATAACCTTTATATATGGTCCAAAAATATTTCTAACCTTCCCTTCTCATATCCAATTATTATTTATCATATCAACTCCACATTATATACATTACTATCATTATCAATTATTATTCAACTATGTCTATTACAAATGAAATTAATTAGGTTTAGCTAATTTTGAATTGTATTCTTCCATCTATCAGCCTCCAGTAACAAAACCTCCTTAATCCTGTTGCCATTTGTGGATGAAGTTCTCCAAACGTCTTTATGAGCAAGTCCATACAAAAAAATCTTTGCACCTTTTTGCTTAAGGTGCCTCTCATATAATGCTGCCGTTCTCCGTTTATTCCCCCTTTCAGCTTGTCTTTAATTCTCAGTGGTGGTATCAAAAGTTTTGCAGATGATATTTCATAAAGTATAAATTCTTTAATGCTTCTCACTCCTCCTACGCTCTGTCTTTTGAAATAAATCTTCTGTGTGGCTGCCCCCCCTTCAGACATTCCATCTTTTTCTCCCTCAGAGGTAAACCAGTTGCCCGGAATATCAGCAAGTTGAAAATCTTCATCTCTGACATCCTTCGTTTGTATTTCAGGAACATTCAAACATTCAACATTCTCATTTTTTTCTTCATATTTTGTTGCTAGAAACAGCAAATGATCCAGCTTCCTCTCAAATCTATCGTATGTGGCAGATAATTTTTGTAGTGCAGAAAAAATCATTTGAAATGAATCATTTGAAACTTGAATAGATGCCATCTTTGTACGCAGTTAGTATTTTTCCTTTGGAAACTCTAAGGTATTTGCAAGTAAAAACAAGCTGGGAGCTGTACAATCTTATCTGATCTTAGACCAATCCAGCCAAGCAATAAAAGTGTCAAGTTGTAGGGAGCCAAATTATAGTAAATTGGTTTACAGCCCACTTACAGAGGGTCAGAGGAGATGTTGGAGTAATCTTTCCTTTGTCCATGTAAATAGCATTTAAAACATTTAAGAAATAGGGTAACCACCGTCCATAAACCAATAAAGAGATCAAAATCGCCGCTAGATTCTTCTGTTCTTTGGTTTCAATTAGCTTAAATTTTTATGCGGACCGTCTTTCTCTGAGTAATAAAATCACCTTACCAGCTGGAAAACACTTTCGCCATTCTTTGGGACTATCTGCAGTTTCGGCTAATCCAGAAGTCACTGGCAAAGGAGGTTAAATTCCAAGCCCCCAGGGACTTTGCGAACGTCTCTGGGGTCACTGGATCTCCTCCTACCTTTCACTGTCTCTCTGGGACAGCTTGGGTTCAAAAATGAACCGTCCAATTCCTTCGGAATAGGGGAATTTCAGGAATAGCCTGAAAATCCGTCTCCTCACTGCTAAGCCCCGCCTTCTTCCGTGAGAAGAACTTCTATCTTTGCATGGAACCAGAGAAACATAATTGTGAACATATACTATTAATCTTCTATATTTTCAGTGTAGCACAAAATAAATGTTACACTAAGGTTCGGATAAAATAGTTTCTATCCCCAATCTAATGGATATATTAAACCAGAGAAGAGGTCAATCTAAATGAGAAATCAAATATAAATAAAATGTAACATGTATTCTTACGAGCAGCTGATTTTGATTAGCAGCTAATCAAAACCATATATTTTAATGCTTTTTATAACGCGATGAAATTAACATTGAGCAGTTCAGGTTTGGCTCTCCACAACAGTCACAGTTTCTCACATAATTCCTTGGGAAAATTAATTGCCCACTTCTCTGTTAGAACGATAAACAATTGCAATTCTATATATAATTATCTATTACAAACATTATTCAAGTGCTTGTGTGTATGTGTTTCTAATGCACATATGATTGATGGAAGAGAATATTTGCATCTCAGTGCTGAACTGCAGGTTCCTTTTTACTATCTGAGCTGAGTTTTCATGCAGATGTTTCATTACCAAACTAGATAACATCAATACTGGTAAGGAGTAGGGTATATAGGAGATGATCACTCTAACCCCGAAGGAGGGATCAAACGCATCATAAGTTTTGACCTAAGTTCAGCCTACCTTGAATTCCCCTGACCCTTATCTACTGTCAATTTGACTTTTAATAGTTCAGAGTCTTCTAGAGCAGTGGTCCCCAACCTTTTTATCGCCGCGGACCAGTCAGCCTTTGATAATTTTACCGTGGCCCGCTGAGCGCGTCGATGACCAGCGCTAGTAGCGTAGCCTTGCGCAGGCGCAGTTCAGTATGGCTAGCGTAGATAGCGTAGCACAAACTGCGCCTACGCAAGGCTACGCTACTAGCGCTGTCTACGCTAGCCCTACGTAGCTGCGCAGGCGCTCTTAGGTTTTTTTCAGGAATCGGCCAGCGCTGAAGCGCTGAAAAGGAATGAGAAGGGCGGCGCTGGACACAGGGGGGCGGTGGGCCACTGGTGACGTCAGAGTGCCACCAGCGGTCCAGTAACACCCCTTGTGCCAGTTAGCCCTAATTTGCATACAGAAAGAAACTATGGCCCCCGGCCGCTGCAGCGATCATGGCCCCCGGCCGCTGCGCGGCCCGGTGCCAGGTACTCCACGGCCTGGCACCGGTCCGCGGACCGGGGGTTGGGGATCACTGTTCTAGAGAACACAAAGCACACAGTAAACTATATTCATTTGAAATGTCTGGATTCCTAATTTCTTGCACTTAACATTAGGTTTTCTCTCATTTTATATACTAGTGGCTTGCCCTGTCAGTGTTGGTGGACATGGTCTCGGTGGTTCCTTGATTGGGCTATTTATTTATTTATTTTTTCGCATATGGCATATCATACATGGACTTAGTAATATAAATTAACATTTCGACTAGATTAGTAACCCAATTAGAGCCGAGGTGGCGCAGTGGTTAGGTGCAGTACTGCAGGCCACTTTAGCTGACTGTGATCTGCAGTTCAGCGGTTCAAATCTCACCGGCTCAAGGTCGACTCAGCCTTCCATCCTTCCGAGGTGAGTGAAATGAGGACCCGGACTGTGGGGTCAAGTTGCTGACTCAATTTGCTAAAAAATTTGTAAACCGCTTAGAGAGGGCTGAAAGCTCTATGAAGCGGTATATAAGTCTAATAAATAAATAAATAAATAAATAAATAAATAAATAAATAAATAAATAAATAAATAAAATGTTAAAAACATCTATATCAAATATCAATGTCTAGGCCATCTAACCATTGAAGCATAGCATCATTTATATAAAAAAAATCAGATACTGGACTGCTATATACCCTCAGTTTACCGGCAGTCACAATGTGATCTACAATTTGACGTGGTACCATGCAGTCACACTGAGAGGATGATACTATGCCCCATTTATACAGAGACTCCCGGGAGACGCTATTGAGCTGCGAATCCTATTCAGGATTGTCCATTGCTGATGTGGTAATTCAAAGCTTGGCACTGTTTTTATGGGATCATCTATTTATCTTCCTATAACTGGGAATTCAGCGACCAATTTGGCTTTCCATTGGGAATTGATGTTAAAGGTGTTGGGAAGATGCCAATGGGGCTTTCTGAATTTAAGTCTTCTAGTTGATAAATGAGAAAGATCATGCATTGGTAGGAGAAGGTTGTTCAAAAAAATTTTGTATTCTCTCATTATAGTGCATCTTGCCTTTATAAAGCTGGTGCTGCTATATGGCTCAGAACAGGAAGCCAGCAAGTACTTGGCAACGATTGAGCTGTTATTTATTCTAAGCTTATTTGCCTGAGTTGGTAGTTCCTTGATTGGATTGATTGGGGTATTGTTTGCTTCTTGATTATTGGTCTAAAGTTAATCTTGGTGTTAATCTCTTCTCATCTGGGTATTGATTGCTGATGAGGAAGTATTTGGTCTTTTTGTTTTCTTTTTGGTTTTTTGTTTATCTCATTAGAATAGTATGTACCATGTTTGCCAGAAAATAAGCCCTAGCAGGATTTTTCAGGATGCTGGTAATATAAGCCCTACCCCAAAATAAGCCCCAGTTAAGATCATCAACCCTTGCAGGGTGGGTGGGCGTGGCCAGTAGAGGAGGCAACAAGCATGCAGAGGCCGACCCAGTGGTCGCAGCGCTTGGACTTATCTGCGCTGTGTGGGCTGTGGAACCCCAGAGTGGGGTGGCGGGCTGCAGCTGCTGCCGGACACCATTGTCCCCCGTGCGCTTACTGCCTCTTGTGTGCACGCTGGGGTGTGGGGTGCCCGGCCAGACTGGTCCCTTGCGATCACCCTCATACCTTGTTTCCCCGTACCAGGCTGCGGCTTGTTCAGAACTGGGCTGCACAAGTGGTGAGTGAGCACACACAAATCTTTACTTGGAGCTGTCCGTGCGTGTCTACTGATCACATAGAATCATCTTTTTCTCCCCCGCTGGTCTACCAAGCTGGAAAGTTTAGGGACAGCTGGTATAAGATTTAGAAACAACAGAAAAATATCATATGCAACTAAATTTTATTTAGTTTATGTTCAATTAAATTATGTACTATTCTGTAAATCTCCCTAATAACACAGGCCATGGATTTCACACAAATGATCAAAAAGCAAAGGTGAAAGAAAAAAACCTTGTCTGATTCCTCTAAATAATGGGAAAATAGAAGAAAATATACCATTAACCTTTATTTTGGATATGGGGAACACAAATAATATCTTGATCCATTTTATGAATTTCAAACAAAATCCTAACCTACTTAATATAGCAAACATGACTGTTTATATATTTTGTCAAAAGCCTTTTCAGTATCCAACAATAAGATTATAAATTGGTCTTCATTTTTATTCAAGTCTATTAAAGCGACAACCAACCTAATATTGTTTGCTGCTTGATCATTTTTAATAATAAGCAGTAATATTTGCTGTAATCTATTTGCTAGCACTGTTGTTTCTATCAACATTAATAGATGATTCAATCTTTCCATCAACATTAATAGATGAAATTGGGTGATAATTAGCACATTGGATATGATCTTTACCTGATTTTGGTATAATTGCAGTATAAGTCTGATTAAATGTTTCTGTTTAATGCCTAATATTCCTTTATCAAATATCTCATCATAAAATTTTGGCACCAAAAGATCTATAAATGTTTTGTTCCATAGGCAATCCATTCAATCCTGATGTTACACTAACTTGCTATTTTTAAAATTATTTGTTTAGCTTTTACTCTGATAGTGGGGTAGATAAATGTCTTTGTGTGTATCTTGGTGTTTTAAAAACAAACAATGTTTTGCATGAAATACTTGTGTTTCATGCAAAAGTGAAAAATAAAAATAAATATTTTACATGTTCACGTGAAAAACAAAACTTGGAATATCTGGTAAAGTTTAGAAAAGTATTGAAGCTGAATTGATGCAATAAATCAAATCTATTAATACTGTATTTGGCTGTCTTCTAATATACTTCACAACAGGTATTGTTGACTGTACAAAAACTGAACTAAATGCTTCTGATCATAAGACTCCAAACTTCTGACAATACATCACTTCATCCAATAAGCAAACATAGATTGTGTTTACCAAGGAAAATTGATGGTCTTTAATTGCATGTGAACCAGACAGTGGAAGATGAAATCAGATGTGTAAATGATTATATAAAAACAAGCAGAGGGAGAATATTAAGGTCTGCAAGGCAAACTCTTGAATGTGATGGAATCAGAAGGAACATACAGAACTGATTATAACAATGAATGAAAAATTGGAAAGATAAACCTACGTTGTCAATACCTAAAAAAATAGTAATACACTTGGTAATGACTTCAGATTGGATTCATCAAGATTGAACATTTATAGCATAAAAGCAAGCATTAGCAGCAAGTGCCATAAAATAACTTTTAAGAAACAGGAAACAGCAAATATAGATTATGCAAGGAGAAAGACAAGACACTTGATTATCTAAAAAATGGTGGCTGCAATATTGTCCAGACATGTTGCATGGCAAAATGGTATGTTGGAATTGATGCCCCAGAATAATAGTATGACCATACTAGCACTTAGACTTATATGCCACGTTACAGTGCTTTATAGTCCTCTCTAAGTGGTTTACAGAGTCAGCATATGGCCCCCAACAATCTGAGACCTCATATTGGAAGAGTGTTTCAGAATTAACATGTAAAAATGTTATGGAACTTCCAAATTCAGACTGATATGTACAATGCAATATTTTTGACATCACAATAGTTGAAGAAAAGTGTGCTTTACCTAAAGATGTAGTAATGCCAAATGATAGCAAAGTGGCTCAAAAAAAACTAGAAAATATTGTGAATTTAGACTCACCCAGTAAAATACATATATTATGAAGTAATGCATCAAAAGTTTCTTATAGCAGCAAAATTGTCAAAAAGTTGAAAAAAATAGAATGTTTTGGCTTCACAATATTTTGCAAAAAAACGTAGATATTTATAGTGACATTTTTAGAATTCTTAGATTTTGGAATAAAGCTTGAATTGTCCTTAAATTATCAGCAATTAGAAATGGTAGTTCCATGACAAAGAAATACTGGGAGAGGAACCCAACATATTTTATCAGATGATCTGTAGCTCTGGAAAAGAGCATAGTAGGCATTTAGCCTAACTCCTAGAATGAAAGAAAACAGATTCTCCCAGTTCAGCATGCAAAGAATTGGTTTGTTTTATAAGATTTTTGTGTACAAGAAGATGAAAACAGATAACTATAATGATAAAGAATAAAGTAATTAATAGAAATATAATGGGTCCAGCCAATGATTTAAATCAGGGGTGTCAAACTCACTGTGTCGCAGCGTCGTCACGTGATGTATCGGGACTTTTCCCCATTCGCTAGATTTGGGGGTGGGCATTGCCAACGGATGCATCTGGCCCATGGGCAGGAGTTTGACAATGATTAATTATATTCTGTTTGTGTTTAAGAACTCCAGTAAACAAAATGAAAGATGGCATTTACTTACTTTTGTGTATTCTTCCTTGTCTTTGTTGCTTTCCCTTTGATTTTTCTATAAAGTGTTTTAGCTTTAGTATTTAGTATTTTAAAAAAGCAATGAAAGCTGAAACAAGTAACAAAAAAGGGAGGTGGGATGGAAGTGAGCTATTCTTTTTCTATGGCTATTTAGTTTTCAACTAATATGTGTTTTCTGTGTTTCTTTTCTTTTAGCTGACTGGAATTATTCAGGCCATGGTGGATGGACAGCCTAGTCTCCAGCAAGTGCTTGAGGTAAGCAGAATAACCTTTTGTTCCTGACCCCTGATCCTATTTCTCCCTTCCCCCTTCTTCTTCTTGTGTATTGAACCACATAATTTGACTATGATTACAGCTTCATTAGAATAACATTTGCTGTCACATCAGTGACATGCTGTTGTGAATATTGAACCATTGATCTGTCATTTCCAGCTGTTGGTGTCAAAGGTGTTTGACTCTTGCCAAAAGCCTTGAGGAGGTATATGTAGGGGGAATTCTTTTACTGATGACATCTTCAGTGTTACATTAAGAATACTGCGTGGAAGATAATAGATGATTTTAATATTTAGTAATAAACCATTTTATATAAGGTATCTGAATATGGGACATAATCTTAATAATGCCATTTGCTTTATGTGGCACTCATAGCATTTAAAGCTTAATTAGCTAAAAGTATTTTCACAATCAATAGCTTTTGGTCTAGGTGAATGGAATTTCAAGAGATGAATCCTACTTGACTATGGTGTGATGTTTTGCTCCATTCAGAATTTGGGCCTAATAGTTCTTGATCAAAATAATTGCAACCACAGCTGCGTGAGGAAATCTGATTAAAGGGTGGAGCTACATTCCCTTGCTTCAGTGATAATATGGAATTGCTTGGTGAAGGAAAAAAGAGACAGCTGGGTATCCTGAATGACATTCAGTAGTGAGCCTTCCATGCTACTCCATTGAGAACTGTTTCAACTAATCCTGGGAGAAGGCCTATCTTTTATCTTCTCATTAATATGGGAACTAACCTTAATAGTTTATTCACAACCCAAGGGATCTCATTCCTTTATCAGAGCCATGAACAAAGCCCAAGAGGACCCTGCCTCCTGTTAATTTAGTTAGTACTGATGCTGTAATACAGTTCAGTACAGGACAGAGATAGGACTTGCGTATTTTGGGCAATATGGAATGAATATATTTTTTTACTGTTATATGGCAGGCCAAAACACCACTTTATTATGGTGGCAATTGAAAATTTGAAATTGAAGCAAAAGCTTGATGTCTCCCTCCAGAATATAAAACAAAAAATTATACAGGTAGTCCTTGACCTATGACCAAAATTAAGTCCAAAACTTCTGTTGCTAAACAAGATATTTTTTAAGGGAGTTTTGTCCCATTTTTTTACTTTTTCTGCTACAGTTGTTGTGAATCACTACAGTTTTTAACATAATAACATGTTTAGCAAGTGAAACATATTTTACTAATGGTTTGCTTTTTAGTCTTCGTTGCCATCTCTGTATTTCTCTAGAGTTTGTTTCCTATTAGAAAACAATGCTTGTAACAAACGTAGATTCTTGGTGCTTGAGAAAGCAGTAAGAAGACTGGGATAGTAAGTGGTCAGCTCATTAAGATTTCTTGGAGAAAATTTAGGAAGAGCTAGAGTATGGGAAACTACTCACTTCAAGAAATAGAAAAGAAATCCAAGAGCTTTAGACCAGAAGTGAGCAACTGGTTTTGGTTTGGAACCCAAATTTTGGTTTTATATATCTTGCTAATGATACCATAGTGGGAAAGATTTAAATATAAATTTGTGCTTATATGTGCTAGGAGGGTGGAAATGGGTAGGTTAAGGGACCTATTAATGTCAGAGATTTAAGACATCTATTTTGCTTCTTAATCCCTTCTTTCCAAAAACTTGGCCTGATTTTTATTTTAAGAAAAGTTGATGGAAATAAAACTTCCCCAAAAGAAAACCAACCCTAAGTCTTCGATTGTTACTTCTACTCATTTCTTGAGACTGCTGACCTTACATTTCTGGAGTTTTGAAACAGGATTCAAGATTTTATACAAGAAACAAGAAACATTTATAATAAGGATTTGTATACTGTGGAAGGAAGGAACAGAGTAACTGCAGTGGGATCTTTTAAACCACTCAATGAAAAATCTGGAAGAAAAATTAACTTGTAAATATCTTTCATACTGAGAGTACATGACAAACAGTGGTGGGTTTCTACCGGTTTGCACTGGTTTTCCAGAACCAGTAGCTCTGCCATCAAGCAGAGAGTGAACTGGTTCCCTGTTGTTTTGAAAGTGGGCCTGCTGGTCCACCCTGGGTTATATCTACCTTTATTTCAGCTTCTAAAGCCCAGCTGATCAGGGGTGGCAGATTGAATTGCTGCTCCTCAGCTGTTTTCCATACTTTCCGATCAAGTTTCTTTCAAGTACGCACGCACGCTCAGCAAACTGGCAGGAATGCCAGTAAGAACCCAATACTGATGACAAACAACATGAATTTGAACTTTTAATAGAGAAAGACAAAAGCGATGAAAGATATAACTAAGCCCTGGTAGGATTATTCTCATGTTTGAAATACATAATTCAAGAATACAACTTGTTCACAGAGTTCAGAAACAATAAAAAGAAGCTGTAAGAATAAAAGGTTGGATGACTAAAGTCGTGATAGAATCAAAAGAGTTATTCAGCCGGTTTGCACTGGTTCAGGCGAACCAGTAGGGGGAATTTGACCTGACCAAACCGGTAACGACCTCTGGCTGGCCCTGCCCCTGCCTGCCTATCGCCACTTGCTTGCCTCATCTGCCCAGTCGCTGCTTGCTCGTCACGTCTGCCCACTCCATGCTCACTCACCTTGCTTGATGCTCACTTGCCCCACTCTTGATGCTCGACCCACCCATCCCAGCCCTATATATGTTGCCTTCGCCATGTGGCCCAGCTAATTGCCTCACCAGTCACCTCCGCAACTCACCCGCTCTGCTCTGCTCAGCTCACGAAAAGTAAGCATGCTGCTCTTTGCCTTGGGTTGGGAGCCGGGGCCCAGGGTTGTGCCATTCCCTGAGGCCCTGGAGCCTCCACCCATTTGCCATTCACCTTGAATGGTCGGGGAACATGCCATTCTCTGGCTCCGGCCTTCTTGGGGCCTCCTCCTGCAAGCTGCCCACTCTTCCTTTGCCACGTGTTGCCCCATTTCTCCTCCTTCAGAGACCCCGCCCACCCTTACTTCCTGTGGGCTTACCTTAATCCTCCCACAGCTGGGGGCAGAGAGCAAGGTAAGCCAGGGGTGAGCCATCACCGCTGGGTTCCCCACCAGCCCACATCTCGCCCCCCCCCTTGTCACGAGATGCCTGCAGCCGCCTCCTCTTTTTTTGGTGCGAGTTTCATTCCCACCACCGCTCTATTCTTTGCACTGGCTGCATAAGCATACCCTATTGCCTGCTGGTACGTGTGCGCAGCCATACCCCAATGCCAGACCCGGCGAGGAGAACAGCCTGCTTCGCCGGAGGGATGGTGTTGTTCAGAAGGCAGCCAGACTGCAGGGGGGAGGGGGGACTATAAAGGGAGACAGGTTGCAGGAAATGCCTTTTCTGCCAGTTCTGTGGGTGTGGCTTGGTGGGTATGGCTTGGTGGTGGTGGGGTCATGTGACTCAGTAAGTGTGGCCAACTCAATGCCACTCACATCAAGGTGGCCACACCTATTCAGTTACACGACCCTCGCCACACCCGCCAAGCCACGCCAACAGAACCGGTAGTAAAAAAAATTGAATCTGATCCCTGGATGGAATTGCCTTCTACTTCTGTGAATCTGCAACACTGGACTTGACCTTGAAGCATGGATACAGGCCCCAAACCTATGAGAGCATAACTTTCCAAGCTGAACATTAGAGGGAGTAGAAAGGCAGAGTGTAGAAAGAAGATTGAAGAAACTGTTGTTTCTTAATGGGCCAGCAACTTGATCTAAATAGCACCAATTCAACTTTGCTTTTGTGGAAGTAAGAGTTTCTTAGATAAAATGATTTCTTTGGGTTCAATCAGACATTGGAATTATACCTATGGCAATGTGGTCTGAATTCCAATAATTCAGTGATTACTAGGTAACCTGTCCTTTGCCAAAACTTTGACAAGGTTTGCTATTTAATACAAATCTTGCTGTAGATATTAAATCCCTTTACCTTGAATTTTGAATGGGATCATGATCAAAAACCATTCTATAAATCCTTAACAGTGTTTTTTGATTCATGATTTTCTGACTTTGCCTCTTACATTGTTGTAAGACTTAAGGCATGGAGAAGTTTGCTTGTATTCCCAAAGGCAAATTTCGGATAGTTCAAAAAGGCATCAGATGTTAATGCCTGGGGATTTGAATTACCTCAATATCTGCTGGGGAATTCTCTGCCAAGTATAATCTTTCCAAGAAATTTCTGGTCTGACAGTTAATTTCTTCAAAAGTGGTAGATGAAGGAAGCTCTAAGGTAAATTAGCTCTCCTAGACTTGATCCTAACCAATAGGGAAAATTTAATAGATAAAAGTGAGAATAGTAGGAACTTTGTAGGAAAATGGCTATAAAATAAAGATGAGACTAATCAATATAATTTGGAGTTCAAGAAAGCAGATTTCAATACACCCAGAGTATATAGAGTAGGATTCCATGGCAGCAGAAGCTAATGGGAAAAGGTTGTTCAAGGTGAATGGGTGACACTAAAAGTGGCTCTAAAACACAATCAAATATTTTCAAAGAGGGAAAAAATACAGGACATCAGAAGATAACCACATAGAACACTTTATGAAGATCTGAAAATATAAATGGATGTACTGTATATAAGAGGTGGAAAGTGATGCAGGTCATGTGTAAAAAGGAAATACAGACAGGCCTGATTGGTAATGAGTAGCAGTTAGCAAAAAGATACTCTTCAGTTGTGCTTAAAATAAAAGGAACTGGAGAGAAATAGCATGCTGATTGCTTAATGGAGATGGACAAAAGGTTAGCAGATAATTAAGCTAGAGTACTTAACTCTTATTTTTGCTTAGTCTTCTCTAAGATAAAAAGATGTATTATACTAGGCAATTGTGAAGAACTTGTTGATAAAGCAGGATTGCAACTTTGGCTTAATAGATACATAATGTACATGCTGTAGGGTACCAAAAAGAAAAACAGGATTTAGAGGGTTACAGACCTCCCAGTATTCATACATGAGCAAAATCATAGTATTATAATAAAGTAATTGAGTACCTTGACAAAATATACATTACTAAAAATCAGTATGGAATGGATTATTCTGCAGTGAAAACCATTGACAACTGGGACATGGTTAAGGTGCTTTGTAAAACCATGTGCAAATGGGGACTGCACTAAAACTGCTTTGGCCCATCCATATTGTCCACAGTTCTGCTCATGTATTAACCAAAGTCTATTCAATCTTTCAAATAGAATATACCATTCCATGCTTGGGGATTGCTGCTGGTTATTGGGAGGGCCTAAAAACACAGCACAACACATATGTATAAGCTTAGAGACATCAAATGGTATCTGTGATCTTGAGGGGTCTGTCTGATGAGGTTTGGGATTTTCCTTCCTTGCTTTTAAGATGTGTGGACTTCTGTTACAACCTTTTGGTTCTGTTAGGTAAGCTCCCCGTTGGGAGAATGAGTACGTTCAGAGAAGTGTTGTTAGAGTTGTGTTGGAGAACACACAAACCAGCATACAGAGACACTGCAGTTTAAATAGGCTTTTACTTTCATGGAAATAGAGGTATCAGAGTCCATCAAACAGTCCAAGTCATACACGGATAAGACAGTCAGTCATCAATGTCTTTCATTTAAGGGATAATCCAAATAACATAGTCCAGTATCATATAATCAGTTCGGTACTCAAAGTTTGCTAACAGTTGCAAAACTTACAATAGCTCACTGCACTTCCAGCTTCCAAAAACTCAGATCGGATCAGCCCAGCATCTAACGAACAGAGAGCTAACAGTCATTCTGGCTCCCTCTTATGGCCGATTGAGGAAAACAGCAACCAATCACATTTTACAGTATGATTTAAAGAAACAGGTATAGCATTGTTACATGATTTACATATATTGCCAACCCAACCGTTAGATTATATTCCTAACATTCCCCCCTTTGGGTAGGACAATATATACAATTTACAATCTTAATCTGTATTCCTCGCAACAACGTTTATGTTTTATATTACCTTGGGCTTTGGTAAAGTGGTCTGCAATGTTATCCTCAGACATGCAGTACTCCAGTGAAACTAATTTACTATTCACACTTTACTTTACATTCAGATACATTATATCAGTGTGTTTTGGCCTAGTTTTTACAGCAAGATTAATAGTTTTTCAGTATTATCATATGGAATTCATAGTAAATCAGCCCATTGTTTCTAGATTCATACGAAATGCTAGAAAAAACTTTTCAATATCTAATTGAAAATATGTAACCATTAGATTCTCTTTCATTTGCTAGCTATCTTAGCAAAGTCTGGATAAATATGTGTAAGTTTGCTTTCATTTCTGTTTCTGCCCTGAGCAAAGGGTTGAACTTCATGATTTAAATAATATCATCCAACTCAATGCAATTTTAAGTCATTTAACTATCCTGTAAAACTGTAGTTATTGCTTGTATTTTATCATATTTTAGGATGTAAGGATGGAACTATGCTTCCTCTGAATATATAGAATTAAAGTTTGCATTATTTCTGGATTGGATCTTGAGGATGAGTATCCATGTTTTCATGATGTTAAGGAGTTCTTTTTCACAATTAAGGCTAATAATAATTCCGTTGTTTCTGGAGGTATTAAGCAAAGTGTTGTGGTGTGCTTGGAATTCTGAGAAAATATAGTGAGTGTTATAACTAAGTGATTGGTAGGGAAAGATTGATTGTTTATGAAATAGTTGCTATGATGGCTACACAACATAGATATTTGGCTGGTAAAATAAACTGGTAAGATTCTCCCCTCTGCCTCTTGGTGCTGCCACCAGCTTCCCTAGGTTATTTTTTCGGGCCAAGTTCAAACAAATCTCAAGGCTGCAATCACCCATTATTTTCATTATTTTTTATTTTCTAAATGCCTATAGAAATTACATTATGCTCAGATATAAATAAATATGATTGACACATTTTTTTTCAGCTGGACTGTAAGTTTTGTTCAATTCTATACCTTAGGCTGCTTTTCAAAATGTTTAGAAATGTAACATATATAGGTAGTCCTCGACTTATAACAGTTCATTAGTGACCGTTCAAAGTTACAACGGCACTGGGGGAAAAAAGACTTACGACCATTTTTCACACTATTGCAGCATCCCTGTAATCATGTTCCAGTATTTGAGTCAGTGACAAATTGCTTGGCAACTGATTCCCATTTATGACATTTGCAGAGTTCTGGGGCCATGTGATCACCTTTTGTGATCTTCTGACAAGCATAGTCAATGGGGAAGCCAGATTCACTCTGCAACCATGTAACTAACTGAACAACTGCAATGGCTCACTTAACAACAGTAGCACAAAAAGTCATAAAATGGGCCAAAATTCACTCAACCAAGTTTCACTTAGAAACAAAATTTTTGGGCTCAATTGTGGTCGTAAGTCGAGGACTATCTGTACTGCAGATATACTGTATTTTATATTTTTGCAAATCAGGCTATTAACTGAGCCTTTGAAGCACATGACCATATTATTAATATAGATGCCTTGGTTACTGGTCTGTTTATAGACAAAGTTCCAGGTCCTATGCATCTTTGGACTTGGTCATATGAGAAACTTTACTGTTCTTCCCAAACTTAAGAATCTACCTGGATTCTAAACTCATTGGAGGAACAATTTCTGAAGATGTGAGAATGAACCTTCTTGAGCTGCACTAAGGGAGGTCATGTTAATCCCTTTTGCTATTGGAAAAATATTAGGCAGAAGTATGGTGAACAGATTGCTGTCTTCTTTTTTAGTATTTTATTAGTAACTTCCAACCATATTGGTTGGAAACATGCAGAAAGGGACCTTCATCCTGCAGTAGATAGACAATGGCTAAAGTGATGATGATGATTAGTAACTTAGTTTTAGCTTATTGTTAGCCACTATGTCCATAGTTCATTAGTGGTAGAAAGACTTAAACACAAAAATGAATAATAAAGAAAGAATTGTTAGGAAGTATTTATTTGGATTGCTTTGTTGCTGCTGCTGTGTGGCTGATTAAGCCTGCTCATTTAGAATCTTAGCATGATTTTATAAATAATTACATGTTAAGATGCTGAAACAGGGTCAGGGCATGCAGGAAATGGCCAAGCAATATTAATTTTCAGAAGTCGTTCTGTAAGCAGAAATGTGATGCCTGATAAAATCATCACTTCACTGGCTGCTTGATGTCTCCTATTGGAAATCTTCAAAGATCCAAACTTACCTTCATAGAAATGAGAAGGGAGACAGGATGAGATGGAAGTAAGGAGGCCGCTGTCCTGGATAAGATCACAATTTTCTTCTCTTGTGATTGTAAGGCTTATCAGTGTTTAACTGATGCATCTCTTTTCCATGTCTCTGAAAGTTCATCTCCTTTCTGTCTGTTTCTTTCAGAGAGTTGATGAGTGGATGGCAAAGGAAGGCCTTTTGGATCCCACGGTCAAGTCTATTTTTGTTACCTGTGGAGATTGGGACTTGAAAGTAATGTAAGTATGGGACACAGGTATTCATATTCTGATGATTTTTGTCCCTTGCCAGCTTTTCTTCCTCACTGGAACATCTGTCCATCTCTTAATTTGGGGCTATGTCTGAATGATATACAGTATTACTAATGCATGCAGCCTCTTGAATGGTCAGTTCTGACTTTTCTGCATTACTCCTCTATGTACCAGCATGTAAATACATTACAAGCACAAAACGAAGGACCTTGGCACTTACTTTTTGCTTGTATAAATATATAAATGGCATAAAAGTCCAGTTTCTTCTGCACCCTTCCGTTTGATACATTTCTATTTCAGGCTTTTCTACTTTTGAAAATATTCTCTCTAACTATTCAGGATGCGTGATGTAGGCAAAACTATTTCTTTTGAGCAATTTCAGATTAAGAGAGTCTGATCTTTAATATCAAGAAAATTTTTATTTCACAACTTAAACCAAACGCGTGATTGTTCCCATGGTCAGGTTTTGGATTAGAGGACTAGAAAGCAACTAACTGCTTGGAGTGTCCAAGCTCGGGTTAACTTCAGCTTGCTGCCCAAGGAACTGAGTTTGAAACTTTGTTGTAGCTCCGCCTCCTGGTTGCTCCAGAGGCTCAATTTTAAAAAACTCAGTCGCCCAACAGGACGTATTTCCAGGGGCTCCAGTCCTTGTGCAGCAAGCTGGCCCCCAATTTAGTATTTCCTAGAGAGTTTGTAGCTCCTTTTTTGCTAGTTTGGATAGATAGGTTGCAGTTAGGGTAATTTTATCCTGCCTTTCTACTTCTTCGAGAATTCTGGGCTAGGCCTCTGAGTCTTAAAGGCCTTAATCCATCGCGCAGGCAGGCTCCCTGGGGCAATCGCAGCCCAGCCTCCACCTGGGCTGTTTCTAGGTCGGGTCTCTCCCAAAACGCCGGTTCAGTGAGTACGTGGGGGGGGGGGGATTCGGCTGCTAAAGCCTTCCTGAGCCCCTGACAGGAGCGCTAGGCTCCGTGCCGGCCCGACAACGCTCCAGGCACGCGCGGCAAGAGAGCCCGCCATTTTAAACGGCCCGTTTTGGCGTGCTTTCATTTCCAGGCCTCTACTCTTGCCGCGCAGCCTCCCTTGAACAGCGGATCGCTGCGGAGGGCCGCCTTAAGCCCGGAGACTCACATGGGGTGCTCACGCTGTCTCTTGCCCTCCTTCTCCTTCCAGCGGCCGCAGGGAACCCGGGCTTCAAACCCCCGCCTACCTGCCTTCAGTGCGGATCCGCAGGCGCTAGGCCGATCCTCTCAGCCAGCTCCAGCCTCCCTCTCCTCTCTTCAGCCGGCTAGGCCTCTGAGCCTTAAAGGCCCAGCATGTGGATCAGGTTCTGGCCTACCCCAGGCCTGGTCTACCGCCATTGCCAGAATGGAGCAACAGCTTAGTACTATCAGCATGGAAGAGAGGCAAGGGGAAAAGACCGGGCCCACTCCCAGTAAGCGTAGCAGGCCCAATCCATCGGGCAAGGGAGTTGGGGGGGGTATTTCCCCAAGGGAGAAGCAGCCTAAGGTAGGCCTGGCCTCCAAGGCTGAGGAAAATATGGCACTGCGCCGTCAGAAGGCCCTGGAGAAACAGTTCCAGAGGGCCCAGGCCGCACAGTGCAAGATTTCTATGGAGCCATCCCCCATCGAGACCGGGGGTGGGTCTCCCAGGGGTGAATCCCAGCAAGGGGAATCCCCTCTAGGCCCAGGCAGTGAGGACTTTGGGTTCTCCCCCAACCCTCATAGGGCTTCTTTGGGATCCCCTACTCATTCCATGGCTATGGATTCCCTAGCAGACATGGATTCAGGAGCTGAGGAATCCTTAGCTCCATCTGAATTGGAGCCTCCTCCCCCGCAGGGTCAGGAGTCCATCCTATCCAGGGCCATGGAGGAGGTAGTAGCTCGGGCCATATCCAAAGGCATCTCAGATGGCATGGTACAGCTGGCAGCCCAGTTGCCCTCTGTGGCGCACAAGCCAGCTCCCAGTCAGGCCAAGTTCCCCAAGGCTTCTGAAGCTAGGGCACCCTCTCCTGCCCCCACGGGCCTTAGTGAGGTGTCAGATCAGGAGGAGCCTGAGGTAGAGGTTCCGGTCCTATTGGAGGATGAGGAACCTGCCGCTGAACAGGCCACGGGCTCAGCCCTTTTCAATCTGGCCATGTTTAAGCCCCTCCTTACGAAGGCCAGGGCTGCAGGCCCCCAGATGGGTCTCCCAGCTCCTGCAGCAAAGTCTATATCTGATCCAGTCACGGGTGTAGTCATAGGGCCCCAGGACCCCGGCGCAGGCCTTTTTAATGAGGTTCCTCCGCCTTTGGACCTCGTGCCGGCACCCCAGTTATTTTTGGACATCATCCAACGACAATGGGTGCAGCCGGGGACTCTAGCCACTCCCAGTGGGACGGAGAGGAAGCTATTCACCATGGAGGCTCCCCTGGAGGAGCTCCTCAAGGTTCCTCAGGTGGGCGATCCGATTATGGCTCTCACATCCCCCACTTCCCTTCCAGCCGAGTTATTGGAAGGCCTCAAGGCAGAGGACAGGAGGGCGGAATCCGCGGCTCTTAAGACGCACCAGGCCACCGCCTGGGCCATGCGCGCTTCCGCCAGCTCCTCTTATTTTGGCAGGGCAGCCCTCTTCTGGCTCCGCAAACTGCGGGTTGGCCTCCCGGCAGGCAACTCCAGGACTAGGCAGGACATCACCAAGATCATAGCCGCCATGGAGTATTCTGCTGATGCGTCCCTGGCCGCCACCAAATTTTCATCCAGGGCGCTGGCCTCGAATGTCACCTCGAGGCGCCTGCTGTGGCTCTGCCACTGGCAGGCTGATGTTAAGGTGAAATGGAAGATGGCTTCCGCCCCCTTCAAGGGAGGTAAGCTGTTTGGAGAGGCCCTAGATCCATTCCTCACCGAGAATAAGGATAAGCGCAAGGTGCTCCCTCCGGTCACAAAAAAGCACGAATGGAAAAGTCAGCCCTTTCGCAAAAATTCCTTTCGGAATAGCAAGCCCTCCACTTCCACTGCCGGTCCTAGTCGAGCCTACGGCGCCTCACAGGATCGCGCCCAGGATAGACCCTCCTTTAGAGACAGAGGGAAGCAGCAGGGTTTCCGCAAACCCTTCCGGGGAGGCTATTCCAACAGGCCCTTTAGAAAGTCAAAGTGACTGTCACAGGGCTCCCCACCATAGGCGGCTGGCTCCAGCTCTATGCCTCCCAGTGGGAGGAGACGACGACGGACAGTTGGGTCAGGAACACGGTCCGCCATGGGCTGACCCTGGAGTTCCTGTCCTTCCCCCCGAGAACCTTCCTCCGTTGCCCTATCCCCAGGTCCGCCCACAAGTTACAACTGATGAGGGCGGAGATACAACACCTTTTAGAGATAGCGGCCATAGAGGAGGTCCCCAGAGGGCAAGAAGGCAGGGGGTTTTATTCCATCCTCTTCCTGGTCCCCAAGTCATCGGGGGGGGGGGGTGAGGGCGATCCTGGACCTCAAGAAGCTGAACAAGCATCTGGCGTACAAGCGCTTCAAGATGCAGTCCCTCCAGACCATCCTGGGCTGCGTCAGACCGGGCGATCTGCTGACATCGATTGACCTGAAGGAGGCGTATCTGCACATTCCGATCCACCTGGCGCACCGCCAGTTCCTGAGGTTCCAGTTTGCCCATCACCATTACCAATACAGGGCCCTCCCCTTCGGGCTCTCGTCGGCCCCGCGGACCTTCACCAAGCTGCTGGCAGCTGTAGCCGCACGACTCCGGTCTCTGCCCGTCAGATTGGAATGCTACCTGGACGACATACTTATCCACTCGTCGTCCAGGGGGCAAGCCCAAGCAGACCTGGCCACCACCATCAAGGCCCTGCAGCTTCACGGGTTCTCAGTCAACCTCACCAAGAGCCATGTGAACCCGACCTGCAGGATCCAGCACCTCGGAACGATCATCGACTCTGAAACCTGCCAAGTCTTCCTCACTCAAGAGCGAGTCAACAGCATCTGGACCCTGGTGAGGAGCATCCGCTCGACCGGGTCAGCCTCGATCCTCTCTCTATCACAACTGATGGGGAAGCTGGTGTCTTGCATCGCGGTGGTCCCTTGGGCGCGGCTGCACACGCAAGAACTGCAATGGTTCCTGCTCCCTCTCCAAAGGAAGAAGACCAGCAACTCCAAACGGGTGGTACGGGTCCCACCGAAGGTCCTCCGCTCCCTCCGGTGGTGGCAGACGGAAGCCCTCCTCAAAGGTACACGCTTCAGGGAGCCAAAGAGGCTGATAATCACCACAGATGCCAGCCTCTTTGGCTGGGGTGCTCATCTGGGAACAGCGGTGGTGCAGGGCAGGTGGTCGCAGGTGGAGCTCGCCCACAACATCAACTGGCTGGAGCTCCGGGCCGCAAGACTCGCCCTGCGCCACTTCCTCGACCAGGTCAGAGGCCGCGATGTACTGATTCTGACGGACAACATCGCCACCAAAGCCTACATCAACCACCAGGGCGGCACGCGGTCTCTGGCGCTGATGTCGGAAGCAGAGACTCTGGGTCGCTGGGCGGAGAGTCATCTGGCGTCATACGAGCAGACCACATCTCCGGCCTGGACAACGTGACAGCGGACTGGCTCAGCAGAACAACCATCCAGAACTCGGAATGGCGTCTGCACCCAAGACTGTTTTACCAGCTGTCTCAGAAGTTCGGCCACCCAGTTGTCGACCTGTTTGCCTCGCCGGCCAACACCCAACTTCCAAGGTACTTCACCCGGTTCCATTGCCCAGGGGCGGAGGGCACGGACGCTTTAAGATCCCGCTGGCCCCCGGGTTGGCTATACGCCTTCCCTCCGCTCCCTCTGATACCACATGTCATTTGGAAGATTCTGGAGGAAGCTGCGGAGGTGCTCCTAGTCGCTCCTCACTGGCCGAGGAGGACTTGGTTTGCTGACCTGGTCAGTCTGTCGGTGTCCTGGCCGTGGCGCATACCTCAGGAGCAAATCTCCCTCAGCCAGGGGGTCGTCCAACATCCGGAGCTCTAGTGGCTGCAGCTGGCCGTCTGGCACTTGAGGGGGACCTCCTCAAGGCTTCATTGCTTCTCCGACAGAGTCATTCAGACGATCCAGGCCTCCAGATGACCGTCCACCATCAGAGTCTACGAGGCTACGTGGACGGCCTTCTCCAGTTGGTGCTACATCACCTTGTAGCATCCTCCGCGACCATTCCGCAAGTCCTGGAATTTCTTCAGGACGGTTTGGAGAAAGGGCTGGCACCAAACACTCTCCGTAGGCAGGTGGCCGCCCTGAGCACCATCCTGTTTTCTAACTCTCAGCTACCGATTTCACGACATCCTCAGGTAAAGGGGTTCCTGAAGGGGGCATCCAACCTTTACCCGCCCACCATTCACAGGTACCCTACCTGGGACTTGACTGTTGTTCTGCAGGCATTGGCCGCATCTCCCTTTGAACCGTTGCGGATGGTGGGCCTACGCCACCTTACGCTAAAGACCGCCTTCCTCATCGCCATCACCTCCGCCTGCAGAATTTTGGAGTTGGCCGCCTTGTCTGTCAGAGGCGACCTTTGCATTTTCCACTCCGACAGAGTCATATTGAGACTGGACCCTGCCTTTGTCCCGAAGATTAACACCATCTTCCACAGAGCGCAGGAAGTGGTACTCCCTGACTTTTGCCCTCGTCCCAAGCACCAGAGGGAAGTCACTTGGCACAAATTGGACGTACGGAGGGCGGTGTGTATTTACATCAAGCAAACGGCTCCTTTCCGTAAATTGGAGGCCTTATTTGTGTCATTCCAGCTGGCCTCCATGGGAAAGAAAGTCACGTCCTCTACCATCGGACGCTGGCTCAGAGCGTGCATCAAGTTGTCTTACGAGATTCAGGCCAGACCGGTTCCCTCGCGCATAACAGCACACTCTACGAGGAGCGCTGCGACTTCGGCCGTCTGGGCTACGCAAGCGCCAATTGAAGAAATCTGCCGTGCTGCGACGTGGTCTGGTCCGTCTCCATTTATACGCAACTATAGACTGGACACTTTCGCCTCCGCTGAAGCATCCTTTGGGAGGAGAGTTCTACAGAGGGTCGTGGCAAGCACCGCGGCCCTGGACATTTCTTCTTCCCTCCCGACTTCGACATAGCTTTGGCATGTCCTGAGCTTGGACACTCCAAGCAGCGCCTAGGAGAAAGACCATTGGCTTACCTGAATGGTTGTTCTCGAGGCCCTGCGGAGTGTCCAAACCCACCCTTAAGGTGGGGCCGTGAGGTGTGTTCTTAGCACCTTCGTGTCTTGGACTTGGACTTGGACTAGTTCAGTCATGGACTATTGATCTCCTTCATTTTTTAAAACTGAGCCTCTGGAGCAACCAGGAGGCGGAGCTACAACAAAGTTTCAAACTCAGTTCCTTGGACAGCAAGCTGAAGTTAACCCGAGCTTGGACACTCTACAGCGCCTTGAGAACGACCATTCAGGTAAGCCAATGGTCTTTTTGCTTGTATAAATATATAAATGGCATAAAAGTCCAGTTTCTTCTGCACCCTTCCGTTTGATACATTTCTATTTCAGGCTTTTCTACTTTTGAAAATATTCTCTCTAACTATTCAGGATGCGTGATGTAGGCAAAACTATTTCTTTTGAGCACATTTCAGATTAAGAGAGTCTGATCTTAAATATCAAGAAAATTTTTATTTCACAACTTAAACCAAACGCGTGATTGTTCCCATGGTCAGGTTTTGGATTAGAGGACTAGAAAGCAACTAATATTTCTATTAGGCTATTCAGATCTGGGAAATTATAGGCTGGTTTGCTTAATTTATTTTTTTCAATAATATGATGAAATAGGCACAGAAAAAGAAAAAAAAAACAGAAAACAAGAGAAGCTTATGTCTTCAAGCAGGATAAGTAGCTTTGTGGCCCACAAGAGATGTGATAGAGTAGTTTGGGGAATGTTAATATCAATCTTTGTTTTCTACATGCATTTTCATTTAAATGGCACAGACGTCTTGATTCCAGATTCAGAAAATGCTATGAAAATGGCTCATTTATTCCTTCTTTCCATTTATCTTTTTATACAACAGCTTCAGAGGCTGATGATTAGGCTGATTCCTGAGCATTGCTGGTGCCAAGTAGAAAATTCATGATCTTGTGATTCCAGCTTTTCAGAAGTAAGAAATTCAGCTACCTGTTAGTGATCAGCTTGTCACTTTATTTCACATTGGCTGTAGCAGCCTTAGTGGTATCACATCCGATTAGCTATATGTCAGAGACTATGCCTTGGCTTGAATTAGAGAGGGTTTGTTGCCAATCCTGACTTGTCTCATTTCCCCATTTACTTTAATCCATCACTACAATGCTGAGGTTCCCCCTTAACTAATTAAGTTTGCATGTGTTTAGACACATTGCCAAATAAGATTTAGCAAAGCAGAACTGAGCTACATCTCTTTGCAAATGGGATTGATGTGGAGCTCGCAGACTGCCTCTGAGATCAAAGAAACATAGAGGATTGAATCTACAGGATACATCGCTTATACTTCTCAGTGAACTTTAATTGTGTCTAAAGGTAACCTGCAGAGGAAGCAGCCACTGCACATTTGCTACACAGATTATTAAAACCTGTTTCAAAACTATGAGTTGAAATCCAAATTTGAGAGTAGGATAGCATAGGGTGCTGTGATGAAATAAAAAGACCAGTTATTAAAAAAATTACAAGAATACTTTTTGTAAGATAACAGCTATTAAAACACATTTTTCAAACAATTGCAGAGAAATAAAATTGTGTGCTTTTAAAAATACACGTTTTATAGTATTTTGTTTATTTATCATTAGCATTTGAAACAAATCGCAATAAATGTAAGAAGGGAGGGAAATGGTTGTCTGTATTTTCAATAGTGCCTGTTAAGGCATGAGTGTAGACAATCTGTGGTTATAGTTTCTCTGTAGCCACTGATGTATTTTTTTCAGGTAGTCACTAGAGTCACCAAAAATTGTACAGCTCTTTTTCAATAGGAAAACAATTTATATACATCTTTCGGTTTAAGCTTAAACACATACAAATAAAACACATAGCCGTCCTGCTATCATTCCTGGTAACACTGCTGGAAAGATTGTCATGATGGAGTAACTAACAGTTGAACTCTGCCATGATATAATATTATTTGTTTATTGGAATTTTTTAGCCTCTTTTTATTTTTTTGGTAAACTCAAGGCAGAATACATACTTAAAGTTCCTGTCTTCTGTTTTCCCCATAACAGCTCTATGAGTTGGGTTAGGGGGAGAGAGAAAGAGACTGATCCAAAATCATCCATCTATTTCTTATACTCAGGGGAAAATAGATCTCACAATCTCCTGGTTCTTAGCCTAGCTAGCACCTTATTCTCTACACCAAACTGGCTCTCTAATAATAACCTCATTATCCAGGTAACAAAATAATTATTTTAAGGTAAAAGATGTGAAAGGTTTTGGGCAATGTTGATATATGTTATACAGAAATAACAAGACAGGCAAAATGAATCTGACTGTACCCAATGAAGAGAAAATATTTTCTTGTTCTGGTGAGGGAAGAATCTGGAAGGGCAAAATCAGGACTTTGTGCTGGTCCCCAAAACATATCCAGAAATAGTGGTTCAGTAAATTCAGTTGTCCTGCAGACATATTCTGAATTAACAGAAACTTGGAAATAGTTTTGAAGACAGGCCTGGATACAGTGCAAGGCTGCGATCCCCATGGGAGACTACCAAAGCATGGGTAGCTGATGGAAAGCAATTCTGCCCAGAAATAATATAGTTTACTTATTCTTATATTATTTTGAAACACTTTAGAGACATTGTTCTTTGTTAGGGGTTGATGGCAGCTATAAATATTGAGGCATTAAAAAGCTCAGGCTTTGCTTTTTCCAGGTGGTGTCATGAGCTTATCTGAAATTGGAAGTGTATTGCTGGGTGTACAATTACACCTCCCTTCTCACTACAGCTATAAAACTAGAATCAATAACGAGGTGCTGATTTTGTATTCACTCTTTGCATTGGTGGATCAACATTTTTGGCTTCCCCTGATCAACATCGATTGGACTGGCAAAGGGGAGACAGCTTTTCCTTTCCTATCCACCAGCGTTCTTTCCTTATTGAGATGCAGTATCTTTAACGAGGAAAAAGTTCCTGAGTGGAACATCACCTTTCTGAAGGCTTGTCCTTATAAAGGCATTTCACATCAATATATCTCATGTCAAATTTGGCAAATATGAGTCACTCATTCTAAAACCTTTCTCTACTAAAGAAAGAAAGAAAGAAGTCCTTGAACAGAAAAGAGAATGAACCATATCTCACAGCTTGAATACTTCATGACAGCAGTGGATCTAATGAGAGAGGTCCATTCATTCTGGATATAAAATGTCCATTTCCATTGGCAAAGAAATACTCTTAATTAAAGAAAAGCTACCTGAAACTACAGATAAGAGACACTACAGCTGCCAGGTTGAAATATATGCTTTGGGATTCAGTCTTGTTAAGCTTATGAAACCTTAAGCCTAAGAACAAATGGAAAGGGACTTGTTTTGGTGGGAACTATTTGAGAATGGAAAGCTGGTAGGCCATGCTTTAGAGGTTGTATAAGAAGCATATCTTGGAAGCCAATTTAGTGAGGGATTTACAGTAAAGTCATAAGTTTACTCATTGCTATAAGCAATCAGTTATATATCCCTTGTAACAAGCATTGCACCATGCTTCCTTGTAGGGAGAGATGAAATAATTGCAGCACAAAAACATGGCTCAATATTACCCCCTGTATTTTTTGCCAAATTCTGCCTTTTTCAAACAGTGTGATTGGGAAGAGATATATAGAATTGTTTTCTAAAAGATAGGCATCCTCTGATAAAAGGATTTGAGTTTTCTTTTCTGATTGTTGCATTTGTTGCATTGTGTTACTACCAGGAGATTGTCCTAATTGAAGAAGACCAAACTGTGGTCCAGAAAAAACAGACCTAAAATATAGCTTTTACATTTAATTTTATGGAAACTGATACAGATGGCATTCCAATGATCATCTTGTCTTAAATCCAAGTATGGATCAGTCTTTTGCTTCAGGCATTTTATGTGAGTCAGCAGGCAAGCCAGTAGTTAACTATTTTGAATAGGCTGAGGAAGCTATGATTTTAGAACTTCAACAGCTTATTCTCCAGGTTGTATGAATTTATTGTATATTATAGTCCAGACCCTTCCACTGAAATTTGAATTTCACCTATTTAAATGATTGTTTCATTCCATGTTTTGTTCATTCTTTCTATTATCACAACATGTATATTTTCATAAAAGGGTATGCATAATAAGAAATTGGTTGCGATGCTGCAACTTGCATATACCACATGAGGATTTGTTCATGTGTCAGTTCAGAATAAGAACTCGAGATAATTTAATAAGACAGTTATGAAGATTGAGACCACCAACTTCATATTTTATATATATCTAATGGCCAGAAGCATGCTGTTGGTGTATTTTAAGCAGAGTATGATGGCAGTGTTTTTTCCTTTGTCTCCATGTTGTCTCTGAAAATAATTATACTTTTGTAAATATCAAATAGGCCTACTATTTTAACGTATTTTTTAAAAAGAGGAGTTGCAGTTGTTATTTATTTATGTAAATATTTGTATTCTGCCTTTATTATTTTTTACAAATATCTCAAGGTAGCAAACATATCCAGCACACCTTCTTTTCTTTTCCCCACAACAGCAATCCTGTGGAGTGGGTTGGATTGAGAGAGTGTGACTGGGCCAAAGTCACCCAGCTGGCTTTCAAGCTGGTTGTTCCAATTATGCATTATATTGAAGTTCTTTTTTAAAATTAATGTATTGTCTATCAAACCAAGCATTTCTTTCTGAGCCAGGTTCATTCTGTAGTTTTCTTTGTACATAATTGCTTATTATGTATTCTGATTACAATAGTAAAAACTGATACAAATTAAACTTTAAGTAAAAATAGTAAGAAAGAGTGTAGGAAAAAAGAATACAATGAAGAAAAAGAAAAATATCTAAAGAAGTGAGTTCCGAATTTCATTACAAGTATAGACACGTTTAGTAACTCTTCACACCGTATAAAATTACAAACAGATCTCTTCTCATATCCCATCCTTTATTTATAAGCAAAATATCAACTTTTTAATCCTTTCAGAACAATGTCTTTAAATAATCGCTAGAACTTTGCAAATGAATGTCTTAACTTTGATCAAATAAATCAACTTTATATTCCTTCTTTTTACTTCTAACAATCTTAATGTTTACTTCACCCAAAAATTAACGTAGGATTTGATTTCTCTTCAGTTCTTATTTATCCAATCACACAAACTTCTTCATGGGATTTAAAAATGTGTTTTGTAAATCAAGAAAAAAAAAACATTTTCCAGATCATTCTCTTGGTTTATCATTTATATTTCCCTTTAATTTTTAAAACTATATTACTTTGTCCTGTCATATATAGTTCCACTTTTAGTACTTTCTCTGTCTTGTCAGGCAAAATTTGCTTCAGATCTGTCATTTCCTCATTGATATCTTTTGGACATAATTTGGACATAGAATCAGAGATCATTACTGACACTGCTAATATTGTAGCTACTCATTTCTAACTCCATTCTTCAAAGATCTCCTTTAATATTGCCAGTATTATTTATTTATTTATTTATTTATTTATTTGTCTGTTTGTTTATTTAATTTATTTATTCTATCTATCTATCTATCTATCTATCTATCTATCTATCTATCTATCTATCTATCTATCTATCTATCTATCTATCTACCTACCTACCTACCTACCTACCTACCTACCTACCTACCTACCTACCTACCTACCTACCTATCTATCTATCTATCTATCTATCTATCTATCTATCTATCTACTTCATATGGCTGCCCATCTCACAAGTGACTCTAGGCAGCATGCAACAGTGATGCTTTGTGTCACTTTGTAAATCCCAATTAGCTTTCTTCCTTTTACTTGGTATTCTGTAGTAGTGTCTAGTATCTAGTTTCTAAAATCATATAGTCCCTTATTTTTGTTACAAGCCAAACCAAAATGATTCTGGTTCTTAGGTAGTCAAAATAATTCTGGTTCTCACAAGAAGTTAATTTGTTTTTTATAGTTAATTCCAAAATCTTATAGTAAAAATCAGTATTCAAAATTTAACTGGACATTTTATCCACTTGTAATTTTTTTAGATCAAAATATTATTTAGTCTTTTGCTATTTATTTCAATTTATTTAAGTTCTTAAACATGTGATTAATGTTTCACTTGTTCAGAATTGAAAATAAAGTTGCCTCCTTTCCTTAAGGAGCTATGTGCAGGACCATGAAGTCTAAGTAACCTTTTCATTGAATCCACGCAATCGCTATGCAATTTTTTACTGCATAACTTAAAAAATATTTTAGGTGAAGTCTTCTTTTAAAAAAAAAATGTATTTTATCATAAAGGATGGGCACTGGCTTACGTGAAACCAATACCAAGATAGAATTGTGCGAGTTAGGGTTGTTAGCCGATGAGAAATAAATACAATCTACTCTGGGGACAATATACTTATGAATATGTATATTTGGAGTAGTAGTTGGTGTGAGCTACCTTCATTCATTGCTTGTTTCCTTTTCTAAAACATCTAGCTTTCCACTAGTGATGTAAGATGCTGGCTTAGATGAACTTCTGATCTGATAAAGAAAAACTCTTGTGTATAGTTTAAAAAGAACATAGACAAGGGGAATTGACTATCTGCAGGGGGCGAAAACTGTTTACCTGATATTTTTCATGCAGACAAGTTCTAACCCATTTCTTTTTAAACTACTAATTGTTCCAATGCTTTACTTTGATACGTTTTAGAAAACAAGTCTAATACAGTGATAAAACATAATGGAATGGCTTGAATTGTTTATTGTTCTTATTGCATTTCTTAGTGAATCTTCAGTAATAAATTATTCTATTGCTTAATTTGATTTTACTGTTCTTAATGTTTCCTTACTCAAGTTTTATAAGAAGAGTTGATTGTGTCATTGTAAGAATAGCTCATGAATAACTAGGCAATCAAAAGCAGTTGTTTACGGCCTAAAAGTAAAATCCACTCCAAGCCATGTTTATGTTTTAACTCATCAAAATCAACACTTAGCAGTGATCCATTCACAACATTAGTCTAATATTTGTAATATTAATGTATAATATTGGGTATGTTTGCTTAAATCATGGGTATCCAAGATTCTCTGCGGCAGAAGTGTGTCCACCATCAACAATTTTCCTAAGAAGGAAATGTTGGAGACAGGTTGAAATTATCTAGAGCAGAAGGATCTAGCAATGGCTTCTTGATGAAGAAAACTACCCTGTCCTTATCTCAAGGATGCATTAATCAGTTTTGGAACTTACCTACATATCACTTCCTGGGAAGCCTTAGCCAACTAGGAGGGACATAGATAATATACACATTAGGGCTGAGATTAAAGTTCTGAGAACCCTGTTAATTTTTTTCAAGAATTACAATGTCAAACTCACCCCAGATAATAATGTAAGACCAAGCTTCATTTAAAGCCACATGCCACATTATCAACACTAGAGTACAACTTGGAGTAAATCCAACCTAACAAATACCTAGCATATTCCTCACATCAGTCCTGCAAAAGTTTCAGCCTATGTCTCGGGCTGCTTCCTGGCCAAAATGGACCTAAAACAAAAGCTGCTGATTACTGTTGCAGAAAGGGAGGAAAAAATTGACCCTTTGCCTCCCTTGACCACAACAATGCCAAGTTTTAAAGATGGCTCTAATTCATGCTATATTGGCTTTATTCCTTGTAGTCCTCCAGCAGTACTCTAGGCATTCCTTCTCCTGTTTCATTTTCCTTGGCTCTTCGTAAATCAAGGAAAGCCCTAGATCCCTGGAGGCACAGAGGCTGACTGTGAGTAATCTGGTCCAACTCCTTCTCATACCAAGCAACAATGAAAGTTTTGTCAGATCCATGCATCGTGCCATCAGAGATTGCGCATCAGGAATTTGGCTGGGCCAGTCTTTCCTGTGGTGCTAAGCAATACCAGTGCACTGTTAGATTTAACAGTGGTTTGACCAAGACAGAGAAGGGATGATATTTTTTTCCCAGCCCCAAATTATATTGCCATTGCAGCAGAGGGAAAGGTCAGGTCTGAAGTGTGACTATCTTTATGTGTCAGGTCCTCCGCTCTCATTGTGGTAATCAACTCTTGAGCTACCTCTGATTCTGCCTGGAAAATGTGGATTAAAATCCCCCAAACCCCAGCCATTGAATTAAGGAGCTTGAGTAGGGAGGTTGTTTGGCAGCAGAGATTCTGGCATATCAGCAACAGTTATATTCAATCCTTAGATCCATCTTAATAAATACTGTAGGCTCTCATGCTGGGGGATGGGCAGTGACAAGGGGATTATCCAAGATAACTATAGTATATATCTTGTGCCACTGAAATTTCAGTGAAATTGTGCATAGTGAATTTCCCTGGCAGAGTTAATAATCTATAGTACTTTCTGCTTTGTTTTGTATACCAAGGGCAGATTGTCCTATTACTTCAGAATTTCTCTTCCAGTGTTATCATTTCATGGCCTGTAATATTAATATCAATTTGGTATTACAAATAATTGTTCAGTATCTGCTTCCTCTGTACCTGTGTTTGAAGCAGAGACTTGGATCACTGTATTATTAAAAAGCTTACCTTGGACTGAAATTGAGATCAACCTATCATTGGGGAGTGGGGGTGGGGGTGTCAGAGCGCTGAGTTTAACACTTTCTTGTTAATAATGATGGCTTACTTGATTTCCTCTATGGTTTTTCTATTTCCGGTACAGGGTGATGCTCCTTTGATGTGAAGTGACCCATTCTAGTCCATTACAGTTCACTGATTCCAGGAATGTCAGTATTCAGTCATGACATTTCTACTCTGAAAACATCAAGTCTGCCTTGGTTCATGGTTCTGATATTCCATATACAAGTAGTATATCTTTCTTTGAAGCATCAATATATATTTTTTGCATCAGGGCATATTAACATCTGGACATTCTTTCAGCTTTAATCCAGCCACATCCTAAGTATCAGTGTTACTCGTATTCACCCCCTGCCATTTCCCAGTAACTTCTTGGTACCCTCTAACTTTCAGGATAATCTCCTAGTATATTACTCATATTGTGCTGAATGTGACTATTCATGTAAGTGTTTGGGCAGAATGCTGTAGATTACCATTTCTTTCTCCAATGTCTGTTTTCCAGGGCGCTGCTCAGGAGAGTCCAAGCAAGGGTTGAATACAGCCAAACTGCCCAGAGCTGAATGGAAATTTTAAGCCACGCCTCTGGTGCTAATTATCCCCAGATTTTCAATTCAGCTAGCCCAGTTCTAGATGCGTTTTAAGTTTTTCTTTATTTAGTTTATTAGCTTGGACTCTCTTGAGCGTTTACTGTATTTTCAGTTTAGGGGTGATCAGGCTGAGTGAGTGTAATTAGATTTCTTTAATTCGTTTCTAACTCGCTCTTCGGTTCTCCGGCGTCCTGCTTAACTCCCAGGCACCGCAGGGAACGCAGGCAGCTGCTGGAGCAGTTAAGACCCTCGCTGGGGAGGGGGAAAGCCCCGCTGAGGCTCCTGCGGTTGGCGTCCGTGCTTTTGGTGGCCGGCATGCAGGTGCGGTGCCTCAGAGCTCCGGATGGTTTGCTGGCTACTTTAAAGTAATTAGAGCTCTCGGTCGCCATTTTGGGAGCTATTTGCAGTTTCGGTTTCTGATTGCAACCTCGTGGCAGCTGCCTGCAGCCTGATTCACAGCAGGTGCCACGAGGAGCCACTCTTTGTCCGGCCCGGCTGGCAATTAGGTGTATCCTTTTCACCTGAGCGGCAAGGATTGGGGCCGCTGGTCACAAGCCTCATTCCTGCAGCACTGGGAGCTGTTAACGCTTGTCTTTATTCCACCTGCTGGATATTGCTGCTGCAACGCCCCCACGTCTCCAGAGCGTCTGTTGGTTTGCAGGGCTTTGCAAGGTGGTGAGTGGAGGTAGCCCCTGATTATATTTGACCACAGTTTAATAATGGCTGAGCAGGCTCCCGATGATTCCACCCAGGCAGGGGTTTCCTCCAGGGTTTTCTCCAGGCAGGCTGGTATGGCTGCCAGGGAGGCCATCAGGGGCTCCAAACCATACTCCAGGCCAGCCCCTAAGCAGGGATCAGGGCCAGATAAGGATGCATTGCGTCACCAAAAGGCCCTTGAAAAGCAATTCTCCAAGGCCCAGCACCAAACGCAGTCCTCCCAATCGGTGTCTCCTGAGGAGCCCGCCATGGAAGTTCCTTCAGCCCAGCCAAGGCCTGTTTCAGCCAGTGAGAATGAAGGCCGGGAGTTTCCCCCCACAGCTTCTAAGTCTAGGGCAGTATCTCCAGGGGCCTCTATGGTGGATCAATCTGATCTTTTCGCTTACCCTTCGGATCTTGAAGAAGGCCCTACCCCGGGCCCCTTGGCCCCTCAGCTTCCGCCTTCAAGGCCTAAACCCAGGGCAAGGCCCATGGCGGATCTTGGGCCTGACCTTTCAGTGGAAATGCAGGAAGTTATCAACAGGGCCATTTCCCAGGGCATCGAAGCGGGCATGTTGCACAAGGGCCCCAGCCGGTTCCCAAGGTGGCTTCTCCTCCACGTCCCTTGCATTCCCCCCACTCGTCTTCAGGTTCTGAGGCTTCGGACTGGGAGGAGGGGGATGACATTCTGCCTGTTCAGGAGGCTGAATTCTCTGGGGAGGAAGGTGCAGCAGTTTAAAAGCCCTGTTCTTTGGGACTATTTAACATTGCAAATTTCAAAACCATTTTGGACAAGGCCAAGCTGGCCACCCGTATGGGATCTACTCCACCTGTTCAAGCTCCTGCTGAACTGGATGATTTGTCTGGGGATTTGTTTGAGGAGCCGGTTTCGGTTCAGGAGATCATTCCTATTCCCAAATGTTTCTTAATTTGGTTCAGAAACAATGGGCTCAGCCTGCTACCATGGCTACCCCCTCTAGTAATGATAAGGGGCTGTATACTGTGGATGCCAGCCTGGAGAATTTACTTAAGCTACCACCTATCGATCCTCTGGTTGCGGCCCTCACCTCAACATCTGTGCTTCTGCCTGATTTGTTAGAGGGTCTTAAGGCTGAGGATAAGAAATCTGAGAATGCCTGTCATAAGATGCGCCAGGTGGCTGCATGGGCAATTAAGACGTCTGCCTCGGCTTCCTTTCTTTCCAGGGCAGCTCTCCTTTGGTTGAGGAAGCTGATGGCGAGGGTTCCAGTTAGGTATACCAAGTTGCGGCAGCAGATTAACAAAATCATGGCGGCAGCCGAGTACACTGCCGATGCCACCCTCAGTGCGACTAAGTTCGTTTCTTGGGCCGTGGCTTCGAATGTTACCACCAGGCGTCTCTTGTGGCTGAGGCATTGGAACGTTGATATGCGCTCCAAGTGGAAGTTGGTGTCGGGGAGGTCTTAGACCCTGTCCTAGTGGAAAATAAGGACAAAAAGAAGGTGATGCCATCGGTTTCTAAGAAATCCGATAAGAAGGGCTTTTATTTCTATAGGAGGCAGTCCTTTCGGAACTCAGAACCTTCTTCGAGTTCTGCGCAGTCGCATCACCCATTCCACCAGCAGACGGACAGGTCCCAGGACCACCAGTCCTTTCGGGACAGGGGTCGCCAGCCGTATTACTCCAGACACCCCTTTCGGGGGGGATCTGGCTCCCGTCCCTTCAGGAAGTATAAGTGACTGTCAGCTCCCATAGGAGGGTGGCTCCAATTGTTTCACGCCCAATGGGAGCAGGTCACGTCGGACCAGTGGGTGTTGCAAACGATCCAGCTGGGTCTCACCCTAGAATTTCTCTCTCTTCCTCCCCGTCATTTCATCAGGTGCCCCGTCCCCTCAAAAGATGTTCCTCATGGAACAGGAAATAAGACATCTCAGGGAGATCAGGGCCATAGAGCCGGTACCTCCAGGTCAGGAGGGGACAGGGTTCTATTCCATCCTGTTTCTGGTTCCCAAAAACTCCGGAAGATGGAGGGGGATCCTAGATTTAAAGAGGCTAAATTATCATGTCACTTATTGGAGGTTCAAGATGCAGTCCCTCCAGTCAATCCTGGGCTGCATCAGACAGGGAAACATTTCAACCTCCATAGACCTGAAAGAGACCTACCTCCACGTATCCATCCGCAAAGCTCACCGCAGACACCTGAGTTTATCCTACACCGGTCAACACTAGCAGTACCGGGCCATGACATTCGGCCTGTCATCAGCCCCAAGGACGTTCACCAAGGTCCTCGTAGCAGTGGCGGCATTCCTCAGGTCATGACCAGTAAGACTGCATGGCTTCTCCATCAACTTGGAAAAGATCCATCTTCACCCAACGACCAGGCTTCAGCATCTGGGGGCCGTCATCGACACCGTCGCCTGCCAAGTCTTCCTGTCTCCAGAGAGGATGGAGAGCCTCAGGGAGATGGCTATGCAGGTTCGGCGGTCTCCTTGTGCCAAGGTAGTTCTGCTGTCACAGCTCTTGGGCAAGATAATATCATGCCCGTCCATTGTTCCATTCTTCACTCTCGTCCCCTCCAGTGGCTCCTGCTGCCCTACCAAAGTGTCCGTTCAAGGAGCCGACCCGGCTCACCATCACGACGGATGCCAGTCTGTACGGTTGGGGGGGCTCACATCCGCAACCAGATTGCTCAGGGCAGATGGTCCTCGGTCGAGGCAGCACACAGCATCAACTGGTTGGAGCTGAGGGTGGTCTGGTTGGCCCTGCTTCGGTTTCAGACGGGCATTCAGGGTCATCATGTGAGGATACTGATGGACAACATCGCGACGAAGGGGCACATCAACCGCCAGGGGGGCATGCGGTCCAGGTCCCTAATGTCAGAAGCCGATGACCTAGGTCGGTGGGCGGAGCTCCATCTGCTGTCCATTCAGGCTGAGCACATCTCTGGCACACTGAACACCCAGGCGGACTGGCTGAACAGGGCGACTGTCAATTACTCGGAGTGGTGCCTGCCTCCGCAGCAGTTCCAGCACATAGTTCAGAGGTTCGGTTGCCCCCAGGTGGATCTGTTCGTGACAGCGGCCAACTCTCATCTTCCCAGGTTCTTCTCCAGGTTCCACGACCCAAGGGCCAAGGGGGTAAACGCTCTTCACTTCCCTTGGCCGAAAAGTCTGCTCTATGCCTTTCCCCCGTTGCCTCTTCTTCCCAGAGTCATCAGGAAGATCCTAGCGGAGGTAGCGGAGATCCTTCTGGTGGCCCCCTTTTGGCCCAGGAGGACCTGGTTTGCCGATCGGGTGAGTCTGTCCGTCCGAGACCCGTGGCGGATTCCTCCACACGAGATTTCTCTCTGCCAGGGGGCCCTTCTTCATCCAGAGTCCCAGTGGCTGCAACTAGCCATTTGGCACTTGAGAGGGATCTTTTAAGCAAGGACAACCTTTCCACCATTCAGGCATCACGTCGTCCTTCCATGGCTCGGATTTACGACGCCACTTGGAGGTCCTTTGTTACCTGGTGTTCTTCTAGAAGTGCTTCAGCTTCTTCAGCTTCGATTCCTGTCATTCTGGACTTACTGCAAGACGGCCTTGATAAGGGTTTGGTGCCTAACACCCTTCGTCGTCAGGTCACCGCGCTCTCCACCATCCTGGCCCCTGAGGGGCAGCCTTCTCTCAGCCGTCATCCCACCATTCGCAGCTTTCTCAGGGGCGACTAACCTGAGTCCCCCGATGGTTCACAGATACCCGACTTGGGACCTTAATGTGGTTTTACGGGCTCTGGTTGAATGGGCTCACCTTTAAGACCGTGTTTCTCATTGCCATCACCTCAGCTAGACGTATCTCTGATCTGGCTGCCTTGTCTGTCCGTGAGGACCTGTGCTTGTTTCACCAGGACAGGGTGGTCCTTCAGCTGGATCCTTCTTTCATGCCTAAAATTAATTCCTGGTTCCACCAGGCCCAGGAGGTCATCCTTCCTGAGTTCTGTCCGCACCTGAGGCATCCTCGGGAGGAGAGCTGGCACAAGCTGGATGTTCGCAGGGCGCTACGGCCAGTTTTCGCCGTTCGAAGTCATTATTTGTTTCCTTTCAGCCATCGTCTCAGGGCAGGAAGGTTTCCTCATCTACGATTGGTGGATAGCTTAGGGCCTGCATCGCTCTCGCTCATGTTCTTCAGTCTCGACCGGTACCCAGTCGCATCACGGCGCATTTGACCAGGAGTGCTGCCACCACCGCGGCCAGGGCGACCTGGGCTCCTATTGAGGAGATTTGCAAAGCGGCCATATGGATTTCCTTATCTCCGTTTGTGCGGAATTACAAGTTAGATAAGTTTGCTTCAGCGGAAGGGGCCTTTGGAAGGCATGTGCTGCAGGGTATTCATTCCAGCGGAGAGACCCTGTCTGCTTCTGCTTCCCACCCTAGTGACATTTAGCTTGGGTATGTCTTGCTTGGACTCTCCTGAGCAGCGCCCTGGAAAAGAACCATTGACTTACCTGAAGGGTTATTTTTCAGGGCGCTGCGAAGGAGAGTCCACCCCATCCTGGGGTCTGGCTCCGCTGTTATCATGTTTGTTTCTTTGGATGTTCCAGTTGGACTTGTTCCGGTTGTGTTTCCAGTTGATCCATTTGGACTTCTCAGCACGTAACAGTTCCACGTCTTCATTGAAAATCGGGGGATAATCAGCACCAGAGGCGTGGCTTAAAGTTTCAATTCAGCTCTGGGCAGTTTGGCTGTATTTAACCTTTGCTTGGACTCTCCTTCGCAGCGCCCTGAAAATGACCCTTCAGGTAAGTCAATGATCCATCACTTGTCTTTGATGTCCTTATCATGGTGATCTTTATTAGAGTATGCTCTGTGAACAAAGTGTTTCATAGTAGCCCATCACTAGAATAGGTCCACAAAGACTACACAGCGGAATTGGGTGCATTGATATTCCCTTGGCCCCCAAGCTGCTCAACGCATTATTGACCATAAAAAACTCAATTCCTGTGGGTTTCTTGTGAGGATCTGCTATCCAAAATGCAATTGAGCAATGTCTTCTTTTCCAAAGAGAATTCATAAGCCAGAACCTGCTGCTGGTCAAAGATTTCACAATTGCATTGTTGCTGTTTGTGGAGAGACTTGCAGTGACATCTCATCTGCCAAAGGTCCTCACCCAGCCTTTATGGACATATAGACCACAAAAACGTCCCTTTCTGAAACATTTTTGAGTTGCAATCAATTCATAACTGAGAAGGGATTTTCTGAATAACAGGAAAGAACAAGGACATTTGGTGAGTTGCCTTCTTTTTGGAATTAAAAAGAGAAAAAAAATCTTAAAGGATTTTAATTTAAAAACAGTTATTCATTTAGAAACCGTTTGAAGTTACAAGAGCACTGAAAAAAGTGACTCATGATT